>NC_141670.1:6877675-7488091 GCF_028749965.1 Puma concolor
CTCCTCTCCCTCCCTCCCTCTCCTCTCCCTCCCTCCCTCTCCCTCCCTCTCCCTCTCCTCTCCCTCTCCCTCCCTCTCCCTCTCCCCTCCCTCCCTCCCTCTCCCCCTCCCTCCTCCCTCTCCCTCTCCCTCCCTCCCTCTCCTCTCCCTCCCTCTCCTCTCCCTCCCTCCCTCTCCCTCTCCTCTCCCTCCCTCCCTCCCTCTCCCTCTCCCTCCCTCCCTCTCCCTCCCTCTCCCTCTCCCTCTCCCTCTCCCTCCCTCTCCCTCTCCCCCTCCCTCCCTCCCTCTCCCCCTCCCTCCCTCCCTCTCCCTCTCCCTCCTCCCTCTCCCTCTCCCTCCCTCTCCCTCTCCCTCCCTCCTCTCCCTCTCCCTCTCCCTCCCTCCCTCCCTCTCCCTCTCCTCCCTCTCCCCTCCCTCCCTCCCTCTCCCCCTCCCTCCCTCCCTCTCCCTCTCCCTCCCTCCCTCTCCCTCTCCCTCCCTCTCCCTCTCCCTCCCTCCTCTCCCTCTCCTCTCCCTCCCTCCCTCCCTCTCCCTCTCCTCTCCCTCTCCCTCTCCCTCCCTCTCCCTCTCCCTCTCCCTCTCCCTCTCCCTCCCTCCCTCTCCCTCTCCCTCCCTCTCCCTCTCCCTCCCTCCCTCTCCCTCTCCCTCTCCCTCCCTCCCTCCCTCTCCTCTCCCTCCCTCTCCCTCTCCCTCTCCCTCCCTCTCCCTCTCCCTCTCCCTCTCCCTCCCTCTCCCTCTCCCTCTCCCTCCCTCCCTCTCCCCCTCCTCCCTCCCTCTCCCTCTCCTCCCTCCCTCTCCCTCTCCCTCCCTCTCCCTCTCCTCCTCCCTCTCCCTCTCCCTCTCCCTCCCTCCCTCCCTCTCCCTCTCCCTCCCTCTCCCTCTCCCTCTCCCTCTCCCTCCCTCCCTCCCTCCCTCTCCTCCTCTCCCCTCTCCCTCTCCCTCCTCCCTCCCTCCCTCCCTCTCCCTCCCTCTCTCCCTCCTCCCTCTCCTCCCTCCCCTCTCCTCCCTCTCCCTCCCTCCCCTCTCCTCTCCTTCTCCCTCCCTCTCCCTCTCCCTCCCTCTCCCTCTCCCTCCCTCTCCCTCTCCCTCTCCCTCTCCCTCTCCCTCTCCCTCCCTCTCCTCTCCCTCTCCCTCTCCCTCCCTCTCCCTCTCCCTCTCCCTCCCTCCCTCTCCCTCTCCCTCCCTCCCTCTCCCTCCCTCTCCCTCTCCCTCTCCCTCTCCCTCCCTCTCCCTCTCCCCTCCCTCCCTCCCTCTCCCCCTCCCTCCCTCCCTCTCCCTCTCCCTCCCTCCCTCTCCCTCTCCCTCCCTCTCCCTCTCCCTCCCTCCCTCTCCCTCTCCCTCTCCCTCCCTCCCTCCCTCTCCCTCTCCCTCCTCTCCCTCTCCTCTCCCTCCTCCCTCTCCTCTCCTTCTCCCTCTCCCTCTCCCTCCGTCTCCTCTCCTCCCTCTCCCTCCGTCTCCCTCTCCCTCCCTCTCCCTCTCCCTCTCTCTCCCACCCCCTCCTTCCCCTACCCTGCTCACACTCTCTCTCTCCCCTCTCAAAAAAAAAACACACAAAAAAACCCTGCCAAGTATAAAACACTGGACCCTGTTCAGCACAGGGCTGGTCCCTCTGCCTTCCGCTGGCTCCCTGGGGCCCCCAACCACCAGGAAACTCAGTTCCCCCTTGTGTGGATAGAGGGTTCATGCTTCCAACACCAGTTTCACCAAGAGAAAAGGCATGCCAATGTCTTGGGTCTGCCCACGCCTCCTTTAGGCTGCCCCTGGCTCTGTGATGCAGGTGCCTCAGAGCAAGGCCGGGGCAGGTGAATCCCCAGGTTGCAATCGATCTGGGACCCAGAGGCAGGATGCAGTGAAGTCCAGCACCCCTTTCTATTTGTATGTGCACTTACAGTCCTACCTGAGTGGCTCCTATAAACCCTGGGGGAGGCAGTCTCGGAGCAGGCCTCCCACAGACCTGCAGTGGCACTCTAGGGCAGAAATGCATGAGGCACTATAATTACTTAATGCCAAGAAATGCAGGCTAGAAGTGTTGGTAATCCAGGCTCCCTTTGTTCTCAGCTGGGGTTGGATTCCCACCTGCTGCTTTGTTGGAGCAGCTCAGACCCCTGATCAAACCGGGTTTGCTCTCGCCTTGAGGGCGGCGGCGGCGCGCCCTCTAGTGGTCAGTCCTGGTATCGACAGGCTGCCTGCCTTGCCAAGGCCGGTTCTGGCTTTGCGAAATAGCGTTTGGTGGGGGGGTCACATCATCTTAGAACGATTCCAGAGCTCTTTAGGAGAGTGTACAACTGGGCAATTTCAGAAAGTACCATGGAGATGAGGCAGTTTGTTCAACATTTCAGAGGCCCACCTGGGGCTCCACGCTGAGGATGCAGAGCCTGCTTGGGATTCTCTCTCCCCCTCTCTGTGCTCCTCCCCTTCTGGGGCTTTCTCTCTCTCTCTCTCTCTCTCTCTCTCTCAAAATAAATAAATTAAAAAAAAAAAAAAAAGATAACATTTTTCACACCGAAGGCCAGACCAGGCCCAATGTCCACTAGAAAATGTTTCCATTAGGAAAATGTTAACAGCCCGGTTTAGGGCTTTGGGCAATCCCCCTGCTGGCCAGTCCTGGACTCGTCTGTGGGTTCCCATCAGGCTCTGCGGTGACAATACTGCAGAGGAAGTTAGGGGAGGTGGGTCCTCTGTCCTTGCTTCACTTGATGGAGACCCCGCACCCCAGGATCATGGGTGAAGTAACAATTCTACCCTCAGACACGGGTGAGATGTGATGGGGTCTCAGAGGTCTATGGCAGCTCCCTTATTTTATTTTTGAGGGAAAGGAGACCAAGAAAAGAAACTAGCTGGCTAATGGTACTTGCTCAGTGCGTGGGGTGGAACCAGACCCCAGTTCCCCAGTGTTCTGGGCACTGGCCCGTTCCTTCATTTATGTATTTATTATTTGGGTGCTCTCTGGTGGCCAAGTTTTGGGCACAGAGTGATGGTGCTCTTGGCAGAGTGCGTCTTCTGAAGCATGAAGCTTTGCTGTGTTTCACGGGAGCAAAATCTAACTGTGGAGTCCACATCCTTCCTAGGCAGGCATTGACACCGGGCCTGGAAAAGGTTCTCAGCTCCCTGGGGAGGAAGGGGGCTGCAGTCCCCCCTGAGTCAAGAGATGCCTGTAGTCAAGAGAGGTTCCAGAAGTCTGTCTGGTGAGTTTAGAAGAGCCTGGGGAGAGGCCCGAGGCATTACATGAAATGTTCATGGGAACTTGACTGGGGAATCGAGACAAGAACCCCTAAGTTTATTTTCCAGGCGACTCTTCAAGTTCTGTGTATTCATGAGCAGACTGGATTCAGGCTGTGAGCAGGAAATCCCAAACAAGGGAACTTGTTAAGCTATTAGCCTGGAAAAGCTTGGCACAGGGTCTCCTACACCAGCACATTTGTCTTTATTATCTTCTGACATTTCCTGCCTGTAATTAATAGTCACTACTCTCCGGATGGCTGGCTCAGAGATGTGGTATAGACAACGCATGTGAGCAGGATCCAGAGAAGAGTGAAGGGCTATGAGTTGTAGGAATCTTCGCGTACAGAAGCTCTACCTTGCCGCAGGTGCTCAGAAATAGGTTCTTTAGAAGTAACACGGCGCAGTGAGCGTTTGCTGGGCTGGGCATGTCAGAATCCCTCTTAGGAAATGCCGACCTGGGCAATCTGCTTAACCTTCTGGCTTTCATTTCCCTTCCATCCCCCAAATGGAGCTGCTCATATGTAACTCCGTAAGGTTGTTGGTTAATCAAGTGGGATAACCTAAGGGTAAGTGTTGAGTTTAGTTCTTGCAAACTAAACTCCTATTTACATATCACCTGTTGTGATTATTACTTGAGATTAGGAGAAGGGGATGAGGCTTGTCAGGACCTGGGAATATGTAAGTTGAGGCAGGTGCTGGGTTTGATGAGAAAGCACATGGCCTTTGGTGGGAAAGAGGCCAGTAGGTTGACTGCATTCCTGTCCCTCTGAGGATGAGATCAGTTTGGAGCATGGTTTCTGGTTCACCCTTGTCTGTGGGTCAGTGAGAGACACTCCCAGGAAGAGAAGCAGGAGGTATGCTAGGACAAATTTCTGAGACTCTTTAAGAAAAAAACAAGAGAAGGTAAAGTGGACAAGATTTTAGGAAAGTTCTTTTATCAGACCTTCACCCTTGCTGCTGGATTCATTCAACAAACTTTTATTTTTTTTAAATTTTTTTTTCAACGCTTATTTATTTTTGGGACAGAGAGAGACAGAGCATGAACGGGCGAGGGGCAGAGAGAGAGGGAGACACAGAATCGGAAACAGGCTCCAGGCTCCGAGCCATCAGCCCAGAGCCCGACGCGGGGCTCGAACTCACGGACCGCGAGATCGTGACCTGGCTGAAGTCGGACGCTTAACCGACTGTGCCACCCAGGCGCCCCCAACAAACTTTTATGGAGCACCTTCGATAAGCCACACATACTTCTGAGCCCTTGAGATACTTCAAGAGCCCTCCTGCCTTCCAGAAGCTGACACATGATGTCTCAGGGTTCTCTTTTTTTGCCACCCATCTCCGGTTTATTACTTATTTCTGCCTCTGTACTTGGTACACAGCACCTGTTCCAGGGATTGGAGCAGATCTCAGCCTTTTTCTCACCAAAATGGCAGAAAAAAAGTCCGCAGGTTCCGTGTTGTGTAAGGCAGATAACATCTCTAATTCCAGGTGGAATATCCCCTAGTGATAAATGGAATAGACATGGAATTCATATAAGCCAGAGAATAAAAGAATACCCCAGCCCACAGCCCAACCCTGAATATTTACTGTATTTTTCCAAAGTGAAGTGTCTTTGGACAAATGCCAGTTTAATGGAGTTTTGGTTTCTTAGCTTTTTTTTTCTTTTTAAATTTTTTTTTTCAACGTTTATTTATTTTTGGGACAGAGAGAGACAGAGCATGAACGGGGGAGGGGCAGAGAGAGAGGGAGACACAGAATCGGAAACAGGCTCCAGGCTCCGAGCCATCAGCCCAGAGCCTGACGCGGGGCTCGAACTCACGGACCGCGAGATCGTGACCTGGCTGAAGTCGGACGCTTAACCGACTGAGCCACCCAGGCGCCCCTGGTTTCTTAGCTTTAAAACAGGAACAGTCTACCTACACCTCGGAATGTTTCCAGGAGGGTGTGTGTTTTATCCTCTATTCTTATAAAAGGGCTCTCAAGCTTCCTGGTGACAGATAGGAGTAGCACATTCGGAGAAAGGAAAGGAAGCTTCAGAAAACAGAGTGGAATAATGGAGGCATGGGTCTTGGCCTCTCGGAAGAGCAGAATAGTTCTGATGCTCAGCTTGTGGCCCCGTTTTTAGTTTTGTATTTTCCAAGGAAAAAAAAGGAAAGAAAGCCTTTTTCTTCACCATGACTTGTGAACTTGTGCATCCAGCACCACCACCCGGTATGGAAAGTTTTTTCTCTTTGTCACAAGAAAAACAAATTGTGTGTGCGGTGAGGGATGTTAACTAGGCTTCTGGCGGTGGTCATTTCACAACATATATAAACAAGGACTCATTGTACTGTACACCCGAAACTCGTATCACATCACGTATCAATTGTATCTCAATAAAAAAAGAAGGAAGCACTTCTTATTTGGGAATGAGTGGTTGAAGGAAAGTTCTTATTAGATACTACTTGTCATGACTAAAAAAACCAAACAAAACCCACAACATGCCCGCAGTGTTGCACGATTTACAAATCAGCCTGGTGCAATATCTCAGCAACAATGGGGGCCCACCCCACGACCCCGTGTCGCCTCAGCTCTGTCGTGGCGAAGAGAGGGGCCCCACATCAGTGAAGGTTAGAAGAACCATGGGCCTAGGGAGCCGGAGATGTGCATTCTAGTCTCACCTGCTCCAGGAACTGATTATTTCTCCCAGGAGTGTGTGCTTGACCAGCTCTGTGTCAGTGTCGTCATGGAGAACAGGCCCCCGGCGAAGCAGGAGGGACACTGGCATGGGTGTGAGTGACGGCCCAGACCGTAGCTGGTGAGGGCACAGCCACACACTGTGGCTTTCCTGGGTGCTCGCTTTCCCCTCCCTGTGGAGTGCAGTCCTGCCACGGAAGATCCACAGTCCCTTCCAGCTGTGAATTCATGTGGCTGCCATTTCCTTCTGGAAACCTTCCCCAGACTGCAGCGAATGCTTCCAGTTCGTATCAGAGCAAAGGTGCCCCTTTGTCTTGTGTGACAGGACCCGTACTGTGCAGGGAGGATCCAAACATCCAGAGCTGAGCCCCAGGGGGCGCACCTGCACCCACTAACAACCCACCGACACAGCAGCCCTCCACACGGACACCCATCCATGGGATTCCTGCCCTACCTTCCCTGGTCCCCTCTACTAGCCTGGAGCAGCCTTCTGCACTGGCCAGGAGACGTTTACCTGAGTTAACTTGGACCAGACAGAAGAGAACAGCAAAAAGAAAGAGGACCTTCACGTTCCGAGGTTCCCTCGGCTCTCCCACCTCTCCTGTGCAGGAAAGCAAAGCCGATGAAACAGCGGAGTGGAGGGGAGAGGACACAAAAATGGGACATTTATAGGTTTGGGGGAACGATGCTTATCAGGAATGAGCACATTTATCTGGTCTACTGAGTAAAGCTGCGGGCAGAGGGTACTGGATACTGTTGCTTTCTGCCTAAAAATAGACAGGCCTCTTGGTATTGGGAGAAGCGGGGCTTGACCAATGACCTGGCGCACCGAGGGTGCCTGGAAAGAGAATCACGAGTGGCGAGCGGTTACTAGGTAGCAGGTGCTGCGCGGGGTGACAGAGGTGGGGATGTGCGAACGCGTTTCCTGCCTCTGAGAAGCTTTGGTCTGGGCGGTATGGACGCGCGAGTTGGACACACGAATGCACTCCCAGGCGTATCCCCAACAGACGCAGCCCCGTGTGCACCGAGAGACGCGTTCGAGAGCGTTCAGTGTAGCCTCGTCATTGCAACTGTCGACAGAAGACAACCCAAATAGTGTATTACGTCGCAGGAATAAAGCGAATACTGCATTCCCTCACAGCGACGGGCGTACAACAGCCACAGATGATTACAACATGGATGTGCCTCACAAACGTGCTGAATGAAAAAAAATTAAGCCAGATACCACGTACGGTATTGTTGTTTTAAATGGGGCAAGTCTAACTGATGTATTAAAAGTCGGGAAGTTGTCTACCCTGGGTAAAGAGGGTAGACTCTTTTCTCATTCCGTGAAGCTGTCTTGACTTGAAGAGCAAGCAGCCTAGGGGCACCCGGGGGGCTCAGTCGGTTAAGCATCTGACTCTTGATACAGGCTCGGGTCATGATCTCAAGGTTTGTGAGTTCCAGCCCCGCATCGGGCTGTGGCTGTGTGCCAACAGCACGGGGCCTGCCTGGGATTCTCTCTCTCCGTCTCTCTCTCTCTGCCCCTCCCTCCTCCCCTTTCTCTCTCTCTCTCTCTCTCTCTCTCTCTCTCTCTCTCTCTCTCTCAAACAAATAAACTTAAAAAAAAGAGGGGGCAGCCTAGCAGGAGACACAGGGACTCCCCCCACTGCAGATGGCTGTACTGGCCTGTGCGGGGAGGCTGTGCCTCACCTGAGGCGAGTCTTTATAAGGAGGATGGCATTAGAGGCGGCCCTGAAGGGCAGCTCTCCACACAGCTTTTTGTAACTGATGATGCTAAAATGTCCAGTTACCGCAGCTACTAATTCTTTTTTTTCTTTTTAATGCTTTTTTGGAATCCTCAACATTAAAAAAAAAGCTTTTTTTTAATGTTTATTGATTTTTGAAAGAGAGAGAGAAAGATAGAGTGTGAATGGGGGAGGGGCAGAGAGAGAGGGAGTCACAGAATCCGAAGCAGGCTCCAGGCTCTGAGCTGTCGGCACAGAGCCTGACGCGGGGCTTGAACTCACCAACTACAAGACCATGACCTGAACTGAAGTCGGACGCTTAACTGACTGAGCCCCGCGCCGACCCCCCCACCCCCACCCCAGGCATCCCTGCAACCACTCATTCTGCACCTACTGACTTAGGTCCCAGTATCACTTGGGTTTATTTCCCTTAAAATTCACTTACCAAGAAATGAAAATGAAGTCTTCCCATCTTCTCCCCCCTCCCAGGCTTTCATGACAGCCGTTACCAGTTTCTTCTCCACCCTTCCAGAGATGTTGCATGTATTGCATAAACAGAGATGCGTCTATATGCCCCTTCTTGGATAAACATCGTGACAGACTATACTTTTTACTCTGCACTTGCCTTTTCTATATGATGTACCTTGGAGATTTTTTTTTAACTAGGTGTGTGGAGAGTTTCCTGATTTTTTTTATAACAGCTGCATGTATGATTTCTTTTAGGTGGCCTCCCACCTGACTTAAGCCATTCACCACAATATCTGAACATGCATCTTACTCAGAAAATGGATTTTGACGAGAAGTCAGGTGGTGGCCTGGGACTTCTGGACGTGAGCAAGGGTACCAGTGAGCCATGCAGGTGCACAGAAGAGGTGAGGACCCGGAGGTCACTTTGGACATTCCAGAACTAGAAAGATTAAGCAAAGACAGTATAGTGGGTCCTGACAAAGGATACCCTGATTCACTGGCCTTTCTGTACCTTGTAAAAACACCTATGAAAATAGGAGTTAAGGAGGAATTATTTGGGAACTAAAAGGTCCTTTTCTCTCTTTGCCAACAAAAGGGTCACCCTATAGCTGACTGAATGAAGCAATCATGAAAGAGATACCAAGATGGGTATGTGTGAGGGTCAAACATAAATAAGAAATCTGTCAAAAATCTGTAATACTTTTTCTCTGGAGCATTTGTTCTGAACACATCTCTGGATTTTCCCATTGTAAAAAAAGCACAAGCATCTCAATTCGACCCTTGAGAAGACTGGCTTCCACACTAAGAACACAGGCTAAGTTGAAGACTTCCAATGAATGATCGTAATTCTGAATCCACCTCTGTGGATGGACAAAGTGTAGCTACAAGATACAAGAATTACTGTTTAATACAGATTCTATCATGTATATATCCAAATGTATGGGTCATTTTTTAAAAGTCACCTTGGTAGGTGAAACCATGAAAAGTATGTTTTCTTTTTGCTGTTGAGGTTTACCTGATTTAGAAAAGATTTAAGGTACGTGTATGGTATATTTTTTCTAGCAGCCCGGCCAGCTTTCAAATTGCCGTGAAATTATAGTTTGGAAATTGTTTTCTGTATAGTTCAGAACTTTTATGAGCTATGTTGGACAGTTAGCTCATTTTGGAGAGAAATAAATGAATGGTATCAGAGTTTATTACCCACCTTTTCCTTTATATGTAGATCTGTTTTTTCCAAGTCACAGACTCGGATGCAACCTCTAAGGAAGAATTTCGTGAATAGCGTTGGAGAATCAGGCATGCCATTCCAACAGAAGACCAACTAGAAAATCAAGCTCATTGAACAATCTCATTAATCTGGTCATAGGCTCATTGGTTCTTATAATCACAGGGTTGAAAGGAAGTGAAGGTCAGTTTGTCCCAATACAGAAGATAATTATTCTGGCGTGCATGGTACCCACATTATAGAAGATGGCCTTAAGGACAGATGAAAGTTGCTCATGGGTTTGAAAACATTTGAAAGTGGTAAAACATTTTTATCTATTAAAAAAAAAGCCTTGATACAATTGCACAATGATTAGACAAACCATCAAATATAAAAATGGGCAGAGAACTTGAATAAACATTTCTCCAGAGAGGAAAGTGCGAATGTCCAACAAACACATGAAAAATGCTCACTGTCATTAATCATTAGGGAAACGCAATCCGAACCACAGAGACACCACTTCCCATGCACTAGGATGGCCACTGAAAATAATAATAACAATAATAATAATGATAACCATGGCAAAGTGGTGTTGCTTCCTGACGAGTCGTAGAGTTTTGATTTACCATTTCAGTCTATTTCACGAAACAAAGTACTAGATAGAATTCGGCCAGGAATCCCATCCATCTGCCATCCAGGTGACTCTGAAATAGGGTTCCACTGCTCTCGAATAGTGAGTGATGCTGTTTACTCTTTGCACTGACTTATTTATCCCATGAGAGTGTAAGCTTCATTCAGGCAAGGTTTTGTGTGGTTGGTTCTTTATTTTTAGGACCTAGAACGGCGTTGTCATACAATAGAAGCTCAGTGAATTGCTGTTGAATGAATTCACACATTTTCCAGGAGAGAGAGAATTGAAGTCAACACAAAGTGTAAGAAAAAAAACTACAAAATAAAGATATGGGAATATTATTGGGAAGACTAAGCAAGACAGCCGTTTCAGGAAAAGATTCACTGCAGGAATCAGATGACATTTCTGTCTCATATATTGAAAAAAAAAAACAAAAAGCCTTAGCATCTACTAATTAGAAGCAAGGGTCTCTAGGGACCAAACAAGGTGAAATAGAATGGCAGGCTAAGATGAAAAAAAAAAAAATGAATTGGAAGAGTAAAGAATAGTTTATGGTGGTGACGCAAAGTTGATACTTTGGAAGTTGAATTAATGGTGTGAGAGTCAAATGTGAGTTGGCTTTCCAGGCAGAGGGGGAAAAAAGACACAGGCAGGAAAGCTATCAGAGGAGATGAGGCACCACAGAAAGGCAAATGGGCCGACCTCATGGCTATGTGATCCCTGAAAGGAAAACAGAAATTTTTCAAAGAAGAAATTATGTGGAATGGTAACTATGGGAGGTTGGAGGGAGGGAGAAATGGGGGTTAATTAATGATCAATTGGTATGAAGTTTTAGTTAAGCACGATAAATCAACTCTAGAGATCTGCTGTACAACGTTATACCTAGAGTCAACATTAATGTACTCTTAAAATTTGTTGAGAGGCATGTGAAGTGTTCTTATGACAATATAATATATAATTAAAATTTTTTTTAACTTATGTTTTTAATGTTTATTTTTGCAAGAGACAGAGCACGCAAGCAGGAGAGGGGCAGAGAGAGAGAGAGAGAGAGAGAGAGAGAGAGAGAATCCCAAGCAGGATCTGTTCTGTCAGCATGGAGCCTACATGGGGTTCAAACTCATGAACCATGAGATCATGACCTGAGCCAAAACCAAGAGTCAGGCGCCTAACTGATTGAGCCACAGGCACCCCTGATTAAAAGATTTTTAAAGGCAAATTAATTTTTAGTGAGAAATGTATGGGGGAAACCAGCAGAATGAAGTGACCCTTACTGAATTATTATTGCATGCTTGCTTAGCCCTGGGCTCAATGTTTTATTCCCTAACAATTGTTAGTGTCTCATCGTCAAGTTCTTTCCTGCCTCAGTACATTTACAATTGATTTTGACCATATGGTTCACCACTTTTCATAGCTTTATTTTTAAAATTAAAAAAAAAATTCTTGATATTTTTATTTAAAAATATTTTAATTCCAGTATAGTTAACATATAGTGTTATAATAGTTTCATGTACAGGTGATTCAGCAATCCCATATGTTCATCGTGATAAGTGAACTCTTAATTCCTTTGCCTATTTGTCCCATCCCCCCACCCACCTTCCCCTTCTTTAAAAGAACTAATGTTAAAATACAATTTTAAAATTGTTTATGAATTAGAAAATTATCAGAATAAGCCAGTTAGTAGGGCTTACAAATTTTTCAGATGAAATGAGAATTGCAGTATTTAAATAAGATGTTTGAGGAATAAAGGAAAAAAAAAAAAACTACAAAAAAGCAGGCATCCTGCAAAAGAACAAAAACAGACCTGCCTCGTGTATTTTAGTCCACACTAGATGTCAGACGGGGAAAGACACCTTTGAGATTTTAAGGGAAAAATTGTGTTGAAAGGATTTGGTTTCATGGCTGATTATCTTGCGTGGGAAAAGGAGAAAATCACCCTGAAATATTCAGGGAGTCAGAAAATACTTCATCCAAATGCTGGTCCTGAAAAGATGATAAAATTTACGTTTGTTTCCATACTACTTTGCCTTTTTTTTCCCCAAGAAGAATGGCAGATGTCAGTTTCTTCCTTTCAATTTGCTGTGTTCAGACCCACGTTCATATGTCCTGGGGGCCAAAGCATGGCTGTGCCCTTTAAAGGTCAAGACTCTATGTCTTTGCAATTCTGTGGATTCCAGAAGTTCCATCCCCTAGCAAAGAGCAGATAGCAGTTGGCTGATTCACCTTCCCCTCTCAAAGTTGTACTTATGTTCGTACTTATTGTTTCCTTGGACCAGACAGGCTCCTTACCTTTATAGAAGCATTTCTTCCTCTCCATGTGTCTGTTTAATCATGTACTGTAATTCATGTCCTCCTTTTTATTCCTGGAGATATAAAACAGAATTTTCAGCCTCCACTATCCCAGTGGGATCATCTCATGCTCCCCTAAAAGCAATAGGGGAGTGTCTTGATTGTCCGATTTGGGATCACTGTTCATCAGAGGCCTCACCAAGTGCCTGGTTTCCAACTACTTGAATGTCAACCCAGCCCTTGGGTTTAGACCAAGGGAAAAAATAAGTGGGGTCTCCACCACCCGATTTGGTCTGGGGTAGTTGTTCTTATTCTTTGGTTAATGATTCTTACCACAGTGTCCCCTTGAAGTGATATACCCACTGACTTCCTCTTATCCAAGAATCCTCATGGGCTCTTCCTCACGAGTCTTCCTTTTGTCTTTATTCCTGTAGCTTCAAATAAAGAGAAAAGATGATTGATAAGCATCACCAGCCTCCTTTCCTTCTGGCACTAGCAACCCCTTTGGGGATTTATTTCCATTGTCCTAAATCAATTATTTACTTACTTCCTATGATCCTCTATATTAGAGCCCTCTGTGCAGCTAACAATCTCAGATCCTTGGCTAAGACAGGGAGAACATTCGTCATTTTCCCAGAGTCCTACACCAAACTCTCCTCTTGTTGACTTCATAGGTCTTTTTTTCTTTTCCAGGCCCATCATAAATTCATCACAGGAGAGAGACCAACCTCCTGCAATCACGTCTTTGTCTACTGAGGTACTGTACTTGAGTAACTTACAGAAATAGCTCTCGGTTTCCCTTCATGTGAACATTCTAATTTTAACCTTTGTTCTTAAAAATACAGTTCATTGATTGTCACAAAGAGCTTGGGTTTAGAAGGACATGTTTGCCCCCTGTACTCATCAGGAGTTGCACAAAACGTCAACACAATTATTGACTAGAGTCGGGACTAGAATCCAAGTATCAGCATTCCTGGTGAGTGTGACTTCCTCTGCTCGCACACCCACGTCTGTTGGCATCTGGGACTCACAGAGTCACATGCCTTTGTAAGGAAAGTGCCTTTCCCCAGAGCTTGAGCCCCTGTCCTGGCCAGTGTCCATCTTTCTGAGGTTGTGGCCAAGAAGACATTCTGAGAAACAAAGGTGTGTTCTCTTAGAAATGTCAGTGTCGTGTAAGACAAAAAAAAAAAAAAGCCCACACTTGGACTTTTCTGGCTTGAAGCGAACTCGGTTAGCAACCTGGATATGTTGTCTGATCGCCATTTGGGCTGGATCACTTAACTTTCTATGCTTATTTTGTCTTAAATGAAATAGGAATCATAACGTGCCCGTTACAGGTGCCTTGGATAGATAGGTAGGAGGCAGCAGTGACTTCTCGAAGGATGTTCTCAGAGCCCCCAGAGAAAAGAAGAGCAGAGTGGAGGCAAATCACAGAGGGGGTCCATAGGAAGCAGACAGAAGGGGGAAAACAGGCTGACACTTCCCTGCTCTCCTGAAAGCCTCATGCCTAACTGCAGCGTCCACTGCCTGGCTGGCTCAGTCGGTAGAGCACGAGAGATGCATTTAGACCTAACAGAGACATTTTTTCAGACCCCTCTGCCTCCCACCTGGGCTTGATGTCATTTCCCCGCCGCCAGGATACAGCCCTATCCCTGCTGTCCTCATAGGTAATGCTAATGTTAGTCATCTGACCTCTGGGAATTGTTTTGATCTATCAAGAAAGAGGCAGACACGGTGTTAATGATCTCAGTTTCCCTTCATTTGGACATACTAATTTTAATTTTTGTTTTTACAACAAGGGGACTCCCTGGGTCCAGTAAGGTACTTTCCTGTAACCCAAGAGATAAACTGAGTCAGTCCAAACCTGCAAGGTGTAGTGACCACCGCCCGCGTGGACAGGTAGAAAAAACTAGGTGTGGCTGTTATTAAAGTCAAGGAAGCGAAATGGGGATTTGATTGACTGAGCCTGTCTACCTGGCCCCCACCCCAGCAGACCAGGGGTATGGAGGAGAAAATAGATTCCTCCACCGAAGGGTCACCCCGGGGGGATGGATGGGTCACAGGGATCAAAGCTCTCAGAAGGTCCGGAGGTGCAGTGGGAGGCAGGACACTGTGTGTGGAAGGTGGGCGTGGAGGGCAGACATGGAGGCAGCCAGGCGTGGTATGACTGGCCCTGTAAGGACCTAAAGCAATTTCTGGCTAACAGGTCTCTTCCCACCAGGGGTACAGCTGGTGTCCATAAAGCCTCCCATCCTCAGGGTCCTGCATTAAGCAGACTTCTGCGAAAAGAACAAAGCAAGCGTAACTGACAGAGCTGCTGACTGGAACTTGCCTTGAGGGGCCACGGGGCTCATTCGTTGTCTCCAAGGGGGACTGTAAAAATTACCGCACTTGGTAGAAAAATATCAGTTGTGACCTTATTCTTCTGAATCCCAAGATCTCTTTGGGTAACATGCTTGAATGTTTTATAGTCTTAATACCCAGAAGTTCTTTCTTATGTTAGATTTAGGACTTTCTTGATGCAACGTCTTTGCCTACAATCAAAGTATGCCTTTGTTTATATACATACATATTTATCCTTAGGCATATTTATTTTTCTTTTTGAATGCATATTTAAAATTTAAGAATTATGCAGTAACTTGATGGGGTATTTCATTTTATTTTTTTAATTTTTAAAAAAAAAATTTTTTTTAACATTTATTTATTTTTGGGACAGAGAGAGACAGAGCATGAACGGGGGAGGGGCAGAGAGAGAGGGAGACACAGAATCGGAAGCAGGCTCCAGGCTCTGAGCCATCAGCCCGGAGCCCGACGCGGGGCTCAAACTCATGGACCGCGAGATCGTGACCTGAGCTGAAGTCGGACGCTTAACCGACTGAGCCACCCAGGCGCCCCTTGACGGGGTATTTTCAAAGACAAAGTAATTAAAAATCTCCAATAATCTTCACATTGGAAACTAAAATCTTTTTTTTTTCTTTCAGACATACTTTGGCTAATTAATTTTACATCAGATATATGAAAATTTGTATCTTGTATTTTCCAAGATAGAAAATTGCCTTGAAATCTTTATCTTATGCATTTTATGTTTTTTATTTGCTTTTATGTTTATTATACCTAAGGGATATATAACATACCTTAAGTAGATACACCGTAGTTTGATAAGTGCTCTAGTTTGAAATTTAGATTTATTTAAAAATTTTCTCAAAAGATTTTTGTTATTTCTTGAGAACAATTACCTTTTCTCAACTGAGATAAGAACACTCACCATGAGACTTACTCCTATTAAGAAATGTTTAAGCACACAATACAGTATTTTAACCACAGGCACAATGTTGTACAGCAGATCTTTAGGACTTACTCATTTTGCATAACTATAACTTTGCACCCATTGAAGAGTCCGTTGTTTCTGAGAAGCAGAATAACTGAGTCACTGAGTCAATGGCAATGCTTCCGGGTTTGTATGTAAGTACTAGTTTTCACCATACATGCCCTGTCCCTGAGTATCAGCCTCGTGTGAGTGTGTCTGTGTGTGAATTAAGTATGGAATACATTTATCTGGAAAGAAGTCTGGAAAAGCAGCATTCTGGGAGGAGATCTATGTGCCACTCTATGCACCGCTGGGAATTCGGTGGTCTACATGAGCTGTGGAATCTTTATCGTAACCCAGCTGGAACCCAGACACAACAATCTCGCAAAGGATTTTTTTTTTAATTTTTTAATGTTTATTTATTTTTGAAAGAGAGAGACAGAGTGCGAGCAGGGGAGGGGCAGAGACAGAAGGAGACACGGAATCCAAAGCGGGCTCTGGGCTCTGAGCTGTCAGCACAGAGCCCCACGGGGGGCTTGAACTCATGAACCGAGATCATGACCTGAGCTGAAGTTGGACACTCAACTGACTGAGCCTCCCAAGTGCTCCAAAGGATTTTTTTTGAGGACATAGCATCTCCTTTCTTTGTTTTCATGTTTTATTGAGATATCATTGACATCAGAAATGATGATCTTTTTTTCTCCCTCTTTCTAGTTTTGAGACATAAGTGATACAGAGCACTGTGTAAATTTAAGGTGTACAGCATAATGATCTGACTTGCATATGCCATAAAATAATTACCACAAGTTTAGTTAACATCCATCATCTCCTATAGACAACTCCCCCCCCCCCACCCAAAAAAAGGAGATAGAAAAGGAATAAAATGGGTTTTTCCTTGTGATGAGCAGAGAGGACTCTTGACTCATAAAAGGTAAAGAAAGGTGTAGAAGATGATGGATTCAAAATTTTGTAACATGGGTTATAAACAGTTTACTAATAGTCACCTTGAGCCCAAAAATAATCACCACTTAGACATATTTCATGGCAAATTCTGCTATTGCCTCACTATGAATCTAGCAAGTAGAGATTTTTTTTTTAAGTTCCCATTATTCGGGGAATGATTAGAAGCCCCCGGAGCAGAATCCCAGTGAGGACCAAGGGTAAAGGACCAGGCGTGGGGACTCCTGCCATCCACCAATGCCCACGTGACAAATGAAAATTTGGAAAGGTCATAACAAATGTACTTCTGAGCCACCAGCAGTGGGCACAGGCAGTAGACTCCCAGGACACAGTAGGTTTTCATGCAGGGTGACTTTCACTCAACCGAAGGGGACAGAAAATACTGTTTGCACATTTTCATCTCATGAGATTGAAGAGAGTTGTAAGTTCATTTTCCCAGGAAAGCCCAGGTCTGACGCTGACCCTTTATTCCCAGTGGTGTTAATAAAATGCTCTTATAAGTACAGAAACACGAAGAAGCAAACTGCAGATGGCCTCCTATCTTCCTCAAAGAGAAAGCCCAAATCTTGCTGGGATCCCTGGGTTCATTACCTAACAATGCTACCACTCTGGCCTCACAGCTGACTGTAGCTCCCTAGTTCCCTTTGCTGCAGTCACACTGGCCTCGTCCTGCTGCTCCACAAACACATACAGCACCTTGCCTCCCTGGGGCACTGGCACTGTCCTCTCTTCCCCCTGGGATGCCTTCCACCTGCCAAATGCAGAGGGCCTGCCCCCCGACCACCCGCCACTCTCTGTCTGTACCCAGGGAGGCTCCCCCACCTCCCGCACCCAGCCCCAAGCCCCTGCCTGACAAGGTGTCATCCCTTCCTGGATTTTTCTTATTCCACGTCATTTATCACTTTAATACATCATACATTTTACTCACCTGTCATGCTTATTGTCTGTCCCTCTTGGTAGAGTGTGGGCAGAGATTTTGTTCATCGCTGGACTTCTGGTACCCAAAACAATGCCTGGGCTGCTGTGGATGCTTACTAGATATGTGTTGAATGGACGAGTGAGTGAGTGAGTGAATGAATTAATGGATGAGTGAACGAATTAATGAATGGATGAGTGAACAAATGGATGAGTGAACGAACTAATGGATGGATGAGTGAATGAATGAGTAAATGAATGAATGGATGGATGGATGAGTGAATGAATGGATAAGTGAATGGATGAGTGAGTGAATGAGTGAATGGATAAGTGAATGAATGAATGAGTGAATGAGTGAATGGAAACAGCGGCCCCAGTAGAGAGATTTAAGGAGAAAGGTGACACGCTAGACGTGTATTTGCAGGGAGGGCGCCAACGCTCCCTATCTCCCTCTCAGCCACCCCAACATTCTGTTTCCTTTACAAACTCCTCACACATACACCTTCCCTCCTTCTCGATTTCATACTTAATCACTATTCTGACTCTTACACCAAAGGCAAAAATGAAAGGCTCCTTGAGTAAATCTTTGCTCTCACTGCTTAGGAGACGCTGGCATTAAATACCCGAGGCTGCGTTCCTAGTGGAGTCCCATCTCCGGCCCCTGTCCCTCAACCGGACAGAACGGAGACAACGTGGAGGTAGAGGCATCCTTGCCTTTGTTCCGGGGTCCCTGCTTGTTGTCCGGGCCCAGCTTCCTTTGCAGGACGACTCACCCCCTTTCCCGTGCTCATCTTCTAGACCCACGCTGTCTCACGTCCCCTCCCAGAGCCCCCGCCAAGTGCTGCGGTGGTTCCCCCATTCTGTGCCTCCCTGAACTGTTAGCATCACTCAGTCAGGTCCTTCTGCTGCCCCGAAAGCTGCCCCCTCACGAAGGTTTGCAAGCCTTCCACTCGGACTTCTTGTCTCCCTGCCTCTCCCGGAATCCGCATTGGTCCCTTCAAGCCCCTGTGGGGTGTCCTGAATGCCTGATCCAGTACAACATGTCCAGAGCCAACCTGGTTCTGTCCCTGTCCCTCCTGCTCTCTCTTGTCCTGTGCGAGCTGCCTCAGTTAACTGTTCTTTTCTGTCCCATGGCCTTCCTTCTTCTCTGTCACCAAACCTGAGAACCCCACGTCATCGGGGACCCATTTCTTTCCCCTTCCTAGCCATTATCTCCACCTTGGTCACTGAATGGCTGTTCTGGACGTCCACAGTTGCCATCAGCCCTTACCTGGTATTCCTGCTTCTGGTCTCATGCATTTCTAATCTACCCCCAAGTCTTTCATTAGAAGGAACATTCTAAAATTGAAACAATGATGGCGTCACTCCTCTGGAGGTACCTGATAACCCCCTCTTGTTTAGCAGCTGAGATCTGGAGCATCATATTTATTTTCTTTGACAACTTCTCACCATTTTCCTGCACGCTCCTCATTTGAGACTTGTAATGAATCCGTCTCATAGTGATGCTGAACTTCTCACCATTTGCTTAGCAAACCATTCTTTCACATCTTCATGCCTCTCTGCAAACTGTACCCCTTGCCTGGGAATCTCTGCCTCTCTCTTTTGCTTAACAAACTCCTACTCATCCTCCAAAACCCTGCTCGAATTTCCCCAGGAATCCTTTCTTAAATCTCTTATATTTATCTGCTCCACATATTGCCTTGGATATATTCACATGATAAAATGTGTGGCATTTTATTTTTTAAGTTTATTTGGCTGTGTTTCTCCTCACATATTCATGTTTCCAATTTGTTACATTTCTCAGTGCCCAGGAACAAAATAGGTACTCAAAAATATTTTTCTCTTTTTTAAAAAAAATTTTTAATGTTTAATTTTGAAAAAGAGAGAGAGAGTGATCATGAGCAAGGGAGGGGCAGAGAGAGAGGGAGACCCAGAATCTGAAGCAGGCTCCAGGCTCCAAGCTGTCAGCGCAGAGCCTGATGTGGGATTTGAACTCATGGAACCATGAGATCATGACCTGAGCCAAAATCGAGAGTTGGACGCTTAACCAACTGAGCCACCCAGGCGCCCCTTCTCTCTCTTTTTTTAATGTTTACTTATTTATTTTTTGAGAGGGGGTAACGGGTAGAAAGAGGGAGAGAGAATCCCAAGCAATCTCTGCATTGTCAGGGCTGAGCCCGATGCAGGGCTGGAATCATGAACCATGATATCATGACCTGAGCCAAAATTAAGAGTCAGATGCTTAACTGACTGAGCCACGCAGGCGCTCCTCAAAAAACATTTTTATTTTTATTTTATTTTTAATTTCTTTTTAATGTTTATTTTTGAGAGAGAGACAGAGCGAGAGCAGGGGAGGGACAGACAGGGAGACACAGAACCTGAAGCAGGCTCCAGGCTCCGAGCTGTCAGCACAGAGCCCTATGTGGGGCTCGAACCCACGAACCGTGAGATCATGACCTGAGATGAAGTCGTGGCTTAACCGACTGAGCCACCCGGGCGCCCCCTCAAAAAAAAAATTTTTTTTTAAACAAGAGAAGGAATGACTTGAATTCTTTCTTGTGAAAGTTTATTACATCCACATCTACCAGCAAAAACTGTTGATTTTTGAGGATTTTGTCCACGTCAGGCTAAGTCACT
The DNA here is from genome assembly GCF_028749965.1 of Puma concolor. Classification (NCBI taxonomy): domain Eukaryota; kingdom Metazoa; phylum Chordata; class Mammalia; order Carnivora; family Felidae; genus Puma; species Puma concolor. The sequence goes on from NC_141670.1 coordinate 6,897,706, forward strand.
TTCTCTAAGGGCAGGCGTAGTGGGTTTTCATCTCTCTTTTAGTTGGAATAACATGTCGAAACTCTCCAGCTCAGATGACAGCACCTCAGCTAGCCCATGCTCGGTCCTTTCTCCAAAAATCCCTGTGTCTGCGTTAGGGACAGGACCCAGAGAGCCGGCGAGGGGACCAAACTCTGGCTTCTGTGTCAGCAAGTTCAGTTCTGATGTAAACAGCAGGCGTATTTCTTTTTAAAGCAGTAACCCACTTGTGTTTCCATATAATTACAGTATTCTTGACAGTAGCCTTCACTTTTCTTGCAGTTGACCACTTTGAAATCCGGTTCGGTTCTGTATAAAGAGAGATCCGACATTAGCCTCTTAAGACCATCTCAAGACTCGAACAGGGATCATCTGAGTCCAAAGGGACACGGCGGAGGTTGCCCGTAGGTAGGAAACAGGTTTCTTTTGTATGTGAGCGCTCACAGTTCCCTGTAGTCAGCCTGAGAGTGTACAAATCAGATCCTTGATTCTGGCTTGAAAGCCACCTCTACTCTCCCTGAGAAACAAGCTGCCGGGTCAGAGGCAGTTGGAAAGAGACACGGTAAGAGATGTATCATGATACAAATGTTCCACTTTCAACAATGTAGGATGTTATGCAAGGGGACACGGAAGGGCTCTGCGAGGCTCACTGACGAGTGACACAGCCCTCCCAAGTGCAGACTTCAGTGGGATGGTCCTGCGAGGAGGGTGGGTTCGGGCTGAGCCTTCTCTGTAAGGGAGATGAGAGGTAGCCAAGGGCAGATTTTGAAAGTGAAAATGACTTCTAGTTCCGCCTCATTCTGGGGAAGCGCCTGGAAGACTGTCTCGTGCCTCTGAGATGTGCCAGTTTACTTGAGGAATGTGAACTTGCTCCCTCACTCTACGGTTCAAGCCCTGCAGTTAGTAAAGATGAATTTTTGTCTTAAATTATATATTATGAAGACGATTGATAGAAAAGGCAAGGGGCAAGTGTTAGGAAGAGAAAGTGGGGCGCCTGGGTGCCTCAGTCGGATAAGCACCCGGCTCTGGTTTTCGGCTCAGGTCGTGATCTCACGGTTCGTGAGTTTGAGCCCTGCATCGGGCTCTGCACTGACAGCGTGGAGCCTGCTTGGGATTCTCTCTCTCCCTGTCTCTCTCTGCCCCTTCCCCTGCTCACACTCGTGAATTTGAGTCCTGGGTCAGGCTCTGTGCTGACAGTTTGGAGCCTGGAGCCTGCTTCCCTCTCTCTCTCTCTCTGTCCTTCCCCAGCTCTCTCTCTGTCTCTCTCTCTGTCTCTCTGTCTCTCTCTCAAAAAATAAGTAAACGTTAAAAAAAAAAAAAAAAGAAAAGAAACCCATGGCTCCATTTGGGAGCAAGACTCCCAGCCCTTGCCCTCTGGAGAAGGAGGGGCCTCTCCATGTGCCAGTCACCCTAGGATTTAAGGCTTGTGTTGCTGCATTTTGGTTACCTCCTCTGTGCAGAGTGGTCTGCCTCCCGACCCCCTAGTACCTTGAATCCCAGCTGAAAATCCTATTTTTGTACTTTGTTAAACATGCCGTTATATACGGAAATTTAATAACTTTTGAGAGAGAAAGGGGGTAATCTTAGAGAGAAAGACAAAAATAGAACAGATGGGGGGCCCTACAGATGTTTATTCACTCGGTAAATTAACTCACTTGCTCATTCCTTCAAGGCTGAATGATGTAGGACATTTTAGTGTGCCATAACAGGGTCAGGGGAGGGGGACATTCTCTGAATCAGCCAGGAAACAAACATATAACCACATATTTAAATTCAGTATAATCCATCCACAGTCGAGTCTGCACAGAGTGATTTGGGAACATAGAGAACAGCCAAATAAGGTCACAGAGATTATCAAATTTAAATGGATGTTAAATGTAGCGTCGAAATGGGGTCTTGAACTAAGGCTAGATGTGCTCCACAGGGTTGTGCAAGGACACGAAAGAGCAGAGCATTTTCTAGGAGTCACCGCATGGTTTGGGGACCACAGCGGTGTAATGGTGGAAAATGTGGGTTAACCCAACGTAGTACCAGACCAGCACAGACTTGTACAGCTGGGTGAGCATTTTAGGGTGTATTCTCTTAGTTGTTTATTTTTCAGGTGTACTTTTGAGATACTGCATTTCTAGACACAGATCAAGGTATAATGTTAATACAGGAAGTAACGAGAGTCCTTCCCCAATTCAGAGGAGAAGCCATTAGGGAGAGAATTTTCTTCATAAAGAGTATTTCTCCAGTAGACTCAAATGCAATAGGAAGTAGAAAAAACAGTAGGAAAATAAAAATGCTTCGGAAAATTGTATTGCAAAAATACTTATTATGGAGGAAATTCTCTGTCTTCATTGCTTCTTCTCTGAATTGGGGAATGAGATGGCAGTGGTCAGTGATGCCCGGTCACAAGGTTGCACTCTGTGTGTGGCACTGGGATGGAGCAGATGCACATCAGGGCCAGTCTGAACATAGGGAGGCTGCGCACTAAGGACAGAAATCACAGGTGAGGAAGGCAAGTAAAAATTCAAGAGTGATGCACATGGAGAAACGTAGGCAGGAAGAGAGTGCAGGGTATCGGGGAGAAAGAAACAGGTATGTCTTAAAGGGAGTGGACTGAGACCTCTTCCTGGACAACAGCCCTGGAAGTCTTGCTTATATTCTTGAAGTTTCCACTCTTGACTGCCATTTGCCAGCTGCACGATCTTAGACACGTTATTTTGGACAAATGTGGACCAATCTCCCCAACGCCCTCATGAATCAAATGGGAATGACCCTGTGTCATAGATCTATAGTTAGGATAAGTGACACACACCTCGTGTTGTTTATGTTGTTGTGCAAGCACCATTTTGTCTTTTCACCTTCCCTTGGGAGGAGAACCTGGGAGTGAGTCCCCTGGGAGCCCAGAGCCCCCTCCAAAGGGATTGAAGAGAGGAGAGAACGATGCAGGGAATAATGTCGCAGGATCTGAATTCCTGGCTTCTGTCTGCCAACACCCTCATGTGTTCCCTGCTCTTGCCCACTGAGTGTCCAGCCTCTTGTTCCCTGACTCAGGGTCAGGAAAGAGTTTGGGACTAAGGAAGCATCTTAGAAATGACGGTCTTCTCTAGGTCCTTCCAGATTGCTTTCAGGCTCCACGTGGGGGTTGAGGACCGACCAGAAAGGCGGCTGAGGGCTCTTTGGCTTTGTCATGCCTGTGTTCCTCAGACCAGTGCCCCATCCTCCGCACACCCCACCCTGGGGCATTCCCTGTGAGCTCACAGGTCACCCCGCCCTCTTCTCAGGTATTCAGCAAATGCCTAGATTGAAGGAACTCAAGGCCAAGGGAGCAGGCACGAAGGTGTCTTACTCAATGTCATATCCTCCGGGTCTCAGGTTTGGGTGAAGCTCTCCCCTACCCCACAGGCACAGACCCCTTCCCATCTCTTCATTCACTGAACATTCCTGGAGTCACCTACCCTCATAAGGGGGAGTATGCGGTAAGATGTGGCGTTTCTCTTGGTGGTGTAGCAAATGAGACCCGTTTGTTCCTTGTCCAGGAGACTCTTCCCTGGGTTCTCTGGGACCCTCAGTGCCTTGAAGGTCCTCATTTCTGGCTCCGGATAGTCCTGTTTCTGAGTAAATATGCAGCATTTTTAGAACTCTCTCTCTTTTGAGAGGACCCATGAGGATGAGGTCCTTTAGGGGGGTGGGTAAAATGGAGGGTCGGGGGAGACTGGGAGTCCCTGCTGCTCAATGGGTACAGAGTTTCAGTCCTGTAACATGGCCGCAGTCCAGAGATCTGCTGTGAAGCACCGTGCCTACAGGTAGCAATATGGTATTGTGCACTTCAAAGTTTGTTCAGAGGATAGATCTTTTAAGTGTTCTCATCACAAAAAAACACCACCATAAAGGGACAGAAGAAAACTTTGGGAGGGGTTGCGGGTGGCTCTTACCTTGGCTATAGTGATGGTACTAGGAGTGTTTGCAAATGTCCAAACTCATCAAACTGTTCACATTAACTACGTGTGGGGTTTTTTTGGTATAATAAGTGTACCTCAGTAAAGCTGTAAAGAAAGAGAGTGAGCAAATAGAGAATGCCATGGAATGGGTTGGAAGCAGGGAAAATTGTGTGTGTGTGTGTGTGTGTGTGTAGGGGGGGAGGGAGAGAGGGAGAGAGTATGAGAGATAGACTGAAAGAGAGAAGGAGAGGGAGAAAGAAAGGAAGAGAGAGAAGGAGAGGGAGAGAGAAAGGGAGAGAGAGAGGAGAAGGAGACGTGAGTGAGGACTGAAGAGGGCTGGCAGTGGAGGCCACCTGGGAGCCAATGAGCATCCCCAATGAGTGTGCCCCAATATAGTTGTTGAGTGAGACTCCCTAACAGTTAGGATCATTTATGACGCAGGCTGCCTTCTCTGTAAGGAGCAGGTGAATATTAAAAGGCTGAGGAGGGGCGCCTGGGTGGCGCAGTCGGTTAAGCGTCCGACTTCAGTCAGGTCACGATCTCGCGGTCCGGGAGTTCGAGCCCCGCGTCGGGCTCTGGGCTGATGGCTCGGAGCCTGGAGCCTGTTTCCGATTCTGTGTCTCCCTCTCTCTCTGCCCCTCCCCCGTTCATGCTCTGTCTCTCTCTGTCCCAAAAATAAATAAACGTTGAAAAAAAAAATTTTTTTTAAAAGGCTGAGGAAGTGTGGTCAGGGTCAGGACCCTATCTGCTGGGGAGCCAGGGCCATCAGCACATTCAAGGGGTCACTGACAAACCCATCAAGAGACTGCTGCCCGAGAACCCCACCAGGAAATGCACCTGTGGGCTTAGTGTCTCACGCCCCGCCTGGAGATGACCGTTGCAGAGAGACTCAGTCCCCAGGACGAGGTCACATTTCCCATTTACCTGGAAAGAGCAGAGCCACAAGGAGGAAGCTGGGGAATACAGAGACGGATGGCTTCATGTCACCAAGGGGACACTGTCTGAGGAGGTCCCGGGGCTGGCAGCAGGGCTCCCTTTATAGCCCTGAGTTGCAGGGCGGGGGCCTGTAGGTGGGAAGAGCTGAAATCCGGAACGGTGTCTCCGGCACCGAGGACAGTCGGTGTGTTATTTTCCCACGGGCAGCGGAACAAACATGGGAGCCATTTTCCTCAGGAATTGAAAAGTATGCCTGAATGCCCTGGGTGGGTTTGGTGACTAAGAGAGGACGGAACAAAGAGAAGAGGAGCAGAAGGAGGAAAGAGAGAGAACAAACATCATTAACACAAAAAACCAACTTCCTCAAGAGTCTATTAAAGCGCTGGTGCGCATCGAAATGGTGACATAAATATGGCTGTCGTCCGGCTTCTACCCTGGCTTCTGAGTGTATTTATTTCAGTGTAAAAAATCAGGCAGAAAAACGTCAGGCATTTCAGGGATGGCCTGATTTTTCACAACTGTCATTTCCTGAAGTTGTGTGGGTCGTTCCAAAGTCATTCCAGATTTCGTTTCTGTTCTTTTCTCCCCGTGTTCCTTGGCTTCCTCTGCTTCTCCTTCATCTCTGTGTCCTCCCCATTTTGATTTTAATTCATCTGACTCTTCATTTTTCCCTCCTCTTTTCATTCTTGTCTTTTCCTCAGAAATTATTGATGCCATTGGGTCCAATTCAATTCTGCTTTTAAAAAAATCTGTGATTGAGTCTGAGTTTTCTCGTCTTGTAATAACTTTTTTAAGTTTATTTATTTTGAGAGAGACAGAGCAAGTAGGGGAGGGGCAGAGAGAGGGAGAGAGAGAGAAGCCCAAGCAGGCTCTGCACTGTTAGCACAGAGCCTGATGCAGGGCTTGAACTCACAAACCGTGAGATCATGACCTGAGCTTAAACCAAGAGTTGGACGCTTAACCAACTGAGCCACCCAGACGCCCCTATTCTTTTTTTTTATTATTAAAAAAAATTTTTTTAATGTTTTTATTTATTTTTGAGACAGAACATGAGCAGGGGAGGGGCAGAGAGAGAGAGGGAGACACAGAATCCTAAGCAGGCTCCAGGCTCTGAGCTGTCAGCACAGAGCCTGACATGGGGCTCGAACCCACGAACTGTGAGATCATGACCTGAGCTGACGTCAGACACTTAACCAACTGAGCCACCCAGGCATCCCAGGTGCCCCATTGTTGTTTATTTGAGTGGGGCTCTTGACATTCACAGGCTAGGTCATTATTTCCCTAGGGGTTTGCAAAATAGTGATATTCTCTTGATGTTATCATTCTTTGTTATCATTCATTTATTAGCTGGGCTAACATTTGGAAGGAAAAGGGAAGTCAAATGTTTTAGGGCTCCCCTTTCCTTACCAGATTTCAGGACAGTGGGTCTGTGGGGGGCGGGGGGGGGGCAGATCAGCTCTGTGCCGTGTCTGCAGGATGTGACCCTCCACAGACATCCATGTGGGCCAGTCCCTTGTCATCACATAACATTTCTTTAGTCTTGCTCCCTGGAGGTCTATGCCTTGAATTAGAGTGTTTGCTAAATGAATTGCACTTAATATTGATTTCTTTCCTGTTTTAATTAATAAAAGACATTACTAACTGCTGAGCAAAACTGATCAGAAGAGAAAACTCATGCTAGCAAGCTCAGCTGATGCAGTTCAGGCCAAAAATATAAAAGAAGTTCACTTAGGGGGCGCCTGGGTGGCTAGTCGGTTAAGTGTCCGACTTTGGCTCAGGTCATGATCTCAGGGTTTGTGAGTTTGAGCCCGGCATCAGGCTCTGTGCTGACAGCTCGGAGCCTGGAGCCTGCTTCAGATTCCGTGACTCCCTCTCTCTCTGTCCCTCCCCTGCTCGTGCAGTCTCTCTCTCTCTCAAAAATAAATAAACATTAAGGGGCGCCTGGGTGGCGCAGTCGGTTAAGCGTCCGACTTCAGCCAGGTCACGATCTCACGGTCCGCTGAGTTCGAGCCCCGCGTCGGGCTCTGGGCTGATGGCTCGGAGCCTGGAGCCTGTTTCCGATTCTGTGTCTCCCTCTCTCTCTGCCCCTCCCCTGTTCATGCTCTGTCTCTGTCTGTCCCATAAATAAATAAAAACGTTGAAAAAAAAAATTTTTTTTTAAAAAATAAATAAACATTAAAAAAAAAACTAAAAAAAATAAATAAAAGAAGTTCACTTAGGCTTGTGGCTGATTAGCTGTACTTTTTGGTTTGGCTGTTATGTTGAAACACTCACTTAACCCACTTTGCTTTCTCCCTTATCCCAACTATGCAAGGCCATTTTGAGGCTCCCCCACATGCTCTCCACTGAGTGAAGGCACTTAGCGAATTCTTGTGACAGTAAAACCTTGGTTTGCGAGCATAATTTGTTCCACAAACAGGCTTGTCATCCAAAGCACTTGCATATCAAAGCGAATTTCAAGGACCATTGGCTCAGCTGTGATCATGTGACATTGGGCGTCATGTACTACTCGTATTGCAAGACCTCACTCATTTATCAAGTTAAAATTTATTAGAAATATTTGCTCATCTTGTGGAACACTCAGGAACAAGTTACTCGCAATCCAAGGTTTTAGCGTAATTGGATTAGCTGCAGCCACTGGGAACGTTCCAGCCGTGAGGGGACTCAGGAAGTGAAGGCTCAGAGTTTCGGCTGCTGCAAGGACCCGGCCCCACCGGGTTTCAGGACGTCAGAGGAATGGGTCGGTTGGCATTCCGCGTTTTCAGACAGCAGGGGTAGATGTTGGGGCAAGTTCCGATGAAGAATTCCCCTGTTTTACAGCGCCTCCGGCAGCGGGCGGTCCCATAGCCGCATATCTTGTCTGTGTCAAATTCATTTCTCACTAAAGAACAGAATAAATCAGTGCGATTATCATGCCTGAAGACCAGGAGGCGGGACTTTGGCAGTGGTTTCGAGGGGATAGTGACTGAACTGACTTGAGAGAATACCCTGGAACCCTGGTGGAACAGACTTCCCAAGCCACCTCCTCCCTCTGCTCTCCTAGCTGATGGACCCCCACCATCTGATTCTTTTCCAGATGAGAAGAGAATTTTAAACATTAAAATTAAACATTAATTGGCTCTTGTCACATCTCTTCTCAAAATCCCTACAATAAAATCCCTGCTATCACTTTTTGGTTGAATCCAAGCAAGCCCTTTACCTTGAGCTTCGAGCAGCGCTGGCCTCCGTTCAGGGCCCAACCCTCTTCTCCCTGGAATATTCCCCCCTCCTCCCACGAATGACCTCCTGGAATCTCCATGTCACAACGTTGGGGGATCTCTCCCTGTTCTTCCCATGTGCCCAAGTGCCCTGGAAGTTTTTTATTCCTTCACGACATCTTTCCCAAGTTGTAATTACATGATGTTTTCAGTGACTTGGTCTTCCTGATTGAATTCTAAGTTCCCCAGGTGGGAGACGATGTTCATGTTCCATTCACAAATTACAGGCTCGCCCAGTGCCCAACATGTGCTTAAAAACCAACCACCTGTTGAGTGAACGTTGGGACAGAGAGGACGAGCATAAAGCAGAAGCGACATGAGCAGGGGAGAGCAGAACAGACAGAGGAGAGGAGATACCCACCGGGCTCACTGGGCTGAACCCTGGGACTCTGATTTCAGCTGCTACATGTGAAAAACCTGAAAGTCTCCACTCCCACCCTTAAGGTAAGAAAAACTCTGAACAAACTGAAAATCGATGATTTTTCTTGGACCCATCAGAGAACTTAGGTCACAGGGCAAACCACCACTCCCAAATTTGGAGAGAGTCACAGCGGAGATGGGCTAACCTGGGGCAGAAGCCTCTGGAGCCTTAAAAGGGTAGGAACACTGTGGTCATGTTGACAAATTTCCAGAGGATGAGTGAGGGCAAGCCTGAACCAAATAACTGAGGGCCACAGGGGAAGGGACCCCACTGCTTCCTGGGTTTTAACTCCAGGACGCCCATGAGGTAATCACGGTGAAAAGCCAAGAAGTAATCCCCGGTGGCCCTGGCAAGGAAAAGGGGAAGTCATTATGTGAAATGTGTCCAGAGAGTTTTCTACAACAAGAGCTGACTCTCCCAGGAAAATGATTTTACTAAAGCTTTATCTGGAGGAAGGACACGCCCCCTACACCAGCCCACCCAGCTTCCTCGCTCAAATGAATGGGACACCCTAGGACGTATTTGTGAAGGTCACATTGCAGGGACACCAGCCAGGAACAGACTGGTGTTTCTTTCAGTATGGTGGAGTCCTGATCATGAATATTTATTATATACTCATGGATATCTATTTTATACCAACACTACTTAATTTCTTTTTCCCTAAATTAATTCAATTTTTGTGTTCTTTTGGCACACTGTGTCATTGTTTGTTTGAAGTTCTTCCACATGTTCTGGCACTACAAAGTTGCTCTGGGTTTATCTTGTACGTTCTCTGCTCCAGTCTTAGAATCACCCACTTTTCCAAGGATCCCTGACTCCTTCCATTGGTGAATGGAATTAAAAACCAGTATTTGAGTGCCAGGTGTCCTCATAGTTGCTGGAATGTTCTTGCTTCCAGGACCTCTAAGCTGACAGAGCAAGGACGTACATATTTGTTTAATAACACACACATACACACACACACACCAATAAATATTTGTATATGTAACCATCTGTATGCAAGCCAGGTCTCCACCTGTCATCCATCCCCAAGTGGGTCATTCTACCTTTTCCCTGCTTATCTATAAACTCCCTCTCCAAACCTGGCTCCCACATCTGCAAGCCCGGTACTTAATTGTTCAGTTCCGGCTATAAGTGCATAGCAAGATCTGAATTGCTAAGCTTGTGTTACCTAACAAATACATCATCGGCTAGAGTGCCATGCTCTTGTGCATTGTACTAGATTATAGACTTCTTTTGTAACTGCCCACGTTACCCAGGCCAGCATCCCCTTCCCCCTGGCCTGCAGGAAAGTTGTTTTATACATTTATGATACAATTAGATAGTTCTGCATTTCACCCTGGGGTAGCCCTGACTTCCAATTAACTCTGTTAATTTGCACAGTGAACTTTAGTTCACCCTTTGGGCTGCATGGTTCTCAGGGTTTAACAAAGGCAGAGCATCATGCAGAAGTTTGATATTCTGCCCTAGCACATTCCCTGTGTTTTACCCCTGGCCAACCCCCTGGCAACCGGGGCAAAAGATCACTTCTTTTCACGATCCCTAGTTTTCCCCTTTCCAGAATGCCACATACATGGAATCATGCCGTCTATAACCTTTTTAGACTGGCTTCTTTCACACAGCAATATGCACTTAAGGTTATTCTGTGTCTTTTGGTGACTTGACAGCTTACCTGTTTTTTATTCCTGAATAATATTCCATTAGTTGGATGAATCACAGTTTGTTCTCAGCCCACCTACTGAGGGACATCTTGGTTGCTCCCGGTTTGGGGTGATTATAAACAAAGGTGCTATAAACATTCCAGGTAGGAGTTTGTTTGGACCTAAGTTTCTAATGTTTGACAAGGTTGCAACAGTAATCCAATGGAGAAAAGACAGCCTTTTGAACAAATGCTGGAGCAACTGAACACCCACAGCAAAAACAGAAATGAGAACAACATAGACCATCTTAACAGCTTTTAGAAAAATTAACTCAAAATGGTTCATGGATTTAAGTGTAACTGTGAAACCATTAAACTTTTAGAAAAGCACATAGGAGAAAATCATCTAAGACTACACAAAAAGATCTGAGACTTGACTCCCAAAGAAACCATGATCCATAGAAAGAAGCTGGACTTCACAAAGTTAAAAAAATTGCTGCTCAAAAGATCTATTAAGAGGTTAAAAATGCAATGTATATTGGGGGGAAAATATTTGGAAATTGCATATCCAACACATGACCCATATCAAGAATATATCAAGGACTCTCAAAGCTCAACAGTGAAAACAAGAAAAAATCCAATTAGAAAATAAGTGTGAGCCATCCATTTCGCTGAAGGTACAAAGATGGCAAAAACAAAAAATGAAACAAAACGAAAAAACAAAACCACAGGATAAGGTGTTAAACATCATGAGATTTTAGAGAAAGTCAAACTAAAATGACATATAAGCTGTTGATGACAAAAACAAAAAAATCGTGGCAACTGTTTGCAGCAGATGCTAGCTAGGGTGTGGATAAGCTAGGCCACGCTTACATTCCTGGTGGGAGTGTAAAGACGGTACAGCTACTCTGGGAAACAGTTTGGCATTCTTTTGTAAAAACTAAACCTGCAACCATATGACTTGGCAAGTGCATGTTGGGACACTCGTCTCAGAGTAATGACAAGTTGTGTTTGCTCAAACATCTACAAATGTAAAAGTTTACAACACCTTTACTTGTCATAGTACCAAACTGGAAAGAACCCGGCTGTCCTCCAGCAGGTGAATGGTTCAATGAATCCTGGTACATCCACCCGGTGGACTATGATGCAGGGACAAAAAGGGAAGACCTACTGAGACACGCACCAAACATGGAGAGTCTCCAGACCACTACAGTGAGTGAAAAGTCCCCCAGAAGTTACCTACTGTAGGATTCCATTTATTTTATTTTTAAATTCATTTATCTTGAGGGACACAGAAAGCGCATGCCAGCAGGGGAGGGGAAGACAGAGAAGGAGAGAGAGAATCCCAAACAGGCTCCTCACTGTAAGTGCAGAGCCTGAAGCCGGGCTTGAACTCACAAACCGCGAGATCATGACTGAGCCGAAACTAAGTCGGTCGCTGAACTGATTGAGCCACCCACGTACTCCTGTAGGATTCCATTTATATGACGTTCCTGAAGAACAAGTTGTAGAAGTGGAGAGCAGATAAGTAGTACCCGGAATTAAGGTGGAGGCGGACGCAGGAGGGAAGAGGGTGTGGCCCTGAAAGGGCAACATGGCGGGCGTGGGTGGGGGCAGGGATCTCTGTGGTGATGGACTTGTTTTGTATCCGTGTCAGTATCTGGTGTTCGTATTGTATTGCCCTCTGGTTGTGCTATTAGGAAAACTGCATTAAACGGTAGAGATGTATCTGTATTATATTTTACAACTGTGCATGACTCTGTAATTATCTCAAAACAGAAAAATGTCATAAAGAAAGGTTGTTGCTTCAACAGGATTAAGTGCGTTGACCTTGGGGAATCAAGAGGGAAATAAGGCAAGATTTCTGACCCAACAGGGAACCAAGGCTGGATCTTAGGCCTGGGGAACATGACCAGGAATCCTTACTTGAACTGGGTAATATGAAAGCTTAGAGTCAGAAAGTGATTTGGCAAATAATAGAAAGTCATTCGGAGACCTGGATCCAGTAATTGTCTCCAATTAAAGCCATGGAGTCAAAATGATTAACTTATACATGTGTATGACACATGAGAATCCTTAATAAGTAAATTTATCTATCAACTTATCCTTAATATGTTCATTTCTCCACTTACCCATTTATCTATCGTCTGTCTCAACAGGTGGTTGGGGCTGACTGCCTGAGGGCAAGTGAGAGGTTTGTTGATGTATAGTCTTTAGCAGTCCCCTTTAAAAAGAAATATCAGATCATTTGGGGAAAGTTCCCTTACCAAAAAATTATAGAAAAAGAAGGCAAGTAGGCAGGGACCATCAGGGTTAACTACTCACATTTCCTTTCTAAGTGAAGCACTTGACAAATTGATAAAAGATAGTCATTTATTTTTTTTTCTTCTTCAACTTTTTTTTTTTTTTTTTTTTTTTATTTTTGGGACAGAGAGAGACAGAGCATGAACGGGGGAGGGGCAGAGAGAGAGGGAGACACAGAATCATAAGCAGGCTCCAGGCTCCGAGCCATCAGCGCAGAGCCTGACGCGGGGCTCGAACTCATGGACCGCGAGATCGTGACCTGAGCTGAAGTCGGATGCTTAACCGACTGCACCACCCAGGCACCCCGATAGTCATTTATTTTTATTGAGGTGCCTTCTCACTGAAGAGACCAGAGTAAAAAGAAGACAAAATGCGGTCATGTATGTCACTCTGGAATGCCAGAGCCTTCAGATTCAATCATTTGTGTTCTTCCAACATGGCTGGAGGGTCAGGCAGCATTTCAGAGACTTCTGGCAGAGAGCAACGAGTTCTTCATTTTTCTGACAAGAATTCACGCACCTCCCTTGAAGCCTGGAGCATTTCTCGTCAAAAAACGCGTTCCTGGCTATGGAAGGCAAGGAGCCACTGGGATTAATTCTCCTCTCAGATCCATCCAGTTACCAGGTACAGTCTTGTAACTAGTTAGGAAAGATTTCTTTACAAGCTGCCGTGGTCTCATCCTGCCAGTAGATGAGATGGTATGGAGATATTTTCTCTCCATTTTTTCTGTCTTTTTGTTTTAGGGGGTTAACGACCAGGAAGAATACGTTTGTCTTGACATTTGGGGTTAGGCTATGGGGGCTTTGGGAAGCAGAAGCTATTGTTCTTTTATCAGAATCTGTTAGTGGTACGTAATGACCACCTTGTCCTTGGAAACCCCTCCAGGGCAGGTAACTCCCCAACTCGCTGTCCAAGTGTTACACCCTGAGAATTGAGCAGGTCTGAGGCTGGGGACATGGCCCACGATTGGAGTAATAAACAGGGATAAATATATAGAAAGGGAAAAGTTTACTCTTGTGGGTGGAAGGGAAAAGATTGCCTAGAAAGGCTCATCAGATTTCTTTGCCACATTTCATAAAACGTGTTCAAGGGCCAGTAGGGGCATGTGTTGGGAGTGATTCCCCAGGACTCCTCTTGTCTATTCTGTGCAGAATATAGTGGCTTCGGCCTTAGTACTTTATCAGTAGCCGTCCTAAGAGCAGCCCGCTTCAAGTTAAGGAGAGACAGACATCTTACTGGAATCAACATTTTCGATTACCTAATCCAGGTATATTTAAGGACAGGCATCAGATGTACACAAATTGAAATTAATGTCGACAAAGGTGACTAATTCACATATATGTAAAACTAAAACCAGGCGGATTGGTATTAGCATGTGTACTAATCATTTCTAGCATCTGCATATAAGTTCATAAGTATCAATACTCCGGTGTTTCAAAGCTCAGTGAACTTTGGCCCCCACTTCAGGGGACAGTACTCTATCCCCCCTCCTAATATTGTAAGGTCATCCCAGGCTGGAGGCACTGGACCTCACTCTTCACAAGGGTCCTTGTATTATATCCAGTTAACAGTGATGGTCCAGAAAGAGAGAGCCTCTGCAAAGAGAGAGCATCTGTGTCTACAAGGATTCGGATGGATCATCACACACACCCATCTAGAGGTTAATGTAACTCTGTGTGTGTGTGTGTGTGTGTGTGTGCGTGTGTGCAAATGCATATTAATAGGTCAGTTCCATTTGCTTATATAATTTTATATTGCCTTATTTTATATTGTGTTAACTAAATTATATAATAAACCTGACTGATCTGAAAAGGGGGCCTTGGTCAGTTTCCAATGTGTACATCGAGGTCAGTGGAATGAACAGCTCACCGTAGGTCCTGGATCCCGGTGCACTTGGCACAGAATCGAACCACACAGGCTCACTGCAAAACAGACCAGCAACGCATACAGCTGGTGTGAGAATTCTGAGCCTCCTAAGGAGACATCTATAGCATCTGGCACAATTTGGACTCGTTGCAGGCTCTGAAAAGCCCTTTCTCTAGCTCTCTGGAAACTGGGATGAGTCTAGTCTTGGATTTTATTTTGAGGAAGATCTGACTGGAGCCACTAGAGGTTCCTGGGAGCCAGAGGATGTGGCAGGAGTCCTGCTGTGAACTCTCAGGTCCTGGCTTCATTCCCGCTTATCTGTATGACTTTGAGAAGCCGCCTAGCCCATCTGAGGCTCAGTTTCTGCATCTGAAAAATATCTATAAAGCAAACCTTCCAAGCCTGAAGTGTTGGTCTGAAATCACTAAATTCGAAGTAGGACAGAGTTTTCTTAAAGGTCCTGGCATTGGAGAACCGCATGCATTTTGTGGTGTGAAGTGTTCATCACAAGTGCCCAGCTTCATGGTGTTGTGACGAAGGAGCAGCAGTTTGACACGTACGTTTGACCTGCGCCATGGCCGGCGTGAACGTGGTGTCTGAGCTCTGTCCCTTTCCTCGTCCCTTTTTGCCTTTTTCTGGCTCTCTTTCTTATCTGTCTCATCTCTATCACGACTATTTTTTACAAGATCCACAGATGCCAACCCTAGCTTTTACGTTTTTTCCCCAATTTTTTGTTTTTGTTAGTGAGCATGGAGCTGGGGACCAAAGGGCATCTTTCCTGGCATATCCTTATTTCCTCAACCCCGTGATACCCCATCTTAGACAATCAGGGAAAATGCAATGGATTTATAGAAGAGACATTAGGGGGGTCACCTCCCATAGTAAATGCTCCCCTGCAGGGCCACCGGGCT
This sequence comes from Puma concolor, assembly GCF_028749965.1. Classification (NCBI taxonomy): domain Eukaryota; kingdom Metazoa; phylum Chordata; class Mammalia; order Carnivora; family Felidae; genus Puma; species Puma concolor. The sequence continues at coordinate 6,912,987 of NC_141670.1, forward strand.
GACCACACCAAGGTGCTCACTGAAGCAGACTCTTTCTCTGGGCCACCACCTCTAGAACCTTCCCTACAAAGACGTTCATTTTACCTGGGGCCAGAAGGAAGAGAACAGCAAAGAGAAAGAGGAATGTCCTCATGTCTCGAAGGGTCTTGAGAGATCAGCACAGCGTCCATGATACAAGAGCAGGAAACACCCACATTTATACATTTCTCTAGACCAGAGAACATCTTGATCAGCGAGGCATGCCAGAAATGAGGACGTTTCCATGCTTTGCCAAGCCGAGCCCACATCTCAGTGGGTGTCACTCAGTCCGCAGCTCACTGCTTTTCTGATACTGGAAAGTTCCTAAGAAGGACAATGGGGAAGAAGGGAAGACAGAATAGAGGGTGCCTTGATGATCAGGGGCAGATATATGCACCAGTAGGAAGAAAGATCTGGAATCTGGCAGTTTGGATTTCTAATCCTGACTATGCTCCTTAATAGCTTTGGTTCACTCGTATGTAAAATCAGAGTAATTACATAATATCATGATGGAGTCAGTGGGGTCTGAATTCCAGCTCCAATATTTGTGAGCTGTGTACATTTGGCAAGTGCCTTTACTGAAACATATGTTTTATTGTTTATTTTTTATTTTTTTATTTTTTTTTTAAATTTTTTTATTTTTTCAACATTTATTTATTTTTGGGACAGAGAGAGACAGAGCATGAACGGGGGAGGGGCAGAGAGAGAGGGAGACACAGAATCGGAAACAGGCTCCAGGCTCTGAGCCATCAGCCCAGAGCCCGACGCGGGGCTCGAACTCAGGGACCGCGAGATCGTGACCTGGCTGAAGTCGGACGCTTAACCGACTGCGCCACCCAGGCGCCCCTATTGTTTATTTTTTAAAAAGTGCTGATACTTTAAATACTATATACATCATCTTATTTAATCTGCAAACAGCTCCCTGGATAGTTATGAGCATATGGGATATTTGATATTTGATTAAGACTATAGATACATCAAATATCCATACACTCTGACCACAGGCTGCCACTAATTTGATTACCTCTTTTTCCTAATCTGAAGTAAATCAGCTAAGTGGATGGAGAGAAAGGCCTGAATTACCCACTCTAATTCTTCCCTGTTGGGAAATACTTCTCTTTAATGTGACATTAGGGAGATGAGCCTCACTCATCATCATTCTCCCTATTATTATTGCTACTGAAAATTGAAGTATCTTAAAATATTATTAGAATAATCACAAACTCCCGAAAAGCAACCAAATGCTTGCTGTGTAACTGAAAACACGGTTTGTGAATGTGACCTGGATAAGACCATCAATTTACTTCCTCCTGCCATAGTAATGTCAATAAATGATTGAACACACAAATAACTGTGATATAAGGGACACATTTTTAACAGAAGAATTGCAGATGGTCCCAGTAGACACCTCCCTCCAGGAGGTGAGGCTTGAGTCCTCCAACTTGAATGAAGGCGATTAATTCCAAAGAATGTGGGGAGGCAAGAGCGTCCCTTTAGCGCGGACAAAGCTGGCATCTTAAATGAGTGGCCAGGTTTAACATCAGGGGTGGCCAGGCATGTCCCCAGCACATTCCCCTGACACGAGGGACAAGGTGAGGAGCCTCAACCCTGTGTTATTCTTCTCCCAGACCCCAAACCCCAGTCTGGTTGAGAAAACCTCAGACAAACTCAAAATCTGTAGGGTAGTCAGTAGGAATATGACATACCAGTGATAATTTCTTGGTTTTGACAAACGCATCGTGGTCATACTATTAATAATTATTAGCATGAATGTTAACATCAGGGGCAGCTGGGGGAGGGGTATGTGAGAACTCTCCACTGTGCAGATTTTCTAAATTATTCTAAATTAAACAATTTGCGTAAAATAACTATGCGGGAATGTTCCATGTATCCTTAGCCTCAGTCACCATGAGATTTTTGTGAGGTGTGTGTATGTATGTGTACGTGTGTGTGTGTGTGTGTGTGTGTGTGTGTGTGTGTGTGTTGATTATATATTCTTATATGAAAAATCCAGTGAAGAATGATAGGTTGAGGGTCACCTGGGTGGCTCGTCGGTTAAGTGTCAGACTTGGGCTCAGGTCATGGTCTCATAGTTTGTGGATTCGAGCCCCGCGTTGGGCTCTGTGCTGACAGCTCAGAGCCTGGAGTCTGCTTTGGATTCTGTGTCTCCCTCTCTCTCTCTACCCCTCCCTGCTCACACTCTGTCTCTCTCTTGCTCTGAAAAATAAATAAAACATTAAAAAAAAAAGAATGATAGGCTGAATATACAAATTTTTTTCTATTCCCTTCCAATACTCACTTAAAAAAATTTAGGAGAGCCTGAGTGGCTCAGTTGGTTAAGTGTCAGACTCTTGATTTCTCCTCAGGTCATGATCTCATGGTTTGTGAGATCGAGCCCTGCATCAGGCTCTGGGCTGGCAGCACGGATCCTGCTTGGGATTCTTTGTCTTCCTCTCAGCATATGGTGTCTCAGTCTGTTTGAGCTGCTATAGCCAAACACCCCAGACTCAGTAGCTTATAAACAACATTTATCACAGTTCTGGAAGCTGCAATACAAGACCGGGCACCAGCATGGCCGGGTGCTGGTGAGGACCCTCTTCTGGGTTGCAGATGGCTAACTTCTCACTGTGTCCTCCTTTGGGGGATGGGGACAGGGAGCTCTCAGGGGCCCCTTTTATAAAGGTGTTAATCCCATTCATGAGGGCTCCGTTCTCATGACCTAATCACATCCCAAAGGCTCATCTCCAAACATCATCACCGTGAGGATTAGGTTTCAACATGAATGTTGAGGGGGACACAGACATTCAGAGCATGGCATATGTAATTTTGTGTGAGCACTCACAAATAGCCAACTAACTCTCCCAAGGGATGTGCAACGTTGTAAGAGCTAAGATGTGTCCTACTCACACCTCACTGTGAGGAGGGCAGATAACTTTGAGTGGGCAAATTCCAAGGATGGGGTGTGGTGAGTCCCAGGGTTTGAGGGCTGCTCAGGGAAGAGGTAGAACCATGAGAGGTGTTAATCAGGTGGTACGTGGATAGGGTTGCATGAGGGGATGGGCCTCCCAGAGAAGGTAGCATGAGGCGCCCACCCCAAAGGGCCATGGAACTCCCAGGGGAGGGGGGTGCCAGACAGGGGCTCATGAGTCTAGATGATACCTCTCACCAGTAAGGTGAGAAGTCTCAGGATCAAAGCCCTAGAAGGCTGTCAGCAATTTGGAGTCTTACAGCTCTGGGATTTGTCTTATCTATGTTAGCAGATGTTGGGGGCACTTTTGTGGGGATGTGCAAAGCAGGTAGGCTCTAAATGGCTAAACAAATGATGATTTGTACCATATTCAAAGCAATTGGATATGGAAGGATTTGAGTTTGGAGCAGGAGGCTTTGAGCTACAGAAGTGAGCATGGTAGGGACCACTCTATAGGGGCATCTCTGGCCTCATGATGGAGCAAGGAGGCCATGCAATCCCCATGACAAGGACTAGCCCTTTAATTTGAAAGTTTCTAGAGTCATCTTGTTTTCCTAAGACTAGAAGTCCACTCCAGGTCAAGATCAGCTACATAACGTGCAAGGGCCCATGTTCAAGAAGTAGGAAAAAGGCGCCATTAAAGGTATCTAGTTCTCTCCATCTGTCATAGTAATGCTTCTTTGCTATTTAATGTCACAATCTCCCAGGCACAAAGATACTTGAAGGACACTTGCAGATGCTCACATTGCCTGGGGATCCCCACACTGCCACTGCGCATACGTGTGTGGTCCACCATCAGCCACTGCTGGACCGGCGTGTCTTGCTCCAGAGAGAGTCAAGCCAGGTGTTTCCCCCATGAGCCTGCCACTGCCATCCATGGTGGCCGGGCAACTCTCAAAGATCTGTCAATATCTTCTGCAAGCAATCCGTATTGAATTGGGGGCTGGAGAGAGGTCTGCTCCTGCCAGGTTGCCCGCCTACACCACGGCACGGTCATGGCACGGGAGGGTTTGATGGCATGCTGGGCCCTAAGACACTGCCATCCCATCTCTAGATACATCTCCACTCAGTACGAGCTGGGGGTCGGTGGTGGCAGTGTTTCTGGGAGGGATAGGAAAGGAGGAGGTTGGTGGGGCCCCCAGGGCCAGGGGCCAGGAACCCCCAAGAAGGTGAGGAGGGGAAGGAAGGCATATCATATGGGGACTGAGGCTCTAAGGTCCCAGACTTGCTCCTATTCCGACCAGATTTGATTTACAGAGCACATATTCAAAGATAAAATTATTAAGAATTGCAATACAGTGAGTGCTGAGCATTAAACCCCAAGGTAAGAACAGGGGTGTGCAGCTGCCCTCCTCAGACTTGGCCTGGCTCCAGGTTATTAAAAATGCCTGGAAGCTGAAGGCTGAGGCTGTTAGGCTCAGCTCTCATCCCCTAGTACCTACGTATTGCCTTATGTTCATGAAGCTGCCTTGTTTGAAGCCACAGAAACAAACGTGCAGATATCAGCATGGCTGCACTTTCCAGGCCAGAAAAAGTTCACTGTGAGTTGGTGTAGTTGAAAAAGAATTTACATAAAAGTTGAACGCAAAGCAGGATAGACAGACATGTGAATGTAAGGCTGGTAATAATAGCCAGACACACTGATAGCCACTTAATACTCATTTCAGTGAGTCCTTTTAAATATCCTATGAAGTATGTACCTTTATTCCGTCCCCATTGTAAGATGAAGAGACAAGTTCAACAAAGTAAGCCACCTGCCCGAGGTCATACATCTGCTAACCCGCTCTGTCTGACCTCAGCCTTCCTCATTCAGTTATCCTATTTTGCATTCCCAAGATGAAGAACAGAGCCTTGCAGAAGTATGGACAACAGGATGGGACTTATTTGGGGGTGCAGGGATATAAGTAGTAATTTTGATACCTGTGTTCTTGATGAATGAAAAGGATGTGGAAATTCTGCCTTTGGGCTGCTAGTTGACATTGTCACAGGCTCGGGGATTCAGAGCTAAGTTGGTAAAATGACTACCACCCCCCCCCCTTTTCTCCCAGACCACCATAAAATTGAGATTAACCACCCCCCTTTCTTGTGTGAAGGTAGTACAAATGAAAACCAGGGCAGTAACAGTGCACATTGCTTGGGCTTTTCTTACAGGGCACCAGGCTTCTTTCCAAGCACTTCCCTATGTTCCAAGCACATCCATATCCTCATCCCTACAGCTTGACAACAACCCTAAGAGACTGGCAGAGGAGCTGTGGGCTTCAAAGAACCAAGTGGATAGGCACAGCCATCCCCATCCCCCCAGCAAGCTTCAGCACAAAGCAAGCAGCAATTAGCATGAACACAAACAGTTCTTGGGTTGGTGCTCAGAAGTTAGGTGGGCAACCTGAGAAGATCCAGCCTCAAGGTGATGGAACGCAGCTCAGGAAAGGACCAGCTCTGGGCATGTTGCGTCTGTCAATCACTATGGCTGCTCCTTAGTCAATGGAAGAGACAATGGAGCTGGGAGAGAAGGGGGGCTAGCAGGCTCCTACATCCTGCATCAGTAGGATCAGTGCGTGGCTCCTGGTTTTCCAGCTCCTGGCCTCGTGTTCCTTCCACTGCCCCAGACAGAATTCCCAGAATACAGGTCCTCCCATCATGTCAGTCCTTGATCCTAGGAAATGGAGCATGTCAATGTGCTTTCTTTATTGATTCACTTCATTGACCAAGTGTATTCCCCATTACTTTCAAATATAAGTGAGCCTCCTGTCCTCTCGCAGAGGTCCCAGACCTCTGCTCCGAAGAGTCTTCCCCAGAAATGACCCTGACCGGGAAGATGTCTTATGCTGTCTTTGCCTTTGTCTTCATTTTCGCCCAGTTTCCATCAGGTAATTGCAAATGGATGGGATTGTGATGGGGGCAGCTCTTAAAGCCTGATGGTTCTTCTGTGGGCCACCGTAAAATCGAGATTAACAGTCAGCTCCCCACTGAGGTCCTCACGAGAATTTCTTGAATCTACAGTGGCATTTTCTCAGCAAATTACAATTCCCTCTCCCACCTACCCCCAACCTTTTTATTAAACTTCTTACTGGTTACCCAGAGTGCTAGCCTTCAGAAATAGAATAAAGATACAGCCTCTGTGATCTGCTGACCTTTGACAGCAGATGTGTGGAGCCAGGAATGTTGTTTTGTACAGTGTTATTTCCTGCACTGACTTTAAAATCCAAAATGTGCTATTTTGAATTTAGGGTGCCAGGCAGGACTCGAGTATTCCAAGCCACTTCCAGGAGGTAAGTTGAATCCCCTGTGTGTAATTTCTACTTTTAAGACCTCTGAACTGTCAGCTCCCTCTGACTTCTGGAGGCAAGGTGTGATAGAAATAATCAGAAGAATCGAGTTGCCTGAAACCCCAGATTTCTGCCTCTTGTAGCCAGCATCATATCTGGGTTTGTTATCTCGCAGGGAAATCTCTTAGTTACTGAATTGGAACTTTGGCTACAGAGATTTGCACCTGGTAATGACCTATTGTCATTAGCTTGTGGTGCTAATGAAAGCAAGGTTACAGGATCAGGCTTGTACCGGCCAAGAAGCACTGCTCTGAGAACATGCTCGCCCACGTCTTACAGGCTCTGCCCCTAAACCCAGTAAGAGGTGTCCCAGCCTATGCTACTGGTCTCAGAAGGATCAAATAAAGGAGTGGTGAAATCTCACCGCCAATACAGAAGAGCTGTGCCCATTGAAGCACCCCCTGACCTCTTTGTATACTTATCTTCTGCAGGAAGAATGCATATTATAAACAGAACCGAAAGAAATATCTCCAGAGAATTGCAAACAGAATTTAAAAGTGTTTAGACAGCATTTTGGAGTGAGAAACAATTGAGGTTCTACTCATCACTGAGCAGTTCCTGTGCACCAGGCAGTCTATTAACTTTATGTCGATTATGTCATTTAACCTTCAAAACATCCCTAGGATGTGGGTGATATTGTAACTGCTGTCTTATACAAGACGATGAAGCTGGGACACGGATGAGACGTTAAATAATTGTCCCCGGGTGACAGAATGACAAGTGGTAAGCTAGGCTTCCAACTCAGGATGCCAGAGTCACAAAGTCTGAATTCTGTGATTCCCAACCAGGTAGGAAAGCACCCAGCAATAGCCTTGAGCAGAGGTGGCATACAAAATCCTCAACAGACAGCAAGGCACTGAATGGTCAGACCACACCCTGCCTGAAAAGAGCAGATGCTGTCATAAATAATCACTCCGCCCAATGCTCGTAAGCGCTGCATATAAACACAGCCAGAGCGGGTTAGCAGGAGAATGGGTGTTCTAATTTGGCAGCAAATGGGCATCTAGAGACTCTCCCTGGCATTCCGAAGCGTAGGTCAGATTAGAAACACAACATAAGTCCATATCCTACCTGGTTCCAGGGCTGAAAACGCTGATTCCTCCCTGCCTCGGTAATGCAAGGCTCAGGAGGTAAAACGGGCTGGGGCATCATCTGAGTGAAGACGGGTGGAACTCACATAAGCTGGGAAAACAAGGTGGATGGCTGCTCACCCAGAAGTTTCCAGGTAAGGAAGAAGATTGGAACTCAGAAGGAGAAAATGATAAAATCAGCAGCTAGACATGAACAAGGAGTTGAATTGTTGTGTGGCGAGGAAGCAGGGCACTGGTTTTTCAGTGTTCTCAGGAAGCCTTCAGTAGAATGTTAGCTTGTGTCTGCCCTTGCCCCCAATCAAAGCGGGTTGGAATAAAAGTCATCGGGGGCTTTGTTTCAGAGCCAGTAGGAATTCTTATCACAAGTTGTGATGAGTGCACTACGTCTGGCAGAAGAGACATGTGATGCGGACTTGGGCTTTACTAGAGAGAAGCCTGAGGAACAGATCTGACTCTAATGGTGGACTTCGTAGAACCAACTGGATAATCACATCCATCCCCATGCCCCCTGGCAAGCTTCAGCACAAAGCAAGCAGCAATTAGCATGAGCACAAACAGCTCTTGGGTTGGTGTTCAGAAGTTAGGTGGGCAACCTGAGGAGATCCAGCATCAAGGTGATATAACGCAGTCCAGGAATGGACCAACTCTGGGCATGTCACTGAGCCATGATGTGAGAGGGAAGGAGAGGGAGGAAATGTCTTCTTTGATGAGACAGGGAACATAAAATCCTAAATAGCCACTGAGGATGGGGAAATAAGCTGTCAAGGAGCCCAGTGAGTGGTTGTCGTAGTGAGACCAACCTGTAAGGTTCCATGTAGCTCTGGGTTACTGACAAGAAGGTAGTTAACAGGAAAGAAAATAAGGGGTTGCAACATAAAGGTTGCCACTGGAGAACCAGACCAGCAAATAAAGGACTCTTGGCTGGTGAAGGCACTACCTCCCTGGTCCGTGAAAGTTATCCTGAAAAATTTTTTTTGTGATCATGTAAAACAGCTTTTGCTTAAAGTAACAACAGCAAAAAACAGCTAATTGACTAAATAGTGTTTGGCAAAATGTTCTCACATGAATTACTCCATTTGACCACTAAAAGAATTTACAGTGTAGACAAGTGTTTCTAGAATGTTCATTTGACAAATGAGAAAGTTGAGATCAGGCGGTTTGCAGAGGACACACACCATTTCCAGACCCCCTCCCAAAAAAAAACCACACCGAACTTCACCTCTACCTTCAAGGATCTTTTCAAACCACAAGATAACCCTCTAATCTTTATCCTGTAACCTTTACAGAAGTATCAGGTATGTATTTTTATGCTTCTGTAATATACACGACACTTGGTGCTTACTTGTGACACAGGCCAGGTTATAAACACATGAAGAACAAAGAATGTGCCAACCTCTTGCTTCAAAATTAAGTCTCCCCATCTCCATCCTGAGAAAAGCAGAGCTCTTTGAAAAATCAGGGCTGTTTCCGATTCTGTGTCTCCCTCTCTCTCTGCCCCTCCCCCATTCATGCTCTGTCTCTCTCTGTCCCAAAAATAAATAAAAAAAAAAAAAAAGAAAAATCAGGGCTGGCTCTTAAAAACACTCTTTATGACCATATAAACCCTCCCTTATTTGGGTGGCCTTTGATGTTCTCCCCACGTCCAGGGAGTCCCTGGACAGGTGTGTCAGCAGATCTTTCTGGCGTAGGTGACTTTGCTGCTTGTGAGCCATGCAGGCTCGGCCGGGGCAAGTGCAGGAAGATGTGTGCTGAGGATGAGAAGCCTGTTGGACATTGCAAGCTGAACTTTTTCTGTTGCCGACGGAAGGTCAGCTGAACCCGATGGGCCCTCCTCCAGTCTTGGAAGCGGGCCTGGACTTTCAAAGGAGGGCAAGAGAAATTGGGTGGCTTTACCCAAGTAACACCGTGAGCGAGTCTCAGAATCATTCCGGTTTCTTTCTCCCCTTGTTTTGTTTCTTTGCTTATTTTTTATTGATTTTAAAATCAAGATTCGAAGGTGCCTAAGAGCCTAATCAGATACTACCACTACAAATTTGTGGAGTACCTTGTCATTTGTGAGTATTTCCCCCATACTTTCCTCAGAGAACTCAATATAACCTTATGAAGTAGATTTTATTATCTCTATTTATATTTGAAGAAATTGAGACCCAGAGAAGCTGTCACTTCCTCAAGGTCATAGCCTGGGAGCCAGAAACGGACGTGTATACCCCCGTCATGTTCTGTGTATCTATCTATGTGTACCAATTTTAACAAAATAGAGAAACAGAAAGGGCATCGCATTTGTGTCAGTGGACTTATAATTGTATAGAATACAAGAAATTATCCACGTCATTTCTTGGTATATCAATACATTGTCATTCTTTACTTCTAGAACTTATGGTGTATTTTTTAGGCAACTCATACTTACTCAATTAATGTCTGTGGCACCAACTTCTCACTTCTTTTCTTGCCTATAAATGAAAATGCCAGAGATTGACTTACAATGTTCAGCCTAGACTAAGCATGGATGGTTGACTATATAACTTTTTGCCTCATGAAATAAAATTTGTAGCTTCATACAATAAAGGTCAAAATTATTCATCCTTATGAGCAGCTACTCAAATTTGATCACTCAGTTTTTACATGTGAGACGAACAGTATTTTGCTTAATGTTTGAGCTACCATCGTATGATTGGTCATTTTGCACTCCAGTACATCTTTTGGTCTCTCCTTGGTGGGAGAATGGTGGATGGGAGGAAGGGGTTCTCTCCCCCACCTCTCCAGCAGTGGCTGCCTCTCCCAGGTGCCCACACTTCAAAGTGTCTACAGGCAGAGAGCTCCGACTGGAGTTGTGCACCATGGCAGGACAGAAAAGTCAGCACTGGAGTGGACTGCACTCAGGAGATTAGGGAGGGCAAAGGGGCGTGGCTTCCACAGACCCAGTGAATGCTACTCAAGGTCACTGGGCTGAAACCATCCTAAAGGGAAAATTCCCAAATAATGTGGCCTGCTAGAGCAAGGGAACCGTAGTAAGTGGTTTAAGATAGAGACCTGGGAGGTTAGGTTTAAGATAAGTTCATAAGATGGACCAGAAACAATATCAACCATTCAGGACACAGTAGAATGCCGTGGGCCACACGGGAGCCTTGAAAGAACACAGAAATATGCTTTCCAAAAGGAGACTTATCTTGGAACATTGCGGTATCCGTTTCTTTCACTGTACAACAAAGCACCACAAAAGTTAGCAGCTTAAATAGCACACGTTATCTCTCAGGCTTCCATGGGTCCAAAGTCTGGGCACAGGGTAGCTAGACTCGCTGCTCAGGGTTTCACAAGACTGACAGCATGGTGTTGGCCCAGATTTGGATCTAATCCAAGGCAAGAGATCTACTCGCACACCCCTGGGGCTGCTGGGAAAATTCTGTCACTTGGGGTCCTAGGCCTGGGGTGGGTGGCTGTTGTCTTGCAGGCTGTCAGCATCGGGCTGTCCTGAGTGAGCCGAGGCTGCCTTCTTTTTCCTGCCCAATGGCTCTTCCCATAGAACAGCAGTTTCTCCTTCAAGGCCAGTGAGAGACTCTCATCCTTCAAAACTCCAATTTCTTTCTAATCAGAACAAAAGAAAGGGGGAGAAAACCAAGCTTCACAGAATAACGTTTTTGTTCACCATTGGAATCAAATTAGTATTGATCCAAACTAGATTGTTTAAAGTTTATTTATGTTTGAAAGAGAGAGAGAGTGAGCAGGGTAGGGGAAGAGAGGGAGACACAGAATCCAAGCAGGCTCCAGGCTCTGAGCAGAGAGCCCGACGTGGGACTCCAACCCATGAACCCAGAGATCATGACCTGAGCTGAAGTCAGACACTTAACCAACTGAACCACCCAGGCGGTGGGTGGTTGTAAACAAACTAGATTGTTTAAAATTAATTGCAACCCCCAAGTCATTTATAATATTACTCAAACATGGATTGCAAGATAAATGACAGGGAATTCAAATGGTACCTCAGGAAATATCTGTTTAACACAAAAGTAGTCAGTAATGCAGGAACAGAAGGGGGAAAGAGGCATAACGTTTAGAAAACAAATAGCAAATGGCAGATGTAAATCTTACCTCATCAATTATGGCATTAAATGCAAATGGGCTAAACACTCCAGTTAGAACCTAGCAGAATGGAGTATGTAAAGAAGATGCAACTCTATGCTGTGTGCCAGAGACACAGTTTAGATTCAAGGAACTAAAGAGATCAAAACGGATGGAAAAAGATATAGCCAAAGGCAAGAGAACTTTGTACAATGGTAGATGAGTCAAAGCCTCATGAGTCAACATGACAATTATAAGTGTATATAAACCTCACAGGAGTCACAAAATACACGAAGTGAGAACTGACACATCGCAGGGAGAAACCGATAATTCAACAAAAATATTGGAGGACTTTAATATTTAATAAGGAAATAGATCTGAAGACACTGTGAACCAGTTGGACATCTATGGCACACTCCACCCAACAACAGCAAAATACACATTCTTCTCAAGGTCCCATGAGACGTTCTGTAGACGTTCTTCCAAAATATCTGCAGAATAGGCCATATGGTAAGCCAAAAATCCAGCCTCAATGATTTCAAAGGATCGAAATCATACCAAGTATACTCTCTGACCAAAAAGGAATAACAAGAGAAAACTTGGGAAAGTCACAAAGATGTGGAAATGAACAACATGCTCCTAGATCAGCAATGGGTCAAAGAAGAAATCGAAAGAGAAATTAGAAAATATTAGGTGAATGAAAATTGAAAACAAAGCAAAACAAGACTTAGGGGATGCAGCTAAAGGAATGCTTAGAGGAAAATTTATAGTTGCAAATGTCTCCATTTAACAAGAGGAAAGATCCCAAATCAGTGAACTAATCTTCCAATTTAGGAAGCTAAAACTTCAAGAGCTGACTAGTCCCTCGAAGGGTACCCTGTTCCCTTGGATCTGTTCCAAACATTTTAATGTCTATAGGATTTGCTCTTTCATTCATTCTGTGTACTTGGGCTCCCCTTGTTCTCCATTTTTAAAATTTTTTAAATGAAATTTTAAGTCATAAGTGTAGACATTTTTCATTGTTTAAAATAAGCATTTGGACACAAATTTCTGTGATTCTTTTGCTGGGTCCCACAAAACTTGACATATTGTTTTTTTGGGTTTTTTCTTTTAGTTTATTTATTTTGAGAGAGAGAGTGTATGAGTGGAGGAAGGGCAGAGAGAGAGGGAGAGAGAGAGAATCCCAAGCAGGCTCCACACTGCCAGTGCAGAGCCAGATGTGGGTGGGGAACTCACGAACTATGAGATCATGATTTGAGCTGAAATCAAGAGCCAGACACTTAACCAACTGAGCCACCCAGGCACTCAGATATATTGGTATTTCTTTATGTGCAATGTGAAATGTTTTCTAATTTATTCTTTGATGCATACATAATTTAGAATTATGGTTTTTTTATTTTCAAATATTAGGAAATTTCCTAAATGGGTTATTGTTATAAACTTCCAATTTATTTTTATTAAAATTTTTTTTTAATGTTTATTTATTTTTGAGAGAGAGAGAGAGAGAGAGAGAGAGACAGAGTGTGAGCAGGGGAGGGGCAGAGAGAGAGGAAGACAGAATCCAAAGCAGGCTCTAGGCTCCGAGCTGTCAGCACAGAGCTCAGCGCGGGGCTCGAACTCACAAACTATGAAATCATGACCTGAGCTGAATCAAGAGTCAGCTGCTTCACCGACTGAACCACCCAGGCACCTCTGATATTTATCATTTCTGATGTTTTTTATTCTCCTTGAAAATCAAGTTTCCTTCTTGCATTTACCTTCAGCCTGAAGAACTTCCTTTAGGGAATCTCTGGTAGAGAAAACTTTCAGTTTTCTTCTCCCTGAAAATATGTTTATTCTATCTTCCCTTTTTAAAGGAGTTCTTCCTGCAGGTGGAATTTGGGGCAGGCAGCTTCTGCTTGTTTTCCTTCAGCACAGCAGGGTGTGCCCCCCCCCCCCCCCCCCACCTTACTTACCTCTTTCGTTTCTGAGGAGAAGCTGATGGTAATTCAATTGCGGTTTCCCTGAACTCAAGTGTTACTTTTCTCTGGATGCTTTCACGATTCTCTCCCTTTTTTTGGATTTCAGAAGTTTGACTGTGTTGTGCCTAAGCATGGTTTTTATGTTCCTTGCAATTCGCTGAGCTTCCTGGTTTTGTCATTTTGTGTCTTTCACCGCATTTGGGAATTTTCAGCCATTATTTCCTTGAACTACTTTTTACCCCATTACGGTTCTCTCCTCATTCTGGGACTCCAATGGCCTGACTGCTTTAGATTTTGATGTTATCCATCAGACCCTTGAAGGCCTATTTCTCTCAATCTTTTTTTCTCTCTGATCTACAGATTGCATAGTTTTTATTGATTCAGTGACTCTTGATCCTGTCATATTTTCGGTGCTATCAAATCTATTCAGTTAATTTTGTTCAGATATTTTTTAGTATCAAAATTTTTTTTATATTTTCTGTTCTCTAATGAGACTTCCTGAGTTCAAATTGATTGCATGTGTGTTTTCTTTACTACTTCAAGTGTGTTAAAATTGATATATTAAGGTCTTGTCTGATTATTTCAACAAGATTGATGTCCAGGACGATGTGAATGTTGTGCTGAAAAGGATCTGAAGACTGGTACATCTTCTGAAGAATGCTGATGTTTTGATTTGACAGGAAAGCGACTCTATTAAACTCAATTTGCAAATATCACCTCATCTGTAATGGGCAGCGGCTCAAATCTCAGGGGTGTTTGCGTGTTTGTTTCATTTTATCTTAACAAGGTGAATGCGTGGTTCAGGGGTTAGCAAGAGTTATGGGCAGAGTTCACATATAGAACCTAAGCTCCCTTTTCTGGGTTTTCATTTCCAGAAGCTGTGGTGCTTCTCCCTTAGCTCTATCTTTGTGTTCTAAGTTTAGAAAGAGGGTGGATATCTTGTTTGTTTTGTTTTAGCCTCTCCATGCCACCCTGCAGTCAGAGAGAACATACTCTGGGCTGTTCCATATTTCCAACTTTTGACTTTTATCCAAAATATGCCTGTATTTATTTCAACTTTCATATTCTTTGGGTAGTTTTTTTGTGGGTTTATTTCGTTTTGTTTTGTTCCCCCCGAGTTTTACTTGTTATCGGTGGGAGGGTCCACCTGTTAGAAGCTCACTCTGCTTTATTCAAAATGGAATTACTCATTCGAGTTTTAATCTTTCAAGTAACTCCCCTACCTAAAATCCTTCAATAACTTTCCTTTGATTTTAGGATAAAGTTCAAATTTTTTAGTAACATATAAATACACCTGGTAGTTCTCCAACCCGTATTTGTTGAATGAAAGCTATTCCCATAACATATGAGATATGGTCATATTTAATCATAATGCCCTTATCCTTAATAATATCTTACAGGGTTCCCTGGGTGGCTTAGTTGGTTAAGTATCTGACTCTTGATCTCAGTTCAGGTCTTGATTTCTGCCCCATGTTGGGCTCCATGTTGGGTATGAGGCCTTCTTAAAATCATCATCATCATCATCTTAAGATGAAAAACTTTGAACATTTGATAATATCTACATTAATTAGTTGACTATTCATGAGTTCTTCTAACTAGGCAGCTATTAATAAGTCAAAGAACATATATTTTGAATATCTACTGCTACAAAGCTCTGTCATGAAGAGTGAATGGAAAGGAAAGGATGGAGGGAGAGTGGTTTTCATCTGTGGAGTTTATAGTTGAATTGGCCAGATAAAAAAATTTTCATATACTATAATTTTGGAAAAGCAATTATACCAGGCACCCATTAATAACAGCTAGGTCCTCTTATAAGAGAGTAAGTTGTGTGTAATATCTTAGAGAAGAAGAAACGGAATGGGGACTATAGATCTTCTGGAAGGGAAGGTACCCGAGATGGGGCTTGAGGGAAAAAAGAGACATCTAGGCAGAGACATAGGCTGGAGGGATCCGGGCTGGAGGACAGGTTGTTTGCTTTACTCTCCTGTAAACCTCATTTAGGTAATACCTGACCCAGAGGCCCACACGCTATTCAGTAGAGCATGAAAAATAGTTTCTTCCTAATGAACATTACAAACCAAAGTTGATTTCCAGCCCTTTCAGAGCTGTAGAACCTGGTTTAATCAACTTCTCTTGGTAAAAGAGCTGGATTTTACCAACTGTCCCTCCTTTGTCCTCTCTCCACTGATGTCTGGAGCCATGAGAATCTTTTTCTTAATTTTTGCTGCTCTCATTCTCCTTGCTGGCATTTTCTCAGGTAAAAGGAAATCCTAATAGATGTAAGGGTGGCAATCTGTCTTTTAAGAAGAAAGCTGAGGGTTTAGAAATATGTATGACTCATTCCTGTGTTCTTAAAAGGTCCCGGGACAAACCAGTTATTGGAAATCTTTCATTTTATTTCTTATTTTTATTTTATTTTATTTTATTTTATTTTATTTTATTTTATTTTATTTGAGAGAGAGAGAGAGAGAGAGAGAGAGTAGGGGAGAGGGGCAGAGGGAGAGAGAGAGAATCTTTTTTTTTCTTTTAAATATAATTTATTGTCAAGTTAGCTAGCATACAATGTATACAGTGTGCTCTTGGCTTTGGGGGTAGATTCCTGTGATTCATTACTTACATACAACACCCAGTGCTCATCCCAACAAGTGCCTTCCTCAATGCCCATCATGCATTTTCCCCTTCCCTCCTCCTCCATCCCCCCCATCAACCCTCAGTTTGTTCTCTGTATTTAAGAGTCTCTTATGGTTTGCCTCCCTCTCTGTTTGAAACTACTTTTTCCCCTTCCCTTCCCCCATGGTATTCTGTTACGTTTCTCAAGTTCCACATATGAGTGGAAACATATGTTATCTGTGTTTCTCAGACTGACTTATTTCACTTCGCATAATACCCTCCAGTTCCATCCACGTTGCTGCAAATGACAGGATTTCATTCCTTCTCATTGCCAAGTAGTATTCCCTTGTGTATATAAACCACATCTTCTTTATCCATTCATCAGTTGATGGACATTTAGGCTCTTTCCATAGTTTGGCTATTGTTGAAAGCACTGCTATAAACATTGGGGTACAAGTGCCCCTATGCATCAGCAGTCCTGTATCCCTTGGGTAAATTCCTAGCAGTGCTATTGCTGGGTCATAGGGTAGGTCTATTTTTAATTTTTTGAGGAACCTCCACACTGTTTTCCAGAGCGACTGCACCAGTTTGCTTTCCCACCAACAGTGTAAGCAGGCTACATGCTCGGCATGGAGCCTGAGGCGGGGCTCGATCATATGACCCTGGGATTATGACCTGAGCCGAAATCTAGAGGCAGACGCTTAACTGACTGAACCATTCAGGCACCCCTGGAAATCTTTTCTTGAGTTTAGACAAAAAAACAATGGGACCACACAGAGCCAGACTAACTCCAAACAGAGAAGTATCTGGTTAATTTCCCTAAAAGCTCCACCAAGGGGTTTCAGACTTCTCTTTATGTTTAGATCTTTCCTTCTTCTGTAATATTCAGCACAGCTTTAGCATATGTCAAAGTGATTGCTCTAAAATGAGAGGAAATTTCAGAGGCAAAGTCCAAACACATTTGTTAATTTAGAGAAGTATAGCTTTTGTAACCTAAATGAAACTAAACTCAAAAGGTTCTTAGTCTGTTTTTTTATGTCTTACTAGTTGGTCCAAATCTCCTAATCTTAGATTATTTAGAATTTCTTTCTAGTTCTCACATACTGATGTGAGAAATTATATCATTTAAACAAGTAGCATCTTGATTAGTTTGCTTTTCAATCTTTGACACCTTTGAAATAGTTTCTTTTTGCTCAGGTACAGCCAAGACTCTCCCTAAAAAATGTTTATATCCATCCTTTCTCAACTGTCTTTCATTCCTCCTGTTATGAAGTCATTTCTAATGGGGACTCCCTATGTATTGTGAAACACTGTTCTTCATGGTTCCTGGATTTCTACACTTAACTATTACACAATCAGGCCTCAGTAAGCCTACCAAACCAATAGATATGAAATGTGTTCCTACCACTTAATGAGAAATTGTTTGGGCATTATATCAAAAGTAAGTAAAATGGAGATCAAAAATGTAATAGAGCATGGTCTTCACCCTTAATTTGCTTGAAGTTTATTATTTTATTATTTCTGTGTTGGTCAAAAGTAGGTTGTCCAGAATAATAAATAGGCGATTTGATAAATTTCAAATGTGTAAATAGGTGAATGGATGAGACAGGAAGATACACAAATAGCTATAGTACAAAACAGTTCTCATAAGTGCCATAAGAGATACAGATGACAAAGAGAATCTTGGTTTTCTAACTGGAGAATCAGGAGGGGCTTCCTGGGATGTGGTATTTACATTGCACTTTTGAAAACAGGCATAAAAACATGCCCTCATGTTTCAAAGTCTCACTTAATCAAATCACTTACTTAGCTTCTGCCCCACTCTCTTTCTTCAGAGGTCAGACAATGGATCCAAGTAGAAAAACACATGTTAAGCTGTCTTCTCCATCTCCAATCATCAGGCCTCTGACTCATTAATTAAGGGCTCCCTGTCTTCAGATTTAGCTCAGACACATTTGAATCCTAACAATAAGCACAGGATGGGCTCCAGTTGGGACCACCACCACCACCATCACAACTACACAGAATCTTAGAGCTGGATGTGAGTTCAATGGTCAATACAAGAGGTAACAACAGACTATCATGCCAAGACATTGGAGGTTGGATCTCAGTTCCAATCCTTATAAACTGTATGAACTCTTGTGCTTCAATTTTCTTTCTATAAATGGTAATAACAATAGGATGGTTTTAAAGATTAAGGCATTTTTCAAGGCACCTGGGTGGCTAAGTTGGTTGAGTGTCCAACTCTTGGTCTTGGCTCAGGTAATGATCTCATGGTTCTTAGGTTTAAGTCCTATGTCAGGCTCTGCGCTGACAGTGCAGAGACTGCTTGGGATTCTCTCCCTCCCTCTCTCTCAACCCCTCCCTGTTTGCTCTCTGTCCTCCCCCCCCAATAAATAAATAAACATTTAAAATATATTTAAAAATATAAAATATTAAGACATTTGTTATATTCGAGTAGAGGCTAACTTGTTTTAACAAAGAAACTTAAAAAGATAGTAAATGAAAAAGGATAGTTTATTTGTTTCTCATGTAAAAGTCCAAAAATAGGTAAGTTGACCAGTGTGAGTAGAAGGAAGGTTCTTCTCTATTAAGTCATTTTGAGACCAGAGAGGAAGGTCAACCTTGCATCCTAAACATGGGACTGTTTTATCTGGTTCTAAAGATGTTCTAATGGAAAGGGCTGAAAAGCAAGTCAAGAGCATGGTCAAAGACATTGCACAGAACCAGCCATTGGTCCAAACTCATCCATGTGGCCATACAGGGACACAGGGCCAGGAGCTGACTCCTTATGCTAAGTATCCACGTGTCCGGTTAAAAACCAGAGGATCCATTACTCATTGTCTGAAGGAGAAAACTAACTGCTTGAGGAAAGTTTAACAATCCCTCCGTATAAACCGCTTAAACAAAGCCAGGCATGCCCTCTGTTCTCTGAGAAAGTTCACTGTTGCTATTGTTTTGATGTCACTGTTCTTATCATCATTCCTGTTCTTATGATCTGCCCTGATACGTATTCCATGTTAGTTGATTGCCCAGAAGCGTGATGAATTTCAGTTGTTCTGTAACTCAGACTATTCCCAGTTCAGCATGGGACTATTGAAAAAATTTCCTCTAACTGTGAGCAGAAATCTAAGGCCGTGCAATTCCTTTCCATTGGTCTGCATCCTAACTGGGCATGGTGTCAGTGTCTCTTCCGCATGGCAGTATCTCAGTTGTATGGCAGCTAATGTATAGTCTGTTCCCCCTCTCCCAATGCTGTACTTTCCAAGAATAAGTTCCTTTTGAGAGCAACTGCCAGTTCCTTCTATCACTTCTCCTGAGAACCCACACCACAAGAAATTTTTTCATTCATTCCTCTCAAAATATTTTTACTCTCCTCAGCTTACTCTTTGCTCCGAAGGAAAAGCCACGGCTGAGGCCACTCTAAATTTGCCTGCCAGAGTTAAATCCATTATTCCATTGATGTTTTTTACAGTGTGGACCAGCACCATGTTTCTTTAACTTTGCACCTAAAATTGTCCACAACTGCACAACAGTGCATTTGGTCTCTCATCGGTCTGCCTACAGTGTAAACAGCACAGTCTTTACCTTTCACTGTATATCGGAGCCTATTGATTTTGGAGACATGAAAAAAGATCATTTATTGGAAAGGACTGTTTATTGGGATTAGAAAGTGTACTGTCTCCCTCCCAGGAAGAAATACTCTGCTTCTAGATATCCTAGAAATGATTGTGGCAGAGGGAAGTGAATATCAAGTAAGGACCCTGTGTGTATTGTGCAGCGAGTTTGAACTCCAGTGAAGCCGTTCAGGAGGCATCTGTTTTTTCTGACCTCTAGATTTATACTTTGTGTCTGCAGGAGATTCACTAATGGGGAATTGTGGGTGAGGCCCAGGTGATGTCATGTTGCTTTCTGGTCACAGATTCCTGGATAACTGAAGTCTTGCTTTCTTCACTTAGCTAGCGGAGGGATGCACAGAGAGCCATGTTGTCTGAAACCGGACGGTCACCGTGAAGCCGAGTGCCTTTCCTTTGAGGTTAAGATTGGGGGCTGTAGAACTGAACTGACACCACTCTGTTGAAGAAAAAGGAAGAACAAGTACAAGCTAAGCCGCAGCTGCAAAAAAAGAGAGGCGAAGATACTCTGGCTGTGAGCTCCATGCGGCAAAGCTCTGGGTTTTCTCTCTTGCCCTCTAAAGTTTGCATTCTTTGAATGAAGCCACCAGTCCTGCTTCTGACACTGCAGGGAAATGCCCGCCCTAGGCCCTGAGCTTCCTGAGGGAAGGCACTGAGTCTTGTTCACCTTTGCACCCCCACTTGCTGGCATAGGGCCCATTCACTATTTTATTGACTGATGAAGTCAGTGAGGGAGTGAATGAACAGGTAAAACAGATAGAATGGAAAGGTGGGACCATGGTTCAGATGGGTTCTGAAGTGACAGTCCTGGCTTCAGACACATGTGTGACCCTGGCTTTTGCTGTTCAGACTCTGGGATCCGTGCTATAAGAAGAGTCAACCACCTAGTGAATAGACCACCTGCTGGACACCAATTATGGCTGCCTTCGCAGCACTGCTGACAAGTACCCCTCTGTCTCCTTCACAGGTAAGAGTTGCTAGAATGTCCTCCACACTCTGTCCAATCTGGGACATGAAGTGACCCAAAGAAACTGGCCCGTGTCAAAGTTCAGGTTGGCCAAAGATTGGGTAGCATCTTCCTTCTGGCCACTTGCCGTGAGAATTGATCCCGTCGTGGCCTATTCAAGTCCCAGGTGCCTAGAGATAATCTAATTCAACGCTCTTATTACAGATGAGGAGGTAAAGGCCCAGGAAGATCCCACAGGTACTAGGTTAGTTATAGCCATATCTAGACTTTGGCTTTTTGGTCCTGTGTTCTTAGCAGGTGTACAAAATGGTGTGCCAGATGAGGACAGAAGCCTATGGCTGAAACAGCTTTTAAATCTTTTTTTTTTTTAACTTTTTAAAAATGTTTATTCTTGAGAGAGAGAGCGAGCACATGTGCATGCATGAGCAGAGGAGGGTCAGAGAGAGAGGGAGACACAGAATCTGAAGCAGGCTCTAGGCTCTGAGCTGTCAGCACAGAGCCTGACGCGGGGCTCGAACCCACCAACTGTGAGATCATGACCTGAGCTGAAGTCGGACGCTTAACCCACTGAGCTACCCAGGCGCCCCGGCTGGAACACCTTTTAGCAGCTCAGTGAGCAGCTGGTGGAGGAAGCAGCTGAAATCAGCTGCAGAAAAATTAGACACTTTGCAAAGTTCCTTCTGTGACCCTGAGATCTTTGCTTTTGGGGCTGATGGTAATGGTAAACTGAGGTTTGCCTCTGCCCTGATTTGCCAAAATTTGGAGTCCCCGCTTTCGGGCAGAGAAAGATACAGTTCACAGGCTGTTTTCATCACAGATTTACAGCACACCCTTCCAGAAGAGAAGAAACAAATCCCCTCAGCTCTGCTCTAGAGAGTTTTCTTACCTATTCGATGAAGGCCTGCTTCCTGCAGAGACGCAAATAAGAGAGCAAAATAAAACACGATGTCCTGGGACAAGACAATTTGTAAAAAGCTGTAAAATAAGAAATAAAAATGTGTTTTTAAAAAAAGTGTTCTGGTGCTGCTACATACCTTTATGGTTAATCGGCTGAATTTTTTGATCTGAAAGCTACGTAAGAGACGAGCGGGCAGATAAAGCTGTCTGTTGTAATCAGAGGAACTTGCTCAGGTCCTGGGCTTTTCCCCAAAATTCTTTCCCACGGTCTCAGATAAAACTAACTGCCTTTCAGAACCTAAATGTACTTAGATCTCTTCCCCCTTTCCTTCCTTTTTTCTCCCTTTCCTTGCAAAATGAACCGTAGTGTGCATATGGTCTCCCTCTTTGCTTCTCAACTTACAGAAATGTCCTCTGCCATCTTCATGCCGCTGGGATTTCTCATAAAAAGGAGCCAGTGACCTCTCAGACACGTCCTGGCCACTGTCCTCTTAGTAAAGATTCCAGGGCCAACCCTAGTGACCCATGGCCAGCATTCATTCAATCTGGGTTCTTTCACAAACATTTCACAATGAGGTCTGTCTCCTTCATTTCTGTCTCCTCTGCCCATGAGGACCTAAGCGTTCGGCTATTTTCTTTCTCTTCCTCCCTGGCTCTCCTTTGTTCCCTCTGTGCTGGGCTTGCACGCACCCTGGTTTAATCCACCTTGTTATACGTTCTCTCTAAATAACCCCACATGCTCCCGTGGTTCAAGGTCTCACCTACTGCCACGGCACCGTCTGCTTACCAGCATTTCCGGGCTCCAAGCCCCTCTTCTGTGTTGCACTCTAGGGCAGTGTGTGGACACCCTGCACGCTGCATCTGCCAGACCCCGTGGCCAGCTGGCTTCCTGTCAGTGCATTGGCAGTAGACGGGAAATGAAGGCGAAAGGTGAAGACACCTGCTTCCATTTCCTGCTCCAGCCACCTGCACCCCAACAGCAGCAGATGGTTGGCTCCAGGTGCCCGCTTCTTTCGGCTTTCTCAGCAGCCCGACAAGATCTCTTGAAAGGACCAGCAGCACCCAGGGTCTGTCCCCTTGGTAGTTAAGAAGACCAGTTGAGCCACGACTGGCTTTGCCGTGTACCCTGGCTCTCCACACCCCTGTTTGGCTATGTCTCCTTCTCAGAAGTGTGAACCCTGGCTACAGGTTGCCTCCACCCTGTTTGTCTGAGCCCCAATCACGGAGCCCTCCTTCCTCAAGTCTTAAGCCACACCCACGTGCTGCTCCCCACTTAAGAGGTCTGAGCACCAGCTCAGATGTAGGTGTCCCGTACTCACACATCCGGTCTCCAGCTGTAGGCTGCTTACCGCAGGGTTTCCAGCTCCTGCTCCTTATAACCCCTTTCCCTTCTGCTCTTCTGGGCCTGTAGTTGTTAAGCTCTGTGCCTTTTCAGCCACCCACCACCTGTGTAACCAATTTCCTGCATTAAATTCCCTGTTTTGAATATCCAGTATGATTTCTGTTGTCCCGAATGGGCCTTGTCTGACAAAAATCCTACACTATATTTCAAACTCTAACATCTTGCTAAAGTTTTTTAGGGCATTGGTCTTCCCCAACTGGATTTCTGGTAGGCACCCCAAAGGAACTTGTTTTCGTTGCAATTTATCACTTTCTTCCCAAAACTGATCTTCATTCACTATTCTAGATCTTGATAAATATTGTTACCATTTACCCAGACACTTGGGCTAAAAACAGCTTCCTCAGGAGCACTTAGGTTCCCTCACAAATCACCCAATTTACTCATTACATAAATCTACATAGATTACTCACTAATATGTGCAAATGTGTTGTGACATTTCTTCACCCCTGTCTTTTCACTGACATTGTTCTCAGTTACCTAGAATTTGGGGATTGGGTTTTGCACGGGATGAGGAGTAGTTCCATGTTTCCTGCTGCATATGTGTGCATGCATGCAGACACGTGCACACGCATACCCCAGCTGTGTCATTCAACCATAAAACTAAGTGTAAGTGTCACACTCGAATTGTGAGAGCATGAAAATATTACAGCTAGAAGTGCCCTTGGAGATAATGTAAGTCGATGTTTCCAGAACCACACTGATTCTAGTTACCTAGAATATTTTTGAATATTCAGAGGTCTGTCCTCACTTTAATGCTTTCATATTGGGAACTCTTAATTTTTTCTTTAATGTTTACTTACTTTTGAGAGAGAGAGAGAGAGAGAAAGGGACAGAGAGGGAGACACAGAATCCAAAGCAGGCTCTAGGCTCTGAGCTGTCAGCACAGAGCCCAATGCAGGGCTCGAACTCACAAACTGTGAGATCATGACCTGAGCTGAAGTTGGACGCTTAACTGACTGAGCCACCCAGGTGCCCCCGTATTGGGAACTCTTAAGCTAAGAATTTGAATTTTTAAAATCACTTTTCCAATCAAGTCTGCTATGTAGTGAAGTTTGGCAACTACAGATCATTGACCAGAGGAGCATCCAAGATTCAAAGATGGCCCTTGTTCTGTGTCCCACACCTCTAGTTAGAAACCAAGATGGAGCTTCAAAACTCAAATCCAGAAGCCTTGCCTTCAGGTCCAGTGGTATTTCACTGTGATGCACTTTTTGAAAAGGAGACATTGAGAGGAATTAACAAAATCTTCACCTCCTTGCTCAACTAGGGGAACAGAAGGTCAGACTTTAATGGGAAGATGAATATATGTCCAGCAAAGTAACATACAACATGGCAGTTTCTGTGCCTCATGGGAGGCCTGAGGGGAGCTCAGGGTAGGATGATTGAGTATGACCTGAGTTAGTAGAGTCTGGAACAAGTTCACAGGCAAAATACCCTGTCGTCACTATTCAGACCAATTGCTTCATCAATCTAGCCTAAATCACTATGACTGAACTGAAGGACTTTTGTTCCATTCTATTGCCAATGTATTGGTAGCTTATGTTCCCATTTGACATTTTTTTTCCCCATTCAATAATTCCCATTTTCATCATTCTGGGTAACTGAGCATCCAAAATAACAAGGACCCTCTGTCCTCCTCTGAAGGCCATTCTACTCTCAAGGGACACCTAAGTCCCTAGGTATCCTCATGGAGGTATTGAAATGTCCTCATTATCCAAACTGATCTGTCCTACTGGTCCTAGTGAGCTGCTGACTGAAATGAAGCCATTTTCCACTGTCTGTATGGACACCTTCACCCATGAGGACTACTGTCATTTTCTTATGCCATTCTCTTCTTTTTCCAACCAAGTCTCCCCATGGATCAAACAAACTTATGTAAGACCTGATAAGTTTGAGAATCTGAGTGCTTGAGAGAATCCTACACACAGGACAAAAGCCCCACTACCTACATGCAGAGCACACCGAAAAGGGGCCCCGTGGCAAAGTGGATATCTGAGAGAACCGTGGTCGTCTCACCTCTGAATAACCTCTTCTGATTGTGTGCACCACATCCTAGGTTGTGTAAAGACCGACTTAGAAATGAAGAGCGGTCAAAGGCTTTCCCGGTGTCTAGAACCATCTGTGCCTCATCACTGAAACTGAACACGGTCTGAGTCACAGAAAATGGGGCATTTTCCTAATCATTTTTTGTCTCCAAGCCTCCTCTGCTTATGTTCTCCAAGAGTTAGGGATTCTAAGATAATGGCATGACAGAGCCATGATAAAGCTCTTGGATGCAGGCAAAGGGGAGTGATAGGGACCTACTTGTAAGGATAACTGAGTCTAAGAAAACTAGCTCCATACTGCTGATCGTTCGGGCTCAACTCTGTCCCTAGAGCTTTATTCCACCCTTGGCTCTCCTTGTTCCCTTTCAACCCCGGTCTCTTTGAACAGAACCTGCACACGGAGATTCCAGCTGACTCCCAAACAGAGTGTGCCCTTCTACATTCAGGGTAGAAACAGGGACTAGAGATCTTAACCATCCTGCCCAGACATGCCTTACCGCAGCCTGCGCCAGCTTTTGGCCAAGGAAATGACCAAAAGCATAAAAGAGAAGAGCCAGTACCTAAAGCTCCTGGCCAAGTATATTCAAGGAGAAATAAGCAATATTACTACACTTGAAGTAGGATATTTGTTTGTTTTGAAGAACAGGAACCTTAGGATTTGCTGAAGGGTAGGGAGTGGACACAGAGGTAACAATAGTGCCTAATTACTAAGGGCAGTAACTCCAAATGGGGGTGGGGGGGAGGGGAGGATAAGGATGAAGAGGGGGCTGGTGCTGGTGATGTTTATTATGTACCGGGCATTGAGAACATATGGACAAATGAGGTACAGTCTCTGTTCTCAAGGATCCTACCAGATCTTCAATGACACAACTCTGACAAATCACTTCTCTATTTTCTCCATTTATCATTTCACTCAGCAAAGTCATTGGATTTATAAAGGGCTAAGGCCAACTGTGAACACTGCAGGGAAGTGTTTTTATCAGATAAGACAAAGGAGTGTGTAAGAAACAGATCCCTTAATAGGGGTGTCCCCTGTGAGATGCCACTCTGAAACCATCAAAATGGCTCATTTTGGACTTCAGGCCTCCAAACCTGTAAAAAAAGAAATACATTTCTGTTGTTTTCAGACACTAAGTTGATGGTAATTTGTGACAGCGACAATAGGGAACCAACACAACGTGGGAACAGGAGACTCAGGAGAGCACTCCTGTGGGAATCCCAGGAAGAGAAGGAAGGGCCCCTCAATGTGGCAGTGAGCAACACACACAGCTGGCAACAACGTTGATTGGGACACCTCAGACATCTCCAGGAGACAGTTCTACAAGATGATGAGATTGATAGACATACCTGATCAGAATAAACTTTTAAAGACGAGGTTCAGGCAATGGGCAGAAAGTTTAGGATTGAATTAGAAAGGAGTACATCTAAAATCAGATACATGAAAAATGAGAAAATAATGAGCCCTGGGGAGAATATAAAGTTGGGCAGGAAAGGAATTCCGTAGCACTTTCTGAACAGTGTGACGATCATCATAAAGTAAGCACTGACTACTGATGTGCCAGAACTCTGAGGGTGTAAGGACAGGGGCAGGGCTGTCCTTGTGTACCCTGAGAGTCAGGACTGACTGGCCCTGTGCACGGATCTCAGGTTTCCTCCCCACCTACCTCTATCTTCTCTTTTCATCTACTCCAGGCTCCTGCTCCATTTTCTCACATTGGGCTGGGCCTGGTGTTCCCTCTGAACCTTTTCCTAGAAACCCTCTCCACATAGCAAGCTGGGGCAATTTCCAGGCATCCTTGGTCTACTAGAACCACCAAAAGTTTTCTAAGAATATTTGGGAGCCCAGGGATGACTCTTGTCTTCCTGAAAACGATTAAGAGTTTCCCACTGCTGAAGTATTCTCAGAATTGTCTACTTCAGTTCAGACCCTGCGAAATGACAGTGCTAAAACTTGAGATGCAACCAGCATTCCCATTACCTGGTGGAGTCTCTAATAAAATTTACGAGCCCCCCCCCCGCCCCCCACCGATTGCCTAAAGGCCCAGATAAGTCTTGTGATGAGCTGGAAGACATAGGGATTTTGTTCTTGGATGGTCAGAGGCATCAAAATGTTTTCTCAGTCTACTTGGGGGCCAAGGAACAGCTCTTGCCTTCCTGGAGAAGTTGGAGAAAGAGTTGATGCTTGCCTGAGTATCCTTAGAATTTTCTACCTCAACTCAGAGTCAGGGAACCACCACTGGGCAATCTTAGCCAGAGTGAGTCCCTGGAAATGTTTGAAGCCCCCTCATTGATTTAAGTTTTTGAGTGATGGGGGGTTCATGGGGTCTGGAGCTGACAGCCAAAAAAGAATTCTTGAAGACATCTTTGGTGCAAAAAGGTGATTTTATTAAACATGGGGACAAGACTCATGGGCAGGAAGAGCCGCATGGGGTTGTGATGGGTAACCCATTATACATCCTCAGGTTGAGAGGGGGTCAGGGATAGAGTAAGTCTGTAAGGCATTTTGGAAGCAAAGTTTCCAGGGCCTTGAGGGGCTAGCTGGTTCTAGGGAAATGTCACTTACTACCATTTAATAAAACCTCACTCATGAGACCCTCCAGATGTCTACGGGGGCGGGGGGTGGGGGGGGCAATAAGCTTGGAGTCTGATTGCCAGCATATATCTTGGAGCAGTTGAGATAAAGGAAGTAGACTTACAGGATCTTTGAGATTGGGATAATGTTAAGCTAAGCTTCTCTTTTGCCCCAGCAAAGTGCCATCATCAAGGCAGCTGAGCCCCTAGAGGGAGGTCACTCTGCCAGTTTCAAGGACTTGTCAATGGGCTGTAGGCAGTAAGGGAATTAAATTTTTCATTTGCCTTAGTTTCCCACATTACCATGGCAAACACTCAAACCCTTTCCTTTTGTTCTTGGGTAGCTGGGAATGTCCCAGGAATATTACACAGATCCTGCCTGGGGTGGGGGTGGGGGGTGCTAGCTTGTGCTTTGCCCCTCAGCCTGCCTCATGCTCCCTCATTATTTGCTCCAGAAAAAGGCTGGTGCAGCACTGGAAGGCACAGGCTGGTGACTGCCCCCCTACTCCAGAAACTTCAGCATTTTCTAGGTCCTCCCAAAAGCAGTGTAAGGCTCCCATGCTGGCCTTTGTCACCCTCTGCTGGTCGGTTGACAGAGGCTCGCATTCCAACAGCCCAGAGTCTTGATATGCAAATAAAGTTACCTGGACCTCCAGGGGTCTGATGGAAGAGGTAATAGTGATGAGGTTTTGGGGGTGATGGGAGGGTGTTTGTGGGGTTCAGAGCTGATGGCAATGAAAGAATTCATGAAGAAGCCTTTGGTGCAAAATGTGATTTTATTAAAGCACAGAGACAGGCCCCATGGGCAGAAAGAGCCGCCCTGGGGTCATGAAGAGTGGCTCCTTAGGTACTATGAAGTTGGGAAGTTAAAGTCAAAAGGAGGCCTTCAGTGAGACTTTGATGTGCTAATGAGAACTCCTAGGATAACAGAGGCCTTGCTAGTATCCAGCTAAGGTTGTCTTCTCTCTAGTAAGGCATTAACATCAGGCCAGTAGGGTGTTCCTGGAGAAATGTTCTACTCTTTATTTGTCTCAAGTATTTGTCAGTGGGCTGTGGGTTATGAGGAAATTTAATTTTACTTGCCATTTCCTTCTTGCCTTTGTTCCCCATATCGCTATGGAGGGGTGATGTTGTAATTTACCAAGACATTTGTAAACTGGTGGACACTCAGGTCATGTATGACTGTGATCTCTCTCAGTTAGCCACTTGTTTTCTTTCCTTCCCTTTGTCCTTGGGCAGCCAGGAGTGCCTGAGGAATGTCACACACATCCCACCTGGGGTAGGGGGAGTTGCTAACTTTTGCTCCCCCCTCAGCTTGCCTGATGGTCCGTCATCATCTCCGCCCTGAACAATTTTGACCCTTAAATCTTTAAGGTTGCTGAAGGTGGAAGGTCTCATCTTCTGTAGCTTCTTCTTGCTGACTAGGGCTGTAGAGTTGTCCCTACCTACGGGTCAATACTGATCAGCTGGGGAACATATAGGGGCGTTACAAAAAGTGGAGGCAGCTGAATCCAACATGGACAACATACATGATCCTCCTTGAATAGAAAGGATCATCCGTTGGCTTGAAGTTATCGTAGTGATAGAGTTTTTGCACCAGGCAGAGAGACATGGGAGAAAACAGCAAAGCATAATTAGCATAACTAGAAAGAAGCCCTAATAAAAGTCTTTGGTAGTTGACAAAAGCCTCCACTCAAGAGTTTAACCAATCACTAAAAGAAAGAGAGGGATTGTTTAAAGCACCAATTTGAGTATTCATGTCGGTTAGAAATCCAGAAATACTTTCACAGTAATCTGGAATGTATGCACAGCATTGTTTTTATGAGAGCAGAAATGCCACCTTGTGCAGCAGCCAAAACATCTAATGCCATTGTATTTTGTAGAACTGTTTTGCGCATCTGTGCGACTTCAGTGTTGAGTAAGGAGATGCTATTTTGTGAGTCACTGAGTGCCCTTATGATGTATTTGTTAAGGGCTTTCACATGCCAAATTACACTTTTTAACCCCACGGATGGAGCAAAAATGGATGCCAAACGATCATACCATTGGAAAACAGATCGTGTCTATGTTTGTTTTACATTTGGGAAGTTAGCTGGGGCAGTGATTGTTTTAATAATGCACCCATGAATCCAGGCAAATCCTAAGGGGCAGTGACCTACCTATCCCAGAGAAAGACAGGGCCATAGGTTAGTTTCACATATTCAGTGGGTTCCATTTGGGGCTAGCCATCTGATTCCAGGTTGCTTTATTCAATCAGTAGCAAGCCAGTCGGTAGCCTGAAGTATGCCCGTTTGGGAGCACGTTTCTATAGCTACCCTGGATATTGTATCATATATATGTCCAGGTATCATATGTATGATTTCTTTGTTTCCAGCATAAAATTGCCTTTTTGACTGAGCCGACCAATGGTGGGTGTGAACCATAAATATGCATCCCCAATTTGATACATCCCATCCTCAGTACAGTGATAAGTAGGGTTTTGTAACTTAGGCACTCACTGGCAGGTATTAACTTGTGGATTTGTAAAATCAGTTCTTAACAGTTTGAGGGTATGAAAAAGTCCAGTTATGTCCTGGTAAATGCCAAGTCTTATTGATCACGGGCCAAGAAGAAACATTTTGATGAGTGATAGACTTATCCCCAAACATGTTATCTTTATATATTATTTTTGACATATAAGTACCTAGAGGTTGCCAATCAGTACCTTGTAAAAGGGAAACGCACCAGGATAATTCAGATGCGCTTGACATGGGCAAAACCGCACATCTCCAGCAAGCTGTCTGATTTTATAGTTTGGCATAATGCTGTGTCCATTATAGAAAGGAATTGTTAGTATAAATTGGAGGAAGGAGAATGAAAAGGAAAGGTACCACCATCATAAGAGAAGTGTGACACTCACAAGAATGAGAAGGCACATTTGTCTGCTCATTGATTTTTTGTGAAGGGGGTACAGGTTTTATTTTAGATATAGGAACCCACGAAGAGCGCCCCCCTATCTTTACCGCAATGGGAGTATTTAATACGACCCGGTAGGGGCCCTTCCATTTTGGAGTTAGTTCCCTTCTGTATTAGAATGTCACTCTTTTAAATAAATGAAGTCTTTGGGTTTTTATGGAGTGGGGTTCTAGGAACTGTCAGTTCAGGTTTAGGGAGGATATGGTTTGCATATTTAGAGATTTATGAATTAACCTAGCCTCAAGTGAATGATTTAATAAAGCACTATAGTCTTTATCTATTGATAGGTCTACAGTGAGAAAAGTCTTTTTATATACAATTGTTGGGGGAATCCATCCCCTTTCCAGTTGTTTAAATTTTTTTTTCAATGTTTTTATTTATTTTTGGGACAGAGAGAGACAGAGCATGAACGGGGGAGGGGCAGAGAGAGAGGGAGACACAGAATCGGAAACAGGCTCCAGGCTCCGAGCCATCAGCCCAGAGCCCGACGCGGGGCTCGAACTCACGGACCGCGAGATCGTGACCTGGCTGAAGTCGGACACTTAACCGACTGTGCCACCCAGGCGCCCCTCCAGTTGTTTAAGTAATATACCCATGGGGTCCTGAAGTTTACCTCAAGTTGTCTAGTTTAGGCAAACAACATTTAAAGACAATCGGAACTAGAATTTAACATCCATAAAGAGGCAATTATTGAGGCAGTCTTTTTCTACCTAAGAACCCTCATCTCCAGAGATAACCAAATTAAGGCTAATTCGCTTGTTAAACAAGTTCAGTTTAATAAATTTGGCCTAATTATTTACATAAGTTCAGCAAGAACAGCGATTGGTCATATAGATATTTTAAAATTTGCTTTGCTGGAACTTTTTATAAGGAATCTCTAGACTGAACTATTAGAGGTTCTCCAGGACAGAAGCCAAGCCAAGTAGTTGCCATAAGGCATGCCCGCAATGCCTCTTGATTTGGGCAAATTCCTCTTTTCAAGGTCCCCAAGATATGCTGAGGTTCCTGCACTTGCCAGGAATTGACATTCTTTACTCAGCCGGTAAGGCTGCTGGGAACTCTGTAAACAAGCTATCAGGCCAACATTTCTGAGGGGCTATATGGCTCCATGTTTCCTAAGGTCAGTATCAGTTCTTTAGAGCTGTATAGTCATATCTGAGTCTATGCATGTAGCTTTCAAACATGACATTTACCAAGTCAAAGCCTTGGTAAAATAACTAGTATTTCTAATGGTGTCCTGTTACAAGAGGAGCAGATTCTTATTGAACTTATGCAAATAAGTATGATTGCCATGGAAGAAAGAACACTCATTGGGTTTGTGGATTTCAGAGGGTTCAGGTAGAGAGAAAAGTTAGATGCTTTAGTTTGTTGACAAATGAATACTTTATCCTATTTTTGTATACCATGGTATCTTAAGAGAAAGTTTCCTTAATCCAGAAGAGCAAACATTAGAGAACTAGCAATGCTTCAAAACAAGAGCTGCAAAACTAAGACCATCTTCTTCAGTTCGTTTAGTCCCATGTGACTAATTCTTGTTCAGTTTCAAGGCAACTGTTTACTTCTGGAAATTCTCACCCATTTTAGTTTTAGTATTTTAATGATGTTAAATACCTGTCTTTGTCCTAAAAGGCCTTTTTATAAATCCTGAAGGTGATTTTGTAAGAGCATCAGAATAATTATAAATGACAAAATCTCAGAAATGGAGATGGTTAACAATCTGATGAGAGTTCATTATGTTGCAATCGATAAGGAAATTCGGTTATTTCTGTGACACATAACACTTCAATAATCAGAATATCAAGTGAAGACCTTGTTACCAAAGCATATTAAAACTTTAGGAATTGCATTTAAATCTGAGCATTTGCCCAAGCAATACCAGTATTTGTTTGACAGTGTTTCCAGAGTAACTTAGCATACCAAAAGAGGCCTAATTGGTCAAAGACTTCATTTACATTGTGAATCCTGGGAAATTTGTTAAACCTTAGAAAGTTATAAAACACATCCTAAAAAGGATCATAGATCATTACACATCTTAAAACTTTAAATTATTTATTTAACCAAGATGGAAAAAAAATCTCAAAAGCAAATATGTAGGGTTATACAGTTGTTAGCAAAACTTAGTTCCTTTACCACTGAGGAATTTTAACTAAGCAATAAAAGACCTGATAAAAAGGAAACATAAAGCTTTGGTGTTCCTGGCAGACAAAAAAGAAAAAAAAACTTTGTTTCCATTATTCATACCAAGAGCAGATCAACAGTCCAAGAAAACTTTGTATTTTGAACAGAGAGAAAAGCAGATCTTACACCAGTGTACTTTTAAAACCCATTCATTTCAACCTTTGTCCATCCTGACCACACATAACACTCCTTTCCAAAGATTTTCAGTCATGAACCTTCTACAACTTTCTTTTGCCTTCAGATTTTGTCCCAAGCTATTTTTCTTCAAACAACCAGTCTGATTTAGGACAAAATTACTTTCTTTTACCTTCAACAAAAATGTACTTCCATTACTTATATCTTTCTTACACATCTCCTACTTTTTTACATACAGAGCTGTTTCCCTTATTTCCATCAGTCTTAGCTACATTTAGCAGAATTTTAACTTTTAGACACCTGAGTCTCCAGTGAAAGCATAGTAGTAACCAATTGTGAACTGTTACTAGAATTCTTTAGATGGCAAATTTATGAATCATTTAAGCACACATGTTTACTAACAGACCCAAATAGTCCTAGTTTCTCATCAGTAAGTTAAAAGCACAAACCTACTTTCAGTAATTAATGTTTTAGCATTCCATTCTGTTTGGAAAAGACCCACATGTCCAATGAATTTAATCCTAATTTATCAACCAAACAAAACTTTAAAGTTTCAGGTTACCAAAGACTTTGAAAGCTATCTTAACAATTACCCATGAAAAGTTTGAGACAGACAAAATTAACCATTATTTTAATCTTTACTTATTTATTTTTGAGACAGAGAGAGATAGAGCATGAGTGGGGGAGGGGCAGAGAGAGAGGGAGACACAGAATCTGAAGCAGGCTCCAGGCTCTGAGCTGTCAGCACAGAGCCTGACACGGGGCTCAAACCCACGAACCATGAGATCATGACCTAAGCCGAAGTCAGATGCTTAACTGACTGAGCGACCCAGACACTCCAACCATTACTTTAAGTCACCTTTTTGCTAAAAAATTGGAACAGAGATAACATGAGCTTATTTGACCTTCAGGAAACCTAGGTAGAAAAACAGTTTCATATTTAATGCTCATAACTCTAAAGACAGGTCTATCTTAATTAAACCAACAAACTGAAATTAGTTCAAATACAGAATATGTTTCCCTTGGGTCCACTTAAGACAAATTTTCCCCCATTATCAATTTTTTTACCTGGAACATTGGTGGGGAAATAGGAAGTAGGCAGTCCAAGGGGGTGCTCTTTGCTCCCTTACCGTGAGAGTGGGAGGATGAACTGATGGTGCCTGATGGTACCTCAGCCCATTTGCCCTGTTTCCTGCGGAAGAGATCTAACTGCTAGATCATGCTAAGGCCATGCAGTGTTACAGAAGATCCGTCCTTTCCTAAATTTTGCAGTCAAGTTTTTTCCAGGGGGTTAAAAGGCATCCCAAGGGAGAGTCATTGGGGATCAAAGAGAAGCTCCCATGCTCCTCCCATGTTTCCATTACCTCAAAGATCCCCCCCTGAATCCTGAGTGGTGTCCCACATGCAGGATATGACAGAGGTTCCTGACATGTCAAAGCGACCCAAGGCATACCTCAAACAAAATCGCTAATATCACCAACCAGCCAACTAAGGGTCTGTGACGGAGGGATGCTAACGTGTCCCCACTTCCCCATTGCACCTTGGCTACAAATGGATGCCAGCATATGGACCAAATTTGCCTTGCTGAGAAGGCCAAGAAACTACTGTTTTTAACCCATGAAAAATACTGGAAAAGTTTTACAAGGGGCATTTACCCGACTATGTAATTTAAGTAGCTAGTAGAGGACATTGACCGAAACAATAAAGATAGAAATCTATCGTGATTTAAGCGACAGTCCAGCACATATAGCCTTTACAGCCAACGTCCTAGGAAACTATCCTCACTTGGGTTTTAATTCCTGTCTTCCACACACACACAGCAGGAAGATGCCCATGAGTTTCTGATGTTCACTCTGGATGCTATGCAGCAAGCATGTTTGTGTGAGGACAAGCCTTCAGAGCCTCAGGCTCAGGACGCCACCCTCATCCGGCAAATCTTTGGGGGGGTACTGGAGGTCTCAAATCCAGTGTCTCCACTGCCAGGGTGTCTCCAGCACTTTGGACCCTTACCTGGACATTAGCCTGGATATCAGGGCAGCTCAGAGCTTGAGCCAAGGGCTCCGCTCCCGCGCATGCGCATATGCACCTCCAAGCGCCCCAGCAATCCGCGCTTGTAGGCTAGCTGCGCCATCTAGTGGAGAACAGAGCCGTGACACTTAGCACCGCCCAACTGGGCCAACCTGGCTCTTCAGGAAGCCAGGTGTCTCCGCCACTTTGTAGTGTATGGACTACAAAGTGCTTCATCCTTTGACTTCTAGGGGACAACAATGTAACTTCAATCGTATTTCAGTCTGTTCACGGGTCCATCTCTTTTCTTTTCTCTTTCATTTCTTTTCTTTTTCATGAAGACAGAAAGAGAAAACATATGTTGTTATTTTCCATGGTTTAAAATAATTTCCTTGAATGTCTTTCGACTATATTCGTGTAATTTTTTGTAAATGTGTCAAATTCTATTTGAATTCCATCATTTCATTTTATCCTATTTCGTTGTATTCTTTTTTCCAAATGTTCACACGGTTTCCTTTTTTTATGTGCTTTCCCTTTTTCCTCTAATCTTTCAAGCCCATTTCAACAACCAGACCAAAACTCACCTAGGCTCTAGCATCATTTGTGTGATTTGTGTGTGTGTGTTGTGTCTTATTTTTAAATTTCGAATTCTTTTGTCTTATTCATGCCTTTCCTTCCTCCCAAATGACGAAGCAAAGGAATTCACCCCAACAGAAAGAGCAGGAAGAAAGGACAGCCAGGCCCTTAACCAACCCAGATACGAGCAAGACGTTTGAACCAGAATTTAGAATCACGAGAATAAGAATACCAGCTGGGGTCGAAAGTCGATGAGAATGCCTTTCTGTGGGGATAAAAGAAGTAAAAGCTAGCCAGGATGCAATAAACAATGCTAAAAGCGAGCTGCGATCTGGAACAGATGCCACAGCGGCAAGGATGATAAGGCTGAGCAGGGAACCAGCGATAGAGGGGACAAAGCAATGGAGAATCACGAAGCGGAAGGAAAGAGGGAGACTAAAGCAAAAGAGCAGGGTTTCAGAATTCGGGAACTCAGCGACTCATTGAAAAGGAATCACATCACAATCATAGGGGTCCCAGAAGATGAAGAGAGAGAGACAAGGGGGCACAAGGGTTATGTGAGCACATCACAGCAGAAAACTTTCCTAACCTGGGAAAGACACACAAAATCCAGGAAGCACAGCAGAAGACTCCCATTAGATTCAACAACGTCCAACCATCAACAAGGCAGAGCCTAGTCGAGTTCACAAAATACTCAGGCGAGGAAAGAATCATGAAAGCAGCAAGGGAAACAAAAGTCCTTCCCCTACAAGGGACGACTGACCACATTTGCAGCAGACCTATCCACAGAAACCTGGCAGCCCAGAAATGAGTGGCAGGATATATTCGTCGCACTGAATCCTAAAAGGACGCGGCCAAAACTTATTTGTCCAGCAAAGCTGCCATTCCAAATAGAAGTAGAGATGGAAAGTTTCCCAAGCAAAAAGTAAAGGAGTTCCTGACCACTCAGCCAGCCCTGCAAGACATTTGAAGGCAGACTCTCCCAGGGGACAAAAGACATAAAAGAAAAAAACAGACCACAGGCAGAAAACACTGGCAAGGATCGGCGAACACCACCAGAAACTCCAACTCTACAAGCAACACAATGGCAATAACTTCATCCCTTTCAGTACTCACTCTTAACGTCAATGGACTCAATGCTCCAATCAAAACACATAGGGTGACAGAACGGGTGAGAAAAGAAGGTCATCCACACGCTGCGTACAAGGGACCCACTTTAGATCTAAAGACACCTTCAGATTGAAAGCAAGGGGATGGAAAACCATCTCTCATGCTCATGGTTGACAAAGGAAAGCAGGACTAGCCATACTCATATCGGAATACTAGAACTTGTATGGACCCAGAAAAGACCCTGAAGAGCCAAAGCACTGTTGAAAAAGAAAGGAAAGCCGGATGCATCACAATCGCAGACCTCAAGCTGTAATTACACAGCTGTAATCATCAAGACAGTATGGTCCTGGCACAAAAACGGACACTCAGCTCAAGAGAACAGAAACGGACCCACAAATGGATGGCCAACTATTCCTTGACAAAGCAGGAAAGAATATCCAATGGAATAAAGACAGTCTCTTCAACAAGTGGTGCTGGGAAAACTGGACAGCGACGTGCGGAAAAAGCAACCCGCACCACTTTCTTACACCGTACACGTAAAGAAACTCAAAAGGGAGGAACGTCCTAAGTGTAAGACAGGAAGCCATCGAAACCCTCGAGGAGAAAGCAGGGAAAAGCCTCTGTGATCTGGGCCACAGCAACTTCTTACTCAACACGTCTCCGGAGGCAAGGGAAACAAAAGGAAACACGACCTATTGAGAACTCATCAAAAGAAAACTCTTCTGCACCGGGAAGGAAACGGATCAGCTACACTAACAAATCAGCGAAATCATCAATGGTAGAAGATATTTGCGAACGACACATCGGAGAGAGGCTCAGTATACAAATCGATAAAGAACTGATCACACTCAACAGCCAACACCCAACGAATCCAGTGAAGAAATGGGCAAAAGTCATGAATAGACACTTCTCCCAGAAGACATCCAGATGGTCAACTGACACATGAAAAAATGCTCAACCTCACTCATCATCAGGGAAATCCGTATCAAGATCACAATGAGCTACCACTTCACACGTGTCACAACAGCTAACATTAACAACTCAGGCAACAACCGATGTTGGCGAGGGTGCGGAGCAACAGGATCTCTTTTGCACTGCCGCTGGGAATGCAAACTGGCGCCGCCACCCTGGAAAACAGTATGGAGGTTCCTCAAAAAATTGAAAGCACAGCGACCCTATGAGCCAGCAATTGCACGACTAGGTATTTACCCAAGGGATATGGGTGTGCTGGTTCGAAGGGGCACCTGCACCCAAACGCCCCCAAAGCTTCTAGCAGCACTACCAACACTAGCCAAAGTATGGAAAGAGCCCGAATGTCCATAGATGCATGGAATGGAAAAAGAAGAGGTGGCACATATATATACAGTGGAACATTACGCGGCGATCGAAAGGAAAGACAGGGTGCCTGCCATTCGCAACTATGTGGCTAGAAGTAGAGGGTATTCTCCTCAGCGAAATTAGTCAGAGAAACACAACTAGCCTATGACTTCACTCATATGAAGGCTCTAAGGTGCAAAACAGATGAGCATCAGGGAAGGGAAGGAAAAATAATATAAGAACAGGGAGGGGTACAAAACCAAGCAGGGAGGGGGCCAACGGATATTTGAAGAACAGGGAAAGGTGTGCTTGTGCCCTGGCCTCGCTCGCCCCCTCCCCCGCCCACTCTCTGGGGGCTTCTCCCTGGGGAGTGGTCCTGAGAGTGGCCGGCGCCAGGCTGGCCCCGTGGAGCCACGGCCTGGAAGCGAGGCCAAGCCAACGGAGGTTTGAGAGCATTGGGAAAGGGTGTGGGCATGGGTGTGGCAGGGGAAAGGATGCTGCGTGTAAGGGGGTGGGGCCGTAGGATGGTGCCAGGGAGTGAGGAGGCCAGGCAGAGGCTGAAGGAAGCGGTGGGCGGGGCTGGAGGGCACCAGGTTGGGGGAGGGCCATGCCTTGAGGGCAGTGGACAGAGGCCACAGGAGCAGCCTCCCGGAGAAGATAGGAAAGGCCAAATGAAAAGCGCACACGACGCCCAACGCAGGCCAACGTTCAAGGAGGGAAACCGTCCAGGGTGCCGACGGCACTGCCGACGCAGGCCCTCCCCCTCGGCCAGTGGGGCCGCTAGCTTTTGCACTGCTGTGGGAGAAAGGTGCTCGCTTGCATGACACTCAGGAATGCCCCGCCGATGGGGTTGCACCTTGTCCCGTGGGTCTGGCCCTTCAGGATCCCAAAGACATCTCCCTGACACAGTGTCCGTGGCTGAGGCCAGCCAGGCCAGGCCAGGAGAAACGGTGGCAGTCACACCAACATCCCCCAATGGGAGCAAAAGCTAAACAGAACGTCCGAGTTGATGGGCAAGAACAAAGAGCCCCAAACGGGGGGCGTCGGCCACAGGGAGCCCCCCTGCGTCAACACAGGGACTTGTCAGGAACAGCGACTTGGGTCACGAGACCAAGTGCCAAGGCAGCTAGTTCCCAGGGGACACGGGACATAGGATCCCATTCCTCCCAAGGTCCCAGCGAGCGCAGTCACCGCCCTAGAGGCAGAAAGGGGGACGGGGAGGGCAGGGCAGGGTGTGGAGTGAAGGGACACTGCAAATAGGTCATGGACACACCGCTCCCGTTGGCAAAGGGAGAAGCTTGGACACGGAGGACGCCGAAGGGGCCCCCAACCACAGGAACGTACGTGAGGCCAGGGGCCCCGCAAGCTTCCCTGGAGACCCACGAGAAACACCAGTTTACGAACGCGACAGGCATGCACACGCGAGTCTCTTTGTCCAAGGGTGAAGATGTGTTCTGAGACGTCTATCTCCACATGCATGCATACCAGTTACAACGGCAAGCAGTCGCTAAACCTCCGGGATTCGTTCCTAGTGTGGAGACGTGAGGAGCACCAAGGTGATGGGCTGCATGGGATTAAAGTGCCCGAGAGGTCACGTGACCTTGGGCGGGTCTAAGAGTCCGGGAAGGAAGGAAGTGTCCCTCACTGACCGTCCCTCGGGCACGCCGGACGCTGAGTCTCCTCCACGGCAGTCCGCCTGCCACCCGCCGCTCTGGACGTCTCCTGACACACAGCAGGAGCACATTGGCGTTTCAGGTGGGTTGGGACGATCTGGGGCTCCCACGAGCTGGCGCAGAAGTGGGACAGGGAGGAAATGGAGGTGGTGATGCACCTCGACTCACCAGGTGAAGGACGCTTTAGTGTTGAAGACTATTGTGAGAACAGAGACTGAGGAAAGGCGTGGCTCTCCGTGTTCCTGAGCACATGAGGTTCTGCTTCCAAAGGAACCGAACCCCAGAGTCTGACTGGCGTGAGGGCGTGCGGGAGCAGTGACAGCATCCTGCTCCATGTCGCCGTGGGGCCTCAGAGCCTAAGGAATTTTCTTGTTCACCCGAATTTCACGGCAAATGCTCATTTGCCACGGCTGACACGTGAGATCAGCGTGGGGCCCCGTAAAGGCCACGTGAAAGAAAAGGGTTCGGGCCCTGCGTGGGGAAGCTTCCAGTCGAGTCGAGCAGAAACGAAACGTTTTCCTTGACTTTGTCTTTGAGGGTGGTTTCTCGGGGGGTCAAGTAGGAGAGGTACATTCTGGAGAGGCAAGCATCCTTCTCTTTGCACATGCAACCCTGGGTGCCACAGGGACTATCGCCGTAGCGTGGATTGCGGTGTCCATGGGGGTCGGGACTTTGTGCGTGGTTTTCCTTCCGGAGGGCGCTGGGAGAGACTTCCCGAAAGTCTCTCCGGCGAGTCATGCAAGACCACCTCCACGGCCTTGCCTGAGGGTGCCGTCCTGCGGGCGGGTCCACGGGAGAGCGCGTAGAACATGCAGGAGGGAGAGGTCCCACCTCCCAGGCGAGGACCGTGTTTGACCTGGTGGGCATGACGCCCCCTCATGCCCGCTGGGGGAGGAAGGTTCATGAAGGAGTCGTTGTGTCTGTGGGAATGACTCTCCTTTTCCCGTTGACTCAGGAAGTCCAGAAACCCATCTTCGAGCAAGGCTGACTTGACCCTTCACGGAGAGGGGGCAGATGGCGGGTGGTCACACCCAGCACGCACCTTCCAGACCCTTGAAAGCCTCAAACGGGAAGAGGCAACGGAGAGCACCCATGGCGCCCAGGGTTCCCAGGCTAGAGGACGAGGATCCTCGGGTAAGTGGAGCCCTGGAGGCGTGGTGAACCAGTGGGCGGGTTGGAGGGGCTGGGTCGGGTGGGGGTGGGGGAGCCATGCCTCTGAAGCCGGGGATCGCACATGACGAGGGAATGAAGACTCTGTGTCCGGAAGTCGGTCGTCCTTTCCTGGCCCACGGTGGCCTGCCTTGGCATCTCAGCAGCCTGCCCACTGGGACAAGCTCCCTCGGCCGTAGGGTCACGTCCAGCCTGGTGTCTGTCCCCATCGTGGCGTGGGGCTCATTCTACGCGGCCTGAGACCTGCAATCCCAACTCCCGGTCCGTCCCTCACAGAGGCTTGGGTAGAATCCTAGGAACTTCCGTCTCCTGGCACCGCCCGAGCCGTCCACGATGTGCCCTGGCCCACCCACACCAGTCCTCTGCTCCCCGAGTGTGTCCTTGTCATGTCCTTTGCAGTTGGACTGTGACTGGTGCTGATTCACTGAGCCCCTCCTCCTTGGTCCGCAGCTCAAGTGTAAGGACTGCGGAGCCTTTGGGCACAACGCATCCAGCACCAGGTGCCCCATGAAGCGCTGGGACGGGTGCCTGGCCCCCCAGGCCTTTGTCCCCAGGAAGCCGAAGGAGAATGTGGAACCACGCCAGCAGCAGGACCGGCACAAGCCCGGGCCCTTCAACCAGGCTGCGAGGGACATGGAAGAGGGACAAAGGTGAGGATGCGGCCGGCTCCGGCCTGCCCGTGGCCTGGCAGCTCAGGTCGCTGTGTCTCTGTACCCGGACACTGGGTGCTGTGTCGTCTTCAGACACACACAGGGGTGGGGGAGGCAGAGAAAGGAGCTCCCCGCCCCCCAGGGGACCTCACGAGCCTATTGAGCTGCTCTGGAGGAGTCCCTGAGGCTGTGTGTCCTGCGGTAGGGAGACAGGGGGAGGCGGCAGGTGACAGGCAGTGGCACACACGGCTCTCAACGCAAGGACGTCTTGGGCCAACCTGGACGGCTCGCTGGAGTGGGAGCCAGGAGGGCAGATGAAGAAAGGAGATCTTGCCCAAGCCCCATCGCTCGCTCCCCAGGTGAACACACGAAATGCCGCTCCTTCACCTTCCCGTTCTTGGTCGTGCAGGCGAGAAGCCCAGCAGAGGAAGGCGCTGCTGCAGAGATTCCCCAGGATAGGCCCTGGAAGGCAGCAGCGAGCCTGGAGGGACTCCACAGAATCCTGTGACTATGTGAGGGTGAGTGTCCCCCGTCCCTGCTCTCGTTCTCTCCTGGGGACGGGGATGTGACGGGCTTCCCGGCCCTCCTGGCTGAGGAAGGGGGTCCGCCCCGATTCTCAACATTGGGATTTCCGTGCGGGTCCTTTCCAGCCACGTTTGCTGGGTGTCCATGATCCGGCAGGATTCCTTGCATGTGTGCTAACCGGGTGCCGGGTGGGCGTGCCAACATAATTTCGGGACGCTGTGCCCACACCTAGGCCTCTTGGGAGGCACAGGCACCTTTCCCTGGTGACACATACACCCGCCCCATTGGCCATCCAAACTCAGTAGCGCCCCCACCCCCCCGCGAACCTCCACCTGCAGGACGCCTGTCCTTTCCCTAGAAGCCTGAATGGACGTGCTTGTCCACTTCGGGAGGCAGGCACGATGCACAACCTTTCTGGTCCGTCGCTCCCGTGGAATCAAAGCATCAAGGGGCTACTGCCCAGTGTTTCTTCCCGATCGACGTTGAGCTGGAGGCCCTTGTCCTCTGTCAGTACAATCCTTTCCCGTCTCTCCCGGTTGTTTGCGTTTCTGTCTGTTTCTTTGCTGTGCTTGTCGTGCATGTGTCCTCGGTGGGGAGGAAGGACTGATGGCCGTTGTCTGTGTGTTGTGTGTTCCCACAGCATCCGCACAGGCCGATGCCCGTGTACACCACCAAGAGGGTGTCCGTGCTGGAGCCGCACGTCCCGGCTGAGCCTCCCAGCGGGACGCCTGACACGACACAGCTGTCCCCGTCGGCTGCTCCTCTCGGGAGACCTGCGGCGAGCACCTTCCCGCCTGCTGGCCGACAGGATGCCCAGCAAGTGGGGACCCCAGCCCCGCCTGCCCCGCCTGCCCCGCCTGCCCCGGCACACCAACGCTCTGCCCGGGATCCAGGCCTCGGTGTCCAGCTGAGACAACACCGGCCCCGATGTGCCTCCCTGGAAGCTTCCAGGGCTGTCTCCAAGGCGCGTGGCATTGGCCACGCCCAGGCACCAGCCAAGCGTCCTGAGGTGAGCCCTGATCCTCCTCCGACCCGTTTGGCTCCGAGTCCCCAGCCCCACATCCAGACACCAGGCAAGAGATGGGACCCGCTCCCCGACGACACGTGCCAGAACCCCCGAAAGAAACCACGTTGCAGCCCCTTCCAGCCACCCCACAAGAGCACAGGGAGCACCCACGTGGGGCTGCGCCAGAGTCTGTGTCGTCCAGCAGGGAGAAGTGCATGTGGTCCCACGGGGGCAGCCCAGCTGACCAGGAAGACACCCGCCTCGGTGCAAAGCAGGGGCCTCCAGCCTCCACGCCCCCAACCTCACCTGGACACTCTCCAGGCGTGCACCTTGCCCCCGTGTCCGCCCTGTCCGCAGGCACCCGGCCAGCCCCTGCGAATGGTCTTCAGCCGCCTGGACAAAGGCGGCTGGAGCTCCAGGTTCATAGCAGCTCCCTGTCTGCCACCTCCCGAGAGGCCAGTCCCCCCTGGCCAGGGCCCGCCCGTCACACACCAGTCTGAGGGAGGCTGTGTGCCTGTCTCCCGGAGCATCCTCCACGATGACCTGCAGCTTTCCTCGTCCTCGGAGGAGAGCGACCGCGAGTGAGACACCTCATGTCCTCGGACACTCGTCCTCTGGCTCTTGTGACCCCGAGCAGGTGA
The DNA here is from genome assembly GCF_028749965.1 of Puma concolor. NCBI lineage: Eukaryota > Metazoa > Chordata > Mammalia > Carnivora > Felidae > Puma > Puma concolor. Next base: position 6,956,477 of record NC_141670.1, read on the forward strand.
CTGCGGAGCGGCGGGCAAGGCAGGGCCGTGACCTATTTTTGCTAAAGCAGCAATTCCCCCAAAGACCTGCAAGGACAAAAACTTGCGTCCACACCGTGTTTGGTGTCCTGCTTGGGGCGGGGAGTGGGTTGAGCGCCCACGTGCAGACGCTCATGGCGCACTTTTCCTTTATGCATCTACACCTTCTGGTTCACCTGCTCCGTCTCAATCAACAAGGTCTCGTTTCTTTCGTTTCGATAGATTCTATGAGAAATCCAGCGCCAGGAGAGCAAGAGGTCGTCCACTCGAATGTAAAGTTAAGGATCTGTGAAATGAATGTGTAGTGGGTTTGCGAATGTCTCAATTTGGGGACACCGGAGGAATGATTCCAGTCTGGGCTGGGCAAGTGGAGGCAATCTTTTGTGTTAGAACAGTTCACTGATATCGTTTTTCTGCAGATCATATCGGGGAATATTTTACATGCTGTCTGCATTTTTGTTTTTCCCTGATAGTGCAACGTTGTGTGTAGTGTTACCACAGCTAATAAAATTTGCTCAGACACGACCGAATGTGCATGGTTTTCTTTTTTGTGTGTACACTGTAGTTTCCCATCACTTAGAGTAGAATCCTGCATTGGTTCCCAAGTGCACTTGGGACTTGGATCCTCACCTAGCGGAGAACAACTAAGTATTCAGAAGCAGCAAAGAAACACGGGTTAACCTCTCTTCCCCTTTCAAGATAAAGTCTCTCCAAGTGTCCTGGGAACAAGACGATGCTAGAGGTGAATTCGAAACCGATGAGGGTCGGGATGCCTGGGTGGCTCAGTCAGAGAAGTGTCTGACCTGGAGACGGCGGCTCACGTCATGATCTCAGGGTTGGGGAGATTGAACTTTGAGTTTCCCTCCCTCCTCGGGATTGCCTCTCTCCTTTTCTCTCTAACCCTCCCCCACATTCTCTCTCCCTCCCTCCCTCTCTCTCTCTCTCTGTCTGTCTCTCTCTGTCTGTCAACATAAAAACCCATGAACTGAAAGAACATGTGCGTGGGAAATCAGTCAGCATTAGGGGCTGCTGTCCACGTGTCTCTCAAAGGCATTTTCATTCACAAGTCACGTCAAGGAGGGTGGCATAGAAGAGATACAAAGGAAAGGATGAGAAAGACATTCCACAGATAGATACTAGAGAGGGGAAGGAGACACGAGAGTTAGGAGATAGACACATAGAGTGACGAGCGATTGATGAGAGAGGACAGAGAATTAGGTGGTCAAAGGGTTCTTTGGAAGCAATTCTGCAGGCCTCTTTGCCCACGTGGCAGGTGGCCGGGGCTGAGGCTCCAGAAGCAAGGGGGTGTTCGTGGAGTCTGAAGACGGGCAGGCTCCAGACCCGGGGAGAATGGACTTGTCGGGGCCAGGCACTCAGACAGGAGCAGGTGTCTCGTCTTGGGACAGGGGTCAGCTTTATGCTCCAGGAAGGTCTGGAATGGACTGGCTCAAGTCACTACGTTAAATAGGGCAACTTGCTTTGCTCAGACCAGTCACGTGAGAGTTCCTACCATCTAACACCGTCCAGTGAAAACACAACCGGTTTTCTAGGAGGAGATGACAACCAAAGGGAGAGATGATTCCTTGCAGAAACAGGTCCAAACGTGGCGCCTGCCTGCCAACGGATATTTGAAGAACAGGGAAAGGTGTGCTTGTGCCCTGGCCTCGCTCGCCCCCCCTCCTCTACCCACTCTCTGGTAGATTCTCCTTGGGGTGTGGTCCTGAGAGTGGCAGGCGCCAGGCTGGCCCCGTGGAGCGACGGCCTGGACGTGAGGCCGGGCCAACTGAGGGCGGAGAGCATTGGGATGAGGTGTGGGCATGGGTGTGGCAGGGGTGAGGATGCTGCGGGTAAGGGTGGGGCCGTGGTCCGGTCCCATGCAGTGAGGCCAGGCGGAGGCTGACGGAAGCCGTGGGGGGGGCTGGAGGGCACCAGGCAGGGAGAGGGCCGTGTCTTGAGGCTGTGGTCACAAGAGTCTGAAGACTCCTTTTGTGCATCCCATTGGGTGTCCTCCTTGACCCCTTGCCCCTTTCCTTCCCCTCACATGGGTGTGTTTGGCAGTGAGACACCTCACGTGCTCGCAGCCTTTTCCTCCTAGTTGGTGACCCCGAGGAGGTGACTGTTTCATTGAGGATCCTCTCTCCCTCTCTCTCTGTCTCTCCCTGGCTTGTCCACATGAGTGCTCTCTCTCGCTCTCTGTCTCTCTCTGTCTCTGTCTCTCTCAAAATAAATCAATTAAAATGTTAAAAGTGAAAAACAAACAAACATTAGAGAAGAAAGCACGATGTCAGTAGACCTGGTCAGTTCTGAAATCTGGTCTAGAGATACTGACACCCTAAAGCCACAGTTTCCACGAGGGGACATTGGTCCATGCATGTCTAAATTCCAATGTCAAACCGTCTATAAACGTCACAAACCCACAACCAACATGTCCTGAACCACGGGAACCTATACCTACCTTGCTATGTGATTTGCTAGTAATGCCAGGGACAATTTGGCAAGTGATGGGTTTAGGATTTGTTCTCCTATTGGGAAGGGAGCTACAAGATGAAGAAAGCATTTACAAAGCCCGAAACCAGGCAAACGATATTTCTTGGGACAATTTCTCGGCCACCCCTTGGTAGACAGACATGTTGCAAAGGACCTTCATGATAGTCGTATACACAGATCCCATGGAGACAGTTCAGGAGTTTTAGAATCAAATCCATGGACAGTAATCATTCCAGAATAATTTGCTGGTGTCACATACATTCTGGCTGACGGACAGGAGGTGCTCCTACATGATACCAGAGCTCAATTGGTAAAATGATTTCCACGGCCTAAAAAATTCATGGCCGTCATTCCTCGACACTTTGTGTTATCTAAGAGCAAAGTGGATACTCAAAAAAGGATCTCCTCTAGGTTGGAAATGCTCAAGTCCGTCTGTCCAGAGAGGGAGCAATGGAAATGAGGGAGGTGGAGAAAGTGGTGAAACGTGTGTGTGCCTCTTGAGGAGGGAGGGGCAGGAGGAAGGCTGGGCTGAGTCGTCTGTCTGCAGAAGAGTGACCACACCCTGAGACCCTGCATCCAACTCCAGCTGGTAGCTGATTGGATGACGTGGTCCTAGTCAGGTGGGTGGGGCGAGCTTTACGAGGGCTGAGGAGAGGGCCCCAGCCATCATTCTGAGACTGGCCTCCTGAGAGAAGCATCGCTCTGCAACGTGAGGCTCCACGTTTCAGGAGACATGGAGACGCCCTCTTCCCACTGCCGAGAGGAGACTCAGTTCCGTGTCTTTCCAAACCTCAAACCTTGCGGATCAAATACGGGTGGTGCTGAAGGCCACGGAGGACCCACTCTGCCTGAGAAGCCGTCACCGTCATCGCACACACCCTGCGACCTGCCTAACGGTTGGGCTCCCACGTCGACGGGTCTGCCCCCCGCAAAGAAACCTGTGAGTTGGAGGAGACCTTCTGTGGTTGGGGCTGGCCTGCAGAACCTGGGGAACACGTGCTATGCGAATGCGGCCCTGCAGTGTCTGACGTACACACCACCCCTCGCCAGCTACATGCTGTCCCAGGAGCACTCCCGAAGCTGTGGGAGGCAGCCATTCTGCGTGCTGTGTGCTCTGCAGGCTCACGTGACCCGGGCCCTCTGCCGTCCGGGAGACGTGATCCGGCCTCCGCCAAAACTGCTCGCTGCCTTCCACACACACAGGCAGGAGGATGCCCACGAGTTTCTGATGTTCACTCTGGATGCTATGCAGCAAGCGTGTTTGCGTGAGGACAAGCCTTCAGAGCCTCAGGCTCAGGACGCCACCCTCATCCGGCAAATCTTTGGGGGGTACTGGAGGTCTCAAATCCAGTGTCTCCACTGCCAGGGTGTCTCCAGCACTTTGGACCCTTACCTGGACATTAGCCTGGATATCAGGGCAGCTCAGAGCGTGAGCCAAGCTTTGCAACACTTGGTGAAGCCCGAACAGTTGGATGGTGAAAATGCCTATCGTTGTAGTACTTGTCTCGACAAGGTACCTGCTTCCAAGACGTTGACTTTGCACACTTGCTCCAAGGTCCTGATGCTGGTATTGAAACGATTCTGCCATTTCACGGGCAGCAAACTGGCTAAGGAAGTGCAATATCCTGAGCGCCTTGACATGCGACGCTACGCGTCTGGGCAGAACGGGGGGTCGCTGACTTATGTGCTCTATGCCGTGCTGGTGCACGCGGGCTGGAATTGTCACAGCGGACATTACTTCTGTTACATCAAAGCTGGGAACGGCCAGTGGTACAAAATGGATGATGCGAAGGTGACCGCCAGTGATGCGACGTCTGCCCTGAGCCAACACGCCTATGTCCTCTTTTACATCCAGAAGAGTGAATTGGAAAGAGACCGTGCGAGTGAGCCAGGTGCTGGGGAATCCACATGCCTCCAGGCTGACCACGCAGGCACGGCTGCGGCCCAAGGGGGGCCTGAAACCGACCCCAACATCGAGGGGCCACAATTGGAGGATCACGTGGAAGAGACACCACTGCCAGCAACCACGTTAGACCAGTGGAGATTCCTCCAAGAAAGCCACCGTCCCAAGTCTGAATTCAACCTCAGGAAACTAGAATTTGCTCTTCCCCCCGACGCGGTCCTAATTCACCAGTCCAAATACAGAGATGAGATGGGAAAGGATCACCGTGAACCAAACATCTACCGGCTCAACAGTTCAGCCAGGGACATCCCACCTCAGAGGGCAACGGCCATTCACCAAGTCCCTTGTCTCACCGGCAGAGCCAGAGCTACCAAGAGGAAGAACAAGAAGGGACAGAGGTCTCAGGAAGCAGTGCAGGGATCCCACTACGGGCTTTGAGATACACGCCTGCCCACGTGCACACTCACCCGCCCTCACTCACTACTCACTCACTCACAGTCCCTTGTAGGCCACATTTTGTGTGTTGTGGGTGGGTGTGATCGGGACATGTGGAGGGAACATGAATCTGGCTGTATTCATGGGGTATGGCGTTCCAGTTGACCTGGAGAATCCTGAGCTTTCAGGCTGGCTGGCTGTAATGATGTTATTGGAGAGGTGTGGATTATGCTGGGTATTTGGAAGGTTTCTCCCCTCCATCAGCACCGAGGATCATTGGGCACTCTCAGAGCCTGAAAGGGTCAGAGGAAGTGGCCAAGGAGGCATGAAGGTGGAAACAAGGCAGAGCACCGGGAGTCCCTGTGAAAATGCCTGGGACTCACGGTCCCATCATCCCATTCCCTACTCTCTGTGTATTGGTAAAGTACATGTGCCCAAACATGTGCGTGTGGGGACTCTCGGTGATATCCAAACATGCACCGGCAGGGGAAGGAGTTTGAAACAATCTCAGTGCTTCCACACGGAGGAGTGGCAAATGACCAGGAAACTGGAAGAACTCTAGCTCTACGTGGGAGCAGACGGCCTTTTCAGGAATGTCTTGTGTCGGAAGGAGAGGAGCAGAAGGAAACACGAATTCATAACTGTGCAAAGTGTTTCCTTGTATACATAAAATATTTTGTAAAGGCTCCACATGTTCATGTGAACATTGGCTAATTGCCTGGAAATGGCAAGGAGCAAATACATGCTCATGTCTCTGGAGACGGGTGGGTGGAGCCTTCCTGGCCCATGTTCATTCGATGAGGTTCCCTTAACAATCCCCCTCCCATGAGGCTGCAGAGCAAATGGGGAAAGGAACCTTCTCCCACCTCTTCTTGCTGAGCCACCAAGCAGCTCTACCTTGTTCCGCAGAGTTGACCACCATCCCCCCATCGGACAATCTCCTCCACAAGGGAGGAGGCTCAGGGATTTCTGCTCAGTTGCATTGCAATCTTGGTCCTCGGTTGTACACCTCAGAAAAACAGTCTCAAGTGGACACCGAGGCAACAATGTGGTATTTCAGGTCAGGGTATGGATGGATGCTCTCTGTCACACCTGTATTTCTTAGGAGAGAGACTCACTAAATACATTGTTGAATGGGAGTTAGTGCATGATCCTTCAATTCCCCCCAGGGGAGGGGGGCCATATAGGAGATCTCTGGTCGTTTGCCAATGGCACTGACAGGGTAAAGCCTGTTGTTGCTGTTGTTGCTGTTGTTGTTGTTGTTGTTGTTTCCAGTCTGCACTAAACATACACATCACACGTAGTGGGAACTAATGTCAGTATGTGAATTTTGTACAGCAAATCATATTGAATTCTGGATGTTCAACTATCATAGCCGATAGAGGAAAAATACTTTTTCTTAATCTACTTTTAAAATGTATTGGTCTGTTGTTTTCATGTTTTAAACATGAAGTAAAATGTTTAAATAAACAGAGAGGGGCACACACACAAAACAGAGACAGAGTGTGAGCATGGGAGGGGGAGAGAGTGAGAGACACAGAACCCAAAGCAGCTCCAGGCTCTGAGCTGTCAGCACAGAGCCCAACGTGGAGCTCAACCCCACGAACCATGAGATCCTGACCTGAGCTGAGGTTGGACACTCAACCGACTGAGGCACCCAGTCCCCCCTCCAGTTTCCAAATTTAAATCAAATTCAGTTAACAGTGAGTGTAGTCTTGGTTTCAGGGGTGGAATTTAGGGCTTCGTCCCTTACATGAAACACCCACTGCCAACCCCCACAGGGGCCCTCCATAACGCCCGTTGCAAATGGAGCCCACCCACTCCTCCCCTCTAGCAACCCTCACTTTCTTCTCTACACTGAAGGGTTCTCCTGGGGCACGTGGGGGTCTCAGCCGGTTCGGACTCTGATTCAGTCAGCTCATGATCTCAGGGTTTGAGACTTCAAGCCCCGTGTCCGGCGCTCTGATGACAGCTCAGAGCCTGGAGCCTGCTCTGGATTCTGTGTGCATGCCTCTGCCTGCCACTCCCCTGGTCATGCGTTCTCTCTCTCTCTCTCTCTCTCTCTCTCTCTCTCTCTCTAAGACAAAGAGAAAACAAAATGTTTTGAAGAGTCTCCTATGGCTTGCCTCCCGCTGTGATTGTATCTTATGTTATTTATTCTTCGCTTGCCCTATGTTCTTCTGTTTTGTTTTTTATTCCACAGATGAGTGATGACATGGCACTTTCGCAGTGAAAGAGTTCAACAGGGCTAGCTGGATGTTAGAGCTCAAAAGACATGCACACGAGACATCTATCTTTCCTGTGGATTTGATTCTAAAGTGGGCAGAATCGTGGGTAAAATGCAAACAGTGTATGTGCAACTGAGCCACCAAGGGAAAAGCCACAGAAAATAACCACGCTAGGTCATCCTGTAGAAATTTTGGGATCCAACTTTCTCTTCCTGGATTAAAACCTGTATATCACACGCACGCACACACGCACACACGGACAATATTTGATCTGGATCTCAAGATGGCCTCCATATGCATCCAGTCAGCTCCCCGGATGACTATGACCAGCTCTTCCTGGGTGGCCGTGTGTCACGTGTTCCACCCACACCTGATGAAGTCCACACCCCTGGCTCTGCAATCCGTGGGGGAGATGACAAGAGGGAGCCTTGCCACACTGCTCTCTGTCCAGCAGGGGGCGCTGCTGGCCAGCACGGGCATTGCCTAGACTTCCAGGAGGACCTGGCATCGGGCACTTGCTCAGGCTGGCAGGTCGGAGTCTCCGTGCCTCGCACTGCAGCCTGAGCATTTCGTGGGGCATAAAGGCGACCATGAACATTTACTTACAGAAGGTCTGGTGGGTCTAGGATTCCCTCCTTGTGACTTAACTTTGGCCGTGCTGGACCCTGGACTCTGAGCTAAAATTGACCACCTTGAGCTGCTCGGGCCACTGGTGACGATCTATTTTCCAGACATTCCAGGAACTTTTCTTTCAAAGTATAAATCCAGTTAAGTCAAGACATTCAATTTTAAAAACTGTTGACAATTAGCAAAGAAGATTGCATAGGGGGAAACCAGGAGGCAGGTGGCCTCACGTGCGGCGATGTGGGAGCAATCACGGCAATAGGAACAGCGTTATTGGGTCTCGCCAAATCCAGCCAGCCTAATCTGGATTTGTCACGGAAAGCTTAATTCAGAGACGTCACCCTGCAAGTCGTAAGGGCATTCATGACGATACAGAAAAGGCAGTGTGGGGGGAGGGGCCAAGATGGCAGAAGAGCATGGAAGTTTTTTTTGCTCTTGCATCCATAAAATGCAGCCACATCAACACAAAAGCATCCTGCACACCTCGAAAACTGATCTGAGGATTCATGCAACAGCTTGCCCAACCTGAACCCCAGAACTCCGTGGGGACGCGGCGCAGAGAGGTGAACTGGGGAAGAGAGAAGCCACAGAGGGCAGGGAGCTGTTTTTGCCTGCAGAGAGAGGACGGAGACAGGGGCAGAATATGGGGAAAGCAATCCCCTCGCCGTCCCCTCCCCCCGCCAAAAGCAGCTGGGGAGAAAGTGGACATGTGGAAAGAGCCACAGGCACTGAACCAAAACGGGAGGAAGGAGAAAGGAGCGGGTTTAAATTCCATGAAGACTGTACAAACAGGGGGAGGGCAGAGTGCGAAACTCCGCATCTGATAGCTGGCGGTGCTCTGGTCGGAAGGGCGAATCCCCGAGAGCAGAGTGAAGACTGGGGGTGTGGAGGAGGGGTGTCTGGACCCACACGGAGAAAAGCGGTTCCCCTGCTGCCAGGACACGAGGTAGAGTCTGTGTGGCCACCCCAGCCGACCCCACAGGTCCCAGCAGACCCCGGAGAACAGCCACATTCGCTGGTGCTGGAACAAGGTCGTTAAGGGGGAAGCCCGGTACCAGAAGGGTGTGGTGATTGTCCATAACCCTCGAAGCGCTGCTGCTACACCATCGCGTGAACGTTTTCGGGCGCAGGCTGGCACCCAGCCGCAGTCTCTGGGCATCGGCAGCGGCACGGTGTTGCCAGTGTTCCTGGGTGCGGCCGGCACCCGGCCACCGCTCGCTGAGACCCTGACGCGGAGGATCTGAGCAGGTCTCAGCCGCGGGCCCTCAGAAGAGAGGGGTCGGGAAACACAGCCGCCTGGGAGGTAAATCCCAGGAGGGAGGTGTCTCCTGGCAACCTGCCGGCTGGGCCACGGACAGTGTCAAAGCGGCCAGTGGACAGAAGCCGGAGACAAAGGACGGGGGCGGGATTGCCGACCGCAGACAGCCGACTTCCGATACTACAGACTGGGCACCTGAGTGACGCCAAGGGCTCCGCTCCCGCGCATGCGCATATGCACCTCCAAGCGCCCCAGCAATCCGCGCTTGTAGGCTAGCTGCGCCATCTAGTGGAGAACAGAGCCGTGACACTTAGCACCGCCCAACTGGGCCAACCTGGCTCTTCAGGAAGCCAGGTGTCTCCGCCACTTTGTAGTGTATGGACTACAAAGTGCTTCATCCTTTGACTTCTAGGGGACAACAATGTAACTTCAATCGTATTTCAGTCTGTTCGCGGGTCCATCTCTTTTCTTTTCTCTTTCATTTCTTTTCTTTTTCATGAAGACAGAAAGAGAAAACATATGTTGTTATTTTCCATGGTTTAAAATAATTTCCTTGAATGTCTTTCGACTATATTCGTGTAATTTTTTGTAAATGTGTCAAATTCTATTTGAATTCCATCATTTCATTTTATCCTATTTCGTTGTATTCTTTTTTCCAAATGTTCACACGGTTTCCTTTTTTTATGTGCTTTCCCTTTTTCCTCTAATCTTTCAAGCCCATTTCAACAACCAGACCAAAACTCACCTAGGCTCTAGCATCATTTGTGTGATTTGTGTGTGTGTGTTGTGTCTTATTTTTAAATTTCGAATTCTTTTGTCTTATTCATGCCTTTCCTTCCTCCCAAATGACGAAGCAAAGGAATTCACCCCAACAGAAAGAGCAGGAAGAAAGGACAGCCAGGCCCTTAACCAACCCAGATACGAGCAAGACGTTTGAACCAGAATTTAGAATCACGAGAATAAGAATACCAGCTGGGGTCGAAAGTCGATGAGAATGCCTTTCTGTGGGGATAAAAGAAGTAAAAGCTAGCCAGGATGCAATAAACAATGCTAAAAGCGAGCTGCGATCTGGAACAGATGCCACAGCGGCAAGGATGATAAGGCTGAGCAGGGAACCAGCGATAGAGGGGACAAAGCAATGGAGAATCACGAAGCGGAAGGAAAGAGGGAGACTAAAGCAAAAGAGCAGGGTTTCAGAATTCGGGAACTCAGCGACTCATTGAAAAGGAATCACATCACAATCATAGGGGTCCCAGAAGACGAAGAGAGAGAGACAAGGGGGCACAAGGGTTATGTGAGCACATCACAGCAGAAAACTTTCCTAACCTGGGAAAGACACACAAAATCCAGGAAGCACAGCAGAAGACTCCCATTAGATTCAACAACGTCCAACCATCAACAAGGCAGAGCCTAGTCGAGTTCACAAAATACTCAGGCGAGGAAAGAATCATGAAAGCAGCAAGGGCAACAAAAGTCCTTCCCCTACAAGGGACGACTGACCACATTTGCAGCAGACCTATCCACAGAAACCTGGCAGCCCAGAAATGAGTGGCAGGATATATTCGTCGCACTGAATCCTAAAAGGACGCGGCCAAAACTTATTTGTCCAGCAAAGCTGTCATTCCAAATAGAAGTAGAGATGGAAAGTTTCCCAAGCAAAAAGTAAAGGAGTTCCTGACCACTCAGCCAGCCCTGCAAGACATTTGAAGGCAGACTCTCCCAGGGGACAAAAGACATAAAAGAAAAAAACAGACCACAGGCAGAAAACACTGGCAAGGATCGGCGAACACCACCAGAAACTCCAACTCTACAAGCAACACAATGGCAATAACTTCATCCCTTTCAGTACTCACTCTTAACGTCAATGGACTCAATGCTCCAAGCAAAACACATAGGGTGACAGAACGGGTGAGAAAAGAAGGTCATCCACACGCTGCGTACAAGGGACCCACTTTAGATCTAAAGACGCCTTCAGATTGAAAGCAAGGGGATGGAAAACCATCTCTCATGCTCATGGTTGACAAAGGAAAGCAGGACTAGCCATACTCATATCGCAATACTAGAACTTGTATGGACCCAGAAAAGACCCTGAAGAGCCAAAGCACTGTTGAAAAAGAAAGGAAAGCCGGATGCATCACAATCGCAGACCTCAAGCTGTAATTACACAGCTGTAATCATCAAGACAGTATGGTCCTGGCACAAAAACGGACACTCAGCTCAAGAGAACAGAAACGGACCCACAAATGGATGGCCAACTATTCCTTGACAAAGCAGGAAAGAATATCCAATGGAATAAAGACAGTCTCTTCAACAAGTGGTGCTGGGAAAACTGGACAGCGACGTGCGGAAAAAGCAACCCGCACCGCTTTCTTACACCGTACACGTAAAGAAACTCAAAAGGGAGGAACGTCCTAAGTGTAAGACAGGAAGCCATCGAAACCCTCGAGGAGAAAGCAGGGAAAAGCCTCTGTGATCTGGGCCACAGCAACTTCTTACTCAACACGTCTCCGGAGGCAAGGGAAACAAAAGGAAACACGACCTATTGAGAACTCATCAAAAGAAAACTCTTCTGCACCGGGAAGGAAACGGATCAGCTACACTAACAAATCAGCGAAATCTTCAATGGTAGAAGATATTTGCGAACCACACATCGGAGAGAGGCTCAGTATACAAATCGATAAAGAACTGATCACACTCAACAGCCAACACCCAACGAATCCAGTGAAGAAATGGGCAAAAGTCATGAATAGACACTTCTCCCAGAAGACATCCAGATGGTCAACTGACACATGAAAAAATGCTCAACCTCACTCATCATCAGGGAAATCCGTATCAAGATCACAATGAGCTACCACTTCACACGTGTCACAACGGCTAACATTAACAACTCAGGCAACAACCGATGTTGGTGAGGGTGCGGAGCAACAGGATCTCTTTTGCACTGCCGCTGGGAATGCAAACTGGCGCCGCCACCCTGGAAAACAGTATGGAGGTTCCTCAAAAAATTGAAAGCACAGCGACCCTATGAGCCAGCAATTGCACGACTAGGTATTTACCCAAGGGATATGGGTGTGCTGGTTCGAAGGGGCACCTGCACCCAAACGCCCCCAAAGCTTCTAGCAGCACTACCAACACTAGCCAAAGTATGGAAAGAGCCCGAATGTCCATAGATGCATGGAATGGAAAAAGAAGAGGTGGCACATATATATACAGTGGAACATTACGCGGCGATCGAAAGGAAAGACAGGGTGCCTGCCATTCGCAACTATGTGGCTAGAAGTAGAGGGTATTCTCCTCAGCGAAATTAGTCAGAGAAACACAACTAGCCTATGACTTCACTCATATGAAGGCTCTAAGGTGCAAAACAGATGAGCATCAGGGAAGGGAAGGAAAAATAATATAAGAACAGGGAGGGGTACAAAACCAAGCAGGGAGGGGGCCAACGGATATTTGAAGAACAGGGAAAGGTGTGCTTGTGCCCTGGCCTCGCTCGCCCCCTCCCCCGCCCACTCTCTGGGGGCTTCTCCCTGGGGAGTGGTCCTGAGAGTGGCCGGCGCCAGGCTGGCCCCGTGGAGCCACGGCCTGGAAGCGAGGCCAAGCCAACGGAGGTTTGAGAGCATTGGGAAAGGGTGTGGGCATGGGTGTGGCAGGGGAAAGGATGCTGCGTGTAAGGGGGTGGGGCCGTAGGATGGTGCCAGGGAGTGAGGAGGCCAGGCAGAGGCTGAAGGAAGCGGTGGGCGGGGCTGGAGGGCACCAGGTTGGGGGAGGGCCATGCCTTGAGGGCAGTGGACAGAGGCCACAGGAGCAGCCTCCCGGAGAAGATAGGAAAGGCCAAATGAAAAGCGCACACGACGCCCAACGCAGGCCAACGTTCAAGGAGGGAAACCGTCCAGGGTGCCGACGGCACTGCCGACGCAGGCCCTCCCCCTCGGCCAGTGGGGCCGCTAGCTTTTGCACTGCTGTGGGAGAAAGGTGCTCGCTTGCATGACACTCAGGAATGCCCCGCCGATGGGGTTGCACCTTGTCCCGTGGGTCTGGCCCTTCAGGATCCCAAAGACATCTCCCTGACACAGTGTCCGTGGCTGAGGCCAGCCAGGCCAGGCCAGGAGAAACGGTGGCAGTCACACCAACATCCCCCAATGGGAGCAAAAGCTAAACAGAACGTCCGAGTTGATGGGCAAGAACAAAGAGCCCCAAACGGGGGGCGTCGGCCACAGGGAGCCCCCCTGCGTCAACACAGGGACTTGTCAGGAACAGCGACTTGGGTCACGAGACCAAGTGCCAAGGCAGCTAGTTCCCAGGGGACACGGGACATAGGATCCCATTCCTCCCAAGGTCCCAGCGAGCGCAGTCACCGCCCTAGAGGCAGAAAGGGGGACGGGGAGGGCAGGGCAGGGTGTGGAGTGAAGGGACACTGCAAATAGGTCATGGACACACCGCTCCCGTTGGCAAAGGGAGAAGCTTGGACACGGAGGACGCCGAAGGGGCCCCCAACCACAGGAACGTACGTGAGGCCAGGGGCCCCGCAAGCTTCCCTGGAGACCCACGAGAAACACCAGTTTACGAACGCGACAGGCATGCACACGCGAGTCTCTTTGTCCAAGGGTGAAGATGTGTTCTGAGACGTCTATCTCCACATGCATGCATACCAGTTACAACGGCAAGCAGTCGCTAAACCTCCGGGATTCGTTCCTAGTGTGGAGACGTGAGGAGCACCAAGGTGATGGGCTGCATGGGATTAAAGTGCCCGAGAGGTCACGTGACCTTGGGCGGGTCTAAGAGTCCGGGAAGGAAGGAAGTGTCCCTCACTGACCGTCCCTCGGGCACGCCGGACGCTGAGTCTCCTCCACGGCAGTCCGCCTGCCACCCGCCGCTCTGGACGTCTCCTGACACACAGCAGGAGCACATTGGCGTTTCAGGTGGGTTGGGACGATCTGGGGCTCCCACGAGCTGGCGCAGAAGTGGGACAGGGAGGAAATGGAGGTGGTGATGCACCTCGACTCACCAGGTGAAGGACGCTTTAGTGTTGAAGACTATTGTGAGAACAGAGACTGAGGAAAGGCGTGGCTCTCCGTGTTCCTGAGCACATGAGGTTCTGCTTCCAAAGGAACCGAACCCCAGAGTCTGACTGGCGTGAGGGCGTGCGGGAGCAGTGACAGCATCCTGCTCCATGTCGCCGTGGGGCCTCAGAGCCTAAGGAATTTTCTTGTTCACCCGAATTTCACGGCAAATGCTCATTTGCCACGGCTGACACGTGAGATCAGCGTGGGGCCCCGTAAAGGCCACGTGAAAGAAAAGGGTTCGGGCCCTGCGTGGGGAAGCTTCCAGTCGAGTCGAGCAGAAACGAAACGTTTTCCTTGACTTTGTCTTTGAGGGTGGTTTCTCGGGGGGTCAAGTAGGAGAGGTACATTCTGGAGAGGCAAGCATCCTTCTCTTTGCACATGCAACCCTGGGTGCCACAGGGACTATCGCCGTAGCGTGGATTGCGGTGTCCATGGGGGTCGGGACTTTGTGCGTGGTTTTCCTTCCGGAGGGCGCTGGGAGAGACTTCCCGAAAGTCTCTCCGGCGAGTCATGCAAGACCACCTCCACGGCCTTGCCTGAGGGTGCCGTCCTGCGGGCGGGTCCACGGGAGAGCGCGTAGAACATGCAGGAGGGAGAGGTCCCACCTCCCAGGCGAGGACCGTGTTTGACCTGGTGGGCATGACGCCCCCTCATGCCCGCTGGGGGAGGAAGGTTCATGAAGGAGTCGTTGTGTCTGTGGGAATGACTCTCCTTTTCCCGTTGACTCAGGAAGTCCAGAAACCCATCTTCGAGCAAGGCTGACTTGACCCTTCACGGAGAGGGGGCAGATGGCGGGTGGTCACACCCAGCACGCACCTTCCAGACCCTTGAAAGCCTCAAACGGGAAGAGGCAACGGAGAGCACCCATGGCGCCCAGGGTTCCCAGGCTAGAGGACGAGGATCCTCGGGTAAGTGGAGCCCTGGAGGCGTGGTGAACCAGTGGGCGGGTTGGAGGGGCTGGGTCGGGTGGGGGTGGGGGAGCCATGCCTCTGAAGCCGGGGATCGCACATGACGAGGGAATGAAGACTCTGTGTCCGGAAGTCGGTCGTCCTTTCCTGGCCCACGGTGGCCTGCCTTGGCATCTCAGCAGCCTGCCCACTGGGACAAGCTCCCTCGGCCGTAGGGTCACGTCCAGCCTGGTGTCTGTCCCCATCGTGGCGTGGGGCTCATTCTACGCGGCCTGAGACCTGCAATCCCAACTCCCGGTCCGTCCCTCACAGAGGCTTGGGTAGAATCCTAGGAACTTCCGTCTCCTGGCACCGCCCGAGCCGTCCACGATGTGCCCTGGCCCACCCACACCAGTCCTCTGCTCCCCGAGTGTGTCCTTGTCATGTCCTTTGCAGTTGGACTGTGACTGGTGCTGATTCACTGAGCCCCTCCTCCTTGGTCCGCAGCTCAAGTGTAAGGACTGCGGAGCCTTTGGGCACAACGCATCCAGCACCAGGTGCCCCATGAAGCGCTGGGACGGGTGCCTGGCCCCCCAGGCCTTTGTCCCCAGGAAGCCGAAGGAGAATGTGGAACCACGCCAGCAGCAGGACCGGCACAAGCCCGGGCCCTTCAACCAGGCTGCGAGGGACATGGAAGAGGGACAAAGGTGAGGATGCGGCCGGCTCCGGCCTGCCCGTGGCCTGGCAGCTCAGGTCGCTGTGTCTCTGTACCCGGACACTGGGTGCTGTGTCGTCTTCAGACACACACAGGGGTGGGGGAGGCAGAGAAAGGAGCTCCCCGCCCCCCAGGGGACCTCACGAGCCTATTGAGCTGCTCTGGAGGAGTCCCTGAGGCTGTGTGTCCTGCGGTAGGGAGACAGGGGGAGGCGGCAGGTGACAGGCAGTGGCGCACACGGCTCTCAACGCAAGGACGTCTTGGGCCAACCTGGACGGCTCGCTGGAGTGGGAGCCAGGAGGGCAGATGAAGAAAGGAGATCTTGCCCAAGCCCCATCGCTCGCTCCCCAGGTGAACACACGAAATGCCGCTCCTTCACCTTCCCGTTCTTGGTCGTGCAGGCGAGAAGCCCAGCAGAGGAAGGCGCTGCTGCAGAGATTCCCCAGGATAGGCCCTGGAAGGCAGCAGCGAGCCTGGAGGGACTCCACAGAATCCTGTGACTATGTGAGGGTGAGTGTCCCCCGTCCCTGCTCTCGTTCTCTCCTGGGGACGGGGATGTGACGGGCTTCCCGGCCCTCCTGGCTGAGGAAGGGGGTCCGCCCCGATTCTCAACATTGGGATTTCCGTGTGGGTCCTTTCCAGCCACGTTTGCTGGGTGTCCATGATCCGGCAGGATTCCTTGCATGTGTGCTAACCGGGTGCCGGGTGGGCGTGCCAACATAATTTCGGGACGCTGTGCCCACACCTAGGCCTCTTGGGAGGCACAGGCACCTTTCCCTGGTGACACATACACCCGCCCCATTGGCCATCCAAACTCAGTAGCGCCCCCACCCCCCCGCGAACCTCCACCTGCAGGACGCCTGTCCTTTCCCTAGAAGCCTGAATGGACGTGCTTGTCCACTTCGGGAGGCAGGCACGATGCACAACCTTTCTGGTCCGTCGCTCCCGTGGAATCAAAGCATCAAGGGGCTACTGCCCAGTGTTTCTTCCCGATCGACGTTGAGCTGGAGGCCCTTGTCCTCTGTCAGTACAATCCTTTCCCGTCTCTCCCGGTTGTTTGCGTTTCTGTCTGTTTCTTTGCTGTGCTTGTCGTGCATGTGTCCTCGGTGGGGAGGAAGGACTGATGGCCGTTGTCTGTGTGTTGTGTGTTCCCACAGCATCCGCACAGGCCGATGCCCGTGTACACCACCAAGAGGGTGTCCGTGCTGGAGCCGCACGTCCCGGCTGAGCCTCCCAGCGGGACGCCTGACACGACACAGCTGTCCCCGTCGGCTGCTCCTCTCGGGAGACCTGCGGCGAGCACCTTCCCGCCTGCTGGCCGACAGGATGCCCAGCAAGTGGGGACCCCAGCCCCGCCTGCCCCGCCTGCCCCGCCTGCCCCGGCACACCAACGCTCTGCCCGGGATCCAGGCCTCGGTGTCCAGCTGAGACAACACCGGCCCCGATGTGCCTCCCTGGAAGCTTCCAGGGCTGTCTCCAAGGCGCGTGGCATTGGCCACGCCCAGGCACCAGCCAAGCGTCCTGAGGTGAGCCCTGATCCTCCTCCGACCCGTTTGGCTCCGAGTCCCCAGCCCCACATCCAGACACCAGGCAAGAGATGGGACCCGCTCCCCGACGACACGTGCCAGAACCCCCGAAAGAAACCACGTTGCAGCCCCTTCCAGCCACCCCACAAGAGCACAGGGAGCACCCACGTGGGGCTGCGCCAGAGTCTGTGTCGTCCAGCAGGGAGAAGTGCATGTGGTCCCACGGGGGCAGCCCAGCTGACCAGGAAGACACCCGCCTCGGTGCAAAGCAGGGGCCTCCAGCCTCCACGCCCCCAACCTCACCTGGACACTCTCCAGGCGTGCACCTTGCCCCCGTGTCCGCCCTGTCCGCAGGCACCCGGCCAGCCCCTGCGAATGGTCTTCAGCCGCCTGGACAAAGGCGGCTGGAGCTCCAGGTTCATAGCAGCTCCCTGTCTGCCACCTCCCGAGAGGCCAGTCCCCCCTGGCCAGGGCCCGCCCGTCACACACCAGTCTGAGGGAGGCTGTGTGCCTGTCTCCCGGAGCATCCTCCACGATGACCTGCAGCTTTCCTCGTCCTCGGAGGAGAGCGACCGCGAGTGAGACACCTCATGTCCTCGGACACTCGTCCTCTGGCTCTTGTGACCCCGAGCAGGTGACTGCGGAGCGGCGGGCAAGGCAGGGCCGTGACCTATTTTTGCTAAAGCAGCAATTCCCCCAAAGACCTGCAAGGACAAAAACTTGCGTCCACACCGTGTTTGGTGTCCTGCTTGGGGCGGGGAGTGGGTTGAGCGCCCACGTGCAGACGCTCATGGCGCACTTTTCCTTTATGCATCTACACCTTCTGGTTCACCTGCTCCGTCTCAATCAACAAGGTCTCGTTTCTTTCGTTTCGATAGATTCTATGAGAAATCCAGCGCCAGGAGAGCAAGAGGTCGTCCACTCGAATGTAAAGTTAAGGATCTGTGAAATGAATGTGTAGTGGGTTTGCGAATGTCTCAATTTGGGGACACCGGAGGAATGATTCCAGTCTGGGCTGGGCAAGTGGAGGCAATCTTTTGTGTTAGAACAGTTCACTGATATCGTTTTTCTGCAGATCATATCGGGGAATATTTTACATGCTGTCTGCATTTTTGTTTTTCCCTGATAGTGCAACGTTGTGTGTAGTGTTACCACAGCTAATAAAATTTGCTCAGACACGACCGAATGTGCATGGTTTTCTTTTTTGTGTGTACACTGTAGTTTCCCATCACTTAGAGTAGAATCCTGCATTGGTTCCCAAGTGCACTTGGGACTTGGATCCTCACCTAGCGGAGAACAACTAAGTATTCAGAAGCAGCAAAGAAACACGGGTTAACCTCTCTTCCCCTTTCAAGATAAAGTCTCTCCAAGTGTCCTGGGAACAAGACGATGCTAGAGGTGAATTCGAAACCGATGAGGGTCGGGATGCCTGGGTGGCTCAGTCAGAGAAGTGTCTGACCTGGAGACGGCGGCTCACGTCATGATCTCAGGGTTGGGGAGATTGAACTTTGAGTTTCCCTCCCTCCTCGGGATTGCCTCTCTCCTTTTCTCTCTAACCCTCCCCCACATTCTCTCTCCCTCCCTCCCTCTCTCTCTCTCTCTGTCTGTCTCTCTCTGTCTGTCAACATAAAAACCCATGAACTGAAAGAACATGTGCGTGGGAAATCAGTCAGCATTAGGGGCTGCTGTCCACGTGTCTCTCAAAGGCATTTTCATTCACAAGTCACGTCAAGGAGGGTGGCATAGAAGAGATACAAAGGAAAGGATGAGAAAGACATTCCACAGATAGATACTAGAGAGGGGAAGGAGACACGAGAGTTAGGAGATAGACACATAGAGTGACGAGCGATTGATGAGAGAGGACAGAGAATTAGGTGGTCAAAGGGTTCTTTGGAAGCAATTCTGCAGGCCTCTTTGCCCACGTGGCAGGTGGCCGGGGCTGAGGCTCCAGAAGCAAGGGGGTGTTCGTGGAGTCTGAAGACGGGCAGGCTCCAGACCCGGGGAGAATGGACTTGTCGGGGCCAGGCACTCAGACAGGAGCAGGTGTCTCGTCTTGGGACAGGGGTCAGCTTTATGCTCCAGGAAGGTCTGGAATGGACTGGCTCAAGTCACTACGTTAAATAGGGCAACTTGCTTTGCTCAGACCAGTCACGTGAGAGTTCCTACCATCTAACACCGTCCAGTGAAAACACAACCGGTTTTCTAGGAGGAGATGACAACCAAAGGGAGAGATGATTCCTTGCAGAAACAGGTCCAAACGTGGCGCCTGCCTGCCAACGGATATTTGAAGAACAGGGAAAGGTGTGCTTGTGCCCTGGCCTCGCTCGCCCCCCCTCCTCTACCCACTCTCTGGTAGATTCTCCTTGGGGTGTGGTCCTGAGAGTGGCAGGCGCCAGGCTGGCCCCGTGGAGCGACGGCCTGGACGTGAGGCCGGGCCAACTGAGGGCGGAGAGCATTGGGATGAGGTGTGGGCATGGGTGTGGCAGGGGTGAGGATGCTGCGGGTAAGGGTGGGGCCGTGGTCCGGTCCCATGCAGTGAGGCCAGGCGGAGGCTGACGGAAGCCGTGGGGGGGGCTGGAGGGCACCAGGCAGGGAGAGGGCCGTGTCTTGAGGCTGTGGTCACAAGAGTCTGAAGACTCCTTTTGTGCATCCCATTGGGTGTCCTCCTTGACCCCTTGCCCCTTTCCTTCCCCTCACATGGGTGTGTTTGGCAGTGAGACACCTCACGTGCTCGCAGCCTTTTCCTCCTAGTTGGTGACCCCGAGGAGGTGACTGTTTCATTGAGGATCCTCTCTCCCTCTCTCTCTGTCTCTCCCTGGCTTGTCCACATGAGCGCTCTCTCTCGCTCTCTGTCTCTCTCTGTCTCTGTCTCTCTCAAAATAAATCAATTAAAATGTTAAAAGTGAAAAACAAACAAACATTAGAGAAGAAAGCACGATGTCAGTAGACCTGGTCAGTTCTGAAATCTGGTCTAGAGATACTGACACCCTAAAGCCACAGTTTCCACGAGGGGACATTGGTCCATGCATGTCTAAATTCCAATGTCAAACCGTCTATAAACGTCACAAACCCACAACCAACATGTCCTGAACCACGGGAACCTATACCTACCTTGCTATGTGATTTGCTAGTAATGCCAGGGACAATTTGGCAAGTGATGGGTTTAGGATTTGTTCTCCTATTGGGAAGGGAGCTACAAGATGAAGAAAGCATTTACAAAGCCCGAAACCAGGCAAACGATATTTCTTGGGACAATTTCTCGGCCACCCCTTGGTAGACAGACATGTTGCAAAGGACCTTCATGATAGTCGTATACACAGATCCCATGGAGACAGTTCAGGAGTTTTAGAATCAAATCCATGGACAGTAATCATTCCAGAATAATTTGCTGGTGTCACATACATTCTGGCTGACGGACAGGAGGTGCTCCTACATGATACCAGAGCTCAATTGGTAAAATGATTTCCACGGCCTAAAAAATTCATGGCCGTCATTCCTCGACACTTTGTGTTATCTAAGAGCAAAGTGGATACTCAAAAAAGGATCTCCTCTAGGTTGGAAATGCTCAAGTCCGTCTGTCCAGAGAGGGAGCAATGGAAATGAGGGAGGTGGAGAAAGTGGTGAAACGTGTGTGTGCCTCTTGAGGAGGGAGGGGCAGGAGGAAGGCTGGGCTGAGTCGTCTGTCTGCAGAAGAGTGACCACACCCTGAGACCCTGCATCCAACTCCAGCTGGTAGCTGATTGGATGACGTGGTCCTAGTCAGGTGGGTGGG
The DNA here is from genome assembly GCF_028749965.1 of Puma concolor. Classification (NCBI taxonomy): domain Eukaryota; kingdom Metazoa; phylum Chordata; class Mammalia; order Carnivora; family Felidae; genus Puma; species Puma concolor. The sequence continues at coordinate 6,977,393 of NC_141670.1, forward strand.
GCGAGCTTTACGAGGGCTGAGGAGAGGGCCCCAGCCATCATTCTGAGACTGGCCTCCTGAGAGAAGCATCGCTCTGCAACGTGAGGCTCCACGTTTCAGGAGACATGGAGACGCCCTCTTCCCACTGCCGAGAGGAGACTCAGTTCCGTGTCTTTCCAAACCTCAAACCTTGCGGATCAAATACGGGTGGTGCTGAAGGCCACGGAGGACCCACTCTGCCTGAGAAGCCGTCACCGTCATCGCACACACCCTGCGACCTGCCTAACGGTTGGGCTCCCACGTCGACGGGTCTGCCCCCCGCAAAGAAACCTGTGAGTTGGAGGAGACCTTCTGTGGTTGGGGCTGGCCTGCAGAACCTGGGGAACACGTGCTATGCGAATGCGGCCCTGCAGTGTCTGACGTACACACCACCCCTCGCCAGCTACATGCTGTCCCAGGAGCACTCCCGAAGCTGTGGGAGGCAGCCATTCTGCGTGCTGTGTGCTCTGCAGGCTCACGTGACCCGGGCCCTCTGCCGTCCGGGAGACGTGATCCGGCCTCCGCCAAAACTGCTCGCTGCCTTCCACACACACAGGCAGGAGGATGCCCACGAGTTTCTGATGTTCACTCTGGATGCTATGCAGCAAGCGTGTTTGCGTGAGGACAAGCCTTCAGAGCCTCAGGCTCAGGACGCCACCCTCATCCGGCAAATCTTTGGGGGGTACTGGAGGTCTCAAATCCAGTGTCTCCACTGCCAGGGTGTCTCCAGCACTTTGGACCCTTACCTGGACATTAGCCTGGATATCAGGGCAGCTCAGAGCGTGAGCCAAGCTTTGCAACACTTGGTGAAGCCCGAACAGTTGGATGGTGAAAATGCCTATCGTTGTAGTACTTGTCTCGACAAGGTACCTGCTTCCAAGACGTTGACTTTGCACACTTGCTCCAAGGTCCTGATGCTGGTATTGAAACGATTCTGCCATTTCACGGGCAGCAAACTGGCTAAGGAAGTGCAATATCCTGAGCGCCTTGACATGCGACGCTACGCGTCTGGGCAGAACGGGGGGTCGCTGACTTATGTGCTCTATGCCGTGCTGGTGCACGCGGGCTGGAATTGTCACAGCGGACATTACTTCTGTTACATCAAAGCTGGGAACGGCCAGTGGTACAAAATGGATGATGCGAAGGTGACCGCCAGTGATGCGACGTCTGCCCTGAGCCAACACGCCTATGTCCTCTTTTACATCCAGAAGAGTGAATTGGAAAGAGACCGTGCGAGTGAGCCAGGTGCTGGGGAATCCACATGCCTCCAGGCTGACCACGCAGGCACGGCTGCGGCCCAAGGGGGGCCTGAAACCGACCCCAACATCGAGGGGCCACAATTGGAGGATCACGTGGAAGAGACACCACTGCCAGCAACCACGTTAGACCAGTGGAGATTCCTCCAAGAAAGCCACCGTCCCAAGTCTGAATTCAACCTCAGGAAACTAGAATTTGCTCTTCCCCCCGACGCGGTCCTAATTCACCAGTCCAAATACAGAGATGAGATGGGAAAGGATCACCGTGAACCAAACATCTACCGGCTCAACAGTTCAGCCAGGGACATCCCACCTCAGAGGGCAACGGCCATTCACCAAGTCCCTTGTCTCACCGGCAGAGCCAGAGCTACCAAGAGGAAGAACAAGAAGGGACAGAGGTCTCAGGAAGCAGTGCAGGGATCCCACTACGGGCTTTGAGATACACGCCTGCCCACGTGCACACTCACCCGCCCTCACTCACTACTCACTCACTCACAGTCCCTTGTAGGCCACATTTTGTGTGTTGTGGGTGGGTGTGATCGGGACATGTGGAGGGAACATGAATCTGGCTGTATTCATGGGGTATGGCGTTCCAGTTGACCTGGAGAATCCTGAGCTTTCAGGCTGGCTGGCTGTAATGATGTTATTGGAGAGGTGTGGATTATGCTGGGTATTTGGAAGGTTTCTCCCCTCCATCAGCACCGAGGATCATTGGGCACTCTCAGAGCCTGAAAGGGTCAGAGGAAGTGGCCAAGGAGGCATGAAGGTGGAAACAAGGCAGAGCACCGGGAGTCCCTGTGAAAATGCCTGGGACTCACGGTCCCATCATCCCATTCCCTACTCTCTGTGTATTGGTAAAGTACATGTGCCCAAACATGTGCGTGTGGGGACTCTCGGTGATATCCAAACATGCACCGGCAGGGGAAGGAGTTTGAAACAATCTCAGTGCTTCCACACGGAGGAGTGGCAAATGACCAGGAAACTGGAAGAACTCTAGCTCTACGTGGGAGCAGACGGCCTTTTCAGGAATGTCTTGTGTCGGAAGGAGAGGAGCAGAAGGAAACACGAATTCATAACTGTGCAAAGTGTTTCCTTGTATACATAAAATATTTTGTAAAGGCTCCACATGTTCATGTGAACATTGGCTAATTGCCTGGAAATGGCAAGGAGCAAATACATGCTCATGTCTCTGGAGACGGGTGGGTGGAGCCTTCCTGGCCCATGTTCATTCGATGAGGTTCCCTTAACAATCCCCCTCCCATGAGGCTGCAGAGCAAATGGGGAAAGGAACCTTCTCCCACCTCTTCTTGCTGAGCCACCAAGCAGCTCTACCTTGTTCCGCAGAGTTGACCACCATCCCCCCATCGGACAATCTCCTCCACAAGGGAGGAGGCTCAGGGATTTCTGCTCAGTTGCATTGCAATCTTGGTCCTCGGTTGTACACCTCAGAAAAACAGTCTCAAGTGGACACCGAGGCAACAATGTGGTATTTCAGGTCAGGGTATGGATGGATGCTCTCTGTCACACCTGTATTTCTTAGGAGAGAGACTCACTAAATACATTGTTGAATGGGAGTTAGTGCATGATCCTTCAATTCCCCCCAGGGGAGGGGGGCCATATAGGAGATCTCTGGTCGTTTGCCAATGGCACTGACAGGGTAAAGCCTGTTGTTGCTGTTGTTGTTGTTGTTGTTGTTTCCAGTCTGCACTAAACATACACATCACACGTAGTGGGAACTAATGTCAGTATGTGAATTTTGTACAGCAAATCATATTGAATTCTGGATGTTCAACTATCATAGCCGATAGAGGAAAAATACTTTTTCTTAATCTACTTTTAAAATGTATTGGTCTGTTGTTTTCATGTTTTAAACATGAAGTAAAATGTTTAAATAAACAGAGAGGGGCACACACACAAAACAGAGACAGAGTGTGAGCATGGGAGGGGGAGAGAGTGAGAGACACAGAACCCAAAGCAGCTCCAGGCTCTGAGCTGTCAGCACAGAGCCCAACGTGGAGCTCAACCCCACGAACCATGAGATCCTGACCTGAGCTGAGGTTGGACACTCAACCGACTGAGGCACCCAGTCCCGCTCCAGTTTCCAAATTTAAATCAAATTCAGTTAACAGTGAGTGTAGTCTTGGTTTCAGGGGTGGAATTTAGGGCTTCGTCCCTTACATGAAACACCCACTGCCAACCCCCACAGGGGCCCTCCATAACGCCCGTTGCAAATGGAGCCCACCCACTCCTCCCTTCTAGCAACCCTCACTTTCTTCTCTACACTGAAGGGTTCTCCTGGGGCACGTGGGGGTCTCAGCCGGTTCGGACTCTGATTCAGTCAGCTCATGATCTCAGGGTTTGAGACTTCAAGCCCCGTGTCCGGCGCTCTGATGACAGCTCAGAGCCTGGAGCCTGCTCTGGATTCTGTGTGCATGCCTCTGCCTGCCACTCCCCTGGTCATGCGTTCTCTCTCTCTCTCTCTCTCTCTCTCTCTCTCTCTCTCAGACAAAGAGAAAACAAAATGTTTTGAAGAGTCTCCTATGGCTTGCCTCCCGCTGTGATTTTATCTTCTGTTATTTATTCTTCGCTTGCCCTATGTTCTTCTGTTTTGTTTTTTATTCCACAGATGAGTGATGACATGGCACCTTCGCAATGAAAGAGTTCAACAGGGCTAGCTGGATGTTAGAGCTCAAAAGACATGCACACGAGACATCTATCTTTCCTGTGGATTTGATTCTAAAGTGGGCAGAATCGTGGGTAAAATGCAAACAGTGTATGTGCAACTGAGCCACCAAGGGAAAAGCCACAGAAAATAACCGCGCTAGGTCATCCTGTAGAAATTTTGGGATCCAACTTTCTCTTCCTGGATTAAAACCTGTATATCACACGCACGCACACACGCACACACGGACAATATTTGATCTGGATCTCAAGATGGCCTCCATATGCATCCAGTCAGCTCCCCGGATGACTATGACCAGCTCTTCCTGGGTGGCCGTGTGTCACGTGTTCCACCCACACCTGATGAAGTCCACACCCCTGGCTCTGCAATCCGTGGGGGAGATGACAAGAGGGAGCCTTGCCACACTGCTCTCTGTCCAGCAGGGGGCGCCGCTGGCCAGCACGGGCATTGCCTAGACTTCCAGGAGGACCTGGCATCGGGCACTTGCTCAGGCTGGCAGGTCGGAGTCTCCGTGCCTCGCACTGCAGCCTGAGCATTTCGTGGGGCATAAAGGCGACCATGAACATTTACTTACAGAAGGTCTGGTGGGTCTAGGATTCCCTCCTTGTGACTTAACTTTGGCCGTGCTGGACCCTGGACTCTGAGCTAAAATTGACCACCTTGAGCTGCTCGGGCCACTGGTGACGATCTATTTTCCAGACATTCCAGGAACTTTTCTTTCAAAGTATAAATCCAGTTAAGTCAAGACATTCAATTTTAAAAACTGTTGACAATTAGCAAAGAAGATTGCATAGGGGGAAACCAGGAGGCAGGTGGCCTCACGTGCGGCGATGTGGGAGCAATCACGGCAATAGGAACAGCGTTATTGGGTCTCGCCAAATCCAGCCAGCCTAATCTGGATTTGTCACGGAAAGCTTAATTCAGAGACGTCACCCTGCAAGTCGTAAGGGCATTCATGACGATACAGAAAAGGCAGTGTGGGGGGAGGGGCCAAGATGGCAGAAGAGCATGGAAGTTTTTTTTGCTCTTGCATCCATAAAATGCAGCCACATCAACACAAAAGCATCCTGCACACCTCGAAAACTGATCTGAGGATTCATGCAACAGCTTGCCCAACCTGAACCCCAGAACTCCGTGGGGACGCGGCGCAGAGAGGTGAACTGGGGAAGAGAGAAGCCACAGAGGGCAGGGAGCTGTTTTTGCCTGCAGAGAGAGGACGGAGACAGGGGCAGAATATGGGGAAAGCAATCCCCTCGCCGTCCCCTCCCCCCGCCAAAAGCAGCTGGGGAGAAAGTGGACATGTGGAAAGAGCCACAGGCACTGAACCAAAACGGGAGGAAGGAGAAAGGAGCGGGTTTAAATTCCATGAAGACTGTACAAACAGGGGGAGGGCAGAGTGCGAAACTCCGCATCTGATAGCTGGCGGTGCTCTGGTCGGAAGGGCGAATCCCCGAGAGCAGAGTGAAGACTGGGGGTGTGGAGGAGGGGTGTCTGGACCCACACGGAGAAAAGCGGTTCCCCTGCTGCCAGGACACGAGGTAGAGTCTGTGTGGCCACCCCAGCCGACCCCACAGGTCCCAGCAGACCCCGGAGAACAGCCACATTCGCTGGTGCTGGAACAAGGTCGTTAAGGGGGAAGCCCGGTACCAGAAGGGTGTGGTGATTGTCCATAACCCTCGAAACGCTGCTGCTACACCATCGCGTGAACGTTTTCGGGCGCAGGCTGGCACCCAGCCGCAGTCTCTGGGCATCGGCAGCGGCACGGTGTTGCCAGTGTTCCTGGGTGCGGCCGGCACCCGGCCACCGCTCGCTGAGACCCTGACGCGGAGGATCTGAGCAGGTCTCAGCCGCGGGCCCTCAGAAGAGAGGGGTCGGGAAACACAGCCGCCTGGGAGGTAAATCCCAGGAGGGAGGTGTCTCCTGGCAACCTGCCGGCTGGGCCACGGACAGTGTCAAAGCGGCCAGTGGACAGAAGCCGGAGACAAAGGACGGGGGCGGGATTGCCGACCGCAGACAGCCGACTTCCGATACTACAGACTGGGCACCTGAGTGACGCCAAGGGCTCCGCTCCCGCGCATGCGCATATGCACCTCCAAGCGCCCCAGCAATCCGCGCTTGTAGGCTAGCTGCGCCATCTAGTGGAGAACAGAGCCGTGACACTTAGCACCGCCCAACTGGGCCAACCTGGCTCTTCAGGAAGCCAGGTGTCTCCGCCACTTTGTAGTGTATGGACTACAAAGTGCTTCATCCTTTGACTTCTAGGGGACAACAATGTAACTTCAATCGTATTTCAGTCTGTTCGCGGGTCCATCTCTTTTCTTTTCTCTTTCATTTCTTTTCTTTTTCATGAAGACAGAAAGAGAAAACATATGTTGTTATTTTCCATGGTTTAAAATAATTTCCTTGAATGTCTTTCGACTATATTCGTGTAATTTTTTGTAAATGTGTCAAATTCTATTTGAATTCCATCATTTCATTTTATCCTATTTCGTTGTATTCTTTTTTCCAAATGTTCACACGGTTTCCTTTTTTTATGTGCTTTCCCTTTTTCCTCTAATCTTTCAAGCCCATTTCAACAACCAGACCAAAACTCACCTAGGCTCTAGCATCATTTGTGTGATTTGTGTGTGTGTGTTGTGTCTTATTTTTAAATTTCGAATTCTTTTGTCTTATTCATGCCTTTCCTTCCTCCCAAATGACGAAGCAAAGGAATTCACCCCAACAGAAAGAGCAGGAAGAAAGGACAGCCAGGCCCTTAACCAACCCAGATACGAGCAAGACGTTTGAACCAGAATTTAGAATCACGAGAATAAGAATACCAGCTGGGGTCGAAAGTCGATGAGAATGCCTTTCTGTGGGGATAAAAGAAGTAAAAGCTAGCCAGGATGCAATAAACAATGCTAAAAGCGAGCTGCGATCTGGAACAGATGCCACAGCGGCAAGGATGATAAGGCTGAGCAGGGAACCAGCGATAGAGGGGACAAAGCAATGGAGAATCACGAAGCGGAAGGAAAGAGGGAGACTAAAGCAAAAGAGCAGGGTTTCAGAATTCGGGAACTCAGCGACTCATTGAAAAGGAATCACATCACAATCATAGGGGTCCCAGAAGACGAAGAGAGAGAGACAAGGGGGCACAAGGGTTATGTGAGCACATCACAGCAGAAAACTTTCCTAACCTGGGAAAGACACACAAAATCCAGGAAGCACAGCAGAAGACTCCCATTAGATTCAACAACGTCCAACCATCAACAAGGCAGAGCCTAGTCGAGTTCACAAAATACTCAGGCGAGGAAAGAATCATGAAAGCAGCAAGGGCAACAAAAGTCCTTCCCCTACAAGGGACGACTGACCACATTTGCAGCAGACCTATCCACAGAAACCTGGCAGCCCAGAAATGAGTGGCAGGATATATTCGTCGCACTGAATCCTAAAAGGACGCGGCCAAAACTTATTTGTCCAGCAAAGCTGTCATTCCAAATAGAAGTAGAGATGGAAAGTTTCCCAAGCAAAAAGTAAAGGAGTTCCTGACCACTCAGCCAGCCCTGCAAGACATTTGAAGGCAGACTCTCCCAGGGGACAAAAGACATAAAAGAAAAAAACAGACCACAGGCAGAAAACACTGGCAAGGATCGGCGAACACCACCAGAAACTCCAACTCTACAAGCAACACAATGGCAATAACTTCATCCCTTTCAGTACTCACTCTTAACGTCAATGGACTCAATGCTCCAAGCAAAACACATAGGGTGACAGAACGGGTGAGAAAAGAAGGTCATCCACACGCTGCGTACAAGGGACCCACTTTAGATCTAAAGACGCCTTCAGATTGAAAGCAAGGGGATGGAAAACCATCTCTCATGCTCATGGTTGACAAAGGAAAGCAGGACTAGCCATACTCATATCGCAATACTAGAACTTGTATGGACCCAGAAAAGACCCTGAAGAGCCAAAGCACTGTTGAAAAAGAAAGGAAAGCCGGATGCATCACAATCGCAGACCTCAAGCTGTAATTACACAGCTGTAATCATCAAGACAGTATGGTCCTGGCACAAAAACGGACACTCAGCTCAAGAGAACAGAAACGGACCCACAAATGGATGGCCAACTATTCCTTGACAAAGCAGGAAAGAATATCCAATGGAATAAAGACAGTCTCTTCAACAAGTGGTGCTGGGAAAACTGGACAGCGACGTGCGGAAAAAGCAACCCGCACCGCTTTCTTACACCGTACACGTAAAGAAACTCAAAAGGGAGGAACGTCCTAAGTGTAAGACAGGAAGCCATCGAAACCCTCGAGGAGAAAGCAGGGAAAAGCCTCTGTGATCTGGGCCACAGCAACTTCTTACTCAACACGTCTCCGGAGGCAAGGGAAACAAAAGGAAACACGACCTATTGAGAACTCATCAAAAGAAAACTCTTCTGCACCGGGAAGGAAACGGATCAGCTACACTAACAAATCAGCGAAATCTTCAATGGTAGAAGATATTTGCGAACCACACATCGGAGAGAGGCTCAGTATACAAATCGATAAAGAACTGATCACACTCAACAGCCAACACCCAACGAATCCAGTGAAGAAATGGGCAAAAGTCATGAATAGACACTTCTCCCAGAAGACATCCAGATGGTCAACTGACACATGAAAAAATGCTCAACCTCACTCATCATCAGGGAAATCCGTATCAAGATCACAATGAGCTACCACTTCACACGTGTCACAACGGCTAACATTAACAACTCAGGCAACAACCGATGTTGGTGAGGGTGCGGAGCAACAGGATCTCTTTTGCACTGCCGCTGGGAATGCAAACTGGCGCCGCCACCCTGGAAAACAGTATGGAGGTTCCTCAAAAAATTGAAAGCACAGCGACCCTATGAGCCAGCAATTGCACGACTAGGTATTTACCCAAGGGATATGGGTGTGCTGGTTCGAAGGGGCACCTGCACCCAAACGCCCCCAAAGCTTCTAGCAGCACTACCAACACTAGCCAAAGTATGGAAAGAGCCCGAATGTCCATAGATGCATGGAATGGAAAAAGAAGAGGTGGCACATATATATACAGTGGAACATTACGCGGCGATCGAAAGGAAAGACAGGGTGCCTGCCATTCGCAACTATGTGGCTAGAAGTAGAGGGTATTCTCCTCAGCGAAATTAGTCAGAGAAACACAACTAGCCTATGACTTCACTCATATGAAGGCTCTAAGGTGCAAAACAGATGAGCATCAGGGAAGGGAAGGAAAAATAATATAAGAACAGGGAGGGGTACAAAACCAAGCAGGGAGGGGGCCAACGGATATTTGAAGAACAGGGAAAGGTGTGCTTGTGCCCTGGCCTCGCTCGCCCCCTCCCCCGCCCACTCTCTGGGGGCTTCTCCCTGGGGAGTGGTCCTGAGAGTGGCCGGCGCCAGGCTGGCCCCGTGGAGCCACGGCCTGGAAGCGAGGCCAAGCCAACGGAGGTTTGAGAGCATTGGGAAAGGGTGTGGGCATGGGTGTGGCAGGGGAAAGGATGCTGCGTGTAAGGGGGTGGGGCCGTAGGATGGTGCCAGGGAGTGAGGAGGCCAGGCAGAGGCTGAAGGAAGCGGTGGGCGGGGCTGGAGGGCACCAGGTTGGGGGAGGGCCATGCCTTGAGGGCAGTGGACAGAGGCCACAGGAGCAGCCTCCCGGAGAAGATAGGAAAGGCCAAATGAAAAGCGCACACGACGCCCAACGCAGGCCAACGTTCAAGGAGGGAAACCGTCCAGGGTGCCGACGGCACTGCCGACGCAGGCCCTCCCCCTCGGCCAGTGGGGCCGCTAGCTTTTGCACTGCTGTGGGAGAAAGGTGCTCGCTTGCATGACACTCAGGAATGCCCCGCCGATGGGGTTGCACCTTGTCCCGTGGGTCTGGCCCTTCAGGATCCCAAAGACATCTCCCTGACACAGTGTCCGTGGCTGAGGCCAGCCAGGCCAGGCCAGGAGAAACGGTGGCAGTCACACCAACATCCCCCAATGGGAGCAAAAGCTAAACAGAACGTCCGAGTTGATGGGCAAGAACAAAGAGCCCCAAACGGGGGGCGTCGGCCACAGGGAGCCCCCCTGCGTCAACACAGGGACTTGTCAGGAACAGCGACTTGGGTCACGAGACCAAGTGCCAAGGCAGCTAGTTCCCAGGGGACACGGGACATAGGATCCCATTCCTCCCAAGGTCCCAGCGAGCGCAGTCACCGCCCTAGAGGCAGAAAGGGGGACGGGGAGGGCAGGGCAGGGTGTGGAGTGAAGGGACACTGCAAATAGGTCATGGACACACCGCTCCCGTTGGCAAAGGGAGAAGCTTGGACACGGAGGACGCCGAAGGGGCCCCCAACCACAGGAACGTACGTGAGGCCAGGGGCCCCGCAAGCTTCCCTGGAGACCCACGAGAAACACCAGTTTACGAACGCGACAGGCATGCACACGCGAGTCTCTTTGTCCAAGGGTGAAGATGTGTTCTGAGACGTCTATCTCCACATGCATGCATACCAGTTACAACGGCAAGCAGTCGCTAAACCTCCGGGATTCGTTCCTAGTGTGGAGACGTGAGGAGCACCAAGGTGATGGGCTGCATGGGATTAAAGTGCCCGAGAGGTCACGTGACCTTGGGCGGGTCTAAGAGTCCGGGAAGGAAGGAAGTGTCCCTCACTGACCGTCCCTCGGGCACGCCGGACGCTGAGTCTCCTCCACGGCAGTCCGCCTGCCACCCGCCGCTCTGGACGTCTCCTGACACACAGCAGGAGCACATTGGCGTTTCAGGTGGGTTGGGACGATCTGGGGCTCCCACGAGCTGGCGCAGAAGTGGGACAGGGAGGAAATGGAGGTGGTGATGCACCTCGACTCACCAGGTGAAGGACGCTTTAGTGTTGAAGACTATTGTGAGAACAGAGACTGAGGAAAGGCGTGGCTCTCCGTGTTCCTGAGCACATGAGGTTCTGCTTCCAAAGGAACCGAACCCCAGAGTCTGACTGGCGTGAGGGCGTGCGGGAGCAGTGACAGCATCCTGCTCCATGTCGCCGTGGGGCCTCAGAGCCTAAGGAATTTTCTTGTTCACCCGAATTTCACGGCAAATGCTCATTTGCCACGGCTGACACGTGAGATCAGCGTGGGGCCCCGTAAAGGCCACGTGAAAGAAAAGGGTTCGGGCCCTGCGTGGGGAAGCTTCCAGTCGAGTCGAGCAGAAACGAAACGTTTTCCTTGACTTTGTCTTTGAGGGTGGTTTCTCGGGGGGTCAAGTAGGAGAGGTACATTCTGGAGAGGCAAGCATCCTTCTCTTTGCACATGCAACCCTGGGTGCCACAGGGACTATCGCCGTAGCGTGGATTGCGGTGTCCATGGGGGTCGGGACTTTGTGCGTGGTTTTCCTTCCGGAGGGCGCTGGGAGAGACTTCCCGAAAGTCTCTCCGGCGAGTCATGCAAGACCACCTCCACGGCCTTGCCTGAGGGTGCCGTCCTGCGGGCGGGTCCACGGGAGAGCGCGTAGAACATGCAGGAGGGAGAGGTCCCACCTCCCAGGCGAGGACCGTGTTTGACCTGGTGGGCATGACGCCCCCTCATGCCCGCTGGGGGAGGAAGGTTCATGAAGGAGTCGTTGTGTCTGTGGGAATGACTCTCCTTTTCCCGTTGACTCAGGAAGTCCAGAAACCCATCTTCGAGCAAGGCTGACTTGACCCTTCACGGAGAGGGGGCAGATGGCGGGTGGTCACACCCAGCACGCACCTTCCAGACCCTTGAAAGCCTCAAACGGGAAGAGGCAACGGAGAGCACCCATGGCGCCCAGGGTTCCCAGGCTAGAGGACGAGGATCCTCGGGTAAGTGGAGCCCTGGAGGCGTGGTGAACCAGTGGGCGGGTTGGAGGGGCTGGGTCGGGTGGGGGTGGGGGAGCCATGCCTCTGAAGCCGGGGATCGCACATGACGAGGGAATGAAGACTCTGTGTCCGGAAGTCGGTCGTCCTTTCCTGGCCCACGGTGGCCTGCCTTGGCATCTCAGCAGCCTGCCCACTGGGACAAGCTCCCTCGGCCGTAGGGTCACGTCCAGCCTGGTGTCTGTCCCCATCGTGGCATGGGGCTCATTCTACGCGGCCTGAGACCTGCAATCCCAACTCCCGGTCCGTCCCTCACAGAGGCTTGGGTAGAATCCTAGGAACTTCCGTCTCCTGGCACCGCCCGAGCCGTCCACGGTGTGCCCTGGCCCACCCACACCAGTCCTCTGCTCCCCGAGTGTGTCCTTGTCATGTCCTTTGCAGTTGGACTGTGACTGGTGCTGATTCACTGAGCCCCTCCTCCTTGGTCCGCAGCTCAAGTGTAAGGACTGCGGAGCCTTTGGGCACAACGCATCCAGCACCAGGTGCCCCATGAAGCGCTGGGACGGGTGCCTGGCCCCCCAGGCCTTTGTCCCCAGGAAGCCGAAGGAGAATGTGGAACCACGCCAGCAGCAGGACCGGCACAAGCCCGGGCCCTTCAACCAGGCTGCGAGGGACATGGAAGAGGGACAAAGGTGAGGATGCGGCCGGCTCCGGCCTGCCCGTGGCCTGGCAGCTCAGGTCGCTGTGTCTCTGTACCCGGACACTGGGTGCTGTGTCGTCTTCAGACACACACAGGGGTGGGGGAGGCAGAGAAAGGAGCTCCCCGCCCCCCAGGGGACCTCACGAGCCTATTGAGCTGCTCTGGAGGAGTCCCTGAGGCTGTGTGTCCTGCGGTAGGGAGACAGGGGGAGGCGGCAGGTGACAGGCAGTGGCGCACACGGCTCTCAACGCAAGGACGTCTTGGGCCAACCTGGACGGCTCGCTGGAGTGGGAGCCAGGAGGGCAGATGAAGAAAGGAGATCTTGCCCAAGCCCCATCGCTCGCTCCCCAGGTGAACACACGAAATGCCGCTCCTTCACCTTCCCGTTCTTGGTCGTGCAGGCGAGAAGCCCAGCAGAGGAAGGCGCTGCTGCAGAGATTCCCCAGGATAGGCCCTGGAAGGCAGCAGCGAGCCTGGAGGGACTCCACAGAATCCTGTGACTATGTGAGGGTGAGTGTCCCCCGTCCCTGCTCTCGTTCTCTCCTGGGGACGGGGATGTGACGGGCTTCCCGGCCCTCCTGGCTGAGGAAGGGGGTCCGCCCCGATTCTCAACATTGGGATTTCCGTGTGGGTCCTTTCCAGCCACGTTTGCTGGGTGTCCATGATCCGGCAGGATTCCTTGCATGTGTGCTAACCGGGTGCCGGGTGGGCGTGCCAACATAATTTCGGGACGCTGTGCCCACACCTAGGCCTCTTGGGAGGCACAGGCACCTTTCCCTGGTGACACATACACCCGCCCCATTGGCCATCCAAACTCAGTAGCGCCCCCACCCCCCCGCGAACCTCCACCTGCAGGACGCCTGTCCTTTCCCTAGAAGCCTGAATGGACGTGCTTGTCCACTTCGGGAGGCAGGCACGATGCACAACCTTTCTGGTCCGTCGCTCCCGTGGAATCAAAGCATCAAGGGGCTACTGCCCAGTGTTTCTTCCCGATCGACGTTGAGCTGGAGGCCCTTGTCCTCTGTCAGTACAATCCTTTCCCGTCTCTCCCGGTTGTTTGCGTTTCTGTCTGTTTCTTTGCTGTGCTTGTCGTGCATGTGTCCTCGGTGGGGAGGAAGGACTGATGGCCGTTGTCTGTGTGTTGTGTGTTCCCACAGCATCCGCACAGGCCGATGCCCGTGTACACCACCAAGAGGGTGTCCGTGCTGGAGCCGCACGTCCCGGCTGAGCCTCCCAGCGGGACGCCTGACACGACACAGCTGTCCCCGTCGGCTGCTCCTCTCGGGAGACCTGCGGCGAGCACCTTCCCGCCTGCTGGCCGACAGGATGCCCAGCAAGTGGGGACCCCAGCCCCGCCTGCCCCGCCTGCCCCGCCTGCCCCGGCACACCAACGCTCTGCCCGGGATCCAGGCCTCGGTGTCCAGCTGAGACAACACCGGCCCCGATGTGCCTCCCTGGAAGCTTCCAGGGCTGTCTCCAAGGCGCGTGGCATTGGCCACGCCCAGGCACCAGCCAAGCGTCCTGAGGTGAGCCCTGATCCTCCTCCGACCCGTTTGGCTCCGAGTCCCCAGCCCCACATCCAGACACCAGGCAAGAGATGGGACCCGCTCCCCGACGACACGTGCCAGAACCCCCGAAAGAAACCACGTTGCAGCCCCTTCCAGCCACCCCACAAGAGCACAGGGAGCACCCACGTGGGGCTGCGCCAGAGTCTGTGTCGTCCAGCAGGGAGAAGTGCATGTGGTCCCACGGGGGCAGCCCAGCTGACCAGGAAGACACCCGCCTCGGTGCAAAGCAGGGGCCTCCAGCCTCCACGCCCCCAACCTCACCTGGACACTCTCCAGGCGTGCACCTTGCCCCCGTGTCCGCCCTGTCCGCAGGCACCCGGCCAGCCCCTGCGAATGGTCTTCAGCCGCCTGGACAAAGGCGGCTGGAGCTCCAGGTTCATAGCAGCTCCCTGTCTGCCACCTCCCGAGAGGCCAGTCCCCCCTGGCCAGGGCCCGCCCGTCACACACCAGTCTGAGGGAGGCTGTGTGCCTGTCTCCCGGAGCATCCTCCACGATGACCTGCAGCTTTCCTCGTCCTCGGAGGAGAGCGACCGCGAGTGAGACACCTCATGTCCTCGGACACTCGTCCTCTGGCTCTTGTGACCCCGAGCAGGTGACTGCGGAGCGGCGGGCAAGGCAGGGCCGTGACCTATTTTTGCTAAAGCAGCAATTCCCCCAAAGACCTGCAAGGACAAAAACTTGCGTCCACACCGTGTTTGGTGTCCTGCTTGGGGCGGGGAGTGGGTTGAGCGCCCACGTGCAGACGCTCATGGCGCACTTTTCCTTTATGCATCTACACCTTCTGGTTCACCTGCTCCGTCTCAATCAACAAGGTCTCGTTTCTTTCGTTTCGATAGATTCTATGAGAAATCCAGCGCCAGGAGAGCAAGAGGTCGTCCACTCGAATGTAAAGTTAAGGATCTGTGAAATGAATGTGTAGTGGGTTTGCGAATGTCTCAATTTGGGGACACCGGAGGAATGATTCCAGTCTGGGCTGGGCAAGTGGAGGCAATCTTTTGTGTTAGAACAGTTCACTGATATCGTTTTTCTGCAGATCATATCGGGGAATATTTTACATGCTGTCTGCATTTTTGTTTTTCCCTGATAGTGCAACGTTGTGTGTAGTGTTACCACAGCTAATAAAATTTGCTCAGACACGACCGAATGTGCATGGTTTTCTTTTTTGTGTGTACACTGTAGTTTCCCATCACTTAGAGTAGAATCCTGCATTGGTTCCCAAGTGCACTTGGGACTTGGATCCTCACCTAGCGGAGAACAACTAAGTATTCAGAAGCAGCAAAGAAACACGGGTTAACCTCTCTTCCCCTTTCAAGATAAAGTCTCTCCAAGTGTCCTGGGAACAAGACGATGCTAGAGGTGAATTCGAAACCGATGAGGGTCGGGATGCCTGGGTGGCTCAGTCAGAGAAGTGTCTGACCTGGAGACGGCGGCTCACGTCATGATCTCAGGGTTGGGGAGATTGAACTTTGAGTTTCCCTCCCTCCTCGGGATTGCCTCTCTCCTTTTCTCTCTAACCCTCCCCCACATTCTCTCTCCCTCCCTCCCTCTCTCTCTCTCTCTGTCTGTCTCTCTCTGTCTGTCAACATAAAAACCCATGAACTGAAAGAACATGTGCGTGGGAAATCAGTCAGCATTAGGGGCTGCTGTCCACGTGTCTCTCAAAGGCATTTTCATTCACAAGTCACGTCAAGGAGGGTGGCATAGAAGAGATACAAAGGAAAGGATGAGAAAGACATTCCACAGATAGATACTAGAGAGGGGAAGGAGACACGAGAGTTAGGAGATAGACACATAGAGTGACGAGCGATTGATGAGAGAGGACAGAGAATTAGGTGGTCAAAGGGTTCTTTGGAAGCAATTCTGCAGGCCTCTTTGCCCACGTGGCAGGTGGCCGGGGCTGAGGCTCCAGAAGCAAGGGGGTGTTCGTGGAGTCTGAAGACGGGCAGGCTCCAGACCCGGGGAGAATGGACTTGTCGGGGCCAGGCACTCAGACAGGAGCAGGTGTCTCGTCTTGGGACAGGGGTCAGCTTTATGCTCCAGGAAGGTCTGGAATGGACTGGCTCAAGTCACTACGTTAAATAGGGCAACTTGCTTTGCTCAGACCAGTCACGTGAGAGTTCCTACCATCTAACACCGTCCAGTGAAAACACAACCGGTTTTCTAGGAGGAGATGACAACCAAAGGGAGAGATGATTCCTTGCAGAAACAGGTCCAAACGTGGCGCCTGCCTGCCAACGGATATTTGAAGAACAGGGAAAGGTGTGCTTGTGCCCTGGCCTCGCTCGCCCCCCCTCCTCTACCCACTCTCTGGTAGATTCTCCTTGGGGTGTGGTCCTGAGAGTGGCAGGCGCCAGGCTGGCCCCGTGGAGCGACGGCCTGGACGTGAGGCCGGGCCAACTGAGGGCGGAGAGCATTGGGATGAGGTGTGGGCATGGGTGTGGCAGGGGTGAGGATGCTGCGGGTAAGGGTGGGGCCGTGGTCCGGTCCCATGCAGTGAGGCCAGGCGGAGGCTGACGGAAGCCGTGGGGGGGGCTGGAGGGCACCAGGCAGGGAGAGGGCCGTGTCTTGAGGCTGTGGTCACAAGAGTCTGAAGACTCCTTTTGTGCATCCCATTGGGTGTCCTCCTTGACCCCTTGCCCCTTTCCTTCCCCTCACATGGGTGTGTTTGGCAGTGAGACACCTCACGTGCTCGCAGCCTTTTCCTCCTAGTTGGTGACCCCGAGGAGGTGACTGTTTCATTGAGGATCCTCTCTCCCTCTCTCTCTGTCTCTCCCTGGCTTGTCCACATGAGCGCTCTCTCTCGCTCTCTGTCTCTCTCTGTCTCTGTCTCTCTCAAAATAAATCAATTAAAATGTTAAAAGTGAAAAACAAACAAACATTAGAGAAGAAAGCACGATGTCAGTAGACCTGGTCAGTTCTGAAATCTGGTCTAGAGATACTGACACCCTAAAGCCACAGTTTCCACGAGGGGACATTGGTCCATGCATGTCTAAATTCCAATGTCAAACCGTCTATAAACGTCACAAACCCACAACCAACATGTCCTGAACCACGGGAACCTATACCTACCTTGCTATGTGATTTGCTAGTAATGCCAGGGACAATTTGGCAAGTGATGGGTTTAGGATTTGTTCTCCTATTGGGAAGGGAGCTACAAGATGAAGAAAGCATTTACAAAGCCCGAAACCAGGCAAACGATATTTCTTGGGACAATTTCTCGGCCACCCCTTGGTAGACAGACATGTTGCAAAGGACCTTCATGATAGTCGTATACACAGATCCCATGGAGACAGTTCAGGAGTTTTAGAATCAAATCCATGGACAGTAATCATTCCAGAATAATTTGCTGGTGTCACATACATTCTGGCTGACGGACAGGAGGTGCTCCTACATGATACCAGAGCTCAATTGGTAAAATGATTTCCACGGCCTAAAAAATTCATGGCCGTCATTCCTCGACACTTTGTGTTATCTAAGAGCAAAGTGGATACTCAAAAAAGGATCTCCTCTAGGTTGGAAATGCTCAAGTCCGTCTGTCCAGAGAGGGAGCAATGGAAATGAGGGAGGTGGAGAAAGTGGTGAAACGTGTGTGTGCCTCTTGAGGAGGGAGGGGCAGGAGGAAGGCTGGGCTGAGTCGTCTGTCTGCAGAAGAGTGACCACACCCTGAGACCCTGCATCCAACTCCAGCTGGTAGCTGATTGGATGACGTGGTCCTAGTCAGGTGGGTGGGGCGAGCTTTACGAGGGCTGAGGAGAGGGCCCCAGCCATCATTCTGAGACTGGCCTCCTGAGAGAAGCATCGCTCTGCAACGTGAGGCTCCACGTTTCAGGAGACATGGAGACGCCCTCTTCCCACTGCCGAGAGGAGACTCAGTTCCGTGTCTTTCCAAACCTCAAACCTTGCGGATCAAATACGGGTGGTGCTGAAGGCCACGGAGGACCCACTCTGCCTGAGAAGCCGTCACCGTCATCGCACACACCCTGCGACCTGCCTAACGGTTGGGCTCCCACGTCGACGGGTCTGCCCCCCGCAAAGAAACCTGTGAGTTGGAGGAGACCTTCTGTGGTTGGGGCTGGCCTGCAGAACCTGGGGAACACGTGCTATGCGAATGCGGCCCTGCAGTGTCTGACGTACACACCACCCCTCGCCAGCTACATGCTGTCCCAGGAGCACTCCCGAAGCTGTGGGAGGCAGCCATTCTGCGTGCTGTGTGCTCTGCAGGCTCACGTGACCCGGGCCCTCTGCCGTCCGGGAGACGTGATCCGGCCTCCGCCAAAACTGCTCGCTGCCTTCCACACACACAGGCAGGAGGATGCCCACGAGTTTCTGATGTTCACTCTGGATGCTATGCAGCAAGCGTGTTTGCGTGAGGACAAGCCTTCAGAGCCTCAGGCTCAGGACGCCACCCTCATCCGGCAAATCTTTGGGGGGTACTGGAGGTCTCAAATCCAGTGTCTCCACTGCCAGGGTGTCTCCAGCACTTTGGACCCTTACCTGGACATTAGCCTGGATATCAGGGCAGCTCAGAGCGTGAGCCAAGCTTTGCAACACTTGGTGAAGCCCGAACAGTTGGATGGTGAAAATGCCTATCGTTGTAGTACTTGTCTCGACAAGGTACCTGCTTCCAAGACGTTGACTTTGCACACTTGCTCCAAGGTCCTGATGCTGGTATTGAAACGATTCTGCCATTTCACGGGCAGCAAACTGGCTAAGGAAGTGCAATATCCTGAGCGCCTTGACATGCGACGCTACGCGTCTGGGCAGAACGGGGGGTCGCTGACTTATGTGCTCTATGCCGTGCTGGTGCACGCGGGCTGGAATTGTCACAGCGGACATTACTTCTGTTACATCAAAGCTGGGAACGGCCAGTGGTACAAAATGGATGATGCGAAGGTGACCGCCAGTGATGCGACGTCTGCCCTGAGCCAACACGCCTATGTCCTCTTTTACATCCAGAAGAGTGAATTGGAAAGAGACCGTGCGAGTGAGCCAGGTGCTGGGGAATCCACATGCCTCCAGGCTGACCACGCAGGCACGGCTGCGGCCCAAGGGGGGCCTGAAACCGACCCCAACATCGAGGGGCCACAATTGGAGGATCACGTGGAAGAGACACCACTGCCAGCAACCACGTTAGACCAGTGGAGATTCCTCCAAGAAAGCCACCGTCCCAAGTCTGAATTCAACCTCAGGAAACTAGAATTTGCTCTTCCCCCCGACGCGGTCCTAATTCACCAGTCCAAATACAGAGATGAGATGGGAAAGGATCACCGTGAACCAAACATCTACCGGCTCAACAGTTCAGCCAGGGACATCCCACCTCAGAGGGCAACGGCCATTCACCAAGTCCCTTGTCTCACCGGCAGAGCCAGAGCTACCAAGAGGAAGAACAAGAAGGGACAGAGGTCTCAGGAAGCAGTGCAGGGATCCCACTACGGGCTTTGAGATACACGCCTGCCCACGTGCACACTCACCCGCCCTCACTCACTACTCACTCACTCACAGTCCCTTGTAGGCCACATTTTGTGTGTTGTGGGTGGGTGTGATCGGGACATGTGGAGGGAACATGAATCTGGCTGTATTCATGGGGTATGGCGTTCCAGTTGACCTGGAGAATCCTGAGCTTTCAGGCTGGCTGGCTGTAATGATGTTATTGGAGAGGTGTGGATTATGCTGGGTATTTGGAAGGTTTCTCCCCTCCATCAGCACCGAGGATCATTGGGCACTCTCAGAGCCTGAAAGGGTCAGAGGAAGTGGCCAAGGAGGCATGAAGGTGGAAACAAGGCAGAGCACCGGGAGTCCCTGTGAAAATGCCTGGGACTCACGGTCCCATCATCCCATTCCCTACTCTCTGTGTATTGGTAAAGTACATGTGCCCAAACATGTGCGTGTGGGGACTCTCGGTGATATCCAAACATGCACCGGCAGGGGAAGGAGTTTGAAACAATCTCAGTGCTTCCACACGGAGGAGTGGCAAATGACCAGGAAACTGGAAGAACTCTAGCTCTACGTGGGAGCAGACGGCCTTTTCAGGAATGTCTTGTGTCGGAAGGAGAGGAGCAGAAGGAAACACGAATTCATAACTGTGCAAAGTGTTTCCTTGTATACATAAAATATTTTGTAAAGGCTCCACATGTTCATGTGAACATTGGCTAATTGCCTGGAAATGGCAAGGAGCAAATACATGCTCATGTCTCTGGAGACGGGTGGGTGGAGCCTTCCTGGCCCATGTTCATTCGATGAGGTTCCCTTAACAATCCCCCTCCCATGAGGCTGCAGAGCAAATGGGGAAAGGAACCTTCTCCCACCTCTTCTTGCTGAGCCACCAAGCAGCTCTACCTTGTTCCGCAGAGTTGACCACCATCCCCCCATCGGACAATCTCCTCCACAAGGGAGGAGGCTCAGGGATTTCTGCTCAGTTGCATTGCAATCTTGGTCCTCGGTTGTACACCTCAGAAAAACAGTCTCAAGTGGACACCGAGGCAACAATGTGGTATTTCAGGTCAGGGTATGGATGGATGCTCTCTGTCACACCTGTATTTCTTAGGAGAGAGACTCACTAAATACATTGTTGAATGGGAGTTAGTGCATGATCCTTCAATTCCCCCCAGGGGAGGGGGGCCATATAGGAGATCTCTGGTCGTTTGCCAATGGCACTGACAGGGTAAAGCCTGTTGTTGCTGTTGTTGTTGTTGTTGTTGTTTCCAGTCTGCACTAAACATACACATCACACGTAGTGGGAACTAATGTCAGTATGTGAATTTTGTACAGCAAATCATATTGAATTCTGGATGTTCAACTATCATAGCCGATAGAGGAAAAATACTTTTTCTTAATCTACTTTTAAAATGTATTGGTCTGTTGTTTTCATGTTTTAAACATGAAGTAAAATGTTTAAATAAACAGAGAGGGGCACACACACAAAACAGAGACAGAGTGTGAGCATGGGAGGGGGAGAGAGTGAGAGACACAGAACCCAAAGCAGCTCCAGGCTCTGAGCTGTCAGCACAGAGCCCAACGTGGAGCTCAACCCCACGAACCATGAGATCCTGACCTGAGCTGAGGTTGGACACTCAACCGACTGAGGCACCCAGTCCCCCCTCCAGTTTCCAAATTTAAATCAAATTCAGTTAACAGTGAGTGTAGTCTTGGTTTCAGGGGTGGAATTTAGGGCTTCGTCCCTTACATGAAACACCCACTGCCAACCCCCACAGGGGCCCTCCATAACGCCCGTTGCAAATGGAGCCCACCCACTCCTCCCCTCTAGCAACCCTCACTTTCTTCTCTACACTGAAGGGTTCTCCTGGGGCACGTGGGGGTCTCAGCCGGTTCGGACTCTGATTCAGTCAGCTCATGATCTCAGGGTTTGAGACTTCAAGCCCCGTGTCCGGCGCTCTGATGACAGCTCAGAGCCTGGAGCCTGCTCTGGATTCTGTGTGCATGCCTCTGCCTGCCACTCCCCTGGTCATGCGTTCTCTCTCTCTCTCTCTCTCTCTCTCTCTCTCTCTCTCTAAGACAAAGAGAAAACAAAATGTTTTGAAGAGTCTCCTATGGCTTGCCTCCCGCTGTGATTGTATCTTATGTTATTTATTCTTCGCTTGCCCTATGTTCTTCTGTTTTGTTTTTTATTCCACAGATGAGTGATGACATGGCACTTTCGCAGTGAAAGAGTTCAACAGGGCTAGCTGGATGTTAGAGCTCAAAAGACATGCACACGAGACATCTATCTTTCCTGTGGATTTGATTCTAAAGTGGGCAGAATCGTGGGTAAAATGCAAACAGTGTATGTGCAACTGAGCCACCAAGGGAAAAGCCACAGAAAATAACCACGCTAGGTCATCCTGTAGAAATTTTGGGATCCAACTTTCTCTTCCTGGATTAAAACCTGTATATCACACGCACGCACACACGCACACACGGACAATATTTGATCTGGATCTCAAGATGGCCTCCATATGCATCCAGTCAGCTCCCCGGATGACTATGACCAGCTCTTCCTGGGTGGCCGTGTGTCACGTGTTCCACCCACACCTGATGAAGTCCACACCCCTGGCTCTGCAATCCGTGGGGGAGATGACAAGAGGGAGCCTTGCCACACTGCTCTCTGTCCAGCAGGGGGCGCTGCTGGCCAGCACGGGCATTGCCTAGACTTCCAGGAGGACCTGGCATCGGGCACTTGCTCAGGCTGGCAGGTCGGAGTCTCCGTGCCTCGCACTGCAGCCTGAGCATTTCGTGGGGCATAAAGGCGACCATGAACATTTACTTACAGAAGGTCTGGTGGGTCTAGGATTCCCTCCTTGTGACTTAACTTTGGCCGTGCTGGACCCTGGACTCTGAGCTAAAATTGACCACCTTGAGCTGCTCGGGCCACTGGTGACGATCTATTTTCCAGACATTCCAGGAACTTTTCTTTCAAAGTATAAATCCAGTTAAGTCAAGACATTCAATTTTAAAAACTGTTGACAATTAGCAAAGAAGATTGCATAGGGGGAAACCAGGAGGCAGGTGGCCTCACGTGCGGCGATGTGGGAGCAATCACGGCAATAGGAACAGCGTTATTGGGTCTCGCCAAATCCAGCCAGCCTAATCTGGATTTGTCACGGAAAGCTTAATTCAGAGACGTCACCCTGCAAGTCGTAAGGGCATTCATGACGATACAGAAAAGGCAGTGTGGGGGGAGGGGCCAAGATGGCAGAAGAGCATGGAAGTTTTTTTTGCTCTTGCATCCATAAAATGCAGCCACATCAACACAAAAGCATCCTGCACACCTCGAAAACTGATCTGAGGATTCATGCAACAGCTTGCCCAACCTGAACCCCAGAACTCCGTGGGGACGCGGCGCAGAGAGGTGAACTGGGGAAGAGAGAAGCCACAGAGGGCAGGGAGCTGTTTTTGCCTGCAGAGAGAGGACGGAGACAGGGGCAGAATATGGGGAAAGCAATCCCCTCGCCGTCCCCTCCCCCCGCCAAAAGCAGCTGGGGAGAAAGTGGACATGTGGAAAGAGCCACAGGCACTGAACCAAAACGGGAGGAAGGAGAAAGGAGCGGGTTTAAATTCCATGAAGACTGTACAAACAGGGGGAGGGCAGAGTGCGAAACTCCGCATCTGATAGCTGGCGGTGCTCTGGTCGGAAGGGCGAATCCCCGAGAGCAGAGTGAAGACTGGGGGTGTGGAGGAGGGGTGTCTGGACCCACACGGAGAAAAGCGGTTCCCCTGCTGCCAGGACACGAGGTAGAGTCTGTGTGGCCACCCCAGCCGACCCCACAGGTCCCAGCAGACCCCGGAGAACAGCCACATTCGCTGGTGCTGGAACAAGGTCGTTAAGGGGGAAGCCCGGTACCAGAAGGGTGTGGTGATTGTCCATAACCCTCGAAGCGCTGCTGCTACACCATCGCGTGAACGTTTTCGGGCGCAGGCTGGCACCCAGCCGCAGTCTCTGGGCATCGGCAGCGGCACGGTGTTGCCAGTGTTCCTGGGTGCGGCCGGCACCCGGCCACCGCTCGCTGAGACCCTGACGCGGAGGATCTGAGCAGGTCTCAGCCGCGGGCCCTCAGAAGAGAGGGGTCGGGAAACACAGCCGCCTGGGAGGTAAATCCCAGGAGGGAGGTGTCTCCTGGCAACCTGCCGGCTGGGCCACGGACAGTGTCAAAGCGGCCAGTGGACAGAAGCCGGAGACAAAGGACGGGGGCGGGATTGCCGACCGCAGACAGCCGACTTCCGATACTACAGACTGGGCACCTGAGTGACGCCAAGGGCTCCGCTCCCGCGCATGCGCATATGCACCTCCAAGCGCCCCAGCAATCCGCGCTTGTAGGCTAGCTGCGCCATCTAGTGGAGAACAGAGCCGTGACACTTAGCACCGCCCAACTGGGCCAACCTGGCTCTTCAGGAAGCCAGGTGTCTCCGCCACTTTGTAGTGTATGGACTACAAAGTGCTTCATCCTTTGACTTCTAGGGGACAACAATGTAACTTCAATCGTATTTCAGTCTGTTCGCGGGTCCATCTCTTTTCTTTTCTCTTTCATTTCTTTTCTTTTTCATGAAGACAGAAAGAGAAAACATATGTTGTTATTTTCCATGGTTTAAAATAATTTCCTTGAATGTCTTTCGACTATATTCGTGTAATTTTTTGTAAATGTGTCAAATTCTATTTGAATTCCATCATTTCATTTTATCCTATTTCGTTGTATTCTTTTTTCCAAATGTTCACACGGTTTCCTTTTTTTATGTGCTTTCCCTTTTTCCTCTAATCTTTCAAGCCCATTTCAACAACCAGACCAAAACTCACCTAGGCTCTAGCATCATTTGTGTGATTTGTGTGTGTGTGTTGTGTCTTATTTTTAAATTTCGAATTCTTTTGTCTTATTCATGCCTTTCCTTCCTCCCAAATGACGAAGCAAAGGAATTCACCCCAACAGAAAGAGCAGGAAGAAAGGACAGCCAGGCCCTTAACCAACCCAGATACGAGCAAGACGTTTGAACCAGAATTTAGAATCACGAGAATAAGAATACCAGCTGGGGTCGAAAGTCGATGAGAATGCCTTTCTGTGGGGATAAAAGAAGTAAAAGCTAGCCAGGATGCAATAAACAATGCTAAAAGCGAGCTGCGATCTGGAACAGATGCCACAGCGGCAAGGATGATAAGGCTGAGCAGGGAACCAGCGATAGAGGGGACAAAGCAATGGAGAATCACGAAGCGGAAGGAAAGAGGGAGACTAAAGCAAAAGAGCAGGGTTTCAGAATTCGGGAACTCAGCGACTCATTGAAAAGGAATCACATCACAATCATAGGGGTCCCAGAAGACGAAGAGAGAGAGACAAGGGGGCACAAGGGTTATGTGAGCACATCACAGCAGAAAACTTTCCTAACCTGGGAAAGACACACAAAATCCAGGAAGCACAGCAGAAGACTCCCATTAGATTCAACAACGTCCAACCATCAACAAGGCAGAGCCTAGTCGAGTTCACAAAATACTCAGGCGAGGAAAGAATCATGAAAGCAGCAAGGGCAACAAAAGTCCTTCCCCTACAAGGGACGACTGACCACATTTGCAGCAGACCTATCCACAGAAACCTGGCAGCCCAGAAATGAGTGGCAGGATATATTCGTCGCACTGAATCCTAAAAGGACGCGGCCAAAACTTATTTGTCCAGCAAAGCTGTCATTCCAAATAGAAGTAGAGATGGAAAGTTTCCCAAGCAAAAAGTAAAGGAGTTCCTGACCACTCAGCCAGCCCTGCAAGACATTTGAAGGCAGACTCTCCCAGGGGACAAAAGACATAAAAGAAAAAAACAGACCACAGGCAGAAAACACTGGCAAGGATCGGCGAACACCACCAGAAACTCCAACTCTACAAGCAACACAATGGCAATAACTTCATCCCTTTCAGTACTCACTCTTAACGTCAATGGACTCAATGCTCCAAGCAAAACACATAGGGTGACAGAACGGGTGAGAAAAGAAGGTCATCCACACGCTGCGTACAAGGGACCCACTTTAGATCTAAAGACGCCTTCAGATTGAAAGCAAGGGGATGGAAAACCATCTCTCATGCTCATGGTTGACAAAGGAAAGCAGGACTAGCCATACTCATATCGCAATACTAGAACTTGTATGGACCCAGAAAAGACCCTGAAGAGCCAAAGCACTGTTGAAAAAGAAAGGAAAGCCGGATGCATCACAATCGCAGACCTCAAGCTGTAATTACACAGCTGTAATCATCAAGACAGTATGGTCCTGGCACAAAAACGGACACTCAGCTCAAGAGAACAGAAACGGACCCACAAATGGATGGCCAACTATTCCTTGACAAAGCAGGAAAGAATATCCAATGGAATAAAGACAGTCTCTTCAACAAGTGGTGCTGGGAAAACTGGACAGCGACGTGCGGAAAAAGCAACCCGCACCGCTTTCTTACACCGTACACGTAAAGAAACTCAAAAGGGAGGAACGTCCTAAGTGTAAGACAGGAAGCCATCGAAACCCTCGAGGAGAAAGCAGGGAAAAGCCTCTGTGATCTGGGCCACAGCAACTTCTTACTCAACACGTCTCCGGAGGCAAGGGAAACAAAAGGAAACACGACCTATTGAGAACTCATCAAAAGAAAACTCTTCTGCACCGGGAAGGAAACGGATCAGCTACACTAACAAATCAGCGAAATCTTCAATGGTAGAAGATATTTGCGAACCACACATCGGAGAGAGGCTCAGTATACAAATCGATAAAGAACTGATCACACTCAACAGCCAACACCCAACGAATCCAGTGAAGAAATGGGCAAAAGTCATGAATAGACACTTCTCCCAGAAGACATCCAGATGGTCAACTGACACATGAAAAAATGCTCAACCTCACTCATCATCAGGGAAATCCGTATCAAGATCACAATGAGCTACCACTTCACACGTGTCACAACGGCTAACATTAACAACTCAGGCAACAACCGATGTTGGTGAGGGTGCGGAGCAACAGGATCTCTTTTGCACTGCCGCTGGGAATGCAAACTGGCGCCGCCACCCTGGAAAACAGTATGGAGGTTCCTCAAAAAATTGAAAGCACAGCGACCCTATGAGCCAGCAATTGCACGACTAGGTATTTACCCAAGGGATATGGGTGTGCTGGTTCGAAGGGGCACCTGCACCCAAACGCCCCCAAAGCTTCTAGCAGCACTACCAACACTAGCCAAAGTATGGAAAGAGCCCGAATGTCCATAGATGCATGGAATGGAAAAAGAAGAGGTGGCACATATATATACAGTGGAACATTACGCGGCGATCGAAAGGAAAGACAGGGTGCCTGCCATTCGCAACTATGTGGCTAGAAGTAGAGGGTATTCTCCTCAGCGAAATTAGTCAGAGAAACACAACTAGCCTATGACTTCACTCATATGAAGGCTCTAAGGTGCAAAACAGATGAGCATCAGGGAAGGGAAGGAAAAATAATATAAGAACAGGGAGGGGTACAAAACCAAGCAGGGAGGGGGCCAACGGATATTTGAAGAACAGGGAAAGGTGTGCTTGTGCCCTGGCCTCGCTCGCCCCCTCCCCCGCCCACTCTCTGGGGGCTTCTCCCTGGGGAGTGGTCCTGAGAGTGGCCGGCGCCAGGCTGGCCCCGTGGAGCCACGGCCTGGAAGCGAGGCCAAGCCAACGGAGGTTTGAGAGCATTGGGAAAGGGTGTGGGCATGGGTGTGGCAGGGGAAAGGATGCTGCGTGTAAGGGGGTGGGGCCGTAGGATGGTGCCAGGGAGTGAGGAGGCCAGGCAGAGGCTGAAGGAAGCGGTGGGCGGGGCTGGAGGGCACCAGGTTGGGGGAGGGCCATGCCTTGAGGGCAGTGGACAGAGGCCACAGGAGCAGCCTCCCGGAGAAGATAGGAAAGGCCAAATGAAAAGCGCACACGACGCCCAACGCAGGCCAACGTTCAAGGAGGGAAACCGTCCAGGGTGCCGACGGCACTGCCGACGCAGGCCCTCCCCCTCGGCCAGTGGGGCCGCTAGCTTTTGCACTGCTGTGGGAGAAAGGTGCTCGCTTGCATGACACTCAGGAATGCCCCGCCGATGGGGTTGCACCTTGTCCCGTGGGTCTGGCCCTTCAGGATCCCAAAGACATCTCCCTGACACAGTGTCCGTGGCTGAGGCCAGCCAGGCCAGGCCAGGAGAAACGGTGGCAGTCACACCAACATCCCCCAATGGGAGCAAAAGCTAAACAGAACGTCCGAGTTGATGGGCAAGAACAAAGAGCCCCAAACGGGGGGCGTCGGCCACAGGGAGCCCCCCTGCGTCAACACAGGGACTTGTCAGGAACAGCGACTTGGGTCACGAGACCAAGTGCCAAGGCAGCTAGTTCCCAGGGGACACGGGACATAGGATCCCATTCCTCCCAAGGTCCCAGCGAGCGCAGTCACCGCCCTAGAGGCAGAAAGGGGGACGGGGAGGGCAGGGCAGGGTGTGGAGTGAAGGGACACTGCAAATAGGTCATGGACACACCGCTCCCGTTGGCAAAGGGAGAAGCTTGGACACGGAGGACGCCGAAGGGGCCCCCAACCACAGGAACGTACGTGAGGCCAGGGGCCCCGCAAGCTTCCCTGGAGACCCACGAGAAACACCAGTTTACGAACGCGACAGGCATGCACACGCGAGTCTCTTTGTCCAAGGGTGAAGATGTGTTCTGAGACGTCTATCTCCACATGCATGCATACCAGTTACAACGGCAAGCAGTCGCTAAACCTCCGGGATTCGTTCCTAGTGTGGAGACGTGAGGAGCACCAAGGTGATGGGCTGCATGGGATTAAAGTGCCCGAGAGGTCACGTGACCTTGGGCGGGTCTAAGAGTCCGGGAAGGAAGGAAGTGTCCCTCACTGACCGTCCCTCGGGCACGCCGGACGCTGAGTCTCCTCCACGGCAGTCCGCCTGCCACCCGCCGCTCTGGACGTCTCCTGACACACAGCAGGAGCACATTGGCGTTTCAGGTGGGTTGGGACGATCTGGGGCTCCCACGAGCTGGCGCAGAAGTGGGACAGGGAGGAAATGGAGGTGGTGATGCACCTCGACTCACCAGGTGAAGGACGCTTTAGTGTTGAAGACTATTGTGAGAACAGAGACTGAGGAAAGGCGTGGCTCTCCGTGTTCCTGAGCACATGAGGTTCTGCTTCCAAAGGAACCGAACCCCAGAGTCTGACTGGCGTGAGGGCGTGCGGGAGCAGTGACAGCATCCTGCTCCATGTCGCCGTGGGGCCTCAGAGCCTAAGGAATTTTCTTGTTCACCCGAATTTCACGGCAAATGCTCATTTGCCACGGCTGACACGTGAGATCAGCGTGGGGCCCCGTAAAGGCCACGTGAAAGAAAAGGGTTCGGGCCCTGCGTGGGGAAGCTTCCAGTCGAGTCGAGCAGAAACGAAACGTTTTCCTTGACTTTGTCTTTGAGGGTGGTTTCTCGGGGGGTCAAGTAGGAGAGGTACATTCTGGAGAGGCAAGCATCCTTCTCTTTGCACATGCAACCCTGGGTGCCACAGGGACTATCGCCGTAGCGTGGATTGCGGTGTCCATGGGGGTCGGGACTTTGTGCGTGGTTTTCCTTCCGGAGGGCGCTGGGAGAGACTTCCCGAAAGTCTCTCCGGCGAGTCATGCAAGACCACCTCCACGGCCTTGCCTGAGGGTGCCGTCCTGCGGGCGGGTCCACGGGAGAGCGCGTAGAACATGCAGGAGGGAGAGGTCCCACCTCCCAGGCGAGGACCGTGTTTGACCTGGTGGGCATGACGCCCCCTCATGCCCGCTGGGGGAGGAAGGTTCATGAAGGAGTCGTTGTGTCTGTGGGAATGACTCTCCTTTTCCCGTTGACTCAGGAAGTCCAGAAACCCATCTTCGAGCAAGGCTGACTTGACCCTTCACGGAGAGGGGGCAGATGGCGGGTGGTCACACCCAGCACGCACCTTCCAGACCCTTGAAAGCCTCAAACGGGAAGAGGCAACGGAGAGCACCCATGGCGCCCAGGGTTCCCAGGCTAGAGGACGAGGATCCTCGGGTAAGTGGAGCCCTGGAGGCGTGGTGAACCAGTGGGCGGGTTGGAGGGGCTGGGTCGGGTGGGGGTGGGGGAGCCATGCCTCTGAAGCCGGGGATCGCACATGACGAGGGAATGAAGACTCTGTGTCCGGAAGTCGGTCGTCCTTTCCTGGCCCACGGTGGCCTGCCTTGGCATCTCAGCAGCCTGCCCACTGGGACAAGCTCCCTCGGCCGTAGGGTCACGTCCAGCCTGGTGTCTGTCCCCATCGTGGCATGGGGCTCATTCTACGCGGCCTGAGACCTGCAATCCCAACTCCCGGTCCGTCCCTCACAGAGGCTTGGGTAGAATCCTAGGAACTTCCGTCTCCTGGCACCGCCCGAGCCGTCCACGGTGTGCCCTGGCCCACCCACACCAGTCCTCTGCTCCCCGAGTGTGTCCTTGTCATGTCCTTTGCAGTTGGACTGTGACTGGTGCTGATTCACTGAGCCCCTCCTCCTTGGTCCGCAGCTCAAGTGTAAGGACTGCGGAGCCTTTGGGCACAACGCATCCAGCACCAGGTGCCCCATGAAGCGCTGGGACGGGTGCCTGGCCCCCCAGGCCTTTGTCCCCAGGAAGCCGAAGGAGAATGTGGAACCACGCCAGCAGCAGGACCGGCACAAGCCCGGGCCCTTCAACCAGGCTGCGAGGGACATGGAAGAGGGACAAAGGTGAGGATGCGGCCGGCTC
The DNA here is from genome assembly GCF_028749965.1 of Puma concolor. NCBI lineage: Eukaryota > Metazoa > Chordata > Mammalia > Carnivora > Felidae > Puma > Puma concolor. Next base: position 7,007,649 of record NC_141670.1, read on the forward strand.
CGGCCTGCCCGTGGCCTGGCAGCTCAGGTCGCTGTGTCTCTGTACCCGGACACTGGGTGCTGTGTCGTCTTCAGACACACACAGGGGTGGGGGAGGCAGAGAAAGGAGCTCCCCGCCCCCCAGGGGACCTCACGAGCCTATTGAGCTGCTCTGGAGGAGTCCCTGAGGCTGTGTGTCCTGCGGTAGGGAGACAGGGGGAGGCGGCAGGTGACAGGCAGTGGCGCACACGGCTCTCAACGCAAGGACGTCTTGGGCCAACCTGGACGGCTCGCTGGAGTGGGAGCCAGGAGGGCAGATGAAGAAAGGAGATCTTGCCCAAGCCCCATCGCTCGCTCCCCAGGTGAACACACGAAATGCCGCTCCTTCACCTTCCCGTTCTTGGTCGTGCAGGCGAGAAGCCCAGCAGAGGAAGGCGCTGCTGCAGAGATTCCCCAGGATAGGCCCTGGAAGGCAGCAGCGAGCCTGGAGGGACTCCACAGAATCCTGTGACTATGTGAGGGTGAGTGTCCCCCGTCCCTGCTCTCGTTCTCTCCTGGGGACGGGGATGTGACGGGCTTCCCGGCCCTCCTGGCTGAGGAAGGGGGTCCGCCCCGATTCTCAACATTGGGATTTCCGTGTGGGTCCTTTCCAGCCACGTTTGCTGGGTGTCCATGATCCGGCAGGATTCCTTGCATGTGTGCTAACCGGGTGCCGGGTGGGCGTGCCAACATAATTTCGGGACGCTGTGCCCACACCTAGGCCTCTTGGGAGGCACAGGCACCTTTCCCTGGTGACACATACACCCGCCCCATTGGCCATCCAAACTCAGTAGCGCCCCCACCCCCCCGCGAACCTCCACCTGCAGGACGCCTGTCCTTTCCCTAGAAGCCTGAATGGACGTGCTTGTCCACTTCGGGAGGCAGGCACGATGCACAACCTTTCTGGTCCGTCGCTCCCGTGGAATCAAAGCATCAAGGGGCTACTGCCCAGTGTTTCTTCCCGATCGACGTTGAGCTGGAGGCCCTTGTCCTCTGTCAGTACAATCCTTTCCCGTCTCTCCCGGTTGTTTGCGTTTCTGTCTGTTTCTTTGCTGTGCTTGTCGTGCATGTGTCCTCGGTGGGGAGGAAGGACTGATGGCCGTTGTCTGTGTGTTGTGTGTTCCCACAGCATCCGCACAGGCCGATGCCCGTGTACACCACCAAGAGGGTGTCCGTGCTGGAGCCGCACGTCCCGGCTGAGCCTCCCAGCGGGACGCCTGACACGACACAGCTGTCCCCGTCGGCTGCTCCTCTCGGGAGACCTGCGGCGAGCACCTTCCCGCCTGCTGGCCGACAGGATGCCCAGCAAGTGGGGACCCCAGCCCCGCCTGCCCCGCCTGCCCCGCCTGCCCCGGCACACCAACGCTCTGCCCGGGATCCAGGCCTCGGTGTCCAGCTGAGACAACACCGGCCCCGATGTGCCTCCCTGGAAGCTTCCAGGGCTGTCTCCAAGGCGCGTGGCATTGGCCACGCCCAGGCACCAGCCAAGCGTCCTGAGGTGAGCCCTGATCCTCCTCCGACCCGTTTGGCTCCGAGTCCCCAGCCCCACATCCAGACACCAGGCAAGAGATGGGACCCGCTCCCCGACGACACGTGCCAGAACCCCCGAAAGAAACCACGTTGCAGCCCCTTCCAGCCACCCCACAAGAGCACAGGGAGCACCCACGTGGGGCTGCGCCAGAGTCTGTGTCGTCCAGCAGGGAGAAGTGCATGTGGTCCCACGGGGGCAGCCCAGCTGACCAGGAAGACACCCGCCTCGGTGCAAAGCAGGGGCCTCCAGCCTCCACGCCCCCAACCTCACCTGGACACTCTCCAGGCGTGCACTTTGCCCCCGTGTCCGCCCTGTCCGCAGGCACCCGGCCAGCCCCTGCGAATGGTCTTCAGCCGCCTGGACAAAGGCGGCTGGAGCTCCAGGTTCATAGCAGCTCCCTGTCTGCCACCTCCCGAGAGGCCAGTCCCCCCTGGCCAGGGCCCGCCCGTCACACACCAGTCTGAGGGAGGCTGTGTGCCTGTCTCCCGGAGCATCCTCCACGATGACCTGCAGCTTTCCTCGTCCTCGGAGGAGAGCGACCGCGAGTGAGACACCTCATGTCCTCGGACACTCGTCCTCTGGCTCTTGTGACCCCGAGCAGGTGACTGCGGAGCGGCGGGCAAGGCAGGGCCGTGACCTATTTTTGCTAAAGCAGCAATTCCCCCAAAGACCTGCAAGGACAAAAACTTGCGTCCACACCGTGTTTGGTGTCCTGCTTGGGGCGGGGAGTGGGTTGAGCGCCCACGTGCAGACGCTCATGGCGCACTTTTCCTTTATGCATCTACACCTTCTGGTTCACCTGCTCCGTCTCAATCAACAAGGTCTCGTTTCTTTCGTTTCGATAGATTCTATGAGAAATCCAGCGCCAGGAGAGCAAGAGGTCGTCCACTCGAATGTAAAGTTAAGGATCTGTGAAATGAATGTGTAGTGGGTTTGCGAATGTCTCAATTTGGGGACACCGGAGGAATGATTCCAGTCTGGGCTGGGCAAGTGGAGGCAATCTTTTGTGTTAGAACAGTTCACTGATATCGTTTTTCTGCAGATCATATCGGGGAATATTTTACATGCTGTCTGCATTTTTGTTTTTCCCTGATAGTGCAACGTTGTGTGTAGTGTTACCACAGCTAATAAAATTTGCTCAGACACGACCGAATGTGCATGGTTTTCTTTTTTGTGTGTACACTGTAGTTTCCCATCACTTAGAGTAGAATCCTGCATTGGTTCCCAAGTGCACTTGGGACTTGGATCCTCACCTAGCGGAGAACAACTAAGTATTCAGAAGCAGCAAAGAAACACGGGTTAACCTCTCTTCCCCTTTCAAGATAAAGTCTCTCCAAGTGTCCTGGGAACAAGACGATGCTAGAGGTGAATTCGAAACCGATGAGGGTCGGGATGCCTGGGTGGCTCAGTCAGAGAAGTGTCTGACCTGGAGACGGCGGCTCACGTCATGATCTCAGGGTTGGGGAGATTGAACTTTGAGTTTCCCTCCCTCCTCGGGATTGCCTCTCTCCTTTTCTCTCTAACCCTCCCCCACATTCTCTCTCCCTCCCTCCCTCTCTCTCTCTCTCTGTCTGTCTCTCTCTGTCTGTCAACATAAAAACCCATGAACTGAAAGAACATGTGCGTGGGAAATCAGTCAGCATTAGGGGCTGCTGTCCACGTGTCTCTCAAAGGCATTTTCATTCACAAGTCACGTCAAGGAGGGTGGCATAGAAGAGATACAAAGGAAAGGATGAGAAAGACATTCCACAGATAGATACTAGAGAGGGGAAGGAGACACGAGAGTTAGGAGATAGACACATAGAGTGACGAGCGATTGATGAGAGAGGACAGAGAATTAGGTGGTCAAAGGGTTCTTTGGAAGCAATTCTGCAGGCCTCTTTGCCCACGTGGCAGGTGGCCGGGGCTGAGGCTCCAGAAGCAAGGGGGTGTTCGTGGAGTCTGAAGACGGGCAGGCTCCAGACCCGGGGAGAATGGACTTGTCGGGGCCAGGCACTCAGACAGGAGCAGGTGTCTCGTCTTGGGACAGGGGTCAGCTTTATGCTCCAGGAAGGTCTGGAATGGACTGGCTCAAGTCACTACGTTAAATAGGGCAACTTGCTTTGCTCAGACCAGTCACGTGAGAGTTCCTACCATCTAACACCGTCCAGTGAAAACACAACCGGTTTTCTAGGAGGAGATGACAACCAAAGGGAGAGATGATTCCTTGCAGAAACAGGTCCAAACGTGGCGCCTGCCTGCCAACGGATATTTGAAGAACAGGGAAAGGTGTGCTTGTGCCCTGGCCTCGCTCGCCCCCCCTCCTCTACCCACTCTCTGGTAGATTCTCCTTGGGGTGTGGTCCTGAGAGTGGCAGGCGCCAGGCTGGCCCCGTGGAGCGACGGCCTGGACGTGAGGCCGGGCCAACTGAGGGCGGAGAGCATTGGGATGAGGTGTGGGCATGGGTGTGGCAGGGGTGAGGATGCTGCGGGTAAGGGTGGGGCCGTGGTCCGGTCCCATGCAGTGAGGCCAGGCGGAGGCTGACGGAAGCCGTGGGGGGGGCTGGAGGGCACCAGGCAGGGAGAGGGCCGTGTCTTGAGGCTGTGGTCACAAGAGTCTGAAGACTCCTTTTGTGCATCCCATTGGGTGTCCTCCTTGACCCCTTGCCCCTTTCCTTCCCCTCACATGGGTGTGTTTGGCAGTGAGACACCTCACGTGCTCGCAGCCTTTTCCTCCTAGTTGGTGACCCCGAGGAGGTGACTGTTTCATTGAGGATCCTCTCTCCCTCTCTCTCTGTCTCTCCCTGGCTTGTCCACATGAGCGCTCTCTCTCGCTCTCTGTCTCTCTCTGTCTCTGTCTCTCTCAAAATAAATCAATTAAAATGTTAAAAGTGAAAAACAAACAAACATTAGAGAAGAAAGCACGATGTCAGTAGACCTGGTCAGTTCTGAAATCTGGTCTAGAGATACTGACACCCTAAAGCCACAGTTTCCACGAGGGGACATTGGTCCATGCATGTCTAAATTCCAATGTCAAACCGTCTATAAACGTCACAAACCCACAACCAACATGTCCTGAACCACGGGAACCTATACCTACCTTGCTATGTGATTTGCTAGTAATGCCAGGGACAATTTGGCAAGTGATGGGTTTAGGATTTGTTCTCCTATTGGGAAGGGAGCTACAAGATGAAGAAAGCATTTACAAAGCCCGAAACCAGGCAAACGATATTTCTTGGGACAATTTCTCGGCCACCCCTTGGTAGACAGACATGTTGCAAAGGACCTTCATGATAGTCGTATACACAGATCCCATGGAGACAGTTCAGGAGTTTTAGAATCAAATCCATGGACAGTAATCATTCCAGAATAATTTGCTGGTGTCACATACATTCTGGCTGACGGACAGGAGGTGCTCCTACATGATACCAGAGCTCAATTGGTAAAATGATTTCCACGGCCTAAAAAATTCATGGCCGTCATTCCTCGACACTTTGTGTTATCTAAGAGCAAAGTGGATACTCAAAAAAGGATCTCCTCTAGGTTGGAAATGCTCAAGTCCGTCTGTCCAGAGAGGGAGCAATGGAAATGAGGGAGGTGGAGAAAGTGGTGAAACGTGTGTGTGCCTCTTGAGGAGGGAGGGGCAGGAGGAAGGCTGGGCTGAGTCGTCTGTCTGCAGAAGAGTGACCACACCCTGAGACCCTGCATCCAACTCCAGCTGGTAGCTGATTGGATGACGTGGTCCTAGTCAGGTGGGTGGGGCGAGCTTTACGAGGGCTGAGGAGAGGGCCCCAGCCATCATTCTGAGACTGGCCTCCTGAGAGAAGCATCGCTCTGCAACGTGAGGCTCCACGTTTCAGGAGACATGGAGACGCCCTCTTCCCACTGCCGAGAGGAGACTCAGTTCCGTGTCTTTCCAAACCTCAAACCTTGCGGATCAAATACGGGTGGTGCTGAAGGCCACGGAGGACCCACTCTGCCTGAGAAGCCGTCACCGTCATCGCACACACCCTGCGACCTGCCTAACGGTTGGGCTCCCACGTCGACGGGTCTGCCCCCCGCAAAGAAACCTGTGAGTTGGAGGAGACCTTCTGTGGTTGGGGCTGGCCTGCAGAACCTGGGGAACACGTGCTATGCGAATGCGGCCCTGCAGTGTCTGACGTACACACCACCCCTCGCCAGCTACATGCTGTCCCAGGAGCACTCCCGAAGCTGTGGGAGGCAGCCATTCTGCGTGCTGTGTGCTCTGCAGGCTCACGTGACCCGGGCCCTCTGCCGTCCGGGAGACGTGATCCGGCCTCCGCCAAAACTGCTCGCTGCCTTCCACACACACAGGCAGGAGGATGCCCACGAGTTTCTGATGTTCACTCTGGATGCTATGCAGCAAGCGTGTTTGCGTGAGGACAAGCCTTCAGAGCCTCAGGCTCAGGACGCCACCCTCATCCGGCAAATCTTTGGGGGGTACTGGAGGTCTCAAATCCAGTGTCTCCACTGCCAGGGTGTCTCCAGCACTTTGGACCCTTACCTGGACATTAGCCTGGATATCAGGGCAGCTCAGAGCGTGAGCCAAGCTTTGCAACACTTGGTGAAGCCCGAACAGTTGGATGGTGAAAATGCCTATCGTTGTAGTACTTGTCTCGACAAGGTACCTGCTTCCAAGACGTTGACTTTGCACACTTGCTCCAAGGTCCTGATGCTGGTATTGAAACGATTCTGCCATTTCACGGGCAGCAAACTGGCTAAGGAAGTGCAATATCCTGAGCGCCTTGACATGCGACGCTACGCGTCTGGGCAGAACGGGGGGTCGCTGACTTATGTGCTCTATGCCGTGCTGGTGCACGCGGGCTGGAATTGTCACAGCGGACATTACTTCTGTTACATCAAAGCTGGGAACGGCCAGTGGTACAAAATGGATGATGCGAAGGTGACCGCCAGTGATGCGACGTCTGCCCTGAGCCAACACGCCTATGTCCTCTTTTACATCCAGAAGAGTGAATTGGAAAGAGACCGTGCGAGTGAGCCAGGTGCTGGGGAATCCACATGCCTCCAGGCTGACCACGCAGGCACGGCTGCGGCCCAAGGGGGGCCTGAAACCGACCCCAACATCGAGGGGCCACAATTGGAGGATCACGTGGAAGAGACACCACTGCCAGCAACCACGTTAGACCAGTGGAGATTCCTCCAAGAAAGCCACCGTCCCAAGTCTGAATTCAACCTCAGGAAACTAGAATTTGCTCTTCCCCCCGACGCGGTCCTAATTCACCAGTCCAAATACAGAGATGAGATGGGAAAGGATCACCGTGAACCAAACATCTACCGGCTCAACAGTTCAGCCAGGGACATCCCACCTCAGAGGGCAACGGCCATTCACCAAGTCCCTTGTCTCACCGGCAGAGCCAGAGCTACCAAGAGGAAGAACAAGAAGGGACAGAGGTCTCAGGAAGCAGTGCAGGGATCCCACTACGGGCTTTGAGATACACGCCTGCCCACGTGCACACTCACCCGCCCTCACTCACTACTCACTCACTCACAGTCCCTTGTAGGCCACATTTTGTGTGTTGTGGGTGGGTGTGATCGGGACATGTGGAGGGAACATGAATCTGGCTGTATTCATGGGGTATGGCGTTCCAGTTGACCTGGAGAATCCTGAGCTTTCAGGCTGGCTGGCTGTAATGATGTTATTGGAGAGGTGTGGATTATGCTGGGTATTTGGAAGGTTTCTCCCCTCCATCAGCACCGAGGATCATTGGGCACTCTCAGAGCCTGAAAGGGTCAGAGGAAGTGGCCAAGGAGGCATGAAGGTGGAAACAAGGCAGAGCACCGGGAGTCCCTGTGAAAATGCCTGGGACTCACGGTCCCATCATCCCATTCCCTACTCTCTGTGTATTGGTAAAGTACATGTGCCCAAACATGTGCGTGTGGGGACTCTCGGTGATATCCAAACATGCACCGGCAGGGGAAGGAGTTTGAAACAATCTCAGTGCTTCCACACGGAGGAGTGGCAAATGACCAGGAAACTGGAAGAACTCTAGCTCTACGTGGGAGCAGACGGCCTTTTCAGGAATGTCTTGTGTCGGAAGGAGAGGAGCAGAAGGAAACACGAATTCATAACTGTGCAAAGTGTTTCCTTGTATACATAAAATATTTTGTAAAGGCTCCACATGTTCATGTGAACATTGGCTAATTGCCTGGAAATGGCAAGGAGCAAATACATGCTCATGTCTCTGGAGACGGGTGGGTGGAGCCTTCCTGGCCCATGTTCATTCGATGAGGTTCCCTTAACAATCCCCCTCCCATGAGGCTGCAGAGCAAATGGGGAAAGGAACCTTCTCCCACCTCTTCTTGCTGAGCCACCAAGCAGCTCTACCTTGTTCCGCAGAGTTGACCACCATCCCCCCATCGGACAATCTCCTCCACAAGGGAGGAGGCTCAGGGATTTCTGCTCAGTTGCATTGCAATCTTGGTCCTCGGTTGTACACCTCAGAAAAACAGTCTCAAGTGGACACCGAGGCAACAATGTGGTATTTCAGGTCAGGGTATGGATGGATGCTCTCTGTCACACCTGTATTTCTTAGGAGAGAGACTCACTAAATACATTGTTGAATGGGAGTTAGTGCATGATCCTTCAATTCCCCCCAGGGGAGGGGGGCCATATAGGAGATCTCTGGTCGTTTGCCAATGGCACTGACAGGGTAAAGCCTGTTGTTGCTGTTGTTGTTGTTGTTGTTGTTGTTGTTGTTTCCAGTCTGCACTAAACATACACATCACACGTAGTGGGAACTAATGTCAGTATGTGAATTTTGTACAGCAAATCATATTGAATTCTGGATGTTCAACTATCATAGCCGATAGAGGAAAAATACTTTTTCTTAATCTACTTTTAAAATGTATTGGTCTGTTGTTTTCATGTTTTAAACATGAAGTAAAATGTTTAAATAAACAGAGAGGGGCACACACACAAAACAGAGACAGAGTGTGAGCATGGGAGGGGGAGAGAGTGAGAGACACAGAACCCAAAGCAGCTCCAGGCTCTGAGCTGTCAGCACAGAGCCCAACGTGGAGCTCAACCCCACGAACCATGAGATCCTGACCTGAGCTGAGGTTGGACACTCAACCGACTGAGGCACCCAGTCCCCCCTCCAGTTTCCAAATTTAAATCAAATTCAGTTAACAGTGAGTGTAGTCTTGGTTTCAGGGGTGGAATTTAGGGCTTCGTCCCTTACATGAAACACCCACTGCCAACCCCCACAGGGGCCCTCCATAACGCCCGTTGCAAATGGAGCCCACCCACTCCTCCCCTCTAGCAACCCTCACTTTCTTCTCTACACTGAAGGGTTCTCCTGGGGCACGTGGGGGTCTCAGCCGGTTCGGACTCTGATTCAGTCAGCTCATGATCTCAGGGTTTGAGACTTCAAGCCCCGTGTCCGGCGCTCTGATGACAGCTCAGAGCCTGGAGCCTGCTCTGGATTCTGTGTGCATGCCTCTGCCTGCCACTCCCCTGGTCATGCGTTCTCTCTCTCTCTCTCTCTCTCTCTCTCTCTCTCTCTCTAAGACAAAGAGAAAACAAAATGTTTTGAAGAGTCTCCTATGGCTTGCCTCCCGCTGTGATTGTATCTTATGTTATTTATTCTTCGCTTGCCCTATGTTCTTCTGTTTTGTTTTTTATTCCACAGATGAGTGATGACATGGCACTTTCGCAGTGAAAGAGTTCAACAGGGCTAGCTGGATGTTAGAGCTCAAAAGACATGCACACGAGACATCTATCTTTCCTGTGGATTTGATTCTAAAGTGGGCAGAATCGTGGGTAAAATGCAAACAGTGTATGTGCAACTGAGCCACCAAGGGAAAAGCCACAGAAAATAACCACGCTAGGTCATCCTGTAGAAATTTTGGGATCCAACTTTCTCTTCCTGGATTAAAACCTGTATATCACACGCACGCACACACGCACACACGGACAATATTTGATCTGGATCTCAAGATGGCCTCCATATGCATCCAGTCAGCTCCCCGGATGACTATGACCAGCTCTTCCTGGGTGGCCGTGTGTCACGTGTTCCACCCACACCTGATGAAGTCCACACCCCTGGCTCTGCAATCCGTGGGGGAGATGACAAGAGGGAGCCTTGCCACACTGCTCTCTGTCCAGCAGGGGGCGCTGCTGGCCAGCACGGGCATTGCCTAGACTTCCAGGAGGACCTGGCATCGGGCACTTGCTCAGGCTGGCAGGTCGGAGTCTCCGTGCCTCGCACTGCAGCCTGAGCATTTCGTGGGGCATAAAGGCGACCATGAACATTTACTTACAGAAGGTCTGGTGGGTCTAGGATTCCCTCCTTGTGACTTAACTTTGGCCGTGCTGGACCCTGGACTCTGAGCTAAAATTGACCACCTTGAGCTGCTCGGGCCACTGGTGACGATCTATTTTCCAGACATTCCAGGAACTTTTCTTTCAAAGTATAAATCCAGTTAAGTCAAGACATTCAATTTTAAAAACTGTTGACAATTAGCAAAGAAGATTGCATAGGGGGAAACCAGGAGGCAGGTGGCCTCACGTGCGGCGATGTGGGAGCAATCACGGCAATAGGAACAGCGTTATTGGGTCTCGCCAAATCCAGCCAGCCTAATCTGGATTTGTCACGGAAAGCTTAATTCAGAGACGTCACCCTGCAAGTCGTAAGGGCATTCATGACGATACAGAAAAGGCAGTGTGGGGGGAGGGGCCAAGATGGCAGAAGAGCATGGAAGTTTTTTTTGCTCTTGCATCCATAAAATGCAGCCACATCAACACAAAAGCATCCTGCACACCTCGAAAACTGATCTGAGGATTCATGCAACAGCTTGCCCAACCTGAACCCCAGAACTCCGTGGGGACGCGGCGCAGAGAGGTGAACTGGGGAAGAGAGAAGCCACAGAGGGCAGGGAGCTGTTTTTGCCTGCAGAGAGAGGACGGAGACAGGGGCAGAATATGGGGAAAGCAATCCCCTCGCCGTCCCCTCCCCCCGCCAAAAGCAGCTGGGGAGAAAGTGGACATGTGGAAAGAGCCACAGGCACTGAACCAAAACGGGAGGAAGGAGAAAGGAGCGGGTTTAAATTCCATGAAGACTGTACAAACAGGGGGAGGGCAGAGTGCGAAACTCCGCATCTGATAGCTGGCGGTGCTCTGGTCGGAAGGGCGAATCCCCGAGAGCAGAGTGAAGACTGGGGGTGTGGAGGAGGGGTGTCTGGACCCACACGGAGAAAAGCGGTTCCCCTGCTGCCAGGACACGAGGTAGAGTCTGTGTGGCCACCCCAGCCGACCCCACAGGTCCCAGCAGACCCCGGAGAACAGCCACATTCGCTGGTGCTGGAACAAGGTCGTTAAGGGGGAAGCCCGGTACCAGAAGGGTGTGGTGATTGTCCATAACCCTCGAAGCGCTGCTGCTACACCATCGCGTGAACGTTTTCGGGCGCAGGCTGGCACCCAGCCGCAGTCTCTGGGCATCGGCAGCGGCACGGTGTTGCCAGTGTTCCTGGGTGCGGCCGGCACCCGGCCACCGCTCGCTGAGACCCTGACGCGGAGGATCTGAGCAGGTCTCAGCCGCGGGCCCTCAGAAGAGAGGGGTCGGGAAACACAGCCGCCTGGGAGGTAAATCCCAGGAGGGAGGTGTCTCCTGGCAACCTGCCGGCTGGGCCACGGACAGTGTCAAAGCGGCCAGTGGACAGAAGCCGGAGACAAAGGACGGGGGCGGGATTGCCGACCGCAGACAGCCGACTTCCGATACTACAGACTGGGCACCTGAGTGACGCCAAGGGCTCCGCTCCCGCGCATGCGCATATGCACCTCCAAGCGCCCCAGCAATCCGCGCTTGTAGGCTAGCTGCGCCATCTAGTGGAGAACAGAGCCGTGACACTTAGCACCGCCCAACTGGGCCAACCTGGCTCTTCAGGAAGCCAGGTGTCTCCGCCACTTTGTAGTGTATGGACTACAAAGTGCTTCATCCTTTGACTTCTAGGGGACAACAATGTAACTTCAATCGTATTTCAGTCTGTTCGCGGGTCCATCTCTTTTCTTTTCTCTTTCATTTCTTTTCTTTTTCATGAAGACAGAAAGAGAAAACATATGTTGTTATTTTCCATGGTTTAAAATAATTTCCTTGAATGTCTTTCGACTATATTCGTGTAATTTTTTGTAAATGTGTCAAATTCTATTTGAATTCCATCATTTCATTTTATCCTATTTCGTTGTATTCTTTTTTCCAAATGTTCACACGGTTTCCTTTTTTTATGTGCTTTCCCTTTTTCCTCTAATCTTTCAAGCCCATTTCAACAACCAGACCAAAACTCACCTAGGCTCTAGCATCATTTGTGTGATTTGTGTGTGTGTGTTGTGTCTTATTTTTAAATTTCGAATTCTTTTGTCTTATTCATGCCTTTCCTTCCTCCCAAATGACGAAGCAAAGGAATTCACCCCAACAGAAAGAGCAGGAAGAAAGGACAGCCAGGCCCTTAACCAACCCAGATACGAGCAAGACGTTTGAACCAGAATTTAGAATCACGAGAATAAGAATACCAGCTGGGGTCGAAAGTCGATGAGAATGCCTTTCTGTGGGGATAAAAGAAGTAAAAGCTAGCCAGGATGCAATAAACAATGCTAAAAGCGAGCTGCGATCTGGAACAGATGCCACAGCGGCAAGGATGATAAGGCTGAGCAGGGAACCAGCGATAGAGGGGACAAAGCAATGGAGAATCACGAAGCGGAAGGAAAGAGGGAGACTAAAGCAAAAGAGCAGGGTTTCAGAATTCGGGAACTCAGCGACTCATTGAAAAGGAATCACATCACAATCATAGGGGTCCCAGAAGACGAAGAGAGAGAGACAAGGGGGCACAAGGGTTATGTGAGCACATCACAGCAGAAAACTTTCCTAACCTGGGAAAGACACACAAAATCCAGGAAGCACAGCAGAAGACTCCCATTAGATTCAACAACGTCCAACCATCAACAAGGCAGAGCCTAGTCGAGTTCACAAAATACTCAGGCGAGGAAAGAATCATGAAAGCAGCAAGGGCAACAAAAGTCCTTCCCCTACAAGGGACGACTGACCACATTTGCAGCAGACCTATCCACAGAAACCTGGCAGCCCAGAAATGAGTGGCAGGATATATTCGTCGCACTGAATCCTAAAAGGACGCGGCCAAAACTTATTTGTCCAGCAAAGCTGTCATTCCAAATAGAAGTAGAGATGGAAAGTTTCCCAAGCAAAAAGTAAAGGAGTTCCTGACCACTCAGCCAGCCCTGCAAGACATTTGAAGGCAGACTCTCCCAGGGGACAAAAGACATAAAAGAAAAAAACAGACCACAGGCAGAAAACACTGGCAAGGATCGGCGAACACCACCAGAAACTCCAACTCTACAAGCAACACAATGGCAATAACTTCATCCCTTTCAGTACTCACTCTTAACGTCAATGGACTCAATGCTCCAAGCAAAACACATAGGGTGACAGAACGGGTGAGAAAAGAAGGTCATCCACACGCTGCGTACAAGGGACCCACTTTAGATCTAAAGACGCCTTCAGATTGAAAGCAAGGGGATGGAAAACCATCTCTCATGCTCATGGTTGACAAAGGAAAGCAGGACTAGCCATACTCATATCGCAATACTAGAACTTGTATGGACCCAGAAAAGACCCTGAAGAGCCAAAGCACTGTTGAAAAAGAAAGGAAAGCCGGATGCATCACAATCGCAGACCTCAAGCTGTAATTACACAGCTGTAATCATCAAGACAGTATGGTCCTGGCACAAAAACGGACACTCAGCTCAAGAGAACAGAAACGGACCCACAAATGGATGGCCAACTATTCCTTGACAAAGCAGGAAAGAATATCCAATGGAATAAAGACAGTCTCTTCAACAAGTGGTGCTGGGAAAACTGGACAGCGACGTGCGGAAAAAGCAACCCGCACCGCTTTCTTACACCGTACACGTAAAGAAACTCAAAAGGGAGGAACGTCCTAAGTGTAAGACAGGAAGCCATCGAAACCCTCGAGGAGAAAGCAGGGAAAAGCCTCTGTGATCTGGGCCACAGCAACTTCTTACTCAACACGTCTCCGGAGGCAAGGGAAACAAAAGGAAACACGACCTATTGAGAACTCATCAAAAGAAAACTCTTCTGCACCGGGAAGGAAACGGATCAGCTACACTAACAAATCAGCGAAATCTTCAATGGTAGAAGATATTTGCGAACCACACATCGGAGAGAGGCTCAGTATACAAATCGATAAAGAACTGATCACACTCAACAGCCAACACCCAACGAATCCAGTGAAGAAATGGGCAAAAGTCATGAATAGACACTTCTCCCAGAAGACATCCAGATGGTCAACTGACACATGAAAAAATGCTCAACCTCACTCATCATCAGGGAAATCCGTATCAAGATCACAATGAGCTACCACTTGACACGTGTCATAACGGCTAACATTAACAACTCAGGCAACAACCGATGTTGGCGAGGGTGCGGAGCAACAGGATCTCTTTTGCACTGCCGCTGGGAATGAAAACTGGCGCCGCCACCCTGGAAAACAGTATGGAGGTTCCTCAAAAAATTGAAAGCGCAGCGACCCTATGAGCCAGCAATTGCACGACTAGGTATTTACCCAAGGGATATGGGTGTGCTGGTTCGAAGGGGCACCTGCACCCAAACGCCCCCAAAAGCTTCTAGCAGCACTACCAACACTAGCCAAAGTATGGAAAGAGCCCGAATGTCCATAGATGCATGGAATGGAAAAAGAAGAGGTGGCACATATATATACAATGGAACATTATGCGGCGATCGAAAGGAAAGACAGGGTGCCATTCGCAACTATGTGGCTAGAAGTAGAGGGTATTCTCCTCAGCGAAATTAGTCAGAGAAAGACAACTAGCCTATGACTTCACTCATATGAAGGCTCTAAGTGCAAAACAGATGAGCATAAGGGAAGCCAAGCAAAAATAATATAAAAACTGGTAGTGAAAAAACATAAGAAACTCTTAAATATGGAGAACAATTAGAGGGTTTTGGGAGTGGTTGTGGGAGGGAAAGATGGGATAAATGAAATCATTGTTGCTAGCCAACTTGGACGTAAATTTAAAAAAATAAATGAAATTTAAAAAAGAAAAGAAAAGGCAGTATGAATGTATTTTTACTTGTTCATGTGAGAGCACAGGCATCCTTAAAAGTACACCTGAAAATGGTGAAAACTTCATCTTTCATTAGTTTAAATTGAAATCATGTATTTCCTACACAATAGATCCTAGACATGTCTCCAATCTATAGGTAAAACAATATATTCAGAAGGAGAAAGCAAAAAATGGGTAAAAGAATATGCTATATTCTATATTCAAAATGAGGATAATCTGTCAAAGAGTCCAGGCTACAAAGATAATGAGAAACATGAACTTAAATATATATGTAGAATATACTTAGAATATTAAACAATTATGGTTGTCCTCCACATGCATCTCAAAGGCATTTGAATTTATACATCACGCACAAAGTATGGAAAATAACAGATACAATTTCAATAACAGAAATACACTCCATAGATAGATAATAGAGACCCGATGAAGACAGGAAGATACATGATAGACACACAGATAGATGACACATAGACATGAGGAAACAGGTGGTAGAATGGTCTTTTTGAGACAATTCTCCATCCTGACTACCCACTTGGCAGATTCTGGGCCATTCTGAGATCTGGAGACCAAGACAAGCTGGGGTGTCATTCAAGTTCGGAGGCGGGCTGACTCAAGCCCCAGGAAGCACCCACATGTCAGTACCAAAGCATTCAGACAGAGCAAAAGTCTAGTCCTCAGAGATGGGTCAGCTTCGTGCTCCAGGAAGGCCTGGGATAGACTGGCTGAGGTCACTACATGGAGGAGAGCAAACTGTGACCTCATTCTAATAATGCCAAAGATAGTACTGTCTAAAACTCCATTGAAAACCCAACAATTTTATAGGAAAAGGTGAAAACCCAATGGAATATATAATCATTGAAAAAACAGGTCCAGGGGCGCCTGGGTGGCGCAGTCGGTTGAGCGTCCGACTTCAGCCAGGTCACGATCTTGCGGTCCGTGAGTTCGAGCCCCGCGTCGGGCTCTGGGCTGATGGCTCAGAGCCTGGAGCCTGTTTCCGATTCTGTGTCTCCCTCTCTCTCTGCCCCTCCCCCGTTCATGCTCTGTCTCTCTCTGTCCCAAAAATAAATAAACGTTGAAAAAAAATTTTTAAAAAGAAAAAACAGGTCCAAGCTTGGTGCATGCCAATGGATATTTTAAGAAAAGTGAAAGGTGTGCTTCTCCTCTGGCCCCCACTAACCACCCCCCCCTCAAGAATCTGGTCTATTCTCCTTAGGGAGTGGTCCTGAGTGTGGCTGGTGCCAGGCTGGTACGGTGAAGGGATGGGCTGGTTGTGAGGTGAGACCAACTGGGAGTTGAGAGGATGAGAATTGGGAAGGGTGTGGTGATGGGTGGGGCCGGGGTAAGAATGCTGCCAGTAAGGGTGGGGCAGTGGTCCCATGCCATTGAGTGAGGCCAGGTTGAGGCCGGGGGAAGCTGTGGGCAGGGCTGGATGGCACCAGGCTGGGAGAGGGCCATGCCTTGAGGGCAATGGACAGAGGCCACAGGAACAGCCTCCTGGAGAAGATAGGAAAGGCCAAATGAAAAGTGCACACGACGTCCAATACGCGCCAATCTTCAAGGAGGGAAACCATCCAGACTGCCGACGGCATTGCACTTGGAGGCCCTCCCCCTAGTCCAATGAGAATTCTTGATGCCTCTCAATGCATCTGTTTGTGATGGATAATATCAGATAACCTATTAATATCATCTAACACAGTTTCCGTGTACGTCATAAAGTCAAAATATTTGGCATAGTAGTTGACCCTCCATGATGCCTTACCGAAGATATTAGACATTTCATATGTAGAACCCCCAGAGAAGACTTACAACATTGATAATATTATCCACAGTTAAATGCGTTGCAAAAGGGGAGTGAGGTTAACAATGTAAAAGAGCAGCCGCATGACCTGAATAAAATGAATATTAGAAAAAGAGCCCGATTATTATGGTTTTGTCAGAAGGAATAAGACAGTAATGGGGCAGTGGGCAAGGCCTGAGTCAGGGGCCGGGGAAAGGGAACAACAGCCTCTGACTCAAGTCACACAGAGTCTGCATGGATGGAGTTTTGGGTGGGGCTCACCCTGTGACTCCTGTACTTCCCTCCTGGTTTAAGTGACATTGGATGGCCAACAGCTAGTTGCTCTGCCTTCTGGCTGCACAGATCTGCAGAGAGAGAGAGGGGAGCATTCCCCAAAGAATGCTCTTTAGGGCGAAGGAGAAGGCGTGTGCTCTTCCTAAGGGGGGATTCCTCTCTGCAGACCTATGGGATTTCCCTGGGTCCTCCTCAGAGTTTGCCCTGAGGGAGAGAAGAAAGATAGCCTGTTCCTAAGGTGATATTTTGACCAGCACCTGCCCAGCCTGTCAAATATTGCTGTGTCACAAAATCCTATGGAGGGCAGTAAATCACAAGCCAGGCCTCCAAAAGGCAGCCAATATGTGCATCTCTTGTCATAGGGTTCCGGCATATGCACACATGAAGCCTCACCAACGGATCCCATTATGGGCCAAAGACAGACTGAGCCTGCCCAGTGCATATTGGAGGTACGCAGGATCACATGGAAATATTTTTATAGTTTATTTATTTTATCTTCAGGGAGACCGGGGGGGGGGGGGAGGGGAAGAGTGGAGGAGGGGCAGAGCAGGAAGGAGAGAGAGAATCCCAAGCAGGCTCTGCCCTGACAGTGCAGAGCCAGACACCGGGCTTGAATTCATGAGCTCTGAGATCATGACCTGAAATCAGGAGTCGGATGCTTAACCGGCTGAGCTACCCAGGTGCCCAATCACACAAAAATGATTCTAATAAGCATGTATTTACACACTACAGCTGGGTTTGCCTGAGGTTCTGAAAGTCGAAGCAGACCTAGGTCCTATCAAGCTCCTCTTTCCTGACAATTAAGCTTTGACAAAGTAAATAATTAAAAGTAATCTTCAAAGCTGAGAAAGAAACTAATGCACCTTATGTCCTATTTGGAAAATTTTTATTAAATGTGAAAAAAAGGAAACATAGCTTCATGATAACATTTAATAACGAAAATGAAGAAAGCGGGTAATATATTCTCCAGTACAATTGGCACAAAACTACCTCACAGAGTCTACTGAATTAATCTCTGCTTTGAATTTGCAAAGGAAACAGTTGGATCCTTTATTCAGAATCCCCAAATTGTACATTTGCAAAACAAATGCATTTAATTTCATAGGTTATATTTACATTGAGGCTTACAACTTATTATTATAATTTCACTAAATTTCTTAAATATGTATTTACATAAAATAAACTTTACATTCACGTTGATAAGTATCATCTGAAAAATAACATATATCACCTAAAGAAAAAGTGTGTTCTGTGTTGGGAGAGGGGATGTATGTATACACACGACACAAGCGTGATATCCAAGTATTATCAGGGCTCCAATTTTGCACATTGAGGCCAAAAGGGCAATTGGAACCCGTTTTCAATTAAACAGTCATCTCCTCAGTGTCACTGAGTTGGAGGTCAAGATTCCAAGGCCATGAGGTGTCTCACTGCCAATTGCACTCATCTGAGGATGATGAAAGCTGCAGGCGATCAAAGAGGACACTCAATGGGATGCACACACAGGCTCCCTCAGACTGGTATGTGTCGGGAGGGACCTGACCAGTGGGGGCTGGTGGCTCGGGAGCTTCCAGAGAGGGAGCTGTAATGAACCTGGAGCTCCAGCCACCTTTGTCCAGGTGGCTGAAGACCATTCGCAGGGACTGGCCGGGTGCCTGCTGATACGGTGGACATGGGGGCAAGGTGCACGCCTGGAGAGTGTCCAGGTGAGGTTGGGGGCGTGGAGACTGGAGGCCCCTGCTTTGCAGTGAGACAGGTGTCTTCTTGGTCAGTTGGGCTGCCCCTGTGGGACCACATGCACTTCTCCTTGCTGGACGACAGAGACTCTGGAGAAGCCCCACATGGGTGCTCCCTGTGCTCTTGTGGGGTGGCTGGAAGGGGCTGCAACGGGGTTTCTTTCGGGGGTTCTGGCACGTGTCGTCGGGGAGCGGGGCCCATCTCTTGCCTGGTGTCTGGATGTGGGGCTGGGGACTTGGAGCCAAACGGGTTGGAGGAGGATCAGGGCTCACCTCAGGACGCTTGGCTGGTGCCTGGGCATGGCCAGTGCCCTGCGCCCTGGAGACAGTCTGAAGACCTTCAAGGGAGGCACATCGGGGCCGGTGTTGTCTCAGCTGGACACGGAGGCCTGGATCCCGGGCAGAGCGTTGGTGTGCCGGGGCAGGCGGGGCAGGCGGGGCTGGGGTCCCCACATGCTGGGCATCCTGTCGGCCTGCAGGCGGGAAGGTGCTCGCCGCAGGTCTCCCGAGAGGAGCAGCCGACGGGTACAGCTGTGTCGTGTCAAGCGTCCCGCTAGGAGGCTCAGCCGGGACGTGCGGCTCCAGCACGGACACCCTCTTGGTGGTGTACACGGGCATCAGCCTGTGCGGATGCTGTGCGAACACACAACACACAGACAACGGCCATGAGTCCTTCCTCCCCACCAAGGACACACGCACGACAAGCACAGCAAAGAAACAGACAGAAACGCCAAGACCTCAGTCCATTGCAAACAACTGGGAGAGACAGGAAAGGATTCTACTGACAGAGGATGAGGGTCTCCAGCTCAGTGCTGATCAGGAAGAAACACTGGGCATTAGCCCCTTGATGCTTTGATTCCACGGGAGCGACAGACCAGAAAGGTTGTGCATCGTGCCTGCCTCCCGAAATGGGCAAGCACGTCCATTCATGCTTCCAGGGAAAGTACAGGCATCCTGCATGTGGAGGTTTGCAGTGGGGGCTACTGAGTTCCATGGGCAACTTGGGAGTATGTGTCGCAAAGAAAGATGCGTGGTCTTCCAGAGAGGCGTCTAGGTGTTGCAAGAGTTTCCTGATATAGTGTTCTCACCGCCCTCCCCCACTAGCCACACTGTTAGCACACATACAAGGGATCCTGCAAAAGCATGGACACCCAGGGGAACTGGGTGAAAAGGACCCTCAGAGAAATCACCTTGGTTGAAGTTGAAACCCTCTGTTCCCAGAAGGGCAATGAAGCCTACCCCTGTCCCAGGGAAAGAAGAAGAGCAGGAACAGGGGACACTCACCCTCTCATAGTCACAGGGTTCTGTGGATTCCCTCCAGGTTCGCTGCTGCCTTCCTGGGCGTCTCCTGGAGAATCTCTGGAGCAGCGCCTTCCTCTGCTGACTTTCTCGCCTGCACGACAAAACTCGGGAAGTAGAAGGAGCTGCATTGCCTGTCTTCCACATTCTCCTTGGTTCCAGATTCTCCCTCAGCTTCCTGGAGTCCCAGGTCTGGGGGATCCAGGACCTATCCCAGTGCCTCATGGTGCACCAGCTGCTTGATGTTTTGTGCCCAAAGGCTCTGCAGTTCTTACACTTTACCTGTGTGAGGGAAGGTGGAGAGGCTCAGTAAATGAGCAGGAATCAAAATCCAAGTGTAAAGAACATGAGAAGTGTGGGGGATAAGCTTAGGAATCCCCTGGGCTTACACCAATGGGTTAACAAGGCATAAAGAAATTCAAAGCCATAGAATGCTCCCCCAAACACCTGAGTTTGGGTAAATCAGATTGGCACCCCAAGAATAGGGAGGTGCAAAGGCACCCAAAATAGAAACTGGGTGCAGAGTCCCCAAAATAGGAACAGGTGCAAAGGCTCCCAATACAAAAGTATATGAGATAAGCAAGATCAGGCATGCAGGGCAAAAAGGCCTCCCAATTAGTACTATAGCAGAAAAGCTGCTTTCACAGGAGGAAAGGGCCAAGTTAGGTAAACTGGTGAATTGGACAATGGGCACTGCGCTGCAGGCCAAGCAACCTGGAGAGGAGATGGTTAACAAAAGAAAAGGTGCCTTGTTAACCCTGAGGCTATTCTCCCTGTATGTCTCATCCCCTAAGCTGACAAAGATAAACAGGCACAGTACCTCCTGTCTGCCCTTAACAATAGTCTGCCTATCTGCCCGGGGCCAGGATTTTGTTTAATACTGACCCAAACCCCAAACACTGTATATCTTCAAAACCCCCATTTTCCCTCACGTCCCCAAGTTAATGTTCACAGTTTCTTGGTCTTTTTGTGCATGCCCATCACGTTTGTAAGCCTTCTGATCTTAATAAATAAGGGGCAAGAACCCTGATTTGGGTCTCTTGTCTTTGCCCAGACCTTAGCCATCTCTCGCTTTAATGCTGTGTCCCCTTTTTGCTGGACAAAAGAGAACTTTAGACTTAGAGTCTATGACAGAGAAAGACATATTCTGGGAGCGGAAGATGGGTTCTGGACAGGGTACATCATATACGACTTGTGAGCTCCGGGATATTTAATATGTTTGAACCTCTGTGGGGGGAGGGACCACAGCAGGGATTGGAGATTTCAGACTGAATAGAAATGAGCCACATGGAAAGATTTGGACAAACACCAGCCTAGACCTGACCTATGTACAAGTAAGTTTGATCCGCAGATCTGAAGATCCTAATGAGCCTGCTGGGGAGATTCCAAGGCAGACCATCCTTGGCTAGGAAAGGATAACTGACAGAAGGACACAGAGCTTGTCATGTGCAATCCCCATCTCCAGAGTAGTGGCTCCCACCCGCTGCTTCACCACACCTCCAAGGATCCACTTACCCTAGGATCCTCCTCCACTGGCCTGGGATTCCTGTACACCATGGGGACCCTGTGTTGCCTCTTCCATTTTGGGGCATTCAAGGGTCTGTAAAATTCTTGCTTGGTGTGACCTGCTGCCATCTGCCCCACCTCCTTGGAGGGTCAGGTCAGCCTTCTGCGGATAGGGATTTCTGGATTTCCTGAGTCAAAAGAGAAAGGAGAGTCATATTCACATAGATATTTGACTCTTTCATGTACCCCTTCTCCCAACAGGCATGAGGGAGCGTCATGACCTCCAGGTCAAATACAGTCTTCAGCCTGCATGACCTCTCCTTCCTGCATGTTCTACACAGTCTACTGAGGACCCACCCCCAGCAGGGAAACCTTAGGGAAGGCAGGGGAGATGGTCTTGAGTGACTCCAGGGAGAGACTTTCATGAAGTCTTTCAAATGTACTCTGGTATGAAAACCACAGGAAATACTGCCCTGACTTACACGAGAAATACTGCCCCAACATACACAAGTATGCTTGACTCTCAAAAACCAGAACTGCCCATTTGACATAAAAGGAAGCCATTTTCAAATACAAAATCAATTCCAAAAACCCAGTATCCCTTCTGCTAGATTGGAATATTCCAAGGTGAGGGTCTGAACTCTTATTTATCGTTTCTTTCTAGGTCCCCACTCTGAATTTCCTTGTAAACCATGGGAAATGAATATCGAAACTCCGGTGAACTCGGAGTGAATTCTTTAGGCTTTCAGACCCAGTGGTGAAATGGAGCAGGATGCTGTCGCTGCTCCCACATGCCCCACACCAATCAGACTCTGGGGTTCAGTTCCTTTCGAATCTGAACCTCATGTCCTCAGGAATATTGAGATACATGACTTTCCTCAGTCTCTTTCCCCAGAATAGTCATCAACACTAAAGACTATTCACCTGGTGAGTAGAGGCACATCACAACTTCCATTTCGTCCCTGTCCAATTTCTCTGCTAGCTCAGGTGAGGCCGAAATCATCCCAACCCACCTGAAATGCAAATGTGCTCCCACTGTGTGTCAGAGACGTTCAGAACAATGTGTGGCAGGCAGACTCCAGTGGAGGAGAATCAGCGTCCGAATGCATGAGGAATGGTCAGTGAGAGAAGCTTCCTTCCTTCCCTGACCTTTATATCGGCCCAAGGTCACGTGACCTCTCGATCACTTTAATCCAATTAATTCAATCAGCTGTGCTGTTGTCCCTCCAAGAAACTAGGAATTAACCCTTGTGGTTTAGCATTTACATGCATTAAGAAAAAAATTTTTAATGTTTATTCATTTTTGAGAGACAGAGAGACACAGAGCAGGAGCAGGGGAAAGGCAGACAAAGAGGGAGATACAGAATTTGATATAGGCTCCAGGCTCCCAGCTGTCAGCACTGAGCCTGACACAGGGCTCAAAACCACAGTCTGTGAGATCATGGCTTGAACCGAAGCCCAACACTTAACCTACTGAAAACCCCAGGTGCCCTTCATGCATTTGTAAATAGTATGTATACGGAGATAGACTTTTCAGAATCATCTTTATTCTAGGAAAAAG
Source organism: Puma concolor (assembly GCF_028749965.1). Lineage (NCBI taxonomy): Eukaryota > Metazoa > Chordata > Mammalia > Carnivora > Felidae > Puma > Puma concolor. The sequence goes on from NC_141670.1 coordinate 7,030,507, forward strand.
AGACATGTGTGTGTATGCCTGTTTCATTCATAACCTCGCTTTTCTTATTTGCCTACCCAGAAGCTTTTGGGGCCCCTGGCATCATGTATGTTCCTGTGGTTGGGGGCCCCTTCAGCCCCTTCAGTCCTCCATGTTCAAGCTTCTCACTTTCCTAATGGGAGCAGTGTGTCCATGACCTATTTCCAATGTCCCTTCACTCCACACCCTGCCCTGCCCTCCCCATTCCCCTTTCTGTCTCTAGGATGGTAACTATGCTTGCTAGGACATTCGGAGGAATGGGATCCTATGCTCCATGTCCCCTTGGGACTAGCTGCCTTGGCACTTGGTCTTGTGACCCAAATCGCTGTTCCTGACAAGTCCCTGTGTTGATGCAGGGGGCTCCCTGTCTCCGACTCTCCTCGTTTGGGGCCCTTTCTTCTTGCCCACCAACTTGGACATTCTATTTAGCTTTTTCTCCCATTGGGGAATATTGGTGTGATTGCCACCATTTCTCATGGCCTGGCTGGCATTAGCCATGGACACTGTGTCAGGGGGATGTCTTTCAGATCCTGAAGGGCCAGAGCCAAGGAACAAGGTGGAATCCTATCGGTGGGGCATTTCTGAGTGTCATCCAAGCGATCACCTTTCTCCCACAGCAGTGCAAAAGCTAGCGGCCCCACTGGCCAAGATGGAGGGCCTCCATCGGCAGTGCTGTTGGCACTCTGGATGGTTTCTCTCCTTGAAGATTGGCGTTATTGGATGTGGTATGCACTTTGGAATTGGACTTTCCAATCTTCTCCAGGAGGCTGCTCCTGTGGCCTCTGTCCACTGCCCTCGAGGCATGGCCCTCTCCCAACCTGGTGCCCTCCAGCCCCACCCACCGCTTCCTTCAGCCTCTGCCTGGCCTCACTCCATGGCACCATACCACGGCCCCACCCTTACATGCAGCATCCTTACCCCTGCCACAGCCATCCCCACAGGCCTTCCCAATGCTCTCAACCCTCAGCTGGCCTCACCTCACATCTAGGCCCTCACTCCACCTCGCCAGCCTGGCACGGGCCACTGTCAGGACCACTCCCCAAGGAGAATTCACCAGATAGTGGGCGGGGGAGAAGGCGAGCGAGACCAGGGCACAAGCACACCTTTCCCTGTTCTTCAAATATCCGTTGGTAGGCACCAAGTTTGGACCTGTTTCTGCCAGGAATTATCTCTCCCTTTGGTTGTCATCTCTTCCTAGAAAATCAATTGCATTCTCACTGGACGGTGTTAGATGATAGTAACTCACACATGACTGGTCTGAAAAAAATCAAGTCCCCCTATTTAATGTAGTGACATGAGCCAATCCATTCCAGACCTTCCTGGAGCACAAAGCTCACCCCTGTTCCAGGATGAGACACCTACTCCTGTCTGAGTGCCTGACCCTGACATGTCCGTTCTTCCCGGGTCTGGAGCCTACCATCTTCAGACTCCAATGACACCCGCTTGCTTCTCTCACTGGTTCTGTAGCCTCAGCCCCTGCCAGGACCTAGCAAGTGGACAAGGAGGGCTATGTTATTGTTTCAAAAGCAATTCTCCTCTCTTCTGTGAGGGAGAAGCTGATGGGTACAGTGCTCTTATATCAGGTGTCATGCTAGGAGGCTCACCCAGGAGGTGTGATTCCAGGACAGATGCCCTCTTGGTGGTATACATGGGCATCAGCCTGTGTGGATGCTGTGGGAACACACAACACAGAGAGAATAGCCACTACTCTTTCCTCACCACCAAGGACGCATTCGTGACAAACACAGCAAAGAGAGAAACAGAAACTCTAAGACCTTAGTCCATTCTTAAAAAATGTGAGAAAGAAAAGAATTCAATTTTCATTGGAAGTGGTCCTCCACCTCAGGGTGGTGATGAAAAACTACATGGCTGTATCACCTTGATGCTTTGATTCCATCAGAACAACTACTAGAAAGGTTCCGCATCGTGTCTGCCTCCCGAATTGGACAAGCACTTCCATTCTGGCTTCTAGGGAAATTAGAGGCCTCCTGCTGGTGGAGGTTCATGGTGGGGGCTACTGAGTTTGGATAGTCAATGGGGCGGGGGGGGGGGTGTCACCAGGGAAAGATGCCTGTGCATCCTGAGAGATCCAGGTGTTGGAAGAGTGTCCCAAAATAATATTCGCACCCCACCCCACACATTGCTAACACACATACAAGCAATCCCTCAAAATCATGGACATAAAGGAAAGTCCGTGAAATGGATCCCCATGGAAATCACTTTGGTTTCATCTAGGTTACCTAATTTGTTAGCATACAAATATTCAAATCATTTTGTAATACTTTTTATATTTCTGTCACTCTGACATAACCCCACTTCATTTCTCATTCTGCTAGTTGAGTCCTCTCTTTTTTTATGTGTAATGTACCTAAAATTTTGTCTTTTGTTTTGTTTTCAAATACTGACTTTCTAAAATATTTTTTTAATTTTTTAACCTTTATTAATTTTGGGGAGGGGGTGGGGATGAGAGAGAGAGAGGGGGGAGGAGAGGGAGAGAACGAGTGGGGGAATGGCAGAGATGCAAGGGGACAGAGGATCCAAAGTCGACTCTGGGCTGACAGCCCAATGTGAGGCTTGAACTGTATCATGAGATCATGACTGGAGCCAAAGTCAGATGGTTAACTGACTGAGCCACCCCACCTCCCCTAAAATATTTCCTATGTCACTTTTCTTTCTTTTCCTCTCCTCTAATCTTTATGATTTTTCTTCATTCTTCTATCCTTAGGTTTAGGTTGCTCATCTTTTCCTGGTTTATAAGGATGTGAAGTTAGGTTATTAGGTTTAGATAAGATTTCATTTTATGTGTTTCCATATATGAACTTCCCTCTTAGTGCTGCTTTCACCGCATCACACAGGTTTTAGAATATTGTGTTTTTGTTTCAGTTGTCTCGAGATGTTTTCTAATTTCCCTTGTGATTTCCCCTTTGTCTCATTGGTTGTTAAGAATATGCTGTTGGGGGGCGCCTGGGTGTTGCAGTTGGTTAAGTGACTCTTGATTTTGGCTCAGGTCATGATCTCACAATTTGTGAGTTTGAGCCCTGCGTCGGGCTCTACACTGAGTGTGGAGACTGCTTGGGATTCTCTCTCTCTCTCTCTCTCTCTCTCTCTCTCTCTCGCTCATGCTCTTCCCCTGCTCATGCTCACACTCTCTCAAAAATAAGTAAATAAACTAAAAAAAAAAAAAAAGAATATGTTGTTGGAGGGCCTGGTTGGCTCAGTCGGTTTAATGTCTGACTTTGGCTCAGGTGATGATCTCACGGTTAGTGAGTTCAGGCCCCAAGTCAGGTTTTGTGCTGATGCGTGGAGCCCGATTCAGATTCTCTGTCTCTCTGTCACCGCCCCCTCAAAAATAAGTAAACATTAAAAATTAAAATATATGTATATTGTTTTATTTCCACATATTTGCAAATTTTCCAGTTTTCCTTCTGTCATCGATTTCTATTTATTTTCCATTGTGAGCAGAAACAGTACTTTGTATGATTTCAATCTCTTTAAATTTATTAAAAGTTTTTTGCGGGGCGCCTGGGTGGCGCAGTCGGTTAAGCGTCCGACTTCAGCCAGGTCACGATCTCGCGGTCCGTGAGTTTGAGCCCCGCGTCGGGCTCTGGGCTGATGGCTCAGAGCCTGGAGCCTGTTTCCGATTCTGTGTCTCCCTCTCTCTCTGCCCCTCCCCCGTTCATGCTCTGTCTCTCTCTGTCCCAAAAATAAATAAACGTTGAAAAAAAAAATTAAAAAAAAAAAAAAAGTTTTTTGCAGCCAAACATATGGTCTGGTCCAGAGAATGTTCCCCATGTGCTTGATTTGTTATGCTGTTGGTGGTGGAGTGTATCATATATCTGTGAGGACTAACTGATATGCTGCTGTTTAAGTCACTTTCTTTCTATACAGAACTTCTATCTGATTCTTGTATCCGTTACTGAAAATAAGTATTGATGTCTCCATTATTGTGGAAGTATTTCCTTTTTTCCCTTTGATTTTGTCAATGTTTGCTTCATATATTTGGGACTTCTAATATTTGTCACATATATATTTATAAGTATTATATCTCCTTATACTACAGATTCTTTAATCAATATATAGTATCCTTGGGTGCCTGTGTGGCTCAGTCAGTTGAGTGTCCAACTTTGGCTCAGGTCATGATCTCGTGGTCTGTGAGTTCAGGCCCCGCATCCAGCTCTGTGCTGACAGCTCAGAGCCTGGACCCTGCTTCGGATCCTGTGTCTCCCTCTCTCTCTGCCCCTCCCCTGCTCATGCTCTGTCTCTCTCTGTCAAAAATAAATAAACATTAATATATATATTCCTTGTTTATCTATTGTAACAGTTTTGGACTTGATGTCTGTTTTGTCTGATATTAAAATAAGTACCTTAGCTCTCTTTTGGTGACTACTTCCATGGCATATCTTTTCCCCCCTTTAACTTTTAACCTAGTTGTAGCTTTAGATTTAAGCGGAATCTCTTGTAGACATTATATAATTGCATCATGATTTTGTTTGTCCTTCTGTTTAAAATTTTTAATCCATTCTGCCATTCTACATCTTTAGGTTGGGTAATTTCATTCATTTATATGTCCAGTAATTATTCATAAAGGAAGACTTACACCCTTGGGTTATTAAATATGAATATGAAGTATGAACTAGTATTTTACATCTCTTTGGGTTTTAACTGTAATTATGTACTGTAACACCAGCATGATAGTTTAATGACATAGTACAATTACATTACAGTACAATATATAAACTAACACAGTGGTATGACAGTACATAACCCATGAAGAAGGAAATATATATATATATATATATATATATATATATACACACATACGTATGTATATACGTATGTATATGTGTGTGTGTGTGTGTGTGTGTGTGTGTGTGTATATATATATATATATATTTGTGTGTGTTTATATGCCATACATGAGTTTTTAAAAAAATTAACAGTGCTATACAAAACTTGATCGTTTTTAATCACATGAAAACGTGCCTTTTTTGTTCTTCTGTATCCTTTCCTTTATCTTTAGGTTTCCATCATTTGGGATAACTTTCATTTATCTGAAGAGCACCTTTCTATGGAAAGTACTACATGTTCTCAGATGAAAATGTCTTTAATACTGTTTTTTTAAAGGGTTTTTCATTAACTTTAGAATTCTGACAGATAATTAACTTTTTTGAGCACCTTATTGATAATTCATTGACTTTTATTCACTTTTGTTGAGAAATTGGTGTAATTCTTACTTTGCTCTTTAAAGGAAGTAAGTTCTCCATCCTTTGCCTTAATTTGTAACTATATGCATGTCTGGGAAAGGATGAGAAAATAAATTTGAATGGAGTCGTTCAGGCTCCTGCAGAAGAGGAAAATCAACTTATATCTCTTTTGAGAAATCTAATGACAATAATATTTAGAAGTGGTCTGTACATAGAGAATAGAAACTATTCCTTGATTTGCCTGGGTGGATATTCTACTGTAAAATTTGCTATCAGATAGCAATCATTTATTTATTCTTATATTTCTGGATATTTATTTATTCTCTTTGCTTTACATGTTTATTTGTGATTTATACTCTTTCATTAATGTATTAAATTTCTGTGTATTTCTCTTTAAATTTTTTTTTTCAATGTTTATTTATTTTTGAGACAGGGAGAGACAGAGCATGAACGGGGGAGGGGCAGAGAGAGAGGGAGACACAGAATCAGAAACAGGCTCCAGGCTCTGAGCCATCAGCCCAGAGCCCGACGCGGGGCTCGAACTCACGGACCGCGAGATCGTGACCTGGCTGAAGTCGGACGCTAAACCGACTGCGCCACCCAGGCGCCCCTCTGTGTATTTCTCTTTAATGTTCAATGCATGCTTAAAACTATTAATTTCCATAGTTCTTTGCATATCTCATTATTATAGTCTTGTTTATTAAACCTATCTAAGCACAACTATTTACATATTACCTATTTGGATATGGAGGTCCAGACTGAGTGTTTAAAAAAAAAACAAACCCTCGTGGCTTGACCTATGGGACCAGGGCTGTTAATGTGTACTGCTTATTGGTATTCTTCGTCTCTAGAACAGTTCTTATTTTCATTATAAACCTTTTCTTATACTATAAGGCATTTACGTTATGTGTATTGGAGTCCCACCCTCACCCCCCAGCTCTTTTTTAGTACTTCTATGTAGGGGAAGGAAGAGAGAGCGAGAGCGAGAGAGAAGCAAACCACAGAGATTCTTAACTGGAGAAAACAAACTGAGGGTTGCTGGAGGAGAGGGAGATGGGGGGATGGGCCAATCAGGTGATGGGCATTAAAGAGGGCACTTGTTGGGATGCTCATCCTAGACACCAGGTGTCATCTGTAAGTGATAAATCCCTGAGTTCTACTCTTGAAACCAATATTACACCATATGTGAACTAACTATATTTAAATAACAATTTGAAACAAACAAAAAAAGCAATGAAGTACAGTTCATTCTGGGGATGGAGAGAGGAAGTAAGGAAATTGAAGACACTGCCCCTAAGGACATGGCTTTAAAAGTAGTATTTTAAAGATGCTTTAAAAAAAAATAAAGGACACCAGGAAGAACGTGCTTTTACCAAATCAAGAGTTTCAATACATGAATTATAAAATGGAGTTAAATAGAAATTCTGGAGTTGAAAATTATAATAGCTGAAATGAAAAAAAAAAACATATCATAAGAGGGCTCCTAGCATTGGATTTGATCAGGAGAAAAACTAATCAGCAAACATGAAGGCAAATCATTTGAAATGATCAGTCATGGTTTAAAGATGAGCCAAAGATGGTCTCTGCATATCAGGCCTATGTTGTTTATTTATTGACAGGGGACAGAGCCCTTTAGCTCAAAAGCTCTTGTTGCCAAATTCAAATTTTTACACACTGAATTGCTCTAAACATAGCCCAAATTTGTAGATTTTAAGCCGTTTTTAGTATGGCTATATCTTCTGTGCATACCCCGTGAATCCCCACCTAATGTCTACTAGCAGGAAATAAGATAAACCATGACTATCAGTGTCTCCAAGCTCCTGTCATTCATTCATAATTCTCTGGCTCAGAGACTCCCTATATTGTTGTTGAGAGACGTCATCTCCACAGGTAAGCACCTTCTCCAACCCCTCTCCTCTGGGGAGTTTCTTTGCCATCCTAGCTTCCTGGGTAGTGGCCCCACACTGTAGCCACTGGAAGATATCATCCATGAGGGACCTCTCCACTTGGTCAGGCTGTCTGTGTGCCACTCAGACGAATCTTGTGTGAGTATGGCCCACTGTGATCATATAATTGTATGTGATCAGCCCTACACTGAAGTCCCTTAATCTCAGTATGACTCCCCAGCACACATCCATGTGGGCATGGATAAATCCCACTGGGACATGGGGGTGTGTGCATCCATCATAGGGGTCCCAACACTAGCACAGACCCCACCCCCCAGGTGGAACCAGGACCTATCCCTTCCCTCCTGGTGACACACAGACCAGGGGACAGGGATGGTGATTCCTGGATGAGGTACCAGATAGGTATCAAATAAGGTGGTTGCTCAGAATTCCAGTTCAATTCAACTACAACGTGTGGATGGAGCATACTTTCCCTGAGGCAGATGTCGGTTGCTCATCACCCTTGCACATGAGTTGACATGTTTCTACCCTACCTGGACCATAGAATCGCTGGTGGAGATTTTTTTTAATGATATATCAGTTTCAATCAGGAATGTGCTCATTTATTTGGTCTCAGGCCCATGTTTTTGGGATTGAGCTGGAATGGCAAGCGCACAGGCCAGCCCAGTGGAGCTCCTTGGAGTATTTCCCCTTGATGTTTAGGTTCAATATTGGTGTTGGTCAAAGGACAATATTTCTAAGCCTTGGAGACAAAGCAGGGACATCCCCTTTGTGAGAATGCTTAATTTTCTAGGGGAGAAGTACATTACATTCATTATTTAAAAAAAAACAAAACAGCTTATGTGGCAGCTCATAGGTTGAGGGATTTTATCCTACTGGAGCCCTATTTTCTGGTCTGTGGGATGGGGTGGCGAACAGCTATGGCTTTATCTAAGGTGACTGGAGCATGCATGAATCAGGAATTACCTTAAGAAGATGTAGACTGTGGTCATGGCATTAACTCTTGTTTCTACTTAGCTCAATTGAGAAGCGTGGGGACAAAATCCACAGAGCTTTCTGGGGGCTTGGAGGGCACAACTGCCATCTCTCTGGCACCAGGTTGCTTCCAGTAGCAGAGACACAGGGTGAAGGGTCACCAAATTTTGGACTAGATGTCCTTGACAGTGAGTGCCTCCATGACCTTGCCTGACCAGGGTCATGACACCAAGAAACCAGGAAAGTGGGGCTAAAGATCACAACTATGCCACCACCAGGGCTTGAAGGGAGACAGATGGTGTCGGAGGCAAGTTGGAAAGAGTGGAGCTGATCTGTTTGGAAGGAGCTGTTGGCGAAGGGGGAGGTGGGGGGAGTCTTGCTGATCCTCGCACCCACATACCAAGGAGTGCAGAACTGAATCTGTTTACAACCACACAGAGAAAACTAGAACACCAACATTTCACTTCTTTAGCAACAGGTTTTATTGTTTCAAGATTTGCAAGTGCTGATCTACAGTAAACATTTAACTTCTTACAAAATCCTACATTTGATCTTGCCAGACCATGTCACTCTCCTATACTCCATGCCACATTTTCCACAAACAGGTATTTTCTCAAAGTCTCAATGACTTGCCAAGTACTAAAGGACACTTTCATATGTAGCAATACCACCACTCACACGCGCACACACACACACACACACACACACACACACACACCCATGCACACACTCTTTTTTCTGATACAAAATCTGGCTTAAGTTTTCTCTACTCTGATTTCAGGACTGCTATCTTCTCAGTGTGAGAACCTTACTGTTGACTAAGAAATAAGGGACACTGAAGACTCCCCTTCACTCGTGACACTGCGAGTGTTTCGTACAGTCAGAATCTTCACATGTGCCGCAAGAGTTGTTCTTTGAATAAAGGATTTCCCACGATTTTACATTGAATAACTTCTCAGGCCTGCATTATCTGTAAGAAGTGTTTGGTATTCCTCAGAGGCTTCATCCTCTTACATCCTTAGTGTTTATTCCTTCACGGACTTTTCTTACGCTCACCACACCAGGTATTTGGCTAAATATTCTTCGCAGTGATTACAGACCAAAGGGTTCTCCCGTGTGGAGTTTGCTCATGATTGACAAGAATTCCCGGTAAGTGCTCTAGTATCTTTCAAGTTGAGCGCTTTGCTGGAAACATCTGTGTCATTATACTTACAGCATAAGTTCTGCTGTGTTATCTAAGGTCAGACCAGTGACTAAAGGCTTTGCCATGTGGATGGCATACATATGAATTCACTTCCAAATGCAAATACATTTCTTGAGGGAGGAGTATGAGGACTGAAGCATCTCCCATATTGACTGCAGGCCATTTCTTCCATATGTGCAACCTGTGGTGAGTGTCACTGTGAAAGCTGTGACTGACACTTCTTCCACATTCATTGTATCTGTAAAACCGTGTCGTCTCAGGTCGGAATACTTACTGAGGGCACTCATGATTTTCTCCACGGGGATGGGTTCCCTCATGTCGTCTAAGGGAAGAATAATGTCTGAAGGCTTTCCCACATAGCTGACATGCATATGGTTGCTCTCCAGTGTGCGTTCTCTTGTGTCGTCGAAGGTTAGAATATTGACTGAAGGCATTCCCACACTGGTGACATTCATATGGCTTCTCCCCTGTGTGTGTTCTCTCGTGCCGTCTGAGTTCTGAACCTTGAATGAAGGCTTTCCCACACAGAAGACACACATGTGGTTTATCTCCAGTGTGGATTCTCTTGTGCTGGCTAAGGCCAGAGCTCTGACTAAACGTTTTCTTACATTCATGACATTGGAAACATTTCTTTCCAGAATGAATTCTCTCGTGTTTTCTAAGGTAGGATCTGTGACTGAAAGCCTTCTTACATAGATGGCAGTCGTATGATTTATTTCTTGTGTGAATATTCTCATGCTGTCTCAGGTACGAATTCTGACGAAAAGCTTTCCCACACACGTGGCATTCATATGGCCGCTCCCCTGTGTGTGTTTGGTTGTGGTTTCTAAGGTCAGAGCTTTGCACAAAGCCTTTCCCACAAAGATGGCATTTAAATGGTTTCTCTCCAGTGTGAATCATCTCATGTCTCCTAAGGCAAAAGCAATTACTAAAGGCTTTCCCACACACATGACATTTATATAGTTTGCCTTGTGTGTGAATTTGGTTATGTCGAGTAAGGGATGATTGTTCACTAAGTGATTTTCGACACTGTTTGCTGATGTAACGTTTCCTCCTGAGGTGAATTAACAAATGTTGAGTCAATGCAGATCTCTGAGTAAATGCATCACCCAAATCAGTGCATTCAATAGGATTCTCTGGAGCAAGAGATTTATGCTTTGGGTAGAAGACAAAAGTTGGTTAATGGTTTGCCCACATACATGCATACATTTATTTTTCTACCTATAAATTCTAGAGTAGCAAATAATAATAGCATCCTATTAAAATATTTTCAACATTAGTTGCATACACATGTTGCTACTCCCCTGTAGGCACCATTATTTTCTCTTTTTTAGTATCCCAACCTCAGAGTTAACAGATTAACTTTGAAGAGTATATATATTTCAAATATGAGGTAATAAGCAATGTTTATGCAATTGTCTCTTTCCCTCTTTTTTTTTAGATCTCAGGTTATTATTCATTCATTTGAACTCATGTTAATTTCTTCACTGATTTAAAACTACCCAAAACTTTTTGCCAGGAAAGAGCTTAATCCTAACTTAATTACATTCAGGCAATTGTGCTCAATTATCAACTTATCTCATTACCTTTAGGCCTTTAGTTTGGATGTCTAGGGACTATCCCCATGAAACTTACCTTTGGCACAGTCAGGGCCATGCCCTTCTTGTGGATATGTCGTGTTAATATCATTTCTTGTTTTTTGCGGAGACTTTCCATGTCTAGAATAATTCAAAAAATATAAATTGTTAGAATGGCATTAGTGGAATAAAAATGTAGAAAATCACCAAAGTCCAGGCGAGTATCTTTCAGAAATTGGCACTCAGCTGGGAAAGTGTGCCAAACGAATACTCTAGGTCATAAAAACATTTTAAAGTTCATTGTCAGTTAGAAAAAAATGAGGATTGGGAAAATTAGGAAGATGGCGGCATAGGAGGACACTGGGCTCACTGCGTCCTGCTGATCACTCAGATTCCACCCACATCTGCCTAAATAATCCAGAAAACCACCAGAAGACTAGAAAAATGCACTCTCCAGAGCCAAGCATGGACAAGAGGCCCACGGAAGAGGGTAGGAAGGGCGGAGAGGTGGTGAGCACTACACGGACCTGTGGGAGGGAGATGGGGCAGTGGAGGGGCAGCTCGCCCAGCAAGGCAGAGCCCCCGAGTCTGGCTTGCAAAAGCACAGGGGCCAGACAGAGTGAGTTCTGACAGCCAGTGGGACTTAACATCTGGAATGTTAAAAGTCAACAGCTCTGCTCGGAAAGTGGGGAGGGCAAGAGGACACCTGGAGGGAGAGTTGTTGAGCCCAGGAAGACAGAGCTCAGATCGGTGGGAAACAAAGGCACTGGCCAGTGCCATCTCCCTCTCCCATCCCCCAGCCGAAATCCCAAAGGGAACCAGTTCCTGTCACCGAACTTGCTTACACCGCGCAAACGCCCAAAGCTGTGCTTCTGTGGATCCATCCCTCTGATAGCTCTGCCTCCCTCCTGGTGCTGCAGGGCTCCTCCCAAAGGGGACCACCAATGGCAAAGCGAGCTAAGCCTGCCCCTCCCGCCCCTGTGCACCTTGCAGATCATCCACCCCGGCTAATACGCCAGATCCCATTGAAGAAGCACCATAAGCCTGGCAGTGTGCAAATAGCCCAGACAGGGGCCACACCACTCCACAGTGAGTCCTGCCTCTGGGAGAAGGGAAGATAAGGTACATGCCAGTCTGACTGTGGCCCCAGTGGTGGGCTGAGAGCAGACATCAGGTCTCACTGTGGCCCTGCCCACCAACACAAGTTACTCAGGACAGCACAGAAGAAGTGCCCTGCAGTTTGGAGCCACTGCAGGGACTACCCAAAATGATGAAACGGAAGAACTCTCCTCAAAAGAAACTCCAGGAAGTAGCAACAGCTAACGAATTTATCAAAACCAATTTAAGCAATATAACAGAATGAGAATTAGAATAATAGTCATAAAATTAATCACTGGGCTTGAAAACAGCATAGACGACAGCAGAGAATCTATTGCTACAGAGATCAAGGGACTAAAAAATAGTCATGAGGAGCTAAAATGCTATAAATGAGGTGCAAAATAAAATGGAGGCGACCACAGCACAGATTGAAGAGGCAGAGGAGAGAATAGGTGAATTAGAATATAAAATTATAGAAAAAGAGGAAGTTGAGAAAAGAGATAAAAAAATTCAGGAGTAAGGGGAGAATTAGAGAACTAAGTGATGCAATCAAATGGAAAAATATCTGTATAATAGGAACTCCAGAGGAGGAAGAGAGAGAGAAAGGGGCTGAAGGTGTACTTGAACAAACCATAGCTGAGAACTTCCCTGATCTGGGGAAGGAAAAAAGCATTGAAATCCAAGAGGCACAGAGAACTCCCTTCAGACGAAACTTGAATAGATCTTCTGCACAACATACCATAGTGAAAATGGAAAAATACAAGGATAAAGAGACAATTCTGAAAGCAGCTAGGGATAAACAAGCTCTAACCTACAAAGGGAGACCCATAAGACTAGTGGAAGACCTATCTACTGAAACTTGGCAGGCCAGAAAGGAGTGGCAGGAAATCTTCAATGTGATGCATAGGAAAAAAAAGCAGCCAAGAATCCTTTATCCAGCAAGTCTGTCATTCAGAATCGAAGGAGAGATAAAGGTCTTCCCAAACAAAAACTGATGGAATTCATCACTAAACCAGCCCTACAAGAGATCCTAAGGGGGATTCTGTGAGTGAAATGTTGCAAAGACCACAAACTACCAGAGACATCACTACAAGCATGAAACCTATAGACATCACAATGACTCTAAACCCATATCTTTCAATAATAACACTGAATGTAAATGGAATAAATGTGCCAACCAAAAGACATAGGGTATCAGAATGGATAAAAAAAAACAAGACCCATCTATTTGCTGTCTATAAGAGACTCATTTTAGACCTGAGGACACCTTCAGATGGAAAGTGAGGGGATGGAGAACCATCTATCATGCTACTGGAAATCAAAAGAAAGCAGGAGTAGCCATACTTATATCAGACAAACTAGACTTTAAATTAAAGGCTATAATAAGAGATGAAGAAGGGCTTTATATAATAATTATGGGGATTATCCATCAGGAAGAGATAACAATCATAAATGTCTATGTGCCGAATACAGGAGCCCCCAAATATATAAAACAATCGTAAGCTAAGAATGTGGTAATTGCAGGGGACTTTAATACTCCACTTATAACAATGGATATATCATCTAGACACAGGATCAATAAAGAAACAAGGGCCCTGAATGATACACTGGATCAGATGGACTTGACTGATATATTTAGAACTCTGCATCCCAAAGCAACAGAATATACTTTCTGCTCAAGTGCACATGGAACATTCTCCAAGATAGATCACATACTGGGTCACAAAACAGCCCTTTATAATTATAAAAGAATTGAGATCATACCATGCACACTTTCAGACCACAATGCTATGAAACTTGAAATCAACCACAGGAAAAAGTCTGGAAAACCTCCAAAACCATGGAGGTTAAAGAACACCCTACTAAAGAATGAATGGGTCAACCAGGCAATTAGAGAAGAAATTAAAAAATATATTGAAACAAGTGAAAATGAAAATGCAACAATCCAAATGCTTTGGGACGCAGCGAAGGCAGTCCTGAGAGGAAAATACATTGCAATACAGGCCTATCTCAAGGAACAAGAAAAATCCCAAATACAAAGTCTAACAGCACACCTAAAGGAACTAGAAGCAGAACAGCAAAGACACCCAAAATCCAGCAGAAGAAGAGAAATAATAAAGATCAGAGTAGAAATAAACAATATAGAATCTAAAAAAAACTGTAGAGCATATCAATGAAACCAAGAGTTGGTTTTTTGAAAAAATAAACAAAATTGATAAACCTCTAGCCAGGCTTCTCAAAAAGAAAAGGGAGATGACCCAAATAGATAAATCATGAGTGAACATGGAGTTATTACAACCAATCCCTCAGAAATACAAGCAATTATCAGGGGATGCTATAAAAAAATATATGCCAACAAACTGGACAACCTGGAAGAAATGGACAAATTCCTAAGCACTCACACACTTTCAAAACTCAAACAGGAAAAAATAGAAAACTTGAACAGACCCATAACCAGTGAAGGAATTGAATCAGTTATCAAAAATCTCCCAACATATAAGAGTCCAGGACCAGATGGCTTCCCTGGGGAATTCTACCAGAAATTTAAAGCAGAGATAATACCTATCCTTCTCAAGCTGTTCCAAAAACCAGAAAGGGAAGGAAAACTTCCAGACTCATTCTATGAAGCTAGCATTACTTTCATTCCCAAACCACACAGAGACTCCGCAAAAAAAGAGAACTACAGGTCAATATCCCTGATGAATATGGATGCAAAAATTCTCAATAAGATACTAGCAAATCGAATTCAACAGCATATAAAAAGAATTATTCACCATGATCAAGTGGGATTCATTCCTGGGATGCAGGGCTGGTTCAACATTTGCAAATCAATCAATGTGATACATCACATTAATAAAAGAAAAGAACCATATGATCCTGTCAATTGATGCAGAAAAAGCATTTGACAAAATTCAGCATCCTTTCTTAATAAAAACCCTCAATAAAGTCAGGATAGAAGGAACATACTTAAACATCATAAAATCCATTTGTTAAAAGCCCACAGCTAATATCATCCTCAATGGGGAAAAATTGAGAGCTTTTTCCCTGAGATCAGGAACACGACAGGGATGTCCACTCTCACCACTGTTGTTTAACATAGTGTTGGAAGTGCTAACATCAGCAATCAGACAACAAAAGGAAACCAAAGGCATCAAAATTGGCAAAGATGAAGTCAAGCTTTCACTTTTTGCAGATGACATGATATTATACATGGAAAATTGGATAGACTCCACCAAAAGTCTGCTAGAACTGATACGTGAATTCAGCGAAGTTGCAGGATACAAAATCAATGTACAGAAATCGGTTGCATTCTTATATACTAATAATGAAGCAACAGAAAAAGAAACTGGCCCCACTCACAATTGCGCCAAGAAGCATAAAATACCTAGGAATAAATCTAACCAAATATGTAAAAGATCTGTATGCTGAAAACTATAGAAAGCTTATGAAGGAAATTGAAGAAGATATAAAGAAATGGAAAAACATTCCATGCTCATGGATTGGAAGAATAAATATTGTCAAAATGTCAATACTACCCAAAGCTATCTACACATTCAATGCAATCCCAATAAAAATTGCACCAGCATTCTTCTCGAAGCTAGAACAAGCAATTCTAAAATTTGTATGGAACCACTAAAGACCCCAAATAGCCAAAGTAATATTGAGGAAGAAGACCAAAGCAGGAGGCATCACAATCCCAGACTTGAGCCTCTATTACAAAGCTGTAGTCATCAAGATAGCATGGTATTGGCACCAAAACAGACACATAGACCAATGGAATAGAATAGAGACTCCAGAATTGGACCCACAAACATATGGCCAACTAATCTTTGACAAAGCAGGAAAGAATATCCAATGGAAAAAGACAGTCTCTTTAAAAAATGGTGCTGGGAGAACTGCACAGCAACATGCAGAAGGATGAAACTAGACCACTTTCTGACACCATTCACAAAAATAAACTCAAAATGGATAAAGGACCTGAATGTGAGTCAGCAAACCATCAAAACCCTAGAGGAGAAAGCAGGAAAAAACATCTCTGACCTCAGCTGTAGCAATTTCTTACTTGACACATCTTCAAAGTCAAGAGAATTAAAAGCAAAAATGAACTATTGGGACCTCATGAAGATAAAAATCTTCTGCACTGCAAAGGAAACAATCAACAAAACTTAAAGGCAATCCACGGAATGGGAAAAGATATTTACAAATGACATATCAGACAAAGGACTAGTATCCAAAATCTATAAGGAACTCACCAAACTCCACACCCAAAAAGCAAATAATCCAGTGAAGAAATGGGCAGAAAACATGAATAGATACTTCTCTAAAGAAGACATCCAGATGGCCAACAGGCATATGAAAAGATGCTCAAAGTCGCTCCTCGTCAGGGAAATACAAATCAAAACCATACTCAGATACCACCTCACGCCAGTCAGAGTGGCTAAAATGAACAAATCGGGAGACTATAGATGCTGGTGAGGATGTCGAGAAACGGGAAGCCTCTTGCACTGTTGGTGGGAATGCAAACTCGTGCAGCCACTCTGGAAAGCAGTGTGGAGGTTCCTCAAAAAATTAAAAAATAGATTTACCTTATGACCCAGCAATAGCACTGCTAGGAATTTACCCAAGGGATATAGGAGTACTGATGCATAGGGGCACTTGTACCCCAATGTGTACAGCAGCACTCTCAACAATAGCCAAATTATGGAAAGAGCCTAAATGTCCATCAGCTGATGAATGGATAAAGAAATTGTGGTTTATATACACAATGGAATACTACGTGACAATGAGAAAGAAATATGGCCTTTTGTAGCAACGTGGATGGAACTGGAGAATGTTATGCTAAGTGAAATAAGTCATACAGAGAAAGACAGATACCATATGTTTTCACTCCTATGTGGATCCTGAGAAACTTAAGAGAAAACCATGGGGGAGGGGAAGGAAAAAAAAGTTAGAGAGGGAGGGAGCCAAACCATAAAAGACTCTTAAAAACTGAGAACAAACTGAGGATTGATAGGGGGTGGGAGGGAGGGGAAGGTGGGTGATGGCCATTGAGGAGGGCACCTGTTGGGATGAGCACTGGATGTTGTATGGAAACCAATCTGACAAGAAATTTCATATTAATAAAAAAAAGAAAAAATGAGGATTGATTATGCGAAAGATGTAAAGTGGTGGAAAGATGTTGGGTCAGCAAATGGTTGCAAAAATCTTTAAATAGGAGGATCAGGACCGCTACACCAATGTTTCATTGCAGTAATTGCATGAATATCCTTTTCCCTAAAGAGAAAGACAGGGGGAAGAGGACACATGCATTGTGATTGATTTATGCAAGGATTGTAACCACATGAGGCATTTTGCCCCAATGTCCTCACTTTTGTTTTAGAAAGTATCACTCACTTGACAGAATCTTCAGTGAGTATTTCTTTTTTTTTTTAAATTTTTTTTTTCAACGTTTATTTATTTTTGGGACAGAGAGAGACAGAGCATGAACGGGGGAGGGGCAGAGAGAGAGGGAGACACAGAATTTGAAACAGGCTCCAGGCTCTGAGCCATCAGCCCAGAGCCTGACGCGGGGCTCGAACTCACGGACCGCGAGATCGTGACCTGGCTGAAGTCGGACGCTTAACCGACTGCGCCACCCAGGCGCCCCTTCAGTGAGTATTTCTTTTTTTTTTTTTTTTTTTAAATTTTTTTTTTTTTCAACATTTATTTATTTTTGGGACAGAGAGAGACAGAGCATGAACGGGGGAGGGGCAGAGAGAGAGGGAGACACAGAATTTGAAACAGGCTCCAGGCTCCGAGCCATCAGCCCAGAGCCTGACGCGGGGCTCAAACTCACGGACCGCGAGATCGTGACCTGGCTGAAGTCGGACGCTTAACCGACTGCGCCACCCAGGCGCCCCCAGTGAGTATTTCTAAAGGACACACTCACAGTAGGCACCTGCTCCTCCTGACCCACAGGTCCCTGCTGCTCACCTGGACTGTGCTCTTGGAGAAACCCAGCTCCTTCACTCTGCAGCTCTCCTTCTTGCTCCAACCGGAAGGATCTTTTGCAGCTATTATTCTCTGTTGGGGGGTGGGGGGAGGAAGGGGAAGTATATGCATTTTGAGTTCTGTGCAAATTAATCTTTGCTATAACCAAGTCCAGGGCAGGATTTACCAAGGACGAACAAAGAGATGATGGAAGGTCAGCTGTAATGACACCTTCAACAGAAACCACACTGAAGGTCCTTCATCAGATCAGGAGGAAATCCGGACTGGAGGCAAAAACAATGAACATGCTAGATGCTGATACCCGCCCACAAGTTCAGAGAAAGAATGCAGAATCCTCAGTCTTCTCTAAATGGGAGAGAATCAATATCTCCACAGTGGGTTAAAAATTATTTTCAAACACATCCAATAAATATAAGAGCCACAAGAATAATCAAAATTATGTTATTTTCACAACTCTGGTCTCATTATTCCACATAATGACTAAACAGTCATTATTTTTCAAATGTTTAATCAATTATGAATTAAAATATCCAGTGAATTTCCAGTTCCATTTTGAATGCTGGAGACTGAGTACCAAGAAAGATATGAACTTGTGGTCAAGATTGCAATCTAGTGTGATGCCAAAAAGTACAAGGTGAAGAAACATCTTCCTTTCACATAGTTATGAGTTATGAAAGAATCAGGGCAGCATTTGGAGTGGGATATGGGGAGCTGTTCTAGATATTTACTCAATGAGTGAATGGATGGACGCAAACATATGTGTTGGCAGACTCACCCAGAAAGATCAGATGATTGATACTTTCCAGCATCACATCTCTGAACAGCTTTCGCTGGGATGCGTCCAGCAGGGCCCACTCTTCCTTGGTGAAGTCTACAGCTATATCTTCAAATGTCACTGATTCCTGAAACATCATGGATATTTTGGCTTAGAGCACTCCCTACCAATGTCCAGAGTAGGAGGGTTGAGATGACAGCACTGAGGAAGGAGGTAGAGGAGCTGGGTGTGTAGAAAGATCAATATATATTTTGGGGGGTCCCATCAGTTCACTGTCAGTGCAGAGCTTTTGGATATGTTTACAGAGATCTACACACTCTGACTTCATAATACTTTATTAAAGAAAATCGCATGAAGTGTGGTGTCATATAACCTGGACGTGTCTCAATAACCTGGTGATTAGAACTTTCTGACAGGTGATTATAAAATATTTGCCTGAGGGGCACCTGGGTGGCTCAGTCAGTTAAGTGACCAGTTCTTGATTTCAGCTCAGGTCATTATCTCACAGTCATGAGATCAAGCCCCACATCAGGCTTTGCAATTCTTGGGATTCTCTCTCTCTCTCTCTCTCTCTCTCTCTCTCTCTCTCTCTCTCTCTCTCTGCGTCTCCCCAACTTGTTCTCTCTCTCTCTCTCTCTCTCTCTCTCTCAAAAAATAAATAAACATAAAAATTCATAACTAAAACTCTCTTCTCTATTAATTTCAAGTAACCCTACAGATTCATCAAAAGACAAATAATAGCTATGGTGTGCTGCTTTTAAACCATAATCATTGGCTTAATTTATTCTCTATATGAACTTCTTGTCCCCCATCTACAAAGTGGTTTATTCACATGTTATGAATGTTGAAGGATCCAAGGCATATATGTAGGGAGCGTTTCCTGTCTAGCAACCCTGCACTAAATATAAGACATTATTGATCACTAAAATGTCAGAAAAGCTTGAAGGAATCGTCAGCATTCCTCAGAACTGAACAACATTCATAGATGGCTCTCTTCATGCTACAGAACTGAGGTGTTCCTAACACAAGCAGCACGAGCCAGGGTCCTCTGAAATGGCTGTGCTGAGGACAGTCTTGCCCTGACCAGTCCTATGCCACGAGGACTCCCAATCCCAATCTTCTCTGGGACCTCAGACACCAGTTATCACTGTTTCTCTTGTATCTTTACTTGTCTCCATGCTAAAGGATAACGGAAACCTCATGACTTGTTTGGGTCTATCCAAACAAGTTTTTCAGAAATTTATTCAGGAACCTAATTTTATTCTACCTACCATACTCTCTCCTTTCAGTGTGTGTAGTGCAATTAAGAAAATACTCCTCCCTCCAAATTCTTTCCAGTTGTCAAATATGGATGAAAGGTTGATTACTAAGAGGTAAAAATGTGTGATTAGGGACAAGCATGATAGTGGTGGTTTAGTTATATTTTTAAAAAATTTTCAGAAGTGTAAATTCTAATAATTATATGAGAAAGTACAATAGAATACAATGCAATAAGATGGAGGGAAAAAAAACATAAACTGATTCTTCAGTCTTTCTAAACCTCTCTCCTGTTCCTCTCAACACTGAACAAGGCTCACACCAGGTCTTGTAACACCGGATTAATTATAGTCACATGCTGAAACACCCACCTCCCTATAGGACTATATTCTTCTCACTCTTCTCTAGCACTTTCAATCACCACCATCCTAAGCCTATTCCATCCAAAAATATGGTTAATGAGTGAATTATTTGTCACTGGGGCCATGGGCTGGATGAGAGAAGGAAGACTTCTCTTATCTCTTCTGTAAATACACAAGCGTAATGGAAGATCTCATAAATTTGCATAATGTTAAGAAGGGAATTCATTATCGATAAGTTCCTGATGGATAACAACTATCCCAGAATGCTGGGGAAATTAGAGCACAGATGCCTCAATATCACCCGATTCCGCTTGCAACATGCATGCCAATAGGAAACACTGCCCATCATATGGCACTAGGGTGTAATTTCAGCAGAAAGATGCTGAATCCTGACTCACCGGTGCCTGCATTGTCGACAAGTCAGTTGCCAGGTATCTTTCTCTGGGTTCTCACTCACAGACAGTACAAGCACTAAGCAGGCAAAGCTGAGGATGGAGAAAGAAGTCATGAGATCCAGTACTGTGCACAATTTCCAGACTCACCTGTCAGGAAGCCCCAGACCTTCACCTGGGTGTAACCCCCTAGCCCAACAAACCACAAGTGGTGCACTCTAAGAACAGGGTGTAAGAGGTCACTCCTATCCCAGGGTCAAATGTCAGATTATAGTTGTGATTGAAAATAAAGGTCAAAATACAGATCTCTTACAAATCAGAACATGATAAACATTGTGTTGTGTGCATTCAGTAGCCTATGGCATTCAGAATTCTTCAGTTCCCTCCCTGATTCCAGAGCAGAGTGCTTCCAGACTCATGACACACATAGGGTTTGTTTTCCACCTGTAGACGAACACTGCGGAATTTCTCAGATCTCGTTTTTCTTGCTGTATGCCCTAGCAATGGTTCTCCAGTATCCATGGCAGCTCTCTGAAGCCTCAGTCCCCTCCTGCTGTCTGGTCCCCCCTAGACTTGGATATCAAGCAACTAAGATTACAATGGTGTTAATCAATTCATGGACTTTTATAAACCAATTTTCCCCTGACATCAAGAATAACTGAATGTATTTCGTGGAGAAATAATGCAAAAGCATCATGAACAAAGGGATCATTAACTCACCCATTTGCACCTGAGGTTCGGGGAAAAAAAAGAAAGTCAAATTTGTATAAAACGTGATTGTGCCCTTTCAGATTTACATATATTTGCCTATTTAGTCTCCACAGTAACCATGCTAATTGAAGTCTATTTATTACTTGATGAAATCCATAGAAAGAAATTAATTCAGAAAAGCAGAAAATGAAGTATTTACAACGAAAAATTATAGAAACATAAGATGTAGATGACTGTGCCAATAGAACTTCCTAAGGTAAAGTAAATGCCCCATATCTGCATTGTACAATACAGTAACTGCCAGACCAAGTGGTTATAGGATACTTGAAATCTTGCCAGTGCTACTGAGATCTGAAGGTCAGTTATTTAATTTTATGACTTTATTTTTTTTAATATTTGTTTGTTTGTTCATTTTGAGAGAGAGAGAGACAGAGTGCGAGGGGGGAAGAGGCAGAAAGAGAGGGAGACACAGAATCCGAAGAGGCTCGAACTCACGAGCCATGAGATCATGACCTGAAGTCGGATGCTTAACTGACTGAGCCATCCAGGTGGCCCTAATTTTACGATTTTACAGCTTATAGTCACACGTGGCTGGTAGTTGTTTTGTTGGAAAACGAAGATCTAGGATCTTAGGGTAGGTGGTTAAAATAATTAAGTAGATTCAAGATCAATATGGGAAGGGGACATAAATAGTCAGAAACAGGGAGTGAGAATGGTGGCCTAAATGTTGACACAATGAAATATAAAGATCATCAGAAGCTGCTTTGATTAGACAGATGTCTAGGGGTGCCTGGGTGGCTCAGTCGTTTGACTGTCTGACTCTTGATTTTGGCGCAGGTCATGATCTTGTGTTTCATGGAATCGAGCCCCATGTCAGGCTCTACACTGAGTGAGGAGCCTGTTTGGGATTATCTCTCTCCCTCTCTCTCTGCACAACCCCCCCACCCCAAAATAAATAAATAAATAAACATTTTTAAAAAAATGATCTTAGACAGATGTCTAAAGAGAGATAGTATCTACAGAATTTTAAGGGGATGAGGCCAGCTCCCATGTCACTATGTGGAGAACTCACCAGAACCCAGAGTTGGAGGAGAGAGGGTGAAGCCAAGCAGATTGTGTGGTGAGTTCCACAGGCAAGCAGCCGATTCCTCTTGTTCTCCTCTTCTTCCAGTGTCCCAGACTTCTCCATTTCTTCTCAAGACAAATACCTGGTTGACTTCCCTTTTATACTGGGAAAAACCCTTAGTAAACCTATTCAAGGGCAACATTCCAGGGTCACACCCTGACTTACTAGATCCTAAACAGCTGCAGCCTGTGGGACACACCCTGTTCGATTTGATTGGATTCTCCACACTCATACAAAATTGCAGCCCTCACACTAAGTCAGAGAGACGAGACATAAGGACACCTTGAAATGGTGCTATTAGAGCATCCATTCATTCCTTGACTCATTCCTAAGTACTTTGGAGTGCATTCTGTGTACCGAGAAACACGGTATGTCTTGGAAATGAAGCACAGCATCAGACACAGTGGGATTCTACAGACACGAAACTGGGGGGGAATATGGACTGAAAAACAAAATTTTTAAAAATGATTCCTTGACTGCTGGCCGCTGGCCACATACTTTCAAGAGCATATTAACAATTTATTAATTATCCAAAGAAAATGGGGAACACAATTTTAGACATTGTTTCTTGGTTAGTGGGAAAATAAACAAGAGTGTTACTACATAATGGAATAGAGTAAATAATTTTGTTTCCATGTCATTCACAGTTGATTTACACATTTGAGTGGAATGCTTACAGTTATAGAGATAAGCTCTTCTGGCTTAGAACTCCCTAAATTTCCAAGAGGAAATAATCAAACCGGAGGATACAGTAAGTATTCCATTGCATCTAAGGACATTTTGTCTCTTTCTCCAAAAATGCCCGGCAGTCCTGGTAAGCCACACGCTCCAGTTCCTTCTTCCATGCTCACCGAAGAGCATGTCCCACCTCTGGCATTACCATGCAGTCTCCATTGACCCTTTCACATTCTTCAGATGGTGTATAAACGAGCTCACAAATGAAACAGGTAATTTAACCACTAGATTTAACATTGTCCTACACTTTCGCTCCCCTCCCTCAGAACAGCAGAGGAATGACTTTTAATCTCAGGTAATTTATTCCTGCACTTGTGTTTGGTACCTATTCTTTCCTGCTGTGTCATGAATTTTGCGCTATAATTTAAAGCGTATACACTTTATTTGAAAGTACTCCTTCTCAATTCCATCCATTCTCTGAGCAATTCAACAACTTGTGGCATCATTCAGCCTGAAATTTCAATTGGACAAAAAAAAAAAAAAAAGAACAAGAACAACAAGGGCTCCTGGGTGGCTCAGTCAGTTAAGTGTCCAACTTCGGCTCTGGTCATGATCTCGCAGTTTGTGGGTTCGAGCCCCTCATCAGGCTCTGTGCTAACAGCTCAGAGCCTGGAGCCTGCTTCAGATCCTGTCTCCCTCTCTCTCTGCCCTTCCCTGCTTGCATGCTCTCTCTCTCTTTCTCCCTCTCTCTCTCAAAAAATGAATAAACATTAAAAAATTTAAAGAAGAAAACAAACAACAACAAAAATAAACTTCCGATTCCATTTACTTCCAACTGCTTCTCTCTCTCATCTTGTAATCCAAGGTGAGGAAGCATCCACTAACTGACTTTTCTCCTTATCCCACACCAGTCTGATTTTCTGTCCCCATCAATTTATGGACATCTTTCTTCCTGACAATTCAAACGTTCTAATCAACAAAAAGGATGTCAAGGCATATCATCAGTCTTTATGTTATTTTCCTTTCTTTTTTTTTAATTTTTGAATTTTATTTAAATCCACGTTAGTTAACATATATTGTAATAATGATTTCAGAAGTAGAATTTAGTGCTTCATCACTTACATACAACATCCAGTGCTCATCCCAACAAGTGCACTCCTTACGGCCCATCACCCATTTAGCCCAACCCCCACCCACCTCCACAACAGCAACTCTCAGTTCTCTGTATTTGAAAGCCTCTTAGGGTTTCCCTCCCTCTGTTTTTCTTATTTTTCCTTCCCTTCCTCTATGTTCATCTGTTGTGTTTCTTAAATTCCACATATAAGTGAAATAATAGGATACTTATCTTTCTCTAAATGACTTATTTCACTTAGCATAATGCACTCTGGTTCTATCCGCATTGTTGCAAATGGCAAGATTCCATTCTTTTTCATCACCGAGTAGTTTTCCATTGTATATATACACGTCTTCTTTATCCATTTGTCAGTCGATGGACATTTGGGCTCTTTCCATAATTTGGCTATTGTTGATATTTATGTTATTTCCAACTTCAACACACTTGGATCCCTTCTGTGTGTAAGCCCTATCTTCCCTGGAATCGTTTTACTGTTGCCACAGGTTAGGTTCTCAGAGAACAGACAGGACAGAGTTCAATGTGCTGGGTGTTTACTAGGCAGTGATCTCGAGAGGAACATCTCTGGAAAGGCTGAGGAGAGAGAAGTCTAGCCTTACAGCATCAGCCCGACCGCACAGGTTGCTGTAGAACTAGCAGGGCCCTCATACTTGGCCTCAACAAAAACAAAGTGGCCAGACCTAGGTATTCCCCACCTCCATCATTCACCGCTGGTCAGTCACTCTGGGGGCTGGGGGACTTGAGGCAGGTGGCTCTTGGCAGCTGAGTAAACCCCCGCACCTGCTGATAGTTCAAGTCCTCCAGGATGCCTGCTCATGGCTCCTACCATCCCGTGTCACCCCTGCAGATCACAGAGTAATAAGAATGATGCCCTACAATAACTGGTCCAGACAGGAAAATCTAGATGTCTGAGATCTATGGGTCTGGCAAGGACAGATATCAGGGATAGCAGCTAGAATACAAGGGTTGACAGAACCCTGGGAGATTAATCTCTGTCCTGGTGGTGCTTCCACCAGCTGGGTGTGGACTAAGCCCCTGCATTCCTGGCATGGAGGCACACCCTACCATCCAGCTGTCCTCGATCCTGAAAGGTGGTTTTTCACGGTTCTGTACCAAGGCCCCTCTACATTTGCCCATAAGACTGTTCTTCCATGGTTGACACAGGATGACTCAAGTGCTCCCCTGGCTTGGCTCTCTATTGTGGCACATATTTCATTGTTAAATCTAGAGCGCTGACTCCAACTATCCCATGAGAACTGCTATCATTACCATGTCACTCAGGGAAAGCTGCCTTCTGATCTCCCCTCTCCTTAGGCTCATGATTATCATTAACATAATAATATAATCCCCTGGTTATGATCATTATCATGATTGTTATTGTCATTCATCATTACTTTCATTATTACTTTTCTTCCTGCGAATTATTTTTGTAGTTGTTAATATACAAGCTTCAACAGAGTTTCTCCACAGGAAAGCAATTCCTGCTATACCACATAGGATTTATTTTTCTGAGGAGCATCCTGAAATATTCCAAGTCAGCCTCCAGAAGCGGGATCAACCCTTGATACCATGGAAGCCTCTGGAAGGGCATCCTTGGCACACTTCTTTTGATAAAATTTAATATCCCCTCTACAGCCCACCGGCTGCTTGTGCCAGCGTAGAAGCCCCAGAAAGTTGTTCTTGGACCAACAGAACTGCCACAAAATTCTTTTAGTCAAATCGGGGCCCCACAACCACTCTCACCTTCTGGGAAAGAAGGGAGATGGTGTCTCCGCCCACGGGAACGTCCACAAAACTCCTATATCTGATCTAGAGCCCTGGAACCACCATAGGTAAACATGGAGGTGCAAGAATGGCTTCCTAGGCCAGACTGAGGCTCTGGATAACTTCTAAGTCCAGGATAGGCTGGTGCAGTACTGGAAGACTGGGAGCTGCCATTCTGCACAACCCGCAAGTTTTCTAAGTCTTCATGGACAGTAATCTTTCAAAAAAAAAAAACATTTGGTGGACCCACATAGATTCTGGCTGGTGACAAGAAAGGTCTTCCAACACGATACCTGAGCTCCCTTTGGAAAATGATCCTTCACATTCCAGAAAACTAAATGTCCCACATTCCTTGACTCACTTGATGTTACTCTGGAAGCAAAGTGGATACTCGGAAAGAATTTCATCTGAAGTTGGAAACTGTCAAGTTAATCTGTCCAGAAATGGAACAATGATAATGAGAGAGGAGGAGAAAGTGCTGAAATGTGTGTCTATCCAATAAGGAAGGGAGGGGGAGGAGGAAGGCTGAGCTGAGTGGTCTCTCTGAAGAAGAGTGACCACACCCTAAGACCTTTAAATGAATCTCAAGTTTGTAGCTAATTGGATGACCTGTTCTTAGTCGGCTGGGTGGGGCAACCTGTAAAGGGCTGAAGAGAGGGCCACAGCTATCATTCAGAGACTGGCCTCTTTTTTTTTTATTTTTTTTAATGTTTATTTTTGAGACAGAGAGACACAGAGCATGAACAGGGGAGGGTCAAAGAAAGAGAGAGGGAGACAAAGAATCCAAAGCAGACTCCAAGCTCCAGCTGTCAGCACAGAGCTCGACGAGGGGCTCGAACTCACAGACAGTGAGATCATGACCTGAGCTGGAGCCAGAAGCTCAACTGACTGAGCCACCCAGGCGCCCCTGAGACTGGCCTCTTGATAGAACCATCGCAGTGCAATGTGAGGCTCCACATGGGAGATCTTGTAAAAGCTGTTTCTAGAGACATGGAGACTACCTCTTCCATGGAAACCTCATGTAAATGCTCAGGTCTGTCTGTCCAGAGAGGGAGCAATGGAAATGAGGGAGGTGGAGAAAGTGGTGAAACATGGGTGTGCCTCTTGAGGGGGGAGGGGCAGGAGGAAGGCTGGGCTGAGTCGTCTGTCTGCAGAAGAGTGACCACACCCTGAGACCCTTCATCCAACTCCAGCTGGTAGCTGATTGGGTGACGTGGTCTTAGTCAGGTGGGTGGGGCGAGCTTTACGAGGGCTGAGGAGAGGGCCCCAGCCATCATTCTGAGACTGGCCTCCTGAGAGAAGCATCGCTCTGCAACGTGAGGCTCCACGTTTCAGGAGACATGGAGACGCCCTCTTCCCACTGCCGAGAGGAGACTCAGTTCCATGTCTTTCCAAACCTCAAATCTTGCGGGTCAAATACGGGTGGTACTGAAGGCCATGGAGGACCCACTCTGCCTGAGAAGCCATCACCGTCATCGCACACACCCTGCAACCTGCCTAACGGTGGGGCTCCCACGTCGATGGGTCTGCCCCCCGCAAAGAAACCTGTGAGTTGGAGGAGACCTTCTGTGGTTGGGGCTGGCCTGCAGAACCTGGGGAACACGTGCTATGCGAATGCGGCCCTGCAGTGTCTGACGTACACACCACCCCTCGCCAGCTACATGCTGTCCCAGGAGCACTCCCGAAGCTGTGGGAGGCAGCCATTCTGCGTGCTGTGTGCTCTGCAGGCTCACGTGACCCGGGCCCTCTGCCGTCCGGGAGACGTGATCCGGCCTCCGCCAAAACTGCTCGCTGCCTTCCACACACACAGGCAGGAGGATGCCCACGAGTTTCTGATGTTCACTCTGGATGCTATGCAGCAAGCGTGTTTGCGTGAGGACAAGCCTTCAGAGCCTCAGGCTCAGGACGCCACCCTCATCCGGCAAATCTTTGGGGGGTACTGGAGGTCTCAAATCCAGTGTCTCCACTGCCAGGGTGTCTCCAGCACTTTGGACCCTTACCTGGACATTAGCCTGGATATCAGGGCAGCTCAGAGCGTGAGCCAAGCTTTGCAACACTTGGTGAAGCCCGAACAGTTGGATGGTGAAAATGCCTATCGTTGTAGTACTTGTCTCGACAAGGTACCTGCTTCCAAGACGTTGACTTTGCACACTTGCTCCAAGGTCCTGATGCTGGTATTGAAACGATTCTGCCATTTCACGGGCAGCAAACTGGCTAAGGAAGTGCAATATCCTGAGCGCCTTGACATGCGACGCTACGTGTCTGGGCAGAACGGGGGGTCGCTGACTTATGTGCTCTATGCCGTGCTGGTGCACGCGGGCTGGAATTGTCACAGCGGACATTACTTCTGTTACATCAAAACTGGGAACGGCCAGTGGTACAAAATGGATGATGCGAAGGTGACCGCCAGTGATGCGGCGTCTGCCCTGAGCCAACACGCCTATGTCCTCTTTTACATCCAGAAGAGTGAATTGGAAAGAGACCGTGCGAGTGAACCAGGTGCTGGGGAATCCACATGCCTCCAGGCTGACCACGCAGGCACGGCTGCGGCCCAAGGGGGGCCTGAAACCGACCCCAACATCCAGGTGCCACAATTGGAGGATCACGTGGAAGAGACACCACTGCCAGCAATCACGTTAGACCAGTGGAGATTCCTCCAAGAAAGCCACCGTCCCAAGTCTGAATTCAACCTCAGGAAATTAGAATTTGCTCTTCCCCCTGACGCGGTCCTAATTCACCAGTCCAAATACAGAGATGAGATGGGAAAGGATCACCGTGAACCAAACATCTACCGGCTCAACAGTTCAGCCAGGGACATCCCACCTCAGAGGGCAACGGCCATTCACCAAGTCCCTTGTCTCACCGGCAGAGCCAGAGCTACCAAGAGGAAGAACAAGAAGGGACAGAGGTCTCAGGAAGCAGTGCAGGGATCCCACTACAGGCTTTGAGATACATGCCTGCCCACGTGCACACTCACCCGCCCTCACTACTCACTCACTCACTCACTCACAGTCCCTTTGTAGGCCACATTTTGTGTGTTGTAGGTGGGTGTGATCCAGACATGTGGAGGGACCATGAATCTGGCTGTATTCACAGGATATGGCATTCATTTTGGCCTGGAGATTCTTGAGCTCTAAGGCTGGCTTTCTATAATGATATTATTGGAGAGATTTGGAGGATTATGCTGGGTATTTGGAGGATTTCTCCCCTCCATGACACAGAGGAGAATTGGGGGCCAATCAGAGCTGAAAGGGATGTAGGAGTGGTCAGTCAGGCCTGAAGAGTAGAAAAAGGCTAAGCACCTGAAGTTCGTGAGAAAATGCCTGACATTCAAGTTCCCATCAATGAATTCCTTACTCTCTGTTTATTTTTAAAGCACATTTGTTCCTATGAGTTCCTATTAGTTCCTAGTGTGTAATATCTAGTATCTAGTACCTAGTGATGACTTCATAGGGTCTAGAATTGAGGAGCAACAAGGTGATAGGATAGATGGGATTAAAGTGCCTAAGAGGTCACATGACCTTGGCCAAGTATAACAGTCTGGGAAGGAAGGAAGTGTCCCTCACTGACCGGCCCTCTGGCATGCCGGGATGCTGAGTCTTCTCCACTGGAGTCCGCCTGCCACACGCCATTCTGGATGTCTCCTGACACACAGAAGGAGCATATTTGCATTTCAGGTGGGTTGGGACGATTTGGGCCTCACACAAGCTGGCAGAGAAATAGGACAGGGAAGAAATGGGGGTTGTGGTGTGCCTCTACTCACGAAGTGAAGGACTCTTTAGTGTTGAAGAGGATTCTGAGGGCAGAGACTGAGGAAAGGGATGGCTCTCAATGTTCCTGAGGACATGAGGTTCAGATTCCAAAGTAACTGGACCCCAGAGTCTGATTGGTGTGGGGACATGCGGGAGCAGTGACAGCATCCTGCTCCATTTCACCACTGGGTCTGAAAGCCTAAAAAATTCACTCCGAGTTCACCAGAGTTTTGATATTCATTTCCCATGGTTTACAAGGAAATTCAGAGTGGGGACCTGGAAAGAAACCATAAATAAAAGAGTTCAGATATTCACTTTGGAAGATTCCAATCTAGCAGAAGGGATACTAGGTTTTTGGAATTGATTTTGTATTTGAAAATGGCTTCCTTTTATGTCAAATGGGCAGTTCTGTTTCTTGAGAGTCAAGCATACTTGTGTATGTTGGGGCAGTATTTCTCGTGTAAGTCAGGGCAGTATTTCCTGTGGTTTTGATACCAGAGTACAGTTGAGAGACTTCATGAAAGTCTCTCCAATGAGTCATTCTGGCGCAGTCGGTTAAGCGTCCGACTTCAGCCAGGTCACGATCTTGCGGTCCGTGAGTTCGAGCCCCGCGTCGGGCTCTGGGCTGATGGCTCAGAGCCTGGAGCCTGTTTCCGATTCTATGTCTCCCTCTCTCTCTGCCCCTCCCCCGTTCGTGCTCTGTCTCTCTCTGTCCCAAAAATAAATAAACGTTGAAAAAAAAATTAAAAAAAAAAAAAAAAAAAAAAGACCATCTCCCCTGCCTTTCCTAAGGCTTTCCTGCTGGGGATGGGTCCTCAGTAGACTGTGTAGAACATGAAGGAAGGAGAGGTCATGCAGGCTGAAGACTGTATTTGACCTGGAGGTCATGACGCCCCCTCATGCTTGTTGGGAGAAGGGGTACATGAAAGAGTCAAATATCTATGTGAATATGACTCTCCTTTCTCTTTTGACTCAGGAAATCCAAAAATCCCTATCCGCGGAAGGCTGACCTGACCCTCCAAGGAGTGGGAGTGGGGCAGATGGCAGGAGGTCACACCAAGCAAGAATTTTACAGACCCTTGAATGCCCCAAAATGAAGAGGCAACACAGGGTATCCATGGTGTGCAGGACTCCCAGGCCAGTGGAGGAAGATCCTAGGGTAAGTGGATCCTTGGAGGTGTGGTGAAGCAGCGGGGGGGGGGGGGGGGGGAGCCACTATTCTGGAGATGGGGATTGCACATGACAAGCTCTGTGTCCTTCTGTCAGTTATCCTTTCCTAGCCAAGGATGGTCTGCCTTGGAATCTCCCCAGCAGGCTCATTAGGATCTTCAGATCTGCGGATCAAACTTACTTGTACATAGGTCAGGTCTAGGCTGGTGTTTGTCCAAATCTTTCCATGTGGCTCATTTCTATTCAGTCTGAAATCTCCAATCCCTGCTGTGGTCCCTCCCCCCACAGAGGTTCAAACATATTAAATATCCTGGAGCTCATGAGTCGTATATGATGTACCCTGTCCAGAAACCATCTCCCACTCCCAGAATACGTCCTTCTCTGTCACAGAGTCTAAGTCTAAAGTTCTCTTTTGTCCAGCAAAAAGTGGACACAGGATTAAAGAAAGAGATGGCTAATCTCCGGGCAAAGATAAGAGCCCCAAATCAGGGTTCTTGCCCCTCATTTATTAAGATCAGAAGGCTTACAAACGTGATGGGCATGCACAAAGAGACCAAGAAACTGTGAACATTAACTTGGGGATGTGAGGGAAAATGGGGTTTTGAAGATATACAGTGTTTGGGGTTTGGGTCAGTATTAAACAAAATCCTGGCCCCGGGCAGATAGGCAGACAATTGTTAAGGGCAGACAGGAGGCGCTGTGCCTGTTTATCTTTGTCAGCTTAGGTGATGAGACAGACAGGGAGAATAGCCTCAGGGTTAACAAGGCACCTTTTTTTTTTTTTTTTTTAACCATCTCCTCTCCAAGCTGCTTGGCCTACAGTGCAGCATCCATAGTCCAATTCACTAGTTTACCTAACTTGGCCCTTTCCTCCTGTGAAAGCAGCTTTTCTGCTATAGAACTAATTGGGGGGCATTTTTGCCCTGCATGCCTGATCTTGCTTACCTCATATAATTTTGTATTGGGAGACTTTGCACCTGTTCCTAATTTGGGCCTTTGTCCCTCCCTCTCTATTCTGGGGACTCTGCACCCACTTTCTATTTTGGGTGCCTTTGCACCTCCCTATTCTTGGGGTGCCAACCTGGTTTACCCAAACTCAGGTGTTTGGGTGAGCATTCTATGGCTTTGAATTTCTTTATGCCTTGTTAACCCATTGGTGTAAGCCCAGGGGATTCCTAAGCTTATCCCCCACACTTCTCATGTTCTTTACACTTGGATTTTGGTTCCTGCTCATTCACTGAGTCTCTCCACCTTCCCTCACACAGGTAAAGTGTAAGAACTGCAGAGCCTTTGGGCACAAAGCATCAAGCAGCTGGTGCACCATGAGGCACTGGGATGGGCCCCGGGCCCCCCAGGCCTGGGACTCCAGGAAGCTGAGGGAGAATCTGGAACCAAGGAGAATGTGGAAGACAGGCAATGCAGCTCCTTCTACTTCCCGAGTTTTGTCGTGCAGGCGAGAAAGTCAGCAGAGGAAGGCGCTGCTCCAGAGATTCTCCAGGAGACGCCCAGGAAGGCAGCAGCGAACCTGGAGGGAATCCACAGAACCCTGTGACTATGAGAGGGTGAGTGTCCCCTGTTCCTGCTCTTCTTTTTTCCCTGGGACAGGGGTGGGCTTCATTGCCCTCCTGGGAGCAGAGGGGTTTCAACGTTGACCAAGGTGATTTCTCTGGGAGTCCTTTTGACCCAGTTCCCCTGGGTGTCCATGCTTTTGCAGGATCCCTTGTATGTGTGCTAACAGTGTGGCTAGTGGGGGAGGGCGGTGAGAACACTATATCAGGAAACTCTTGCAACACCCAGACGCCTCTCTGGAAGACCACGTATCTTTCTTTGTGACACATACTCCCAAATTGGCCATGGAACTCAGTAGCCCCCACTGCAAACCTCCACCTGCAGGATGCCTGTACTTTCCTGGAAGCATGAATGGACGTGCTTGTCCACTTCGGGAGGCAGGCACGATGCAGAACCTTTCTGGTCCGTCGCTCCGGTGGAATCAAAGCATCAAGGGGCTACTGCCCAGTGTTTCTTCCTGATCAGCACTGAGCTGGAGGCCCTCATCCTCTATCAGTAGAATCCTTTCCTGTCTCTCCCAGTTGTTTGCAATGGACTGAGGTCTTGGCGTTTCTGTCTGTTTCTTTGCTGTGGTTGTCGTGCATGTGTCCTTGGTGGGGAGGAAGGACTGATGGCCGTTGTCTGTGTGTTGTGTGTTCCCACAGCATCCGCACAGGCCGATGCCCGTGTACACCACCAAGAGGGTGTCCGTGCTGGAGCCGCACGTCCCGGCTGAGCCTCCTAGCGGGACGCCTGACACGACACAGCTGTCCCTGTCGGCTGCTCCTCTTGGGAGACCTGCGGCGAGCACCTTCCCGCCTGCAGGCCGACAGGATGCCCAGCAAGTGGGGACCCCTGCCCCACCTGCCCCGCCTGCCCAGGCACACCAACGCTCTGCCCGGGATCCAGGCCTCCGTGTCCAGCTGAGACAACACCGGCTCCGATGTGCCTCCCTTGAACGTCTCCAGACTGTCTCTAGGGGGCAGGGCACTGGCCATGCCCAGGCACCAGCCAAGCATCCTGAGGTGAGCTCTGATCCTCCTCCAACCCGTTTGGCTCCGAGTCCCCAGCCCCACATCCAGACACCAGGCAAGAGATGGGCCCCGCTTCCCGACGACACGTGCCAGAACCCTCGAAAGAAACCACGATGGACCCCCTTTCATCAACCCCACAAGAGCACAGGACGCCCCCGTGTGGGGCTTTGCCAGAGTCTGTGTCGTCCAGAAAGGAGAAGTGCATGTGGTCTCAAGGGGGCAGCCCACGTGCTCAGGAAGTCACCTGCCTTGGTGCAAAGAATGAGCCTCCAGCCTCCCCACCCCCAACCTCAATTGGACACTCTCCAGGCGTGCACCGTGGCCCTGTGTCCACCCTGTCCACAGGCACCCAGCCAGCCCATGGGAATGGTCTTCAGCCGCCTGGACAAAGGCAGCTGGAACTCTAGGTTCATAGCAGCTCCCTGTCTGGCACCTCCCGAGACGCCAGCCCCCACTGGTCAGGTCCCTCCCATCACACACCAGTCTGAAGGAGGCTGTGTGTGCATCTGATTGAGTGTCCTCTTTGATCACCTGCAGCTTTCATCATCCTCAGATGAGTGCAATTGGCAGTGAGACACCTCATGGCCTTGGAATCTTGACCCCCAACTCAGTGACCCTGCAGAGATGACTGTTTAATTGAAAATCGGTTTCAGGTATGGCATATGGTGCATCAGCAATTCCCCTGTTGGGCTCGATGTACAAAATTGGAGCCCTGGTCATACTTGGATGTCACACTTGTGTCATGTGTATACATACATCCCTTCTCCCAATGCAGAACACACTTTTTCTTTAGGTAATATATGTTATTTTTCACATGATACTTATCAACGTGGATGTAAAGTTTATTTTATGTAAATACATATTTAAGAAACTTAGTGAAATTAAATAATAAGTTATAAGCCTCACTGTAAATATAACCTATGAAATTACATGCGTTTGGTTTGCAAATGTGCAATTTGGGGATTCTGAATAAAGGATCCAACTGTTTCCTTTGCAAATTCAAAGCAGAGATTAATTCGGTAGACTCTGTGAGGTAGTTTTGTGCCAATTGTACTGGGGAATATATTACCCGCTTTCTTCATTTTCGTTATTAAATGTTATCATGAAGCTATGTTTCCTTTTTTCACATTTAATAAAATTTTTCCAAATAGGACATAAGGTGCATTAGTTTTTTTCTCAGCTTTGAACACTATTTTTAATTATTTACTTTGTCAAAGCTTAATTGTCAGGAAAGAGGAGCTTGATAGGACCTAGGTCTGCTTCGACTTTCAGAACCTCAGGCAAACCCAGCTGTAGTGTGTAAATACATGCTTATTAGAATCATTTTTGTGTGATTGGGCACCTGGGTAGCTCAGCCGGTTAAGCATCCGACTCCTGATTTCAGGTCATGATCTCAGAGCTCATGAATTCAAGCCCGGTGTCTGGCTCTGCACTGTCAGGGCAGAGCCTGCTTGGGATTCTCTCTCTCTCCTTCCCGCTCTGCCCCTCCCCCACCCCCCCCCACCCCCATCTCCCCGAAGATAAAATAAATAAACTATAAAAATATTTCCATGTGATCCTGCGTACCTCCAATATGCACTGGGCAGGCTCAGTCTGTCTTTGGCCCATAATGGGATCCGTTGGTGAGGCTTCATGTATGCATATGCCGGAACCCTATGACAAGAGATGCACATATTGGCTGCCTTTTGGAGGCCTGGCTTGTGATTTACTGCCCTCCATAGGATTTTGTGACACAGCAATATTTGACAGGCTGGGCAGGTGCTGGTCAAAATATCACCTTAGGAACAGGCTATCTTTCTTCTCTCCCTCAGGGCAAACTCTGAGGAGGACCCAGGGAAATCCCATAGGTCTGCAGAGAGGAATCCCCCCTTAGGAAGAGCATACACCTGCTCCTTCGCCCTAAAGAGCATTCTTTGGGGAATGCTCCCCTCTCTCTCTCTGCAGATCTGTGCAGCCAGAAGGCAGAGCAACTAGCTGTTGGCCATCCAATGTCACTTAAACCAGGAGGGAAGTACAGGAGTCACAGGGTGAGCCCCACCCAAAACTCCATCCACGCAGACTCTGTGTGACTTGAGTCAGAGGCTGTTGTTCCCTTTCCCCGGCCCCTGACTTAGGCCCTGCCCACTGCCCCATTACTGTCTCATTCCTTCTGACAAAAGCATAATAATCGGGCTCTTTTTCTAATATTCATTTTATTCAGGTCATGCGGTTGCTCTTTTACATTGTTAACCTCACTCCCCTTTTGCAATGCATTTAACTGTGGATAATAGTATCAATGTTGTAAGTCTTCTCTGGGGGTTCTACATATGAAATGTCTAATATCTTCGGTAAGGCATCATGGAGGGTCAACTACTATGCCAAATATTTTTGACTTTATGACATGCACGGAAACTGTGTTAGATGATATTAATAGGTTATCTGATATCATCCATCACAAACAGATGCATTGAGAGGCATCAAGAATTCTCATTGGACTAGGGGGAGGGCCTCCAAGTGCAATGCCATCGGCAGTCTGGATGGTTTCCCTCCTTGAAGATTGACGTGTATTGCACGTAGTGTGCACTTTTCATTTGGCCTTTCCTATCTTCTCCAGGAGGCTGCTCCTGTGGCCTCTGTCCATTGCCCTCAAGGCATGGCCCTCTCCCAGCCTGGTGCCATCCAGCCCTGCCCACAGCTTCCCCCGGCCTCAACCTGGCCTCACTCAATGGCATGGGACCACTGCCCCACCCTTACTGGCAGCATTCTTACCCCGGCCCCAACCATCATCACACCCCTCCCAATTCTCATCCTCTCAACTCCCAGTTGGTCTCACCTCACAACCAGCCCATCCCTTCACCGTACCAGCCTGGCACCAGCCACTCTCAGGACCACTCCCCAAGGAGAATAGACCAGATTCTTGGGGGGGTGGTTAGTGGGGGCCAGAGGAGAAGCACACCTTTCACTTTTCTTAAAATATCCATTGGCATGCACCAAGCTTGGACCTGTTTTTTCAATGATTATATATTCCATTGGGTTTTCACCTTTTCTATAAAATTGTTGGGTTTTCAATGGAGTTTTAGACAGTACTATCTTTGGCATTATTAGAATGAGGTCACAGTTTGCTCTCCTCCATGTAGTGACCTCAGCCAGTCTATCCCAGGCCTTCCTGGAGCACGAAGCTGACCCATCTCTGAGGACTAGACTTTTGCTCTGTCTGAATGCTTTGGTACTGACATGTGGGTGCTTCCTGGGGCTTGAGTCAGCCCGCCTCCGTACTTGAATGACACCCCAGCTTGTCTTGGTCTCCAGATCTCAGAATGGCCCAGAATCTTCCAAGTGGGTAGTCAGGATGGGGAGTTGTCTCAAAAGGACCATTCTACCACCTGTTTCCTCATGTCTATGTGTCATCTATCTGTGTGTCTATCATGTATCTTCCTGTCTTCATCGGGTCTCTATTATCTATCTATGGAGTGTATTTCTGTTATTGAAATTGTATCTGTTATTTTCCATACTTTGTGCGTGATGTATAAATTCAAATGCCTTTGAGATGCAGGTGGGTGACATCCATAAATGTTTAGTTTTCTAAGTATATTCTACATATATTTTAATTTCATGTTTCTCATCATCTTTGTAGCCTGGACTCTTTGACAGATTATCTTCATTGTGAACATAGAATATAGCTTATTCTTTTACCCATTTTTGCTTTCTCCTTCAGAGTATTTTGTTTCACCTATGGATTAGAGCCATGTCCAGGATCTACTGTGTAGGAAATACATGATTTCAATTTAAACTAATGAAAGATGAAGTGTTCGCCATTTTCAGGCATACTTTTAAGGACGCCTGTGCTCTCACATGAACAGGTGAATACATGGTCATACTGCCTTCTTTGGAGCCTCATTAATACCCTTATGAATTGTAGGGTGAAATCTGTGAATTAAGATTTCCTTGAGAAATCCAGTTTAGGTGGCAGGATTTGTCAAGACCAAATAACACTGTTCCTATTGCCAGAATTGCTCCAACATCACCCCACGTGAGGCCACCTACTGGTTTTCCCATATGCAATCTCATTTGCTAATTGTCAACATTTTAAAAAATTTAACATCTTGACTTAACTGGATTTATATTTTGAAATAAAAGTTCCTGGAATGTCTGGAAAACATATCATCACCAGTGGCCTGAGCAGCGCAAGGTTCTCTATTTTAGCTCAGAGTCCAGGGTCCAGTACAGCCAAAATTAAGAGTCACAATGAGGGAATCCTAGACCCACCAGACCTTCTGTAAATGTTCATGGTCGCCTTTATGCCCCACGAAATGCTCAGGCTGCAGTGCAAGGCATGGAGACTCCGACCTGCCAGCCTGAGCAAGTGCCCAATGCCAGGTCCTCCTGGAAGACTATGCAATGCCCGTGCTGGCCAGCGGCGCCCCCTGCTGGACAGAGAGCAGTGTGGAAGACTCCCTCTTGTGACCTCCCACACAGATTACAAAGCCAGGGGTGAGGACTTCCTCAGGTGTGGGTGGAACACGTGACACACGGCCACCCAGGAAGAGCTGGTCATAGTCATCTGGGGAGCTGACTGGATGCTTATGGAGGCCATCATGAGATCCAGATCAAATATTGTGTGTGTGTGTGTGTGTGTGTGTGTGTGTGTGTGATTGCGTGTGTGATATATGGATTTTAATCCAGGAAGAGAAAGTTGGATCCCAAAATTTCTACAGGATGACCTAGCACGGTTATTTTCTGCGGCTTCCATTCGTGGCTCAGATGCACATACACTCTTTGCATTCTACCCATGATTCTGCCCAATCTAGAATCTAATCCACAGGAAAAATAGATTTCACGTGTTAATGTCTTTTGAGATCTAACATCCAGTTAGCCCTGTTGAGCTCTTTCAGTGAGAAAGTGCCATGTAATCACTTGTATGCGGAATAAAAAACAAAACAGAAGAACACAGGGCAAGGGAAGAATAAATAAAATAAGATAAAATCACAGAGGGAGGCAAGCCATAGGAGACTCTTCAAAAAAATTTGTTTTTTGTGTATTTGAAAGAGAGAGAGAGAGAGAGAGAGAGAGAGAGGGAGAGAGAGAGAGAGAGAGAGAGATACAGAGCATGACCAGAAGAGTGGCAGAGAGAGGCATGCACACAGAATCCAGAGCAGGCTCCAGGCTCTGAGCTGTCATCAGAGCGCCGGACACAGGGCTTGAAGTCTCAAACCCTGAGATCATGAGCTGACTGAATCAGAGTCCGAACCGGCTGAGACACCCACGTGCCCCAGGAGAACCCTTCAGTGTAGAGAAGAAAGTGAGGGTTGCTAGAGGGGAGGAGTGGGTGGGCTCCATGTGCAACGGGCGTTATGGAGGGCCCCTGTGGGGGTTGGCAGTGGGTGTTTCATGTAAGGGACGAAGCCCTAAATTCCACCCCTGAAACCAAGACTACACTCACTGTTAACTGAATTTGATTTAAATTTGGAAACTGGAGGGGGGACTGGGTGCCTCCGTCGGTTGAGTGTCCAACCTCAGCTCAGGTCAGGATCTCATGGTTCGTGGGGTTGAGCTCCACGTTGGGCTCTGTGCTGACAGCTCAGAGCCTGGAGCTGCTTTGGGTTCTGTGTCTCTCACTCTCTCCCCCTCCCATGCTCACACTCTGTCTCTGTTTTGTGTGTGTGCCCCTCTCTGTTTATTTAAACATTTTACTTCATGTTTAAAACATGAAAACAACAGACCAATAAATTTTAAAAGTAGATTAAGAAAAAGTATTTTTCCTCTATCGGCTATGATATTTGAACATCCAGAATTCAATATGATTTGCTGTACAAAATTCACATACTGACATTAGTTCCCACTATGTGTGATGTGTATGTTTAGTGCAGACTGGAAACAACAACAACAACAACAACAACAGCAACAACAGGCTTTACCCTGTCAGTGCCATTGGCAAACGACCAGAGATCTCCTATATGGCCCCCCTCCCCTGGGGGGAATTGAAGGATCATGCACTAACTCCCATTCAACAATGTATTTAGTGAGTCTCTCTCCTAAGAAATACAGGTGTGACAGAGAGCATCCATCCATACCCTGACCTGAAATACCACATTGTTGCCTCGGTGTCCACTTGAGACTGTTTTTCTGAGGTGTACAACCGAGGACCAAGATTGCAATGCAACTGAGCAGAAATCCCTGAGCCTCCTCCCTTGTGGAGGAGATTGTCCGATGGGGGGATGGTGGTCAACTCTGCGGAACAAGGTAGAGCTGCTTGGTGGCTCAGCAAGAAGAGGTGGAAGAAGGTTCCTTTCCCCCATTTGCTCTGCAGCCTCATGGGAGGGGGATTGTTAAGGGAACCTCATCGAATGAACATGGGCCAGGAAGGCTCCACCCACCCGTCTCCAGAGACATGAGCATGTATTTGCTCCTTGCCATTTCCAGGCAATTAGCCAATGTTCACATGAACATGTGGAGCCTTTACAAAATATTTTATGTATACAAGGAAACACTTTGCACAGTTATGAATTCGTGTTTCCTTCTGCTCCTCTCCTTCCGACACAAGACATTCCTGAAAAGGCCGTCTGCTCCCACGTAGAGCTAGAGTTCTTCCAGTTTCCTGGTCATTTGCCACTCCTCCGTGTGGAAGCACTGAGATTGTTTCAAACTCCTTCCCCTGCCGGTGCATGTTTGGATATCACCGAGAGTCCCTACACGCGCATGTTTGGGCACATGTACTTTACCAATACACAGAGAGTAGGGAATGGGATGATGGGACGGTGAGTCCCAGGCATTTTCACAGGGACTCCCGGTGCTCTGCCTTGTTTCCACCTTCATGCCTCCTTGGCCACTTCCTCTGACCCTTTCAGGCTCTGAGAGTGCCCAATGATCCTCGGTGCTGATGGAGGGGAGAAACCTTCCAAATACCCAGCATAATCCACACCTCTCCAATAACATCATTACAGCCAGCCAGCCTGAAAGCTCAGGATTCTCCAGGTCAACTGGAACGCCATACCCCATGAATACAGCCAGATTCACGGTCCCTCCACATGTCCCGATCACACCCACCCACAACACACAAAATGTGGCCTACAAGGGACTGTGAGTGAGTGAGTAGTGAGTGAGGGCGGGTGAGTGTGCACGTGGGCAGGCGTGTATCTCAAAGCCCGTAGTGGGATCCCTGCACTGCTTCCTGAGACCTCTGTCCCTTCTTGTTCTTCCTCTTGGTAGCTCTGGCTCTGCCGGTGAGACAAGGGACTTGGTGAATGGCCGTTGCCCTCTGAGGTGGGATGTCCCTGGCTGAACTGTTGAGCCGGTAGATGTTTGGTTCACGGTGATCCTTTCCCATCTCATCTCTGTATTTGGACTGGTGAATTAGGACCGCGTCGGGGGGAAGAGCAAATTCTAGTTTCCTGAGGTTGAATTCAGACTTGGGACGGCGGCTTTCTTGGAGGAATCTCCACTGGTCTAACGTGGTTGCTGGCAGTGGTGTCTCTTCCACGTGATCCTCCAATTGTGGCACCTGGATGTTGGGGTCGGTTTCAGGCCCCCCTTGGGCCACAGCCGTGCCTGCGTGGTCAGCCTGGAGGCATGTGGATTCCCCAGCACCTGGCTCACTCGCACGGTCTCTTTCCAATTCACTCTTCTGGATGTAAAAGAGGACATAGGCGTGTTGGCTCAGGGCAGACGTCGCATCACTGGCGGTCACCTTCGCATCATCCATTTTGTACCACTGGCCGTTCCCAGCTTTGATGTAACAGAAGTAATGTCCGCTGTGACAATTCCAGCCCGCGTGCACCAGCACGGCATAGAGCACATAAGTCAGCGACCCCCCGTTCTGCCCAGACGCGTAGCGTCGCATGTCAAGGCGCTCAGGATATTGCACTTCCTTAGCCAGTTTGCTGCCCGTGAAATGGCAGAATCGTTTCAATACCAGCATCAGGACCTTGGAGCAAGTGTGCAAAGTCAACGTCTTGGAAGCAGGTACCTTGTCGAGACAAGTACTACAACGATAGGCATTTTCACCATCCAACTGTTCGGGCTTCACCAAGTGTTGCAAAGCTTGGCTCACGCTCTGAGCTGCCCTGATATCCAGGCTAATGTCCAGGTAAGGGTCCAAAGTGCTGGAGACACCCTGGCAGTGGAGACACTGGATTTGAGACCTCCAGTACCCCCCAAAGATTTGCCGGATGAGGGTGGCGTCCTGAGCCTGAGGCTCTGAAGGCTTGTCCTCACGCAAACACGCTTGCTGCATAGCATCCAGAGTGAACATCAGAAACTCGTGGGCATCCTCCTGCCTGTGTGTGTGGAAGGCAGCGAGCAGTTTTGGCGGAGGCCGGATCACGTCTCCCGGACGGCAGAGGGCCCGGGTCACGTGAGCCTGCAGAGCACACAGCACGCAGAATGGCTGCCTCCCACAGCTTCGGGAGTGCTCCTGGGACAGCATGTAGCTGGCGAGGGGTGGTGTGTACGTCAGACACTGCAGGGCCGCATTCGCATAGCACGTGTTCCCCAGGTTCTGCAGGCCAGCCCCAACCACAGAAGGTCTCCTCCAACTCACAGGTTTCTTTGCGGGGGGCAGACCCGTCGACGTGGGAGCCCAACCGTTAGGCAGGTCGCAGGGTGTGTGCGATGACGGTGACGGCTTCTCAGGCAGAGTGGGTCCTCCGTGGCCTTCAGCACCACCCGTATTTGATCCGCAAGGTTTGAGGTTTGGAAAGACACGGAACTGAGTCTCCTCTCGGCAGTGGGAAGAGGGCGTCTCCATGTCTCCTGAAACGTGGAGCCTCACGTTGCAGAGCGATGCTTCTCTCAGGAGGCCAGTCTCAGAATGATGGCTGGGGCCCTCTCCTCAGCCCTCGTAAAGCTCGCCCCACCCACCTGACTAGGACCACGTCATCCAATCAGCTACCAGCTGGAGTTGGATGCAGGGTCTCAGGGTGTGGTCACTCTTCTGCAGACAGACGACTCAGCCCAGCCTTCCTCCTGCCCCTCCCTCCTCAAGAGGCACACACACGTTTCACCACTTTCTCCACCTCCCTCATTTCCATTGCTCCCTCTCTGGACAGACGGACTTGAGCATTTCTAACCTAGAGGAGATCCTTTTTTGAGTATCCACTTTGCTTTTAGATAACACAAAGTGTCGAGGAATGACGGCCATGAATTTTTTAGGCCGTGGAAATCATTTTACCAATTGAGCTCTGGTATCATGTAGGAGCACCTCCTGTCCGTCAGCCAGAATGTATGTGACACCAGCAAATTATTCTGGAATGATTACTGTCCATGGATTTGATTCTAAAACTCCTGAACTGTCTCCATGGGATCTGTGTATACGACTATCATGAAGGTCCTTTGCAACATGTCTGTCTACCAAGGGGTGGCCGAGAAATTGTCCCAAGAAATATCGTTTGCCTGGTTTCGGGCTTTGTAAATGCTTTCTTCATCTTGTAGCTCCCTTCCCAATAGGAGAACAAATCCTAAACCCAT
This sequence comes from Puma concolor, assembly GCF_028749965.1. Taxonomy (NCBI): domain Eukaryota; kingdom Metazoa; phylum Chordata; class Mammalia; order Carnivora; family Felidae; genus Puma; species Puma concolor. Next base: position 7,073,620 of record NC_141670.1, read on the forward strand.
CACTTGCCAAATTGTCCCTGGCATTACTAGCAAATCACATAGCAAGGTAGGTATAGGTTCCCGTGGTTCAGGACATGTTGGTTGTGGGTTTGTGACGTTTATAGACGGTTTGACATTGGAATTTAGACATGCATGGACCAATGTCCCCTCGTGGAAACTGTGGCTTTAGGGTGTCAGTATCTCTAGACCAGATTTCAGAACTGACCAGGTCTGCTGACATCGTGCTTTCTTCTCTAATGTTTGTTTGTTTTTCACTTTTAACATTTTAATTGATTTATTTTGAGAGAGACAGAGACAGAGAGAGACAGAGAGCGAGAGAGAGCGCTCATGTGGACAAGCCAGGGAGAGACAGAGAGAGAGGGAGAGAGGATCCTCAATGAAACAGTCACCTCCTCGGGGTCACCAACTAGGAGGAAAAGGCTGCGAGCACGTGAGGTGTCTCACTGCCAAACACACTCATGTGAGGGGAAGGAAAGGGGCAAGGGGTCAAGGAGGACACCCAATGGGATGCACAAAAGGAGTCTTCAGACTCTTGTGACCACAGCCTCAAGACACGGCCCTCTCCCTGCCTGGTGCCCTCCAGCCCCCCCCACGGCTTCCGTCAGCCTCCGCCTGGCCTCACTGCATGGGACCGGACCACGGCCCCACCCTTACCCGCAGCATCCTCACCCCTGCCACACCCATGCCCACACCTCATCCCAATGCTCTCCGCCCTCAGTTGGCCCGGCCTCACGTCCAGGCCGTCGCTCCACGGGGCCAGCCTGGCGCCTGCCACTCTCAGGACCACACCCCAAGGAGAATCTACCAGAGAGTGGGTAGAGGAGGGGGGGCGAGCGAGGCCAGGGCACAAGCACACCTTTCCCTGTTCCTCAAATATCCGTTGGCAGGCAGGCGCCACGTTTGGACCTGTTTCTGCAAGGAATCATCTCTCCCTTTGGTTGTCATCTCCTCCTAGAAAACCGGTTGTGTTTTCACTGGACGGTGTTAGATGGTAGGAACTCTCACGTGACTGGTCTGAGCAAAGCAAGTTGCCCTATTTAACGTAGTGACTTGAGCCAGTCCATTCCAGACCTTCCCGGAGCATAAAGCTGACCCCTGTCCCAAGACGAGACACCTGCTCCTGTCTGAGTGCCTGGCCCCGACAAGTCCATTCTCCCCGGGTCTGGAGCCTGCCCGTCTTCAGACTCCACGAACACCCCCTTGCTTCTGGAGCCTCAGCCCCGGCCACCTGCCACGTGGGCAAAGAGGCCTGCAGAATTGCTTCCAAAGAACCCTTTGACCACCTAATTCTCTGTCCTCTCTCATCAATCGCTCATCACTCTATGTGTCTATCTCCTAACTCTCGTGTCTCCTTCCCCTCTCTAGTATCTATCTGCGGAATGTCTTTCTCATCCTTTCCTTTGTATCTCTTCTATGCCACCCTCCTTGACGTGACTTGTGAATGAAAATGCCTTTGAGAGACATGTGGACAGCAGCCCCTAATGCTGACTGATTTCCCACGCACATGTTCTTTCAGTTCATGGGTTTTTATGTTGACAGACAGAGAGAGAGAGAGGGAGGGAGGGAGTGAGAATGTGGGGGAGGGTTAGAGAGAAAAGGAGAGAGGCAATCCCGAGGAGGGAGGGAAACTCAAAGTTCAATCTCCTCAGCCCTGAGATCATGACGTGAGCCGCCGCCTCCAGGTCAGACACTTCTCTGACTGAGCCACCCAGGCATCCCGACCCTCATCGGTTTCGAATTCACCTCTAGCATCGTCTTGTTCCCAGGACACTGGGAGAGACTTTATCTCGAAAGGGGAAGAGAGGTTAACCCGTGTTTCTTTGCTGCTTCTGAATACTTAGTTGTTCTCCACTAGGTGAGGATCCAAGTCCCAAGTGCACTTGGGAACCAATGCAGGATTCTACTCTCAGTGACGGGAAACTACAGTGTACACACAAAAAAGAAAACCATGCACATTCGGTCCTGTCTGAGCAAATTTTATTAGCTGTGGTAACACTACACACAACGTTGCACTATCAGGGAAAAACAAAATTGCAGACAGCATGTAAAATATTCCCCGATATGATCTGCAGAAAAACGATATCAGTGAACTGTTCTAACACAAAAGATTGCCTCCACTTGCCCAGCCCAGACTGGAATCATTCCTCCGGTGTCCCCAAATTGAGACATTCACAAACCCACTACACATTCATTTCACAGATCCTTAACTTTACATTCGAGTGGACGACCTCTTGCTCTCCTGGCGCTGGATTTCTCATAGAATCTATCGAAACGAAAGAAACGAGACCTTGTTGATTGAGACGGAGCAGGTGAACCAGAAGGTGTAGATGCATAAAGGAAAAGTGCGCCATGAGCGTCTGCACGTGGGCGCTCAACCCACTCCCCGCCCCAAGCAGGACACCAAACACGGTGTGGACGCAAGTTTTTGTCCTTGCAGGTCTTTGGGGGAATTGCTGCTTTAGCAAAAATAGGTCACGGCCCTGCCTTGCCCGCCGCTCCGCAGTCACCTGCTCGGGGTCACAAGAGCCAGAGGACGAGTGTCCGAGGACATGAGGTGTCTCACTCGCGGTCGCTCTCCTCCGAGGACGAGGAAAGCTGCAGGTCATCGTGGAGGATGCTCCGGGAGACAGGCACACAGCCTCCCTCAGACTGGTGTGTGACGGGCGGGCCCTGGCCAGGGGGGACTGGCCTCTCGGGAGGTGGCAGACAGGGAGCTGCTATGAACCTGGAGCTCCAGCCGCCTTTGTCCAGGCGGCTGAAGACCATTCGCAGGGGCTGGCCGGGTGCCTGCGGACAGGGTGGACACGGGGGCAAGGTGCACGCCTGGAGAGTGTCCAGGTGAGGTTGGGGGCGTGGAGGCTGGAGGCCCCTGCTTTGCACCGAGGCGGGTGTCTTCCTGGTCAGCTGGGCTGCCCCCGTGGGACCACATGCACTTCTCCTTGCTGGACGACACAGACTCTGGCGCAGCCCCACGTGGGTGCTCCCTGTGCTCTTGTGGGGTGGCTGGAAGGGGCTGCAACGTGGTTTCTTTCGGGGGTTCTGGCACGTGTCGTCGGGGAGCGGGTCCCATCTCTTGCCTGGTGTCTGGATGTGGGGCTGGGGACTCGGAGCCAAACGGGTCGGAGGAGGATCAGGGCTCACCTCAGGACGCTTGGCTGGTGCCTGGGCGTGGCCAATGCCACGCGCCTTGGAGACAGCCCTGGAAGCTTCCAGGGAGGCACATCGGGGCCGGTGTTGTCTCAGCTGGACACCGAGGCCTGGATCCCGGGCAGAGCGTTGGTGTGCCGGGGCAGGCGGGGCAGGCGGGGCTGGGGTCCCCACTTGCTGGGCATCCTGTCGGCCAGCAGGTGGGAAGGTGCTCGCCGCAGGTCTCCCGAGAGGAGCAGCCGACGGGGACAGCTGTGTCGTGTCAGGCGTCCCGCTGGGAGGCTCAGCCGGGACGTGCGGCTCCAGCACGGACACCCTCTTGGTGGTGTACACGGGCATCGGCCTGTGCGGATGCTGTGGGAACACACAACACACAGACAACGGCCATCAGTCCTTCCTCCCCACCGAGGACACATGCACGACAAGCACAGCAAAGAAACAGACAGAAACGCAAACAACCGGGAGAGACGGGAAAGGATTGTACTGACAGAGGACAAGGGCCTCCAGCTCAACGTCGATCGGGAAGAAACACTGGGCAGTAGCCCCTTGATGCTTTGATTCCACGGGAGCGACGGACCAGAAAGGTTGTGCATCGTGCCTGCCTCCCGAAGTGGACAAGCACGTCCATTCAGGCTTCTAGGGAAAGGACAGGCGTCCTGCAGGTGGAGGTTCGCGGGGGGGTGGGGGCGCTACTGAGTTTGGATGGCCAATGGGGCGGGTGTATGTGTCACCAGGGAAAGGTGCCTGTGCCTCCCAAGAGGCCTAGGTGTGGGCACAGCGTCCCGAAATTATGTTGGCACGCCCACCCGGCACCCGGTTAGCACACATGCAAGGAATCCTGCCGGATCATGGACACCCAGCAAACGTGGCTGGAAAGGACCCGCACGGAAATCCCAATGTTGAGAATCGGGGCGGACCCCCTTCCTCAGCCAGGAGGGCCGGGAAGCCCGTCACATCCCCGTCCCCAGGAGAGAACGAGAGCAGGGACGGGGGACACTCACCCTCACATAGTCACAGGATTCTGTGGAGTCCCTCCAGGCTCGCTGCTGCCTTCCAGGGCCTATCCTGGGGAATCTCTGCAGCAGCGCCTTCCTCTGCTGGGCTTCTCGCCTGCACGACCAAGAACGGGAAGGTGAAGGAGCGGCATTTCGTGTGTTCACCTGGGGAGCGAGCGATGGGGCTTGGGCAAGATCTCCTTTCTTCATCTGCCCTCCTGGCTCCCACTCCAGCGAGCCGTCCAGGTTGGCCCAAGACGTCCTTGCGTTGAGAGCCGTGTGCGCCACTGCCTGTCACCTGCCGCCTCCCCCTGTCTCCCTACCGCAGGACACACAGCCTCAGGGACTCCCCCAGAGCAGCTCAATAGGCTCGTGAGGTCCCCTGGGGGGCGGGGAGCTCCTTTCTCTGCCTCCCCCACCCCTGTGTGTGTCTGAAGACGACACAGCACCCAGTGTCCGGGTACAGAGACACAGCGACCTGAGCTGCCAGGCCACGGGCAGGCCGGAGCCGGCCGCATCCTCACCTTTGTCCCTCTTCCATGTCCCTCGCAGCCTGGTTGAAGGGCCCGGGCTTGTGCCGGTCCTGCTGCTGGCGTGGTTCCACATTCTCCTTCGGCTTCCTGGGGACAAAGGCCTGGGGGGCCAGGCACCCGTCCCAGCGCTTCATGGGGCACCTGGTGCTGGATGCGTTGTGCCCAAAGGCTCCGCAGTCCTTACACTTGAGCTGCGGACCAAGGAGGAGGGGCTCAGTGAATCAGCACCAATCACAGTCCAACTGCAAAGGACATGACAAGGACACACTCGGGGAGCAGAGGACTGGTGTGGGTGGGCCAGGGCACACCGTGGACGGCTCGGGCGGTGCCAGGAGACGGAAGTTCCTAGGATTCTACCCAAGCCTCTGTGAGGGACGGACCGGGAGTTGGGAGTGCAGGTCTCAGGCCGCGTAGAATGAGCCCCACGCCACGATGGGGACAGACACCAGGCTGGACGTGACCCTACGGCCGAGGGAGCTTATCCCAGTGGGCAGGCTGCTGAGATGCCAAGGCAGGCCACCGTGGGCCAGGAAAGGACGACCGACTTCCGGACACAGAGTCTTCATTCCCTCGTCATGTGCGATCCCCGGCTTCAGAGGCATGGCTCCCCCACTCCCACCCGACCCAGCCCCTCCAACCCGCCCACTGGTTCACCACGCCTCCAGGGCTCCACTTACCCGAGGATCCTCGTCCTCTAGCCTGGGAACCCTGGGCGCCATGGGTGCTCTCCGTTGCCTCTTCCCGTTTGGGGCTTTCAAGGGTCTGGAAGGTGCGTGCTGGGTGCGACCACCCGCCATCTGCCCCCTCTCCTTGAAGGGTCAAGTCAGCCTTGCTCGAAGATGGGTTTCTGGACTTCCTGAGTCAACGGGAAAAGGAGAGTCATTCCCACAGACACAACGACTCCTTCATGAACCTTCCTCCCCCAGCGGGCATGAGGGGGCGTCATGCCCACCAGGTCAAACACGGTCCTCACCTGGGAGGTGGGACCTCTCCCTCCTGCATGTTCTATGCGCTCTCCCGTGGACCCGCCCGCAGGACGGCACCCTCAGGCAAGGCCGTGGAGGTGGTCTTGCATGACTCGCCGGAGAGACTTTCGGGAAGTCTCTCCCAGCGCCCTCCGGAAGGAAAACCACGCACAAAGTCCCGACCCCCATGGACACCGCAATCCACGCTACGGCGATAGTCCCTGTGGCACCCAGGGTTGCATGTGCAAAGAGAAGGATGCTTGCCTCTCCAGAATGTACCTCTCCTACTTGACCCCCCGAGAAACCACCCTCAAAGACAAAGTCAAGGAAAACGTTTCGTTTCTGCTCGACTCGACTGGAAGCTTCCCCACGCAGGGCCCGAACCCTTTTCTTTCACGTGGCCTTTACGGGGCCCCACGCTGATCTCACGTGTCAGCCATGGCAAATGAGCACAAATGAGCATTTGCCGTGAAATTCGGGTGAACAAGAAAATTCCTTAGGCTCTGAGGCCCCACGGCGACATGGAGCAGGATGCTGTCACTGCTCCCGCACGCCCTCACGCCAGTCAGACTCTGGGGTTCGGTTCCTTTGGAAGCAGAACCTCATGTGCTCAGGAACACGGAGAGCCACGCCTTTCCTCAGTCTCTGTTCTCACAATAGTCTTCAACACTAAAGCGTCCTTCACCTGGTGAGTCGAGGTGCATCACCACCTCCATTTCCTCCCTGTCCCACTTCTGCGCCAGCTCGTGGGAGCCCCAGATCGTCCCAACCCACCTGAAACGCCAATGTGTTCCTGCCGTGTGTCAGGAGACGTCCAGAGCGGCGGGTGGCAGGCGGACTGCCGTGGAGGAGACTCAGCGTCCGGCGTGCCCGAGGGACGGTCAGTGAGGGACACTTCCTTCCTTCCCGGACTCTTAGACCCGCCCAAGGTCACGTGACCTCTCGGGCACTTTAATCCCATGCAGCCCATCACCTTGGTGCTCCTCACGTCTCCACACTAGGAACGAATCCCGGAGGTTTAGCGATTGCTTGCCGTTGTAACTGGTATGCATGCATGTGGAGATAGACGTCTCAGAACACATCTTCACCCTTGGACAAAGAGACTCGCGTGTGCATGCCTGTCGCGTTCGTAAACTGGTGTTTCTCGTGGGTCTCCAGGGAAGCTTGCGGGGCCCCTGGCCTCACGTACGTTCCTGTGGTTGGGGGCCCCTTCGGCGTCCTCCGTGTCCAAGCTTCTCCCTTTGCCAACGGGAGCGGTGTGTCCATGACCTATTTGCAGTGTCCCTTCACTCCACACCCTGCCCTGCCCTCCCCGTCCCCCTTTCTGCCTCTAGGGCGGTGACTGCGCTCGCTGGGACCTTGGGAGGAATGGGATCCTATGTCCCGTGTCCCCTGGGAACTAGCTGCCTTGGCACTTGGTCTCGTGACCCAAGTCGCTGTTCCTGACAAGTCCCTGTGTTGACGCAGGGGGGCTCCCTGTGGCCGACGCCCCCCGTTTGGGGCTCTTTGTTCTTGCCCATCAACTCGGACGTTCTGTTTAGCTTTTGCTCCCATTGGGGGATGTTGGTGTGACTGCCACCGTTTCTCCTGGCCTGGCCTGGCTGGCCTCAGCCACGGACACTGTGTCAGGGAGATGTCTTTGGGATCCTGAAGGGCCAGACCCACGGGACAAGGTGCAACCCCATCGGCGGGGCATTCCTGAGTGTCATGCAAGCGAGCACCTTTCTCCCACAGCAGTGCAAAAGCTAGCGGCCCCACTGGCCGAGGGGGAGGGCCTGCGTCGGCAGTGCCGTCGGCACCCTGGACGGTTTCCCTCCTTGAACGTTGGCCTGCGTTGGGCGTCGTGTGCGCTTTTCATTTGGCCTTTCCTATCTTCTCCGGGAGGCTGCTCCTGTGGCCTCTGTCCACTGCCCTCAAGGCATGGCCCTCCCCCAACCTGGTGCCCTCCAGCCCCGCCCACCGCTTCCTTCAGCCTCTGCCTGGCCTCCTCACTCCCTGGCACCATCCTACGGCCCCACCCCCTTACACGCAGCATCCTTTCCCCTGCCACACCCATGCCCACACCCTTTCCCAATGCTCTCAAACCTCCGTTGGCTTGGCCTCGCTTCCAGGCCGTGGCTCCACGGGGCCAGCCTGGCGCCGGCCACTCTCAGGACCACTCCCCAGGGAGAAGCCCCCAGAGAGTGGGCGGGGGAGGGGGCGAGCGAGGCCAGGGCACAAGCACACCTTTCCCTGTTCTTCAAATATCCGTTGGCCCCCTCCCTGCTTGGTTTTGTACCCCTCCCTGTTCTTATATTATTTTTCCTTCCCTTCCCTGATGCTCATCTGTTTTGCACCTTAGAGCCTTCATATGAGTGAAGTCATAGGCTAGTTGTGTTTCTCTGACTAATTTCGCTGAGGAGAATACCCTCTACTTCTAGCCACATAGTTGCGAATGGCAGGCACCCTGTCTTTCCTTTCGATCGCCGCGTAATGTTCCACTGTATATATATGTGCCACCTCTTCTTTTTCCATTCCATGCATCTATGGACATTCGGGCTCTTTCCATACTTTGGCTAGTGTTGGTAGTGCTGCTAGAAGCTTTTGGGGGCGTTTGGGTGCAGGTGCCCCTTCGAACCAGCACACCCATATCCCTTGGGTAAATACCTAGTCGTGCAATTGCTGGTTCATAGGGTCGCTGTGCTTTCAATTTTTTGAGGAACCTCCATACTGTTTTCCAGGGTGGCGGTGCCAGTTTGCATTCCCAGCGGCAGTGCAAAAGAGATCCTGTTGCTCCGCACCCTCGCCAACATCGGTTGTTGCCTGAGTTGTTAATGTTAGCCGTTGTGACACGTGTGAAGTGGTAGCTCATTGTGATCTTGATACGGATTTCCCTGATGATGAGTGAGGTTGAGCATTTTTTCATGTGTCAGTTGACCATCTGGATGTCTTCTGGGAGAAGTGTCTATTCATGACTTTTGCCCATTTCTTCACTGGATTCGTTGGGTGTTGGCTGTTGAGTGTGATCAGTTCTTTATCGATTTGTATACTGAGCCTCTCTCCGATGTGTCGCTCGCAAATATCTTCTACCATTGATGATTTCGCTGATTTGTTAGTGTAGCTGATCCGTTTCCTTCCCGGTGCAGAAGAGTTTTCTTTTGATGAGTTCTCAATAGGTCGTGTTTCCTTTTGTTTCCCTTGCCTCCGGAGACGTGTTGAGTAAGAAGTTGCTGTGGCCCAGATCACCGAGGCTTTTCCCTGCTTTCTCCTCGAGGGTTTCGATGGCTTCCTGTCTTACACTTAGGACGTTCCTCCCTTTTGAGTTTCTTTACGTGTACGGTGTAAGAAAGTGGTGCGGGTTGCTTTTTCCGCACGTCGCTGTCCAGTTTTCCCAGCACCACTTGTTGAAGAGACTGTCTTTATTCCATTGGATATTCTTTCCTGCTTTGTCAAGGAATAGTTGGCCATCCATTTGTGGGTCCGTTTCTGTTCTCTTGAGCTGAGTGTCCGTTTTTGTGCCAGGACCATACTGTCTTGATGATTACAGCTGTGTAATTACAGCTTGAGGTCTGCGATTGTGATGCATCCGGCTTTCCTTTCTTTTTCAACAGTGCTTTGGCTCTTCAGGGTCTTTTCTGGGTCCATACAAGTTCTAGTATTCCGATATGAGTATGGCTAGTCCTGCTTTCTTTTGTCAACCATGAGCATGAGAGATGGTTTTCCATCCCCTTGCTTTCAATCTGAAGGCGTCTTTAGATCTAAAGTGGGTCCCTTGTACGCAGCGTGTGGATGACCTTCTTTTCTCACCCGTTCTGTCACCCTATGTGTTTTGATTGGAGCATTGAGTCCATTGACGTTAAGAGTGAGTACTGAAAGGGATGAAGTTATTGCCATTGTGTTGCTTGTAGAGTTGGAGTTTCTGGTGGTGTTCGCCGATCCTTGCCAGTGTTTTCTGCCTGTGGTCTGTTTTTTTTCTTTTATGTCTTTTGTTCCCTGGGAGAGTCTGCCTTCAAATGTCTTGCAGGGCTGGCTGAGTGGTCAGGAACTCCTTTACTTTTTGCTTGGGAAACTTTCCATCTCTACTTCTATTTGGAATGACAGCTTTGCTGGACAAATAAGTTTTGGCCGCGTCCTTTTAGGATTCAGTGCGACGAATATATCCTGCCACTCATTTCTGGGCTGCCAGGTTTCTGTGGATAGGTCTGCTGCAAATGTGGTCAGTCGTCCCTTGTAGGGGAAGGACGTTTGTTTCCCTTGCTGCTTTCATGATTCTTTCCTCGCCTGAGTATTTTGTGAACTCGACTAGGCTCTGCCTTGTTGATGGTTGGACGTTGTTGAATCTAATGGGAGTCTTCTGCTGTGCTTCCTGGATTTTGTGTGTCTTTCCCAGGTTAGGAAAGTTTTCTGCTGTGATGTGCTCACATAACCCTTGTGCCCCCTTGTCTCTCTCTCTTCGTCTTCTGGGACCCCTATGATTGTGATGTGATTCCTTTTCAATGAGTCGCTGAGTTCCCGAATTCTGAAACCCTGCTCTTTTGCTTTAGTCTCCCTCTTTCCTTCCGCTTCGTGATTCTCCATTGCTTTGTCCCCTCTATCGCTGGTTCCCTGCTCAGCCTTATCATCCTTGCCGCTGTGGCATCTGTTCCAGATCGCAGCTCGCTTTTAGCATTGTTTATTGCATCCTGGCTAGCTTTTACTTCTTTTATCCCCACAGAAAGGCATTCTCATCGACTTTCGACCCCAGCTGGTATTCTTATTCTCGTGATTCTAAATTCTGGTTCAAACGTCTTGCTCGTATCTGGGTTGGTTAAGGGCCTGGCTGTCCTTTCTTCCTGCTCTTTCTGTTGGGGTGAATTCCTTTGCTTCGTCATTTGGGAGGAAGGAAAGGCATGAATAAGACAAAAGAATTCGAAATTTAAAAATAAGACACAACACACACACACAAATCACACAAATGATGCTAGAGCCTAGGTGAGTTTTGGTCTGGTTGTTGAAATGGGCTTGAAAGATTAGAGGAAAAAGGGAAAGCACATAAAAAAAGGAAACCGTTGGAACATTTGGAAAAAAGAATACAACGAAATAGGATAAAATGAAATGATGGAATTCAAATAGAATTTGACACATTTACAAAAAATTACACGAATATAGTCGAAAGACATTCAAGGAAATTATTTTAAACCATGGAAAATAACAACATATGTTTTCTCTTTCTGTCTTCATGAAAAAGAAAAGAAATGAGAGAGAAAAGAAAAGAGATGGACCCGCGAACAGACTGAAATACGATTGAAGTTACATTGTTGTCCCCTAGAAGTCAAAGGATGAAGCACTTTGTAGTCCATACACTACAAAGTGGCGGAGACACCTGGCTTCCTGAAGAGCCAGGTTGGCCCAGTTGGGCGGTGCTAAGTGTCACGGCTCTGTTCTCCACTAGATGGCGCAGCTAGCCTACAAGCGCGGATTGCTGGGGCGCTTGGAGGTGCATATGCGCATGCGCGGGAGCGGAGCCCTTGGCGTCACTCAGGTGCCCAGTCTGTAGTATCGGAAGTCGGCTGTCTGCGGTCGGCAATCCCGCCCCCGTCCTTTGTCTCCGGCTTCTGTCCACTCGCCGCTTTGACACTGTCCGTGGCCCAGCCGGCAGGTTGCCAGGAGACACCTCCCTCCTGGGATTTACCTCCCAGGCGGCTGTGTTTCCCGACCCCTCTCTTCTGAGGGCCCGCGGCTGAGACCTGCTCAGATCCTCCGCGTCAGGGTCTCAGCGAGCGGTGGCCGGGTGCCGGCCGCACCCAGGAACACTGGCAACACCGTGCCGCTGCCGATGCCCAGAGACTGCGGCTGGGTGCCAGCCTGCGCCCGAAAACGTTCACGCGATGGTGTAGCAGCAGCGTTTCGAGGGTTATGGACAATCACCACACCCTTCTGGTACCGGGCTTCCCCCTTAACGACCTTGTTCCAGCACCAGCGAATGTGGCTGTTCTCCGGGGTCTGCTGGGACCTGTGGGGTCGGCTGGGGTGGCCACACAGACTCTACCTCGTGTCCTGGCAGCAGGGGAACCGCTTTTCTCCGTGTGGTTCCAGACACCCCTCCTCCACACCCCCAGTCTTCACTCTGCTCTCGGGGATTCGCCCTTCCGACCAGAGCACCGCCAGCTATCAGATGCGGAGTTTCGCACTCTGCCCTCCCCCTGTTTGTACAGTCTTCATGGAATTTAAACCCGCTCCTTTCTCCTTCCTCCCGTTTTGGTTCAGTGCCTGTGGCTCTTTCCACATGTCCACTTTCTCCCCAGCTGCTTTTGGCGGGGGGAGGGGACGGCGAGGGGATTGCTTTCCCCATATTCTGCCCCTGTCTCCGTCCTCTCTCTGCAGGCAAAAACAGCTCCCTGCCCTCTGTGGCTTCTCTCTTCCCCAGTTCACCTCTCTGCGCCGCGTCCCCACGGAGTTCTGGGGTTCAGGTTGGGCAAGCTGTTGCGTGAATCCTCAGATCAGTTTTCGAGGTGTGCAGGATGCTTTTGTGTTGATGTGGCTGCATTTTATGGATGCAAGAGCAAAAAAAACTTCCATGCTCTTCTGCCATCTTGGCCCCTCCCCCCACACTGCCTTTTCTGTATCGTCGTGAATGCCCTTACGACTTGCAGGGTGACATCTCTGAATTAAGCTTTCCGTGACAAATCCAGATTAGGCTGGCTGGATTTGGCGAGACCCAATAACGCTGTTCCTATTGCCGTGATTGCTCCCACATCGCCGCACGTGAGGCCACCTGCCTCCTGGTTTCCCCCTATGCAATCTTCTTTGCTAATTGTCAACAGTTTTTAAAATTGAATGTCTTTGGCACAAAAACAGACACATAGACCAATGGAATAGAATAGAAACCCCAGAACTAGACCCACAAACGTATGGCCAACTCATCTTTGACAAAGCAGGAAAGAACATCCAATGGAAAAAAGACAGTCTCTTTAACAAATGGTGCTGGGAGAACTGGACAGCAACATGCAGAAGGTTGAAACTAGACCACTTTCTCACACCATTCACAAAAATAAACTCAAAATGGATAAAGGACCTGAATGTGAGACAGGAAACCATCAAAACCTTAGAGGAGAAAGCAGGAAAAGACCTCTCTGACCTCAGCCGTAGCAATCTCTTACTCGACACATCCCCAAAGGCAAGGGAATTAAAAGCAAAAGTGAATTCCTGGGACCTTATGAAGATAAAAAGCTTCTGCACAGCAAAGGAAACAACCAACAAAACTAAAAGGCAACCAACGGAATGGGAAAAGATATTTGCAAATGACATATCGGACAAAGGGCTAGTATCCAAAATCTATAAAGAGCTCACCAAACTCCACACCCGAAAAGCAAATAACCCAGTGAAGAAATGGGCAGAAAACATGAATAGACACTTCTCTAAAGAAGACATCCGGATGGCCAACAGGCACATGAAAAGATGTTCAGCGTCGCTCCTTATCAGGGAAATACAAATCAAAACCACACTCAGGTATCACCTCACGCCAGTCAGAGTGGCCAAAATGAACAAATCAGGAGACTATAGATGCTGGAGAGGATGTGGAGAAACGGGAACCCTCTTGCACTGTTGGTGGGAATGCAAATTGGTGCAGCCGCTCTGGAAAGCAGTGTGGAGGTTCCTCAGAAAATTAAAAATAGACCTACCCTATGACCCAGCAATAGCACTGCTAGGAATTTATCCAAGGGACACAGGAGTACTGATGCATAGGGGCACTTGTACCCCAATGTTCATAGCAGCACTCTCAACAATAGCCAAATGATGGAAAGAGCCTAAATGTCCATCAACTGATGAATGGATAAAGAAATTGTGGTTTATATACACAATGGAGTACTACGTGGCAATGAGAAAAAATGAAATATGGCCTTTTGTAGCAACGTGGATGGAACTGGAGAGTGTGATGCTAAGTGAAATAAGCCATACAGAGAAAGACAGATACCATATGGTTTCACTCTTATGTGGATCCTGAGAAACTTAAGAGAAACCCATGGGGGAGGGGAACAAAAAAAAAAAAAAAAGAGGTTAGAGTGGGAGAGAGCCAAAGCATAAGAGACTGTTGAGAACTGAGAACAAACTAAGGGTTGATGGGGGGTGGGAGGGAGGAGAGGGTGGGTGATGGGTATGGAGGAGGGCACCTTTTGGGATGAGCACTGGGTGTTGTATGGAAACCAATTTGACAATAAATTTCATATATAAATAAAAAAAAATAAATAAATAAAATTGAATGTCTTGACTTAACTGGATTTATATTTTGAAAGAAAAGTTCCTGGAATGTCTGGAAAATAGATCATCACCAGTGGCCCGAGCAGCTCAAGGTGGTCAATTTTAGCTCAAAGTCCAGGGTCCAGCACGGCCAAAGTTAAGTCACAAGGAGGGAATCCTAGACCCACCAGACCTTCTGTAAGTAAATGTTCATGGTCGCCTTTATGCCCCACGAAATGCTCAGGCTGCAGTGCGAGGCACGGAGACTCCGACCTGCCAGCCTGAGCAAGTGCCCGATGCCAGGTCCTCCTGGAAGTCTAGGCAATGCCCGTGCTGGCCAGCGGCGCCCCCTGCTGGACAGAGAGCAGTGTGGCAAGGCTCCCTCTTGTCATCTCCCCCACGGATTGCAGAGCCAGGGGTGTGGACTTCATCATGTGTGGGTGGAACACGTGACACACGGCCACCCAGGAAGAGCTGGTCATAGTCATCCGGGGAACTGACTGGATGCATATGGAGGCCATCTTGAGATCCAGATCAAATATTGTCCGTGTGCGCGTGTGTGCGTGCATGTGATATACAGGCTTTAATCCAGGAAGAGAAAGTTGGATCCCAAAATTTCTACAGGATGACCTAGCGTGGTTATTTTCTGTGGCTTTCCCCTTGGTGGCTCAGTTGCACATACACTGTTTGCATTTTACCCACGATTCTGCCCACTTTAGAATCAAATCCACAGGAAAGATAGATGTCTCCTGTGCATGTCTTTTGAGCTCTAACATCCAGCTATCCCTGTTGAACTCTTTCACTGCGAAAGTGTCATGTCATCACTCATCTGTGGAATAAAAAACAAAACAGAAGAACATAGGGCAAGCGAGGAATAAATAACATAAGATAAAATCACAGCAGGAGGCAAGCCATAGGAGACTCTTCAAAACATTTTGTTTTCTCTTTATCTTAGAGAGAGAGAGAGAGAGAGAGAGAGAGAGAGAGAGAGCGCGCATGACCAGGGGAGTGGCAGGCAGAGGCATGCACACAGAATCCAGAGCAGGCTCCAGGCTCTGAGCTGTCATCAGAGCGCCGGACACGGGGCTTGAAGTCTCAAACCCTGAGATCATGAGCTGACTGAATCAGAGTCCGAACCGGCTGAGACCCCCACGTGCCCCAGGAGAACCCTTCAGTGTAGAGAAGAAAGTGAGGGTTGCTAGAGGGGAGGAGTGGGTGGGCTCCATTTGCAACGGGCGTTATGGAGGGCCCCTGTGGGGGTTGGCAGTGGGTGTTTCATGTAAGGGACGAAGCCCTAAATTCCACCCCTGAAACCAAGACTACACTCACTGTTAACTGAATTTGATTTAAATTTGGAAACTGGAGGGGGGACTGGGTGCCTCAGTCGGTTGAGTGTCCAACCTCAGCTCAGGTCAGGATCTCATGGTTCGTGGGGTTGAGCTCCACGTTGGGCTCTGTGCTGACAGCTCAGAGCCTGGAGCTGCTTTGGGTTCTGTGTCTCTCACTCTCTCCCCCTCCCATGCTCACACTCTGTCTCTGTTTTGTGTGTGTGCCCCTCTCTGTTTATTTAAACATTTTACTTCATGTTTAAAACATGAAAACAACAGACCAATACATTTTAAAAGTAGATTAAGAAAAAGTATTTTTCCTCTATCGGCTATGATAGTTGAACATCCAGAATTCAATATGATTTGCTGTACAAAATTCACATACTGACATTAGTTCCCACTACGTGTGATGTGTATGTTTAGTGCAGACTGGAAACAACAACAACAACAACAGCAACAACAGGCTTTACCCTGTCAGTGCCATTGGCAAACGACCAGAGATCTCCTATATGGCCCCCCTCCCCTGGGGGGAATTGAAGGATCATGCACTAACTCCCATTCAACAATGTATTTAGTGAGTCTCTCTCCTAAGAAATACAGGTGTGACAGAGAGCATCCATCCATACCCTGACCTGAAATACCACATTGTTGCCTCGGTGTCCACTTGAGACTGTTTTTCTGAGGTGTACAACCGAGGACCAAGATTGCAATGCAACTGAGCAGAAATCCCTGAGCCTCCTCCCTTGTGGAGGAGATTGTCCGATGGGGGGATGGTGGTCAACTCTGCAGAACAAGGTAGAGCTGCTTGGTGGCTCAGCAAGAAGAGGTGGGAGAAGGTTCCTTTCTCCATTTGCTCTGCAGCCTCATGGGAGGGGGATTGTTAAGGGAACCTCATCGAATGAACATGGGCCAGGAAGGCTCCACCCACCCGTCTCCAGAGACATGAGCATGTATTTGCTCCTTGCCATTTCCAGGCAATTAGCCAATGTTCACATGAACATGTGGAGCCTTTACAAAATATTTTATGTATACAAGGAAACACTTTGCACAGTTATGAATTCGTGTTTCCTTCTGCTCCTCTCCTTCCGACACAAGACATTCCTGAAAAGGCCGTCTGCTCCCACGTAGAGCTAGAGTTCTTCCAGTTTCCTGGTCATTTGCCACTCCTCCGTGTGGAAGCACTGAGATTGTTTCAAACTCCTTCCCCTGCCGGTGCATGTTTGGATATCACCGAGAGTCCCCACACGCACATGTTTGGGCACATGTACTTTACCAATACACAGAGAGTAGGGAATGGGATGATGGGACCGTGAGTCCCAGGCATTTTCACAGGGACTCCCGGTGCTCTGCCTTGTTTCCACCTTCATGCCTCCTTGGCCACTTCCTCTGACCCTTTCAGGCTCTGAGAGTGCCCAATGATCCTCGGTGCTGATGGAGGGGAGAAACCTTCCAAATACCCAGCATAATCCACACCTCTCCAATAACATCATTACAGCCAGCCAGCCTGAAAGCTCAGGATTCTCCAGGTCAACTGGAACGCCATACCCCATGAATACAGCCAGATTCATGGTCCCTCCACATGTCCCGATCACACCCACCCACAACACACAAAATGTGGCCTACAAGGGACTGTGAGTGAGTGAGTAGTGAGTGAGGGCGGGTGAGTGTGCACGTGGGCAGGCGTGTATCTCAAAGCCCGTAGTGGGATCCCTGCACTGCTTCCTGAGACCTCTGTCCCTTCTTGTTCTTCCTCTTGGTAGCTCTGGCTCTGCCGGTGAGACAAGGGACTTGGTGAATGGCCGTTGCCCTCTGAGGTGGGATGTCCCTGGCTGAACTGTTGAGCCGGTAGATGTTTGGTTCACGGTGATCCTTTCCCATCTCATCTCTGTATTTGGACTGGTGAATTAGGACTGCGTCGGGGGGAAGAGCAAATTCTAGTTTCCTGAGGTTGAATTCAGACTTGGGACGGCGGCTTTCTTGGAGGAATCTCCACTGGTCTAACGTGGTTGCTGGCAGTGGTGTCTCTTCCACGTGATCCTCCAATTGTGGCACCTGGATGTTGGGGTCGGTTTCAGGCCCCCCTTGGGCCGCAGCCGTGCCTGCGTGGTCAGCCTGGAGGCATGTGGATTCCCCAGCACCTGGCTCACTCGCACGGTCTCTTTCCAATTCACTCTTCTGGATGTAAAAGAGGACATAGGCGTGTTGGCTCAGGGCAGACGTCGCATCACTGGCGGTCACCTTCGCATCATCCATTTTGTACCACTGGCCGTTCCCAGCTTTGATGTAACAGAAGTAATGTCCGCTGTGACAATTCCAGCCCGCGTGCACCAGCACGGCATAGAGCACATAAGTCAGCGACCCCCCGTTCTGCCCAGACGCGTAGCGTCGCATGTCAAGGTGCTCAGGATATTGCACTTCCTTAGCCAGTTTGCTGCCCGTGAAATGGCAGAATCGTTTCAATACCAGCATCAGGACCTTGGAGCAAGTGTGCAAAGTCAACGTCTTGGAAGCAGGTACCTTGTCGAGACAAGTACTACAACGATAGGCATTTTCACCATCCAACTGTTCGGGCTTCACCAAGTGTTGCAAAGCTTGGCTCACGCTCTGAGCTGCCCTGATATCCAGGCTAATGTCCAGGTAAGGGTCCAAAGTGCTGGAGACACCCTGGCAGTGGAGACACTGGATTTGAGACCTCCAGTACCCCCCAAAGATTTGCCGGATGAGGGTGGCGTCCTGAGCCTGAGGCTCTGAAGGCTTGTCCTCACGCAAACACGCTTGCTGCATAGCATCCAGAGTGAACATCAGAAACTCGTGGGCATCCTCCTGCCTGTGTGTGTGGAAGGCAGCGAGCAGTTTTGGCGGAGGCCGGATCACGTCTCCCGGACGGCAGAGGGCCCGGGTCACGTGAGCCTGCAGAGCACACAGCACGCAGAATGGCTGCCTCCCACAGCTTCGGGAGTGCTCCTGGGACAGCATGTAGCTGGCGAGGGGTGGTGTGTACGTCAGACACTGCAGGGCCGCATTCGCATAGCACGTGTTCCCCAGGTTCTGCAGGCCAGCCCCAACCACAGAAGGTCTCCTCCAACTCACAGGTTTCTTTGCGGGGGGCAGACCCGTCGACGTGGGAGCCCCACCGTTAGGCAGGTCGCAGGGTGTGTGCGATGACGGTGACGGCTTCTCAGGCAGAGTGGGTCCTCCGTGGCCTTCAGCACCACCCGTATTTGATCCGCAAGGTTTGAGGTTTGGAAAGACACGGAACTGAGTCTCCTCTCGGCAGTGGGAAGAGGGCGTCTCCATGTCTCCTGAAACGTGGAGCCTCACGTTGCAGAGCGATGCTTCTCTCAGGAGGCCAGTCTCAGAATGATGGCTGGGGCCCTCTCCTCAGCCCTCGTAAAGCTCGCCCCACCCACCTGACTAGGACCACGTCATCCAATCAGCTACCAGCTGGAGTTGGATGCAGGGTCTCAGGGTGTGGTCACTCTTCTGCAGACAGACGACTCAGCCCAGTCTGAGTGTGTTCCTCCAGTGTGCCTCCTGAAATATTGCATGTCCCTCTCTAGAGGCATTGACACATCTGTGATGATATGATAGTAGAACCCTGAGGAGGACTTCCTTTGCCAGACTGATCCTCTAGAAAAATGTTTGTCTGCTTGAGTTTTTGTTTTTTTTTTTTGTACGAATGATGTCTTTCTGTAGAGATGGTGGACTTATCTCATATCTCTTCTCTTTCCTGATCCCTCTCCATTTCATCCAAGCTAAAAATTTCATCCAAGCTAAAAATTTAGCTTGGATAGTAGAACCCTGAGGAGGACTTCCTTTTCCAGACTGATCCTCTAGAAAAATGTTTGTCTGCTTGAGTTTTTGGTTTTTTTTTTTGTACGAATGATGTCTTTCTGTAGAGATGGTGGACTTATCTCATATCTCTTCTCTTTCCTGATCCCTCTCCATTTCATCCAAGCTAAAAATTTCATCCAAGCTAAAAATTTGTCACCATACACAGAGTTAGAGCCAGCCATCATTCATTTAACACACCTCCACACTTTCTAGAAGCATCAATTCATATTACGTTTCTGAGTTAAAATCATAGGCTAAAGATAAATTGATAAGCAAAATGTGGTCTATCCATACAATGGAGTATTATTCAGCCTTAAAAGAAAGGAAAGAAAGGAAATTCTGATGCATGTTGCAACACACATAAACCTGGAGGACATTAAACTATGTGTAATCAGGCAGTCACAAAAAGACAGATACTGTGTGATTACACTTATACGAGGTGCCTGGAATAATCAAATTCACAGAGACAGAGGTAGAATGGTGGTCACCAGGGGACGGGGGAGGGGGAAACGGAGAGTTTGTGTATAATGGGTAGAGTTCCAGTTTAGCAAAATGAAAAGAATTCAGGTGGTGGATGGTGGTAATGGTTGGACAACAGTATGAATGTAATATCACTGAACTGTTTAATCCAAAATTGTTAAGACTGATACTGTTATGATACATAATCTTCTAAAAATAATGAAAAGAATCACAGGCTGAAATGCTTTCTGGGTCCTCTGTCTGAGACAGTTCATTCCTTAACATGATTGTTGCCATGCAAAAGTGAATCTCAAATTATTTCACTGCTTGCTCAGTGCTCAGCTAACATGTTTGTATCCTTTCTGTACCTCTTACAACGATGTCAAACTGAATGTCTTTGTCCAATATGCTTAATTAGTAGTAGGTTTATTATTTTGAGGGAGAGTCACAGGTGTTTTGCTGGTTGTGGGCTTGCTTGTGTTTTCAGCGTGAATCAGTCTCTCTGGCTGCTAAACCAATTGAGCACCACATATTCCATCTCAGTGAAGGAAGATAGACTTTTCTTTTGTTTTTAATTAATTAATTAATTTTTTAAACTTACATCCAAATTAGTTAGCATATAGTGCAACAATGGTTTCGGGAGTAGATTCCTTAATGCCCCTTACCCATTGAGCCCATCCCCCCTCCCACAACCCCTCCAGCAACCCTCTGTTTGTTCTCTGTATTTAAGAGTCTCTTATGTTTTGTCCCCCTCCCTGTTTTTATATTAGTTTTGCTTACCTTTCACTATGCTCATCTGTTTTGTATCTTAAATTCTTCATATGAGTGAAGCCATATGATATTTGTCTTTCTCTGACTGACTTATTTCATTTAGCATAATACCCTCTAGTTTCATCCATGTAGTTGCAAATGGCAAGATTTCATTTTTGACTGCCGAGTAATACTCCATTGTGTGTATATACCACCTCTTCTTTATCCATTCATCCATCGATGGACATTTGGGCTCTTTCCATACTTTGGCTCTTGTCGATAGCACTGCTATACACATTGGGGAGCGTGTGCCCCTTCAAAACAACACACCTGTATTCCTTGGATGAATACCTAGTAGTGCAATTGCTGGGTCATGGGGGTAGTTCTATGTTTAATTTTTTGAGGAACATCCATGCTGTTTTCCAGAATGGCTACCCCAGTTTGCATTCCCACCAGCAGTGCAAAAGAGATCCTCTTTCTCTGCATCCTCGCCAACATCTATTGTTGCCTAAGTTGTTAATGTTAGCCATTCTGACAGGTGTGAGGTGGTATCTCATTGTGGTATTTCCCTGATCATGAGTGATATTGAGCTTTTTTGCATGTTTCAGTTGGCCATCTGGGTGTCTTCTTTGGAAAAGTGTCTATTCATGTCTTTTGCCCGTTTCTTCACTGGATTATTTGTTCTTTGGGTGTTGAGTTTGATAAGTTCTTTATAGGTTTTGGATACTAACCCTTTATCTGATATGTCACCTGCAAATATCTTCTCCCATTCTATGGGTTGCCTTTTAGCTTTGCTTATTGTTTCTTCATTGTGCAGAAGCTTTTTGTTTTGATGAGGTCCCAATAGTTCATTTTTGCTTTTGTTTCCCTTGCCTCTGGAGATGTGTTGAGTAAGAAGTTGCTGCAGCCAAGGTCAAAGAGGTTTTTTCCTTCTTTATCCTCAAGGATATTGATGGCTTCCTATCTTACTTTCAGGTCTTTCATCCATTTTGAGTTTATTTTTGTGTATGGTATAAGAAAGTGATCCAGGTTCATTTTTCTGCATGTCACTGTCCAGTTTTCCCAGCACCATTTGGTGAAGAGACTGTATTTATTCCATTGGATATTCTTTCCTACTTTGTCAAATGTTAGTTAGCCATACATTTGTGGGTCCATTTCTGGGTTTTCTATTCTGTTCCATTGATCTGAGTGTCTGTTTTTGTGCCAGTACCATACTGCCGTGATGATTACAGCTTTGTAATCAGCTTTTAAGTCCGGGACTGTGATGCTTCCCACTTTGGTTTTTGTTTTCAAGATTGCTTTGGCTACTCGGGGTCTTTTCTGCTTCCATAGAAATGTTAGGATTGTTTTTTCTAGCTCTGTGAATAATGCTGATGTTATTTTAATAGGGATTACAAGATAAGGATATTTTCTTGTACCATCCTATCAAGGAGGAGTTTTACTCTGGTTCATGTTTTCAGTCTGTGGAGATTGAAACATTTTTACATTTTTGAAAGTAATTTTAAACTACTGAAAGTCTTTGTCTTTCTTGTCACATTGAAAGTTCATGTTCTCCTACATTGTGGTGGTTTATAGTCTATTCTTCCATATTATTATTATTATTATTATTATTATTATTATTACTGCTGCCATTATAAAGACTATTGTCATTATTGTTGTTAATCACCATGGTCATAATTATTACAGCAACTATGATTTATTATTGTTGATGCTGCTGATAGAAAACCCTGAGTCAATTTGCTCTATCCAGGAAGGGTGTCTGGTTTACTGAAGAGGATGAGGGAGATTTCCCAAAAATACATACAAATTGACAGATGCTTCCAGGTCACTCCTGGTTCCCTTTACTGATATGAGCATCCACAAATTTTCCAAGTTTCCTTCCAGGGTCCTGGAGTAGTCATTTTGACAGTGGAAGCTTGGTGAGGGTATCTTGGCCTTCCTGAGCCTCTGAGAAACATTACGAGTCACTCCTGGGAGCAGCAGCCACTTGTGCCTGTCTGTAAGACCTGGGGGGCTGGGCAGCCATGGCCCGTCAGGCTCAATGAAAATTTTCCTAAGACCCATAGAGAACCAGGAATAGATGGAACAAGTATGGGAGGCTAGAGAGGAGGTCCCCACCCTCTGGAGCATTTGCAGTATTTCTAGGTATGCCCCAGAACCATGGAACTGCTTTTCCTGCCCTCCTGTATAAGCCCTTACTGGACTGGAAGCACCATGCACAGCAAAGAGGAACCGATTTGGGTGCTAGTCAACAGCTCCAGGCTAAAAAGCACAATCTCATAAATCCTGACCTGAAAGTGATAGGGAAGAGCAGGTGGCGAAAGGGGCAGCAGGGAAGGGAGGGCTGAGAAAGTGCTAGAGCCTTAATGTTAAGCATGAGGGCGGGGGCTTCGGAGGATGGCGAGTGGGGTAATGTCCCTGCATCAGGCTTTCAAGGAGACACATCTCCCTGAATGACACACATGCACACACACACGCACACACACAAATGAACTAATATTAAGAGTGTTCCTGAATGACAGGTGGTTTTCCAGATGTATTTTCACATCCGATCACTTTTTCCTCACTAGTACATTATTTATGGAAAGAATAATATAATTCCAGGTTTGCTTTCAAGAATCTAGGTTCTCCCTCCCCCCCCTACTCACCAACCAAGCTGAGTTTGGAATGAGTTATACAGCACCGCTAATTGTTGGTAATTTTTGAAAGTCTCTTAAGGGCACATAGAGTTTCATTTTATTTTTTTCCAAATTTGGGGGGGGGTGTTTCAAATAAATAAGGAAATATATAAAGCATTTGTTCATTACTTAGAAAATGTTTATAATAAATTATTTTAAATCTACTACTGGTTTCATTTTGGTTACTTCAACTAATACTTGATCCATACCTCTGTAAGAAAGATCGGCTTATATATTTTCCTTCAGCACCATCCAGATGTTCCAGAACCATTTATTTTTTTTTTTAATTTTTTTTTCAACGTTTATTTATTTTTGAGACAGAGAGAGACAGAGCATGAACGGGGGAGGGGCAGAGAGAGAGGGAGACACAGAATCGGAAACAGGCTCCAGGCTCTGAGCCATCAGCCCAGAGCCCGACGCGGGGCTCGAACTCACGGACCGCGAGATCGTGACCTGGCTGAAGTCGGACACTTAACCGACTGCGCCACCCAGGCGCCCCTTTTTTTTTAATTTTTTTTTTTTTTTTCAGAACCATTTAGAGTTTCCTCCCACTTTTCCCAAGTGGGCAATGACATGAGTGAAGGGTAATGGTTCTTTATTCTAGGAAAACTAATCTACACGTACTTTGTTTGTTTGTTTGTTTAGAGAGAATGTGAGCCAGGGAAAGAAGGAGAGAAACAGAGAGAGAATCTAAGGCAGGCTCCATGCTC
This sequence comes from Puma concolor, assembly GCF_028749965.1. NCBI lineage: Eukaryota > Metazoa > Chordata > Mammalia > Carnivora > Felidae > Puma > Puma concolor. The sequence continues at coordinate 7,097,215 of NC_141670.1, forward strand.
AGGGCAGAGCCCGATGCAGGGCTTGATCCCACAAACCATGAGATCATGACCTGAGTCATGAGTCGGATGCTTAATTGACTGAGCCACCAAGGACCCCCAATCTACACATATTTTTTAAAGTCAAATTTCCTTGTGACATTTATTTTACTTTTTTTTTACTTTAAGTTTTTATTTTAATCTCAGTTAACATATAGTTTAATATTAGTTTCAGGTGTACAATATAGTGATTCAACACTTCCATACATCACCTGTGCCCATCACAGCACGTGCACCCCTGAATCCCCATCACCTCTTTAACCCATCCCTGAACCTCCTTGTGACATTTTTTTTAAATGACATTTTCTGGGGCACCTGGGTGGCTCAGTCAGTTTAGCATCAACTTCAGCTCAGGTCATGATCTCCTGGTTTGTGAGTTTGAGCCCTGTGTGGGGCTCTGTGCTGACAGCAGGGAGCCTAGATCCTGCTTCCGATTTTGTGTCTTCCTCTCTCCCCGACCCTCCCCCGCTCACAATCTGTCTTTCTCAAAAATAAACATTTTAGGGGCATCTGGATGGCTCACTTGGTTAAGTGTCTGACTTCGGCTCAGGTCATGATCTCATGATCCATGGGTTTGAGCCCTGCATCCGGCTCTGTGCTGACAACTCAGGGCCTGGAGCTTGTTTCAGATTCTGTGTCTCCCTCTCTCTCTGCCCCTCCCGCACTCACACTCTGTCTCCCTCTGTCTCAAAAATAAACATTAAAAATAAACATGTTAAAAAATGACATTTTCTAAAGGAAGGTATCCTAAAATGGGTTTATTTTACTTCAGTTGGTTTAGCCTCTATGATCCTCTTTCCTGGAGCCCTTGGCAAACCCTCAATCTCAGGTCATGGAGGAAGAGACAGGAACCTGGGCAGGGTCCTAAGTCCTACTGATTAGGAACAGATCTGGGGATCAGAAAAGGTCCTCTGCCCACGGGCCCTACTGCTTTGGGGCATCCCCACATGTCTGCACGTGCCTTGCCTTTTCTGTGTCTGGGTCTCAGGATCACCACAACCAAAAACATTCCTGTCTCAATCTCAGTGGGCGTCAGCCTATAGGGTCTTCAGCCTATCGAGTAGGTAGGAGCCACCCCTGCTCTCTGGGACGCCACTTAACTCTGCTATCCTATTCTCACCCTGCACACATCAGAATTTTCACTTGAACTTGGAGATCCCTTGGCCCCTCCGTCCAAACACCCTAATGACCGATCCCTCTTCCATTGTGCGCTGCGCCCTGAAGGCCGGCAGGGGGCGCGCCGACCCGCCGCCTTGGGCCAGCGTGGAACGCATGCGCGTGGCGCCCCTTGCCCTCGACGCTGCGTCCGCACGAGAGCTCAGAGACGCGTTCCCTCCGGGGCGACGGAGGAGGCGACGCCGCGGAGGACGAGAGCCCCGTATCTGCCGTGAGTGATGTCCCTGTGCGGCCGCTGCGGCAAGTTTCTCTGAAAAAGCTCGCTGTTGCCCGCCCCGCGTGTCTCCCTTCCTCTTCCCTTTCTCGTGGAGGCTTTTCCCAGGGCCTGTTTGCCGGGCGGGCCCGTCCATCCGGGGCCTGTGGGGTCGAAATCACAGCATGCTGCGGGCGGGTGCAGGGATTCGGGATTGCCTCGGGGGGTGTGGGGGGCCCCGGTGCGGCTCCGGGGAGGGGGAAACCGCGTGGGCCGTGGGGAGAGGACGGAACAAAATGTCGGGGCGTTCAACGGAGGCCCGGGCACGAGAGGCGCCTGGGGAGGGCGCGTCCGGCCGCGGGCGGGTGGGGCGCCCTGTGGGGGGGCTGCGTGAGACTGTGTTGGGTGCCGTGTGCGGCTGCATGGGGTGCTGCGTGCGACGCTGCACTGGCCTTCGTTCACTTGGGGGGGGGGCGGTTTGTGGTAGAAAGTGAAAGTGTCATAGTTTGAAAAGAACCGAAACGTAGAAAAGGTCGGTGTGTTAAAACGCACGACTGTTATTTTAAATGTCAGTATTTTGTCCACATCCGGGTGAGAATTGATGATAATTGGACTTTCCAGGCTCTCAAGGGAGTTGCCGTGTCTGTATTTTAAAACAACGCCCTTAAAACAGCTTATCCCAGATCCAGGGTGAGGTCTTGCCACGACTGAGGTTTTCTCGTGACCCGGCAGCAGTCGTAGATCATTTTAAGTAAAAGTCGGGTCACCGAAACGTCTTTTGTAGGACCTCACTGTGACACGTGGATCTGAAATAAGCCTAGGACCCTGGCGAATTTATACAATATTTACAAAAAGACAAGGAAGGAAAATACGGGTTTTGAAAGGAAAGGTTGTCCTCAGAATGAAAATAGGACGCCTATCATCTCTTCAGAATGGTTTGTTCTACTTTATTGCAGAGATATTCTGAGACCTCTGAATTATAAATTTTATTAAAAAAAAAATCCGTTGAAACGCATTGTGCTTCTACTCCCATCACTTCTAAATTGTGGCTCAGTTATCCCGATAGGTCCTAGTATTTTTAAACATTTTGTAGTATTGATTTACAGTCCTTAAGACATAGCTAAATAGCCTCAGAGAGCTGCACGTTGGGTTGGTTTTCTCTTCCTTTGTATTAAAATATGCACCCTTGGCATGGAAGGCCTTAAAAAATATGCACTTAGCGAACCCTCAAAATGTTCTGATTTTTGAATATATCAGAGGTGTGAGAATAAACACGTCGCATGCCCGCCCCCCATTTTAATTTCAGAAATGTCCCCAGTGTGCTTCTCAATTTTTGAAAATAAGTTCAAATCAGGCAGCAGGAAACCAGCTGCCAGCTGAGAAAGGTGCTCTAGAAAGGCAATAATGCTGTACTTGCAAAAGTGCCTCTTAACCTGTTTAACCTCATGGGGTGGCGCTCAGTTAGGAAGGTGACAGGAGCGGGTTCCTGAATTAGCTACTTACCACAACAGTTTATGGGTCAGCCGTGCATCCCCGAGCCCAGGGAGTGGGGTGTCCCCCCGGTGCCAAAGACAGCCACGAAAGGTCTGCAGTCTAGCTTTTGAGGTGAAAAGGGGCTTTCCAGGCTCAAAAATAGGGCCTGTTCTGACTAGTAAGGGGACAACAAGGATTCACTCTAGGTTTAGGAATGTAACCAAGGACAAAGAAGTATAGATGAGCCAAGGCTAGAACTCATTTTCTGCCTTCCTCTCAGACTTCTTTTTTTTACTTGATAGAGTAACAATATATTGATTTCAGGTATACAACATAATTTGGTATTTGTATATATTGCAAAATGATCACAGAGTTACAGATTTTTTCTTTAAAAAAATTTTTTTTAATGTTTATTCATTTTTTGAGAGACAGCATGTGAGCAGGGGAGGGGCAGAGAGAGAAGGAGACACAGAATCTGAAGCAGGCTCCAGGCTCCGAGCTGTCAGCCCAGAGCTGGACGCAGGGCTCTAACTCACGAGCCATGAGATCATGACCTGAGCGGAAGCCGGACGCTTGACCGACTGAGACACCCAGGTGCCCCCAGATTTTTTTCTTATAATGAGGACTTTTAAGATCTGTTCTTAGCAACTTCCGAATGTGTAATACAACATTATTAACTATAGTCACCATGGTGTATATTTCATCCCCATTACTTATTTCCTTTATAACTGGAATTTCATGCCTTTGACAAGCTTCACCCACTTTGCCCACTCCTACCCCCTGCCTCTAGCCACGACCAATCTGTTCTCTGTGTCTATGGGTTTGGTTTTTTTTGTTTGTTTGTTTGTTTTGTTTGTTTGTTTTGTTGTTGTTTTGTTTTTTAAGATTCCATGTATAAATGAGGTCTGTCTGTCTTTGTCTGACTTACTCCACTCAGTATAATGCTGGTAAGGTTCATCTACATTGTCCCAGATGGCAAGATTTCCTTTTTGTTAGTGGCTGAATAGTATTCCATTGTGTGTATCTATACTGCATTTTCTTTATCATCCATTCACCCATGGGTAGACACTAAGTTTGCTTCTATGGCTTGGTTATTGTAAATAATGCTGCAGTGAACATGAGGGTGGCATAGATCTTTTTGAGTTAGTGTTTTTGTTTCCCTCATGTAAAATACTCAGAAGTAGAACTGCCACATTGAAGCCCTAGAATTATTTTGGTAGGCTAAACCCACTGGTGAATGCTGATTATCTTGCTGTAAACTTCCCTGTAGCGCTTGCCAGAACAGGTCCAAACCCACAATGTAGTGAGGCCTTTCAGTGCCTTTAGAACACAAACAGGGTTTAAGAATCACTCGGTTTTTCATAACTGTATCTAAATTATTTAATTAATTAGAGGGGAAATTTTTTTTGTTAAACTAGTTATTCTTTGGTGATATTTATCTTGATTAACATCCAAGGTAAACAAGGTCTGTCCATTGCATCGTAAATATGATGAAGTTACCAACTATGTCACAGTGAGTCCACAAATAAATATATGTCTATTCCTAAAGTAAGTGAAGTTCTGAGCTTGGGTCTGTGGTGATGGCATACTCAGTAGCCACACAATATCCCAGGTTTTCCATGTACTTAGGTTCTGGTGAGTATTGAAGAAAAATTTCCCCCATCAGATCCAATCTCCTTTATTTTGCCACAATTATTAATTATGAATGTGATTGTTTATAATGACAGGGGCCATTTGTAGTACCACGTCTGAGGGTACGTTAGGTGATGAGGACATGGAATTTCTGTTTATTTATGATTCACAAATCATAGTCAAAGAGACCCTTGCTTAAAATGCTGCGGGTGATTTTTCTGCAGGTAATTTTGGCACTGAAGAAAGGAGCAAATAAATAAATGAATGCATAGTAAGAAATTAATGAGTAACCTGAAGGAAGCAAAGTCAGGTTCTACTCAAGGCAGCAAAACTACCTAAGGAACTTAGGTAGTAGTTTAAAGAAGGGATCTCTGAAGAAATGGCATTTAATCTCAATTTGAAACCTAGCGAGTATGAAGTGACCATGTATATGTAGATACCAGAGTAGAAATGAAAGATAACAGTGCTCAGTGTAGAGATGACAGCAGTGCTTAGTTGTGTGGTTCTGAGAAGTGGTGTCAAAGATCAATCCTTGGATATCTGGTGGATTTGTTATTGGACTTGGAAGACTAGAAGACAAGAAATTTTTATTGTGGAAGAGTTGATGGCTTCATTTCAAAATCTGTTTCCTTTTACATGCGTACAGTACATGCAGGTGGGGATTACAGCACAGCAGTGGAGTCTAGGTATGTTTTTAGTTTTCAGTTTAGGAATAACCATGGGAGAAATTGAAGCAAGTGAAAGAGTGTTGTGAGATTTCCAAGACAGTATTGTAAGAGGAGAGAAAGGGGGTAGAATTGAACCTGGAGATATTTCAACACTGTTGTTCAAGAAACACCTTGCAGAGGACTTCTGGAAGGAGTGCCTAGACTGTTTTAAAGGCAGTTAGGAATCTGAATTGTCAAAAAAGCCTAGAAAAATAAAGTTCCCAAACAGAGGTCATGTGCCAGTACTGCTTTGATTCCAAGTAAAAGGCCGAGAAACACTCACTGGATTTAATCATGGGGGAATAACTGATCTTAACAAGATTGATTAACTTGGAAATCAGAACTAATTTTTGTAATTCAAAGTGAGAGAATGTGAAGAAATTGTTACTAAATATTTAATATTTCTTCAGGTTCATTTTGAAGGGAAAAGGTCGTGTATCAGCAGCTAGATATAAATTGGTTTAGATGTTTTTCTTTGACGAATGGTGAGACTAAATGAGTTTAAGGAGATAGATGGGGAAGTGATGAAGGGGTTACTGGTAAAAGAAATTTGGTTTATAATCAAGAACATAAAATATTTGAGGAAGTAGGAAAGAAGGGGATGCAATTGGAGAAGTTGGATTTAATTAGGAATAGCGATGACTTTTCAGTTTTTACAAGACTGGAAATACTGATGGGTTGGGAATCAGGAAATAATTGTAGGTTTCTTGCCAGTGAGCTGAAATATTTCTTCAAATTATCTGTTTCATTTCTGCAGTAGGAAATGAAACCATTTTTGAAAACTAAGGAAAAAGGTGAGATTTTTTTGTGAGATTAGAAAAGCACAGGTAATATTAACACATTCATGAAGCATGGCAGAGCAATTGTTAAGCCAAAGTCAGGTGCTAGATATTTAGAAAAAGCTTTTGGCAGATTTGTGACACTGTATTTAGACCAGCTCAGTACCTCGTTCTGATCTGTGAGAGATGCAGCCATGAGACTATGAGATATTGAAGTCATCTGCAATTGGAGTTTTGAGTAGTAGATGTTGGAAAGAACTAAAGGGCATTTGAATTGTTGGTCTTGGTGTGTGTATGTTGGAATGAGTAAGTGTATGTTCCTCTGACCAATACAAATTAGAGGTGGAGGCTAATTTTGGAAATTAGGGTCACTAAGATGGAGGTTCCCATGTAGTAGGACATCCTGGGCATGGGGAGAAATTATGTGAACAAGTTGAAAGGAGGAGGTTTTGAGAGAAGAGTCTCTCTGGTCATTGATCTGACTGGTGACATACGTAGGTAAAACTGGTCCCGGTGTCCTTCAAGATGAAATTCTTTAGTTATTTCACATTCATATATAGAGTTAATTTTAAATTCTAGCTGTCAATTTGTATCCATGTAGTTTTGTCCTATAAATAAAATTTTTTGAATCTAGTGCATATAACTCATTAAGTGTATAAGTAATCTGTAAAGCAGAGTTATTGTTGAGTATTAAGTTCAATGTATGTAAGCAGATATATGTAAATTACACTCACAGAGTCTCTTTTTTTTTCAATATATGAAATTTATTGTCAAATTGGTTTCCATACAATACCCAGTGCTCATCCCAAAAGGTGCCCTCCTCAATGCCCATCACCCATCCTCCCCTCCCTCCCACCCCCCATCAACCCTCAGTTTGTTCTCAGTTTTTAAGAGTCTCTTATGCTTTGGCACACAGTCTCAATTAATACAGGTAGATGTTTTCTCTTTCCAGGTCCTCACAGTCAGTGGGTTTTAATCATATCCTTTGCTGGACATGTTGTGAATGTGGATGCAGTATATTTAGTTATAAACATTGTTTTAGGTAGCACTTTAGATATGACAAATTCTTTTATATATAAATCATGAAATGCAGACATAATCTTGTTGATAAAAATAACTAGAACTCCAGGCCCCAAGAAGTCAATAAGATACCTCTAAAACTAAACCCCTCAGTCTATATTTTATGAGCCTATCTGGTCAGTGGGGATTGTGCAGCAATCCGTAGCGTGTAGCATTGTGACATATATACTCCTGCTTCTTTCCTGTGCAAGGGGTTGTATGTGCTAGACTTGCCTGATAGCAGAGTCACTGAACACTTGAACAAGGGTTGGGTCATTGAAGTGTTCCAGCCAAACTTTAAAGAGATTCCATGGTTGCTTCGCCACATGTCCAAGGCCGTGAGTGATACAGGTGGGTTGAGGCACTAACACTGCCTGAAACCCACATGTGGAGGAGCCAAGGTGACTGAGGGAGAGTATGGGGCCCTCGTGAGCTGAGATGGGTGTTAGAAAACAATGTTAGTGGACCTCACCAAGAATGATAAAATATGAAATTCCAAAATGGTGTCCTTAGTTCTGGATACAAGAACCTCCATGTGACAGGAGTCAGAATCTCCTAGGATTTTGGTACCAGAGATGTAATTAAGACCTCTGAGTATCAAGTCTAATTAAACTAGAAACCCCTATGCTTTTGCTATCTCTATAACGGGGATATTAATAGTTTCTTTATTGTTGACTTTATTATTGACTTCTTATTGTTGATTCTTGGAGAGGAGAGCCCCCTTCCCTGTTTGTCCTTGTTTACTCTGCAGGTACGTGTGAGTTGAACCGGGTTGGGGGAGGGGGAAGTCGTTACCATGTGAAGATTTGCATTTGCAAGATGGGCATACCTAGGAGTATTGGAAAAGGCAAGTCTCGTGGGTGCTTTCTCTTTCCTCAGCTTTGTCCGCTTAGTTACTGGACTGTCCCTTGGTGAGAATACGCAGGAAGAGAGGAGCGACTGAGTTCTAGACCATGCAACCACAGGTGAGTAGGACTTGTTCTTCCTTCTCATGGACACCTGTTTTTCCAGGGGATGAGCAGATTTCTGTCCGTGGCTTGGATCTTCTGTGTGCCCCCGCCCCATGTCAGTCACACTTCAGGACTCAGAGAGGCTTGTGGCAGGTCCGGGTTTGATCAAGAAATAATCCCCTACCCAGTATTGCACTACTGTATTCCATTCCCCATCCCCTTAAGTATGTCCTTGCAGAAAAGTTGTTTCTTCTCATCCATCACATGGCCTCAGTTGAGAAGTGACTCACTCATTAAGTGTGTTAGTGTCTGCAGTGGGCTTAGGCATGTGGTGATACAGGTGATAGAAATGAGAATGAGCAGAAGTTTACAGGCCTGTAGAGAGGCAGGTGTTTCTTCAGGGGAGTTCATCCATCCAGGGTTTCAGATACTGCAGAGCAGGGCTCTGCAGCATTGACACTGGGGGTGGGAGGCAAGAGAGCTATGAGCAATCATTTATTTATTTTCCCCAATTTTAAACTTACTAACGTTTTTCTAGACTCTGCTTGAGCATTTTAATAACTTAAGCATAGAAAAATTTTCCTTACCACTTTTTTTCCCAAACAAACCAATTTCCCTCTTTGTAATTAAACTTTGTTCAAATTTGAAAACAAATTTCTGGCGAAAATTTTCCTAATTTGGGTTGTGCATTGAGAGGGATTATGATAGAACTAAACCTAGGGTCCTGTAGCAAATTTTGCAGGACTAGAAAGATCAGGTTCAATTGAGCGGCTTCCCTTACCCATTAGCATTTAGACAGGATGATGTTACAGGAGGGATAGTGATAACCAAGGCTCGGAGGTCCCAGAGAAGATTGAAGTGCACAGCCTTACCACAGGAGGGTCAGGATAGGACATTCTTTATGTACAGCAGTCTTAGGTCCCTTGGGGTTTTGCTTATGAACTGTCTGTCTTATGCCTTCTCAGGAGCATGTGGGTTGCGTAGGGATGAAAGAGGCCACACTTGCTTGTCCAAATTCTGTTAGAAGCCCCATTCAGTCCTGCAGAAAGTTGGGCACTATTGTGTCCAGGTTATTTCCACTGCACCTCATGAGACACTCATTTGTAATGAAGTTATGTTTACAAAGTGTGAGTGTGTGTGAAAGACACATGACGAGGCAGCATAGAGAAACATGTGACTAGAACCCCAGGCAGATTTTGACATTTCTGTGTATACAGCCACTCATCTCCGGCACCGTCATGTCCAGCATACTCCCCTGATAGGGGAGGCCCTGGCTGCACCAAAATATCTCTGATGTTTTAGGAATCTGTGACCTTCAAGGATATAGCTGTAGACTTCACCCAGGAAGAGTGGGCCCTGCTGGACGCATCCCAGAGGAAGCTGTACAGAGATGTGATGCTGGAGAACATCGGTCATCTGGTGTCTGTGGGTGAGTCTGTCAACACTGATAAATTTATTCAGCAAGTATCCAGCTTTCACTTAATCCCTCCGCTCTCAGCCCTCATTCAGATTCTTTCATGGTTCTTAACACTATTTGAACATAATTTGTTTTTTCTTATACTTACTTACACCTATTTTGTCACCCCAAAAGAATATAGTTTTCCTGACCCCTCTTTTGTGCCTTTCTTGCTTCTAGGTCTGTAATGCCCAGGACTCTGCTGGGAATTCAATGAATGTTTTAAGTGAATGAAAGCATTAAATATTACTAAATAACTGTTTTCTATATGGTCAACTGGTAGTTAAAAATCCATTTGTGGAAATTATACCTATTACTTATTTTTTTAATGTTTATTTTTGAGAGAGAGAGCAAGCAGGGGAGGGGCAGAGAGAAGAGGGCACAGAGGAGCCAAAGTGAGCTCTGAGCTGTCAGCATAGATCCCGATGTGGGGCTTGAACTCACAAACCATAAGATCATGACCTGAGTTAAGTCAGACGCTTAACCAACTGAGCCACTCAGGTGCCCGATGTTTTATTAGCCTTTTACCTATTTTCAGAGAGAAATTAAGTTGTTCTGGTGAAGCTTCTGTGTACTTGTTTTATTTATTTTTAATTTATTTATTTAAATTCAAGTTAATTAACATACAGTGTAATACTGGTTTCAGGAGTAGAACCCAGTTTTTCATCACTTACATATAACAGTGCTCATCCCAGCAAGTGCCCTCCTCAATGCCCATTACCCATTGAGTCTACCACCACCCCCCCACTCTCCTCCAGCAACTCTGTTCGTTTCCTGTATTTAAGAGTCTCTTATAGTTTGCCTCCTTCTCTGTTTTTATCTTATTTTTCAAAATTAATTTAACTCTACTGTGGGAACATGTAATTTCTCCTTTGTTGAAAAACACTAAAGATTCTTCACTCTGTCTTTGATCTTGGTCCTGCAAATCAGCAACAAGAAAATCTCCCTGTGTTGGCATGGTGTCACGATGTTCTTCTTGCTGTGGTGAAGGACCTTAGTATTTTCAGTGTTCAAGGTGCTCTTCCCTGGGCTCTCCTTTGTTGTTCACCTTGTTCTTTCTTGGTATCCTGTCCTGAAATTAAAGATCATTCATGTTTCTCTGTACAGGATCTAAAATCGGTATGTCTTTTACTCCCCACAAACAGGGTATCGAGTTTGCAAATCAGATGTGATTTCCCAGTTGCAGCAAGGAGTGGAGCTGTGGAGGGAAGGGAGAGGATTTCCCCAAGGCGTGATTCCAGGTGAGCTCCAGGCTTGGGTGTGCTCAGCACTGGGAAGATCCTGATACAGGGAGAGCAGGACAGGGAAATGTCAACAGCAGACATCTTATGTCCTGAAAACACTTGGTAGTTTCCACTTACCTGAAATGCCTTTCAACTCAGTGATATATTCCTTCTTTTCACATTTTTCCCCTGTGGAAGAGTCAGTATTTGAAACATACACAGGCCTTGCATGTTTTCAACAGTTTTCTTCCTCTAAGGCACACTAGCAGTTCATTTTATTTACATTATTTTAGACAGAAAAAGTAGCCTTATGAGGCAAGAAGATGTCTGCAGAAAGGACCCATCTAAGTGCATGTCAGTGGTAAGTTTCAAGGGGGTGAACCCTCCCTGAACATTAATGATATGGGACTGACAGATTTTAGAGTGCAGCACACAACTGTGATTTGAGTAAATGCTGCCCAGCAGAGAGCTTTGGGTAGTTTGAAATTAGGGAAAAAATTAAGGTATTGCTCAAAGACACCACATGAGTTCTTCTAAAAGGACAAACATAAACATGGCTCATGCATCTAGTCTTTGAAACTAATGAAATCTTTCAAATAAATCTGATATCTCTGCAGTTGAGATGTTATGAAAAAGGAAATCTCTTTGTATTGCAGAAAATAAGAGGCATTGCATGTATAACTAACACAGGGAAGATTTTAACAGGAGATTTTCACTGCATGGTCAAAGTAGGAGTCGTGTGTAGAGAAAAGAATTAACGAGTGTATGTGAGAAATTCTTTAACGGCCTCTCATCTTCGAACAGCGGAGATTTCACACTAAAAAGGATACCTATGAATATGATGAATGTGGGGAAGTTTTCCCTTACAGATCCATGGTGACTCAGTATGTGCTAAATCACATGGTGGTGTGTGGGGAGGGGGAGCCCTATAAATGTAAGGAATGTGGGAAGGAATTCTGCCGGAGGACTCCGCTTTCTATGCACAAAAGGACACACACTGGAGACAAACCCTGCAAATGTAATGAATGTGGGGAATGCTTTTCAGCCAGAAGGCTAAGTTTGACTCACACCAAAGAAATCCACACAGGAAAGAAACCTTATACATGTAAAGAATGTGGGAAAGGGTTCCATTGGATCACTTCACTTTATATACACCAGAGAAGCCACAGAGGAGAGAAACCCGATAAATACAACAAATATAGGAAACACTCCAGCCAGAATGCTAACTTCTATTCACACAAAATAAGTCACAGGGGAGAGAAAACCCACATCTGTGATAAATGTGGAAAAAGTTTCTATCATCCTTCCTCCTTCAGTCATCATAAAAGAAGTCAAACTGAAGAGAAATAATAGGATTTTTTTCGTCAAAATTGTCACCTTAAACAGCATGAGTAATTTTACACCAGAGAGGAGCCGTGTGTATGAAATGAACGTGGCCAAAGTCTAGGTAAACGTCTTACCCTTTAGTTAAAATAATCCCATAGAATGGAAAAGCCTTCATCAGTCTCTGACCTCAGTTCGCATGAAAGAACCCGTATGATAAATGTGAGGCAGGACTGCCTTTGTACTCCACTCTAACCACCCCAGAGAGCTCACAGGGAGAACTGTATGCACACAGTCACTGTGCCTTCACAACGTGCCATCACGCGCAATCTGTTCTTTAAGCGCCGTGAGCAAATGCTACGGCAGAGACTACAAAAAAACTCTGCCTAGAGAAACCTATAACCCACACTTCATCAGAGTATTCAGACCTTTGCCAGATGGCCTATTACAAACAATATAAGATGAAAATAGAGATTTGTGTTGTGATCCAGGAATGTTTAATGAAGAATTTGTAACAATAAAAATTAAATCCTTTCAATAGATCAGTACTTGAAATTCGTAAAAATTGTTCCTCAGAAGGCTAATATGTTGTTCACTTTATATTTTTATGCAGCTTTGACCATAATTACAGACGTGAGTCAATCATAAAATAACCTAAATACGCTGAAAGATCATAATAAAAAATAATGTGATTTACATGTATCAGTGTTGAGGGGCATTCACTTTTGAATGTCCCCTCTCTATAAAGAGAACTTTCCTTTTATTCTTCTTTTCTAATCTTATACTCTAATAAACTTTTGCCTGCTGCTCAAAAATAAATCCAGGTTTAAAAATACATGTACATGGTAAAAATTAATACACACATGCAAGAATAAACATTTGGTTTGTGAATAAAGTCCAGTATTAAAACAGTACTCCTCTTTTTAAAATGTCCAACCTGTCCACGTTTTCCTACTTGCACAGCCACAGTCATTCTTACCTCGAACACGACAGAGGAGGAGAGAGTGGGGATGTGAGGCCAGGAGACCAGGGCCCGGTTGGGGTAGGATAAACATGGGCAGAGGGAGAAGTGAGTACAAGCGGGTGAGGAGGCAGCTATAGGTGCATGGCTGGCATCTGAGGTGCCAGGTGATGTTGGAGCAGGGTAGATTGAAGGGAGCATTTGGTGGCCTTAGGTGTTGACGAAAGCAGAAAAGAGGGAAAGGCGTAAAAGCCAAGTTACTGAACGAGGATGCACAAGAGGGAATCTCCAGGTAGACTCAAGGTCATAGGCCAAGCCACTGGAAGTGACCAGAGCAGCGCTTTGGGACAGGTATTGGTGATCCACGGTGTGCACAGGTCTCAGAAAGAGGGTCCAGGTAGGGAGGGTTGATGTAGGTTAAAGGATAGGATGGAGGAGTATGGGGTACACTGAGGGGAAGTAGGGGTCCAGCTCTGAGGTGAGGGATTGGGACCATGGTAGATGGTCTGGGTGGAATCGAAGTCTTTTTCTTCTCTCCCAGCACTTTCTGCTAACCCCCCAAGCAGTTATTCCTTATATATTACAGCCTCAGACTCTCTGGGTTGGAAGAGGATCAAGAGTAATTTTGAGGCAGTATTCAAAGTCTTGCCCCCAAGATTATACCCGCTAGTGTTCCCACCTGTATAATTTCTTTCCTTTGCTTCTGTTCTGGACCTTTGAATGTGATAGAATATCATTCTCATCATGTGGCAGTGGGGAAGGGGTTTTGCAGATGTGGTTAAGGTCTCGAATTGGTTGTCTGTAAGGTGATCCCAAGGACGTTTTTCCTGAATAAGCATAACCTAATCAGGTGAGCCTTTTTGAACAAGATCTGCGGGTCAGAAACAGCATGTTAGAGAGACGTGAAGCCAGAGACAGTCTACTGCTGGTCTTGAAAAAGTGAAGGGAGGATAATTAATAAAAGTAAAATATAGAGAGTGGAGAGGAGTATCGAGGAAGTGGGAGGAGGAGGAAGACACTTCTGAGAACACTTCTGTTTGGAAGCTTGGTTTGGGAACGTTTGCTGTACCAGCAAGGAAGTTAAGTGAAAAGGATGAGTGGGGAAAAATTGGAAAACAAACGAGCCTAACTTTTTATCAAATAACTACCATAATCACAGAAAATAAATTAAAAAAAATACCCAAATTCAAGTAATTTTTGAGCACAGTGTTTTTATACACTCAAGTGAAATACAACAATACTTGCAGATTATTCTTAATGCCTACTTGATTTGGTTATTTTTTTCAGTGGTGTGAGTGTAGCAGTTTTTAAAGTTTTTATTTTTAATGTATGACTGAGTATGTGATTAAATATATTTAGGTGTTTTTCAGCCAAAAGTTTACCTGGTAATAGAAAATGGAGATACAGATACTTGAGAAAGGAGAAGATAAGTTTCAGGGCATTTGGATTGGAATTAGACTTAATTAGCATGAATTGACAATCTGTGTTCTTGTGCATGTGTGCAGACATGTGTCCTGTGCCCTGAAAGGGCCTAGAAGTAGGGAGGGACACGTCAGTTGCAATGACAAATATCACTCAATTACTGGTTTCTAAATTTCCTTCTCACTAATTGGAGCTAGGCTTTCTTGGAGAAGGGGTTGATTGAGGTGGGCAAATGCAAGATTGGTATTGAGTAGAGAAAGTACAGATGAGTCTAAGGTATCTTTTGCTGGAAAGTAAGGAGGTACAAAAGGAGAGTGGACAGGTGAAAAGGAAATAGGGGGCAGATTGAAGGGGCTCCTATGGCCACATTTGGGACAACCATATCATCAAAATAAAAAATAAAAATAATGGATTTTTTTTAGCACATTTAAAGATTAACATAGTCATACACATATACATACGTGTCTTCATACGTGGCAGGAAGTGAAACATCACAGTAGGATACTGGCTAAAAAATGCAGAGGGAATGGTAGGAAAAACACCACTTGAAACTACCTTAGTGAAAAAGGTTAATGTTAGGTAAACACTTTAAGCATGTAACTGAAACATCGATGAAAAATAATTGACGTCATAATGAAAAACATTGACATCATGTGGTTCCTGGTGTAAATCACTGAGAAAGACTAAACGTCACTTGTGGAGTGTTCCTAAAAAATGAAAACGAAAAGAATAATACCACATAAACTAAATCCCACCATTAGAACACAGAAGGAAACTCCATTTGGGGGAATTCTGGTGAACAAGTGGTGCATACTCTACACAAATGAGTTTCACAGAAGACAAAGCTGAGGAAAGTAGCAAGCTAAGACAGCTAAAAGCAATGCATGAGCCAGAACTGAATCCTAGAGAGCGGAAAATTAATAACATTTATGTTAGTACCAAAAGAATGGAATGCTTAAAATACATTTAACACAGGTAGCTCTGTACTCAAAATATTTTGAAAGAAATGAAATAGACCATAAAAAAAGGAAATATTTAAATGGCCTAAATGAAAGTGATTATGGGTTGGAAGATTGAATATCAGATGGCAGCACGCCCAGACCTACAGATTCAGTGTAATCTTTATCACAGTTGCAGCTGACCATGAAATGCACGTGGAGATCCAAGGACCCAGAAAAAGCAGCTTTGAAAGAAAAAAAAATTAGAGTGTTCACATGTCCCACTTTCACATCTTACCACAAAGAGACATTAATCAAGACTCTAGTGCTGGAGTATGAATAGACTTCTAGATTAATGGGCTAGAATTGAGAGTTCAGAAGTAAATCCTCACATTTATAGTCAATTTATTTTTGATAGGGGTTCCAACAATATAGTTATTTTAATAAACGGTCCTGGAGTAACTGGACATCCACATACAAAGAAAAGAAATTGTACTCCTACCTAATATGCAAAAAAAAAAAGCCCTCAAATGGGTAAAATAGCTAAATATAAGAGCTAACATCACAAAACTCTTAGAAGAAAACAAAGACATAAAAATTTGTGTTCTTGGGAGCACGTGGCGGGCTCAGAAGAGCATGTGACTTGATCTCGAGGTCATGAGTTTGAGCCCCACAATGGGTGTAGAGATGACTTAAAAAAAATAAACTTAAAAATACATATATTTGTGTTCTTGGATTAGGCAGTATCATAAGCATGTGCAACCAAATAAAACTGATAAATTGGACTTCATCAAAATGAAAATGTGCTTCAAAGGACGCTAATAAAGTTGAAAGACATCCCACACAAGGGGAGAAAATTAGTTGCAAATCAGAGATCTGAAAAGAGAGTAGTATCCAGAATGCATAAAGAATTTATACAACTCAAAAATTGTCTAGAAATCAAATTTAAAAATGGGCAAAAAACTTGAATAGATCTTTTTCAAGGAAAATATAAAAGTAACCCAGTAGGAATAACAAGATCCTCAAAGTCAATGGTCATTAGGGAAATGCAAATCAAAACTGTAAAGGGATAGCACCGCACTGCCACTAGGATGGTTCACGCAAAGACGGTGGGAAGTGAGAGGATATGGAACATTGAACTCTCATCCTTTCCAAATGGGAATGTCACATGGTGCAGCTGATTTGGAATGCAGCCTGGCTGTCCTTCAAGAAGATAGAGTACCATATACTCAGCATTTCAGCTTCTGCTGACCTATCCATAAATGAGAACATAGGTTCATGCAAAAATGTACGTGTGAGTGTTCTTAGCAGTTTTCATAATAGCTGAAAAGTGGAAACAACCTAAATGCCCAAAGTTGAATGAAAAAGCAAAATGTGCCATACTTGAACTGTGGAATGTTACTCAGCTATTTGACAAAGGATGAAATGCTAAATACATGCTCTTACACTGATGAACCTTGAAAGCTTTCTATTAAGTGAAAGAGGACAGACACGAAAGATACTTCTCATGTGAATCTGTTTATATGAAATACCCAGAGGAGGCAGGTCCACGGAAACAAAGTGGAGTAGTGGTTGCCAGTGACAGGGAGGAGGGGGGATGGAGAGTGTCTGCCAATGAGGATGGGGATTCTTGGCAGATGATAAAAATGTTTTGTAATTAGTGGTGATGGCTTCACAGCTTAGTGAATATGCTAAAAGAAAGTCACAGTTTAAAGGGTGAATTTTACGGAACGTGAATTGTATCCCAGTTGAAAAGGATGACACCAGCTACAGAACCCGAATCCTGGGGGTGACCTGTGACCTGGGAGACGAGAGAGCTCAGCAGGACACAGAGCATCCCGGTGGCTGCAGACAAAGCAGTGGGCACTGAGGAACTTCAGGGCAGCAGGCTTGGCCCCTGTGCACCCGGCCTTGCCCTCCTCATCTTGGGAGTTTGCTCCAGCGCTCCCAGAAGAGTTCCTTCTCTCCTTGAAGTCGTTGCATCGAACTTTCCTCTGGGGCTCCTCCTCAGGAATGAGAGGGGTGAGTAAAACAGGAGCAACCCTGAACTCCTTTCGCTGGCCTGTTTCCTTTAGGTGTTGGCCAGAGGGGGACTCAGCACCAGAGAGCAAGGTCGTAATGCCAGGATGTGTGGGATTTGGCGGGAAGATGCTTAAGAGACTGGCATCTTTTGTGTGCATGGCTACCAAATGTAGAGGCAGTCATGACACACCTTTCGGCTGTTCTCTTGTGGAAGGTACACCTTGAATTCTGCAGAGATGTGATGCGGGTGCAAGCGGAGCCTGTGGAACAGCCTGATAGAAATTTGACTCACTGACCCATCTGTCACCTCAGCCAAGAGCATCTGCCTCGCGGTTCCCATTCTTGGCTCTGTGAGAATCCCATCCCAGACTCCACAGCTGCAGATGGGGTTGCCGCACACTTGAGGTCAGGCAGGAAACCTAACAGAGGACCATGGGTGGGGAGTGAAGACCCACGGGCAGGGGCCACAGCCTCGCAAGAGCTCAGTTTCTTCCGGGTCTCCTGATACCGTGATACCCCTTCATCTGCCTCACTGAGTAGTGCCTTGATGGATGGGGACCTGTGGCACACACACGGCCGTGAACACCTTTTCTTTGCTCCTGTCGCTCCAGGGCTCCAACTAATGATGGCAAATTCTCCATTCCACGTTTTTGCGCCGCTGCTCACGCACACGTCCACAACCAGCAGCTTATCGTGGCCCCACGACGGCTGGCAGTCTTTGTGCCAGTCCTCATGGGGGGCATTCAGCTCAGCTTACTGACCGTGCATTGTGATAGTGTGTTTAAACATTGAGAACACAGATCCGGGTTTGTAAAATAAAGTGTGTATGCCTTTACGCACATGCAGATGTTCATACTTTATACACAGCTGTCAGTGACCTCCAGCTAAAGACTGTCCGAAACGTGCCTGAGATTGAACAAAAATTGGATTCGTTACTCCTTTCATTTAGAGACAAGTTTCAAAATGGAACTTTGGAAATTCTCAATAAGAAGGTCTTAGAAGGAGCTGATTTTCACTTGTGTTAGTTGATTTCGGGGGGGCAGTTAAAAGTTAGAAGAAGATCTAGATATTTTCTGTCAGAAAGCAGGGATAATTGTTTAACTGGTGTCTTATGAAACCTTCTCTCTCTGGAGGTATGACTAGAATAAGACTACAGCTGTATCTTGTAAAGAAGCAGCGATCACTTACATAGGCTGAGAGCGGGAAGGAGTTGGTATTTTGTGGCTTGGATGATGTCTCTAGTTTGTGTCTGGACATGACAGCTGGGTGGAATTGTCTTCCTCTTGATCTGTCATCAAGGTTTGTCACATAACGGCCTGAAATGATGTTGCTGTTCTGCGCAATTGGTTATGTTGACCAGGAGCACACCACGACCTGGCTGAGGGTCCAGACCAGTCTGGGGATGGCATGGTTTGCTTCCTGCTCATACAATTTAGAGAGAAGCAGGGGCAGAGGTGAGCTGGAACATTCAGGCTATTTGTTCTGGACTCTAGGTCTCTGGTAAAAACAGAAGTGGAATAAAACCTGACAGAAGATATTGGAGCCATGTAGCTTGACTGAAGGGTAGGGGAGCTGGCCTTGGGGTAACAGTGACCTTCAGCAAAGGGATGAGCCAGTGTCCAGGCAGCCAGTGAGCCGTGGTCTGTTCTCCTTAGGGATGATCCCTCCCTGGTGGCCCTCACCTTCCCTTGTGTCAAGAACACATGTTTGAGAGGTGCCTGGGGGCTCAGCCTGTTAAACGTCCGACTGCGGCTCAGGTCATCATCTCCTGGTTTGTTAGTTCTAGCCCTGCGTCCGGCTCTGTGCTGACAGCTCAGAGCCTGGAGCCTGCTTCGGGTTCTGTGTGTCCTTCTCTCTCTGCCCCTCCCCAACTCGTGCTCTCTTTTTCTCTCAAAAATAAATAAAAACATTAAAAATTGTTTTAAAAAAGAGCACGTTTGCTCCTGCCTTCCAGCTCTGCTCTGCCAGCTCTGTGCACCAGCTCAGTCCCGAACAACTGCCTGAAATGCCGGTGCTGTGGGATTTAAGGCTGGTGTTGCGACTTTGTCACTGCCAGATGCCAGCTTGGAGAGGGTGGGAAGTAGAAAGGCTGAGCAGTGAGCCACACTCAGTGTGTCACAGTGCCCCCCCCCCATGTCACATTTGAGAATATTCCAAATAGTAAGTGAATTGGTAAAGATTTCTTCCATGAAAATCATTTTGTACGGAACATTCATGACAGTGAAAAGTAGCCAAAATAAAAACTAAAAACCTTGGCTGAAAATTGATGGGTAAACTGTACATGATGTAACAGAATGGAAGGACACTGCACGTCGGCCCTGACTGGAGAGGGCAGAGGAGCCGGTGTGCTCGTGGGCATGTTCACATCACGTACCTGGGATGCTAGGTTGACTTGGGAGTCCCTCTCCTCTGAGCTTGCTGGGCTGAGTCTCCTACAGAAAAGTCTCTAGGATTTACATTTATCTCCACGGAACTAGTTTTTCTCCTGCTTTTTGGGGCTCAGTGGCAATTTTCTTCTCTAAGTAGACAGACCTCCTTTCTATTTCCCAGACTCCTCTGGCTTTTTAATTTGATACAGGAGAATAACAAGGGGAAGATATGAATAAGTGCTAAATCCTGTTGAATGATCATTCTAGCATAATACAGGAACACAATGGTATTTTGTTATTGCCACTATCGTATAGGAATTACCATATTTTAAAAACATTAAAACTTGATGTTGGAAATCTATTACATCTTGGTTTTTAGAGAACTAGGGTAATGTAAAAATATAGATGAGTCTCTTATGCGTGATGTATATTGCTGGTTCATATGAAATATGGAGATTCTTATGTTCCAGTCATGCAGAGAGTGAAATAATTCTGTTTTAAGCTCTATCTTAGGGTCTGTCATCTGGCCACATTTCATGCTGGGCTCACTCACACACTACAGAACTGTGAATGTTCAGAGGAAACTTTTCTAAAACAATTAAAATGGCATAATTGTATAAATTACATTGAGATGCAAGCAATTATTATGAAATTTGAAATTAGTATAAACACAGCAAATATTTTATGGCATAGGCTGAATGTTTTCGATTAAAATAGTTTAGTGGGTAGTTACTTGAATATTCAAATAAACTGCTCTTCAGCAGAAAATGATATATTTACAGTATGCCATAGTGCAAACCACTTAACACTTCATGTGAGAACATGAATCAATATTAGGAATTCTTCATTAATGTAAAGTGAATAATAATGATTTTATTATGTGGAAAATGAAAGGACATTAAAATATAACTTCCTGGTATTCCTTTTTTTTTTTTTTTTTGCAAATACACAATTTTTAAAAATTTGATCAGCACAGAGGATTTTTAGGGCAGTGAAAGTATTCTGAATGATGTTGTTGTATGATGGATCTATGTCATTATACACTTGTCCAAACCCATAGAATGTACAACCAAGAGTGACCGTGAGGTAAACTGTGGACTCTGGGTGATGATGTGTCAGTGTAGGGCTATCCTTGGTAAAAAACAAAAGACGTACCCCTCTGGCAAATGGTGTTGATAAGGGGTGGGGGGGGGGGTGGGGGGCGGGTGCTGTGCATGTATAGAGTCAGGCAATAGATGAAAAATATCTGTACCTTTCTCTCAGTTTTGTGGTAAACCTAAAACTTCTCTAAACAAGTACTTAAAAAAAATCATTAACTGGAAAATGCCAACACTTTAAACATTGTTTTCTTTGTTGGCCAAACAATACCTCACACAACTTCTATATAAATATTTCTGGGAAACTTAGAAAACATTCCGTTAAAATTTTACTGACATTAAGTATTATATCAGACTAATAAGTTAGTAATGTAGAATATATTAGTAGTACTTCATAATTTGGTATTAATAAGGTATAATTACTTTCAGGAATTACTGCATAATTCAGTATTAGTAGTCTAAGCACAGATTATATAAATAATGTTATTGATATTGATACTTTTAGACTATTTCATTATAATTTAAACTTAATGTTCTCATTAATTTATCATTAATGTTGCAGTTATTATTTAAAGTAGCTTTTCCATTTTAATATTAGATGTTGTATCACAGTTACTTCTATCAAAGTCTTCTCATTGGTTTCTCTTTTGAATTTCAGACATGATTGCGGTCAGCCTATCATTGAATCCCGCTGTTCTGAAATCTAAGGGTTCTCACTGCCTGGGTGCTGCAGGAAGAAATGTAACTTTTTCACCTCAGTCATAATTTGATAATTTGATTTCTAATGTTTTAATTAAAATAATTTTTAAAATGTGAAAATCCCTAAATTTTCACTAAATGCAGTGAAAATCTCTTCACTAAATGCAGTGCAGATTGGTACAGATCAACTACAGTTCTTTTCGTTTAATCCAGAGTTTTCAGAACTCTTCCGTCTATATGTGGTCATGAGTCAACAGTTGGTGACCTTTCTCTGGGCTGCAGTTTTCCCCAAAGAAGAGCTGCGCAGTTTGGCTTTAGGAACTAATAAACTGAGTTAGAGCTACCTTTGCATTTTAAATGTAGTGATATTAATCAGTTCAGCACAGTGATCACCCAGAGATTGCTTTCCTCCGCGGAAAAGACTAGAAACTTTGTGATCGTTCTCCTTGCCGTAGTTCAGGCTGATGTACTCAGAGAACTAGGACTGGGCTGGGTATGGTGACAGGGAGGGTCAGTGAGCAGTGGGTAAGGGAAACTCATGTCCTCAAATGGCTTTCTCTTGGAGCTGGGAACTCCAGAACCAGTTCTGGAGATGGTTCCACATTCAACATCTTCTGTGCTTCAGAGTCTCCAGGTCTTACACTTGTCCTGCAGAGGAAGTCCTCAAAGGATTTGAGCACCTGTTTTCTTATTTGGGAGGTTTGGTCCGTGTGCAACTATAGTGTCACGAGACACCAGTGGGGTAAAGAAACTTGGTTCCCGTGGGTCATCTGAGGACCCGGAGCGAGGTGACAGGGATGGTCACAGATGCACAGTAATGAGCATACAAGAGTGCAGATAATCTGTTCAGTTAATATTCCTAACCTGTGACAGATGAGCTCGTGTCTTCAAGGGTGTCCCACCGCCTGTTCCCCTAAGGCCTTAGCTACAGTGCTGAGGGAAGAGGGTCTGACCTCTGGGAGAGGAGACAGGCACCTCTCAGGCGGTCGGGGCTCCCAAGGTGGCCACGGCTCTGAAGCTGGCCGGTCGGCTTGGACCTTTTCTTGGTAAACTAAGCACATTTTACAGAGATGTTTAAAGCGGCGACAGCTCCAAGGGTGGTTTTCCTTTCTTGTGGACAGTCCCCCAGTAACACGCACTGAAACCGAGACACAAGTTCATCGTGATGGGCCCTGAAAATTTCAGCTGCCTCTGAAAATCATTGTAACATTATAGATGGCAAGATTGGGGAACTGTTTTCTTCGAAATTCTGTTTTCCTTTTGGAGATGAGAAGACTAGATTTAACTTCTTACATGACCATGCCCATCTCTGAGTGTGAGAAAAAATAACTCTAGAAAGGAAAACCTGAGGGGTGACATCTGCAAGGTGGAGGGGTAGGAGGGCCCAATGCTCATCTCTCCCACAAAAACAATAAACAACGACAAACTGGCAAAAATAGCTCTGGGAAAGCTTTGGATTATGACAGAGCAGCAGCAACAACCTTGCAGAGTTCAAAACCCAAGGACGGCCATAAGAAGATCCGGGAAGCATTTTATCAGTGTAGCTCCGTCCCCGGTCCAGAGCAGCTCGGCGTCCGGTCCGTCAGATGAGCCTCAGCCCACTGGAAAGGGAAAGGAGGACAACCTCACCTCGGGGCGCATTATTAGCCTTTGCTGCCGAGGTCTCCCACAGTCTGCGCCAAAGGTGAGCCAGCTGACAGAGTGGTCGCTGCACAGACCTGCCCCCGGGGGCTCTGGTCATTGCTGTGCTCTTGGGGCAAGACAGTGCCTCACCACGTACGGGGCCTGGAGCTGCGCCTGCTCCACCCTCAGCCGGGGCGCAGCTTTGTCCCCCCAGCACCAAAGCATCCTCCTCTGTCCTGCGCCCCAGCCCTGGTTCCCAAGTCCCACTTGGGCCATCGCTCCTTGGGCTCTGCTGCCCCGAGCCCCGCCCCCAGGCCTGGCTGCAAATACTGTAATTCCCAGCGCAGGCGAGGGTGCAGTGAAACAGGTACTGCCACGCGTTCCTGACAAAATAGCCTTTCTGGTAGCAGTTTCTATGAATCAAGAGTCGAGTTCTGTTAGGCAAACACTGAGCTCTTCTTCCGTGCCAGGTATTGCCGCAGGCGGATGACAAAGGCGCGCCCTCTCCACGACAGATGGCGTCCGGGGAGGGAGACAGACCCCGGGAGCTCTGTCTCAAGGGTCAGATGCAGAGACCTCGGCCGAGTGGGGTAAATGCGGGAGCGCCACCAGGGTCAGCCTGGCCTGCTTGGGAGGAGGATTGGAGAAATGGCCCTGAGCTGAATCTTAAAGCATGACTAGAATTAGTTGGGTGAAGATGAGCAAGGAGAAGGACGAGAAGGGAAGGACATTTGGGCAAGTGGAGCGCGGACGCAGGCCTGGTGTCTGCGGGAGGAGGGAAGTGCGGCAGCCTGAGTGCGGCTTCCTGAGCAAGGGCTTCACCCCAGAGGCCGTGTGAGGGCGGGACACGGGGAAGGATGCCGGTATATAGGTACCGTTTAAAATCCTGCGTGAAAGTCACCGTGGATTATTTCTCAAATTTAAAAAGTAACAGACGGAAACAAATGACCCCCATTAGTCATTAGGCAAAGGATTGAATAGACATTTCTCCAAAGAAGACCTTCAGTTGGCCAACAAGCCTGTGAAAAATGTTCAACATCACTAGGCAGGAAGGACTGATGAAATGGAAATGACCATGAGATGCCACGTGACCCGTTAGGATGGCTGTTTACAAAGTAATAATGTTGTCAAGGATATGAAGAAGCCACAATCCCTGTGCATTGCCCACAGGGGTGTAAATGGTATAAAATTTCTACAGTGGAAAACAACTCAGCAGGTCCTCAAAAGGTTAAACACAGAATTAACCATACAAGCCAGCAAACCCTCTACTAGGTAGCCCAAATCGTTGAAAGCGGGGGGGGGGGGGGGGGTGAGATACTCAGCATCATTTGCAATCAAAAGGTAGAAACAACCCCAAATGTCCGTCAACAGACGAATGGATAGACAAAACGTGGTATAGAGGTGCAGCCTGAAAAAAATGCAATTCTGACATAGATTAAATTACAACAGGGATAGACCTTGAAATCACTGTGCCAAGTGATTTCAGCCAATCCAGAAGGACAAATACCGTGGGATTCCACTTACGTGAGGTACATGTAGTGATCAAATCCAAAGAGACAGAAAGTAGAAGTAACTGGGGGCTGGGGAAGGAGTTATCGGGGAGTTTGGGATGCTGAAAACATTCTGAATTTTGGATAGTGGTGATGGTTGTCCAACAATGTGAATGTACTTAATGCCACTGAATTATATACTCAAAAATCGTTAAAATGGTAAATCTTTATACGTATTTTACCACAATTCTTTAAAGAAAAAAAGAAAAGACTGACCTACAAGTTGAAGGACAAATGGACACAGGATGTCTATTGTTTGTGACAAAGGTGTGGGGCAATCTGAGAAAGTGTGAGCTCCCCTTTCCACGGTCAAGGTCAGAAACCCCGCTACTGCAGCCCCGACTCACAGCCCAGCTCCAACGTCATGGTTTATGTCCGTCTCCAGACAGCTGGGAAGGGTGTGTATTCTAACTCGAGTGACAGAAAACAGAAAATTTGGTCAATTTTGTTTGGCTTAAGTGTTGGAGCTCTCAAATGACCCAGGATGTGTGCCTTGGGACAATCTGGGCAAGTGGTTTGGAAGTTTAAAGATCCACATAAGCGCGTCCTACGATTTAACGTATCTATTCGTGGTTCAACTGCAACAAAAAGTCTTCCATATATGGTCTCCAAAAGTCACGGACAAGAATGTTCACAGCAGCACCTTCATTAGTTAACCCCTACAATATTCACATCATGCCCGTTAACACAGAATAGGTAAGTAAATATTGAATAGTCATTAAACAGAATAATCAGCAATGTGAATTAGTGACCTACAAATCAGCCAATGATTAGAACAAATTTAACAGACTTAGCCAGACACAAAAGGACACATGATCTGTAAATTCAAGCTTTTAAGGACAAAAATGAATCCATGCCGTCAGAAGTGGTGGGAAAGGCTACCTTTGGGATGATGAAGACTGACCACGTGCGCAGGGGTTGAGTGGCAGGTACTGGTCATGACTCCCGCTTAGTCTGGCTGCCAGTGCAGTGGATTCAGTTTGTGAAAATCTATCAAGTGTTTCAGTTCCAATAACAATTTCTGAAAAAGTGGAAAGCAGGCTTTCAAAATGCTTTAAGGAATTCAATAGTGACGTGACGTTGGAGAGAAGGTTATAGTGTCTGGATATAAACCAGATCTAGCCAGATGTGCGCCGTGATGACAGCAAAGATTGTCAAGGCTCAGGAAGACCCACAGCACTGGCCACGGTGTCTCCAGATTCGCATCTATTTTAACAAATGGCCCAGCAGAACAAGACTCAGCCCCAATTTTCCTCCCCTTGGTGGGCCAAGGGCTTGCTCTGGCTGCCTCCTCCTCTCCTTGAGAGCGGTAAGTGTTAATGTTGGGCAAAAGTGCACTCTGGTAAAGGCCGTTTTAGGTGATTTGAAAAAATTCATTATCGAGTTATTTTAGTAATTTGTAAAAGGTTTTTGATGTGTGAAAGGTTAGTATTTTCTGTTTTGTTGGTTTTGTTGAGGTTTCCTGAAATAAGGAACGTCTCCGAGTTCTTTCAGTAATCTCTCAGTAACTGGAGACCCCACACATGGCCGCGGGAAGGTTCCTGTGGTCTCCCCGCTCTGCTTCTAGTCTCCACACTTCATTTAGGTCTCTGCTGTGCCCTCCCTTCTCTCTCGCCCCCATTTCTTTAACCAAGAGGAACGTGGACGCAAGCATCCCCCCTTGATGCATCCCCCATGGCCACCAGGTGGCGCTAAGACCCTGTGGTTTGGGCTCCAAGTTTCTGATCAGAGACCTGAGGCTCTGGGAGGAACTAGGACCCCTCAGAGCACAGGGGAGCCGTTGGCCCCGCCCAGGGTCTCAGTGAAGGACGCACCACATTCTGGTGAAGGGAGGTTGCGTGAGGAAAGACACAGAAGGAGCATGATGTTTTGAAGTGGAAAAGCATTTCTGATGGGCCCATGAGCTGGGAGTGGGGGAATACAGATCAGGACAAGGAGAGGGGAAAGGATTTATCATAAATTGTAAAGATTCTATTAAAAGAACAGCCTGTAACTATGCATCTTAGGTGACAAAAGATAGTGATAAAAAGCCATATTATGTACCTTCCATATAATTCTATTACATTTTATTTATCAAAAGTTCAGCAATAAATAAGAGAAGGAAAAGGAAAGTCAACGAATCAGTGTAGTAATTTGACAAAGTTCATTGTGCAGACGCCAAAAAGACAGTTTGGGACCCAAGAGCATAGAAACCAAATAGGGAATGAGGCTTAGGAATAGATTGTTACAAACTAGGTTATATAATGAGAAGACAGTGACTGCTCATTCTCCACAGTGACTAGGTATACTATTAAAATTTTTTTTAATGGTAGGGAATTTCTTTGCGGTTATCTCATATCAACTTTGGGAAACCGTTTTAGTTTTGCTTTTTGATTTCCAGACACATGAAAAAGAAAATGACTCAGTCCGAATCTGTCTTACAAACTAAGCTAAATGATGGTTTGCTTATCCCACTAAACTGAATTTCTCAGCTTAGGGAATTTTTTACGCTGCCTCCATTTGTCTTGACTTTAACAGGCTTTAATAGTATCATCATTATTATAATAAACAAAAGAATGAACAAGTAAGTGAACAAAGAAGCCTTCACATCCGCTGCGCGCCTCCCCCAATGTCCATTAGGTGGTGCTATGACCCCGTCGTTTCCTCTCCAAAAAGCAGAGGAATCAGAACTGCCACCAGACACTGGTACCTGAGGGTCTGGGGGGAGCTAGGACCCCACGATAAAACAGGGGCTGCTGGCCCCTCACACGGACTCAGTGAAGGAGTCACCACATTCTGGGAGGGGAGACTGAGTAAAACAAAAGCACAGAAAGAGCATGATTGTTTGGAGTGGGATACCATTTCCCATAGGTTCATGGGCTAGAGGAGGGGTGGTGGATTTATGTTTATTAAATTGCAGAGATTCTATAAAAATAAAATTCTATAAAATAGATTCTATAAAAATAAAATGCATCTTAGGTGACAAATTAGAGTTATTAAAAAAAACCATGTTATATACCTTTAATATACTAGTGTATTAAATAATATGTATATATGTC
The DNA here is from genome assembly GCF_028749965.1 of Puma concolor. Lineage (NCBI taxonomy): Eukaryota > Metazoa > Chordata > Mammalia > Carnivora > Felidae > Puma > Puma concolor. The sequence continues at coordinate 7,124,941 of NC_141670.1, forward strand.
AAGTGTATCAGTAACAGAAGTAAATGCAATGAATAACTGAATAGTACTTAGTAAAAGTTTATTGCGCACACACTAAAAACAGTGCATGACTTATGACCCAGGAAGACTCACACCACATATGGGATGAGGCTCAGGACTGTATTGTTATAAAGTAGCTTGTAAGAAAGAAAAAAAGTAGCTTGTATACCGGGAAAGCAGTGAAAGTTTATTCTTCACAGTGATTGGTAATAATATTAGAACTCTCTAATCATAAAGAATTGCTTCCTGGCTATTTGGAAGCCAGTTAACCTTGGGAACCAGTTCAAGTTTTGCTTGTGATTTACAGAGGACACACAAAATATGACACAGAACCAGTGAGTCTCAGAAAATAGCCAAATTTAAGATGTGCTTGTTTTACTAAATTTGTTTTCCCTGCTCAGAGAATTTTCAAAGCTGGGCTCCATTTCTTTTAGATTTTAACAGACTTTAATACTACTGTCATTATTATCATATGAAGAGGATGACCGGCTACATCTCCCACGGACACCAGGTGGCGCTAAGTACCTGTCCCGGGGTTTTGGTTCCAGGAAGCTGATCACAGCCACTGTCAGACCCCCTGGCCCCTCTCAGGGACTCAGTGAAGGAGGCACTACATTGGGGAGAAGAGGTTGTGTGAGGAAAGGCTCAGAAGATGCATGATTCTTAGGAATCAAATAGCATTTCCCATGAGCTCATGAACCAGTCGTGTAGGAATAAAAACCAAGACAAGGAGGAGGTGAAAAAAGGATTTATCATAAGCTGCAAAGAGTCTATAAAAATAAGGGCACATAACAATGCATCTGAGCAGGTGACAAAGGAGTAATAAAAAGAACCCATGTTATGTAGCTTTAATAGAGTATACAGTAAAAATTATATATATGTGAAAAGTTAAGCAATACTGAAGTACCACCAATAAACTGTTGAATAGTACTTGGTGAAAATTCAGGACACACGCAAAAACTTTCTGAGCCTGAAGTACTCCAAACATGGGATGGGTTCAGGGATATATTGTCACAAACCAGCTTATATTCGGGGAGAAGAATGACTGTTTCTTCTGCACAGTGACTGGTTATAAGAATGTTCAGCGATGTGGAACTGGTTACTCGATCCTTCATTTGAACCTTGAGAAACACTATGTTTTCATTACAATTTCCAGAAGCAGAAAAAGCCAAGACCCAGGGTCGGTTGGTATTGGAAAATATGGCAAATGAGCTTTGCTTATTTGACTAAACTGGTGCTGTTGCTCGGGAACTTTCAACACTAGTCTTCGGTTGCTTTTGACTGTAACAGACATTACTCCTACCGTGGTTGTTATCACTGTTGGGAGAAATGGGTGCATTCACACCTGATGCACCCACCAAAGCCAGCAGGTGGCCCCAAGACCCTTCGTATTGGCTCCGGATTGCTGATTTCAGAGTGCCTGGGGATCTGTGGGGAACCAGGACCCTATAGAGCCCAGGGGACATGTTGGCCCCTCCCAGGGGCTCACTGAAGGAGTCACCACATTCTGGGGAGGGGGTGTTGAGTGAAGAAAGTGACAGGATGATGAGCATGGTGCTTTGGAGGGGAATAGCATTTCATGGGCTCATTGGCTGGGGGGGGGAGGGGAAAATACAAGGACAGAGAGGAGAGGGAGAGAAGATCTGGATTTAATTACAAACATTCTGTAAAAATTATCGCCAATGTCAGTGCATCCTATCAGGAGACAAAGGAGAGAGTGATAAAAAGGTCTTATGTGACTTTAATATAATAATATATAAAATAATGCATAGATATATGCATAATGAAGTAATAATAGAACTAGAATCAATGAATCCTTGAGTTGTAATAAGCAAGTTTTCTGCGCACACACTAAATATTCACTCTGTGATCCAAGAGCACTACATGCATGCAACCTAGGAGGAGGCACAGGGGTATGTTGTTATAAAGCACACTATGTAGTGGGGAGACACTGGCTGTTTATGATTCATAGCGATACATTGTGCTACTACATTTTTTAAAATAATGGGAATTGGTTGCTCGTTACCACATATCAACTTGAGGAAATAGTTTAGATCTTGTGATTTCCATAGGCAAAAACAAGATATAACCAGACCAAATTAAAAATCAGGTAAAGTAAGTTCAGCATGCTTCACTAACGTGGTGTTGTCTGCTCATGGACTTTTCAAGGCTGTTGCCCATTTGTTTTGGGTTTTTAACAGGCTTTACTAATACCGTGATTATTTTCAGTTTTAGGAAGACCACACTAGCATCCGCACTTGTTGGATACGCGATGGCCAGCAGGTGGCGCCAAAACCCTTGCGTTTGGGCTCCAGGGAGCTGATAGTTTGGCTGTCAGGGGCTGAGGCTGTCAACCTGAGGTCCTGGGGGGAACTAGGACCCCTCAGAGCACAGGGGAGCCGCAGGCCCCGCCCAGGGACTCAGTGAAGGAGACAGCGCGTTGTGGGGAGGGGAACTTGAGTGAGGACAGGCAGAGAATGTGTGTGACGCTTTGGAGCTTCCTTGAATCTTTTATGATTTAGGGGCTAATGGTGGTGGAATAAAAATCAGGACAAGCAGGAGAGGAAGAGGGTTTATCATAAATTGTAGACATTCTCAGTAATACAGTCCATAGCAGTTTATTCAATTTGTGGCATAGGAGGACATGAAAAAAATCAGATGTAATATATAGTGTATAATAATAACATAAATATGCCACAAGTGCAACAATAATAGAAGTAAAGCCAATGAATCACTCCATTCTACTTCGTCAAAGTTGCTTTTGGACACACAAAAAAGGCAGCTTCTGACCCCTGTGGCGCCGCAATGTAGCATTGATGCGAGTCAGGTGTGTATGCTGTGATAAGGCAGCTTCTCTACTGGGAAAGCAGTACCGGTTTATTCTTCACCATCTGGGCTCTAGTGTGAACACCTGCATAAGTGACAGGGAATAGCCGATTGCGTTTAGGTAACCAATAACCAATGATCACCAGGGGTGCTGTTGTCCATCCAATGAGCGCAGAGCTTCCTGCGCTGCCCCCTGAAGGCCGGCAGGGGGCGCACCGACCCGCTGCCTCTGGCCCGCATGGAACGCATGCGCATCTGCGCATCGCGCCCCTGCCCTAGATGCTAGACCGGGGACGTGTTCCCTCGGGGGGCGATGGACTAGGCGACACCAGGGACTACGAGGGACGGTATCTGCCGTGAGTGACGTCTCTGTGCGGCCGCACTGGTGGGAGGGGGCTGTTGCGGGATGTTTCTCTTAAATAGCGAGAGAGAAGCTCCTTGTTTATCCGCCCCGTCCGGCGTGGAGGCTTTAACCAGGACGTATTTTCCGGGCGTGCCCGTTCATCCAGGGCCTTTGGGTGGAAGTGACAGCATGCTGTGGGCAGGTGCAGGGATTCGGGATTGTTTCGGGGGATGTAGGGGCCCTGGTGCGGCTCCGGGGTGCACACGTGCACGGTGGGGAGGGGTCGCGCAGCCCCGCGACCCCCCAGGCGGGACGAGGACCCTGCCGCCTTCGCTGGGGGTGAGCGCCCGAGGTGCCTGGTGCAAGGTGTAAACGTTTTAACCCCTCGTGTGTCCTACACATTAAAGCACAGGGGAAAGATACGGGGAGTGTACAAAGTAGGTGCCGTAAACCTGATACCACGGTTTTCAGTGTAAATAATGGCTTAAATCTGTGCTGAGATAAAGGCCGTATCTAAATGATTTGCTTAATTGGATGGAAGAGCCCTTGTTAAAGAAGGGAGCCATGATGACATTCATCTTGATTGGCCTCCAGTGTAAGCAGGGCCTGCCTTTGGATTATTAAGTACGTGAGGTTATCAGCTACGTAACAAGGGAGTAAGTCAGCTCCTGTTGGAAGAGACGGAAGGAGGCTCTGGGTTCCCCCCAGTGTGGTGACCGCGTGCCCAGTAATGACGCAGTTTTGGTCGTTTTGCCCTCCGGGTTCTTGTGGGTCGTGGAGAAAATTTTCCTCAGGCGGGTGCAACGTCTTTTATTTTGTCAAGGAATTTTAAATTTGCTGACAATTGTGTATTCAGACTCCACGGCACAAATAAGTGAAATGCTTAGATCTCAAATATAACAAAATGAATACAAATTTGCATGCCGAAAACGGAAACACCGTGAAAGGATATAAAAGAGAGTGTTTAAAAAAATTTTTTTATCTATTTATTTTGAGAGAGAAACAGAGAGCACGGGCGGGGGAGGGGCGGAGAGGGAGGCTGAGAATCCCTAGCAGGCGCCCTGCTGTGACCTCGATGACCTGAGCCGAAATCAAGCGTCACTTAACTGTCCAGGCCACCCAGGTGCCCCTCAGAGAGAGTCTTCACAAAGCATGTTCATGATAGGCAAATACAGTATTGTTAACATGACACATCTCCCCAAATTTGTCAGTAGATTCAATGCCATCTGAATCAGAATCCCGGTAAGTTGTAGATTTTTAAAACCGTTTCCAACGTTAGAATAGCTTGCACACTTAGGGAGAAAAAGTCAAAGATTCCTCACCCCCTTCCGCTCATTCCAAAAATTAACCCAAAGGGCCATTGCGATTAGAGAACGACATTGGCGACAGAACAGACCCATAGGTAAACGGAACAGAATTGAGGGCCTGAAAATAGACCCATTCAAATATAGTCACCCGAGCTTGGCCTTCGGAGCACAGCGGTGCGGGGGGGGGGGGGGGGGGGGCGGGGGCGGGGGGATTCTTTTCAGTAACAGCTGCAGCGACTGTTCCGCTGCGTGGAGAAATGAACAGAAAACCCACCACACGCTGGAACTTACATAAACTTAAAAGCAAAATGCAAACTTAAAAAATTCTGGAATAAGAAAATACCTACTTGAACTTGGGCCTAGAGGTTAAGTTTTTGTATACAACACCAAAAGCATGATTCATGAAAGAGAAACATCGATAATGGCAAGTTTCATCAAAATTACAATATTACTCTGCAGAAGATTCTGCTAAGAGAATGGAAAGGCTTCTGCAGACAAGGAGATCTTTGCATAACAGATACCAGAAGAAAGGATTTGTATGGAAAATATGGTAAAGACTCATAACACCTAAAAAGAAGAAAATTTAAAAAATAAAAATGAGTAGAGTTCTGAGGAGAGATACCAATACAGAATTTAGATAGCAAATTAATATACAGAAACATCCTCAACACGACTCACTTTTAGGGAAAATAACATTAAGTGAGTTACCACTTACTACTGCACATTAAGATGATGCTAAAATTTAGAAAAATTCACAAAACATTCTGCTGACCAGCCTGAGGAACCACGAGGACCTGTGGTGGGAAGGAATGTGACACAGATACTTTAGAAGACAGTCTGGCAGGTTTCTTACAATGCAAACATGGTCTCGTCTCATAATAATTGTATTTCCAGATATTTATCCATCTGGACTGAAAACTTTATACCCACACCATAACAGCACACCAATATTTATAGCAACTTTATCATCATGGCCCCAAACTGGAAGGAGCCGACACGTCCTTCAGTGGGTGAATATATAACCAAAACGTACAACCGTGAAATGGAATAGTATCCAGTGATGAAAAAACAATGAAGTATGAAGCCATATGAAGACATGGATGAAGGTTACATGCATATTTCTCTGTAGAAGAAGCCAGTCTGAAAATGACCATTACTGTATTATCTCTTTATGTATGATCTTGGAGAAGATGCAAAACTATAGAAATGCTAAATGGATGAGTAGATTCCCGGGATCTATGAAAGGAGAAGATTGAATAAGTGAAACGTTCTAAATGACTCTTTAATGGTGATTACCTGCCCCTATGCATTTGTCAAATCCCTTACGATTTTACAGCCAAAATGGTGAATCTTAATGAGTTTAAATTTGAAAATAATCCTTAGGGAACTAGCTTAATCCCAAGATGGAATAAGAATGTTACACAATGAATTTACTAAAAAGTATGAAACAAAGAGGCTGTAGGTGGAGGAAGGGTGGGGCTGGCCTAAGTAACTTGGAATGAGTGGAGTCTGTAAGACCAAAACCAAAAGGAATTGTTACATAAACGGTGTACTCAACTTGATAAAGTTCTTTCCCAGGGAGGTACTAGTTAACAGTTCTGAAACCACTATACACATGAACTGGAATTTAACAATTAAAAAAGGATGGCGGATAGCAGGAGCCAGGTACCTCACTTTTAGGGTAGGAAGTTAGAGATAAGCATGGAAAGGAGGTTGGAATAATCCATGTTGGATACATCACTATGAACTAGTGCTTAGCTTAGCACAGATACAGATGGCTTTCATAAACAATATTTATAGTTGGGTGTATATTCGTAGGTTAGCGCGTGCACACACACAGTTCCTTGCACTGTCCACTGAGAGGGTCAAGAAGCAATGGCACTCCGTAGCAACACGCACATTTAGCTCTAGAACCTGGGTTTAATACTGGTCTCCAATAGGATGAACCAGGGCTCCTCAGAGAAATGGCTGATATTAGGACTGGGCAGGAAATGTACAGACAATCCTGAAGAACCTTGAGTTTCTAAAAAGGAAGTTAGTTAAGAAAACAAAAAATAAAGATGAGGTTAAGTGAAAGGAAAACAAGAGCCAAATTAAAGATCTCCTAATGCCAAAGTTGAAATACTTTGGACGACAAAATAAAGTAGAATTGAATTCTGATTCAAAGTATAAAATCTATAGATATGAATTGATGTGTATACATGAATGGGAAAGAATAGATAGTACTCATACCAAGAGAAAAAAAACAAAAGTAACTGATTCATAACTTTGTTCTTCGAGGAGGTGGAACATAACTCCCCATTCCTTAAATGTGGGCTGTATACAGTGACTTCCTTCCAAAGAGTATGAATAGTAAGGACGGGAAAACAAGTAAATTCACAGTGGAGAAATCTGACAGCACTATTAAGTCATTTTGAAAGCATAGAGCCTTGATAAAGAAGTAATCAAAATGGCTATTTACCTCTGTTATCCTCCTCTCAATACCAAAAACCACAGACATTCTAATCATGGGGGAAAAAATCAGATAAACCTGAATGGTAGTTCTAAAGACTGTCAAAGTCATCAAAAACCAAAGTCTAAGAAAATGTCATAGCCAAGAGGATCCTAAGGAGACATGATGAATAAATATGATGTGGTATACTAGATGGGAGTCTGAACAGTAAAGATAAACCTACAGAAGTCGGAATGACGTATCGACTTTAGTTGATGACATATTAATTCATAAATTGAGTCAAAAATGGCATAGCGGTGCAAGATGGTAAGAGAGGGAACTGGGTCTTAGGTATACGGGAAATATCTTTATATTTTTGCAAATTTTCTGTAAATTTATTCTGAATGCAATCTATTCCAAAATTAAAAGTTTATTAAAAACACTGTTATAATTTTCTAACACTTACTTACATGTTTGATTATTCCTACTATTAATAACTCGTAATCGACAGTGTACTAGTCATATTCTCTATTTTTTTAATTTGGAAGAATTTTGACATAGATGGGTAAATAGAACTAATATATGATTGTGTATTGCATATGTTTGTGTGTGTGTGTGGTTCTGGTATGGTTGAGTTTATGTGTCTTACTCTCTAAAAATAGCTTTTCTAAGAGGGTCAGCATTCAGATTTTAAAATTCTCTGTCATATCTTGTCTCAACATTTCCAAAGGCTGATTTCATAGCACTTCTAATGGTGAATTGATTCACTGTAATTGGCTTCCTTACTCCAAAGGATTCTTGTTCTTGTGTGTTTCCATACACACTTTTAGCACAAATCTATCCAACTATCCAACTAAGAAACTTGTTAAGGTTTGTAAGAGTGGAAACAGAATGTAGCACCATGAAGATCTGATAGCTTTTTGTAGTGCTTACCCAAACAGGAGAGTTTTAAAAACATTTCATCTGAGTTTCGTAGATGGTGGTTTGTAGAGTAACAAAAAGTAAAAATGGCAGACTATTTTGTAAAAGCTTTCAGATGCTGTTATTTTTGGGGGGGAAAGAAATACCTCATATCGTTATTGGAGGCCCAACCCTAGAAATGGTTGTAACTATAGTTGGCCTTACAAGCTACTATTAAGTAGGCAAAAAGATTTGCCTGTTATGTTTAACAAAATTCAAATGGAATTTCTAATGAGGAAATCACAGTAGGCCTCAAATACTGTTAAGAACATGTGAAGCACGGGCACCTGGGTGACTCAGTCAGTTGAGTGTCCGACTTCAGTTCAGGTCATGATCTCAAAGTGCATGGGTTGGAGCCCTGCCTCAGGCTCAGTGCTGCCAGCTCAGAGCCTGGAGCCTGCTTCCGATTCTGCCCCTCCTCCACTCACACTGTCTGTCTGTCTGTCTGTCTGTCTCTCTCAAAAATAATCAAACATTAAAAAGATATAAAAAAAAAAAGGACACAGGAAGCAAAATACATTTCATGCTTTTCCATTCTGCAACAGAAGTCATTCATTATGAACAATATACTAGATTATAAGGTATATTCCTAAAATCATAAAATATCAACAGTCAAAATAGTTTATTGACTTTACTGATATGAAAGAAAAGCTGGAAATGTTCTTATTATGAAGAAGTTAAGGAAAGATGGTTTTGATATAAAAGCCTAACGGGGCGCCTGGGTGGCACAGTCGGTTAAGCGTCCGACTTCAGCCAGGTCACGATCTCGCGGTCCGTGAGTTCGAGCCCCGCGTCGGGCTCTGGGCTGATGGCTCGGAGCCTGGAGCCTGTTTCCGATTCTGGGTCTCCCTCTCTCTCTGCCCCTCCCCCGTTCATGCTTTGTCTCTCTCTGTTCCAAAAATAAATAAAAAAAAACGTTGAAAAAAAAAAATTTAAAAAAAAAAAAAAAAAAAAAAAATAAAAAAAAAAAAAAATAAAAGCCTACCTGGCATGAGCCATGACAACGGAGCAATTCTGGCAGGTGTATGAAAGGGTGGAAGCTGTTACCACCCTGTCTCCCCACACCCCATGGTTATGGGAGATCTGTGCTCTGCTCAGCTCATTATTTGTATGCAAAATTTATTCTGTGCACTTAAGTAGGGTAGTCTTTTTCAATAGTGTACAAACAAAAGGTCCCCATTTTTTGTGTGTGAAATCGATGAGCAGGTGGGATGTTCTCATGGGTTTGAAGACTACTTGACAAACACGCAAGATTGAGGATCAAGCCAAATGCAGTCAGGGTGCTTCCTTCACAGATTAATGGTATCGATCAAATTAGTGACATGTATCAAATGTGTATGTTCAGAATACCATACTACAGTGATTAGTTGCATAGAAATTTATAATTAGCATAATGTGTTGCTTTAGCATGGTATTAGCGTGGTATTTTGAACAATGTGGAGACATTTAAGAAAGCTTTCCAAGGAAACATCTCAATTTTTAAAAATATATATTCATGGAGTTCTTCTAGACCAGCCATGTTTGTAAATGCGTTACATGATTTAACTCATTCTGTTCTCAAAAAATCCTATGAAATATTATCCACAATTAGTAAATGGTTAAATGATTTACTCAAAGCCCCACAGCTCCTAAATGGTAGACGTGGTCTTCAGACAATGTCTGGTTCTAAATATGTTCCTGTAACCTCTGCCTTGTACTGCTGCTTCTCAAGCTAAGATCTGGATATAACACCCACCCGACTCTGAAGTCAGAAATAATTCTGTGTTCATCTCTGCATCCTGAGCTCTCAGACCAATGCCTGGTATGTTTCATGTACACGGTTTTGATGAATAAATGAACACTCAAGGAGAATCTCCAGAGAAGTGATACACTGAAATAAAACCTGTACCAGAGACATGAAAGCCAAGTATTGTGAAAGGTCTCAGGGTCCAGGACCTAACTTGGGCTGATAGAATTAAGACCGGCTTTATGGAGTGACATGTGAGCAGTGTTTGAAAGGTATTTACCACAAGAATATTTGTGTAATGTGGAAAACAGCCTTGCCAAAGCTCTGAGTCTTGAATTGAGTTCTCCTGCTGGGTGTTAGTAAAATATACCAGGAGAAAACAATGTTAAGTTCCTCTGGGAGTTTGTATTCTAGTTTTGGAAATGGAGGTCACTAAAATATGGAGTAGGTTTAGGGTTCTACTAAATTTTTGTCCTGGGAAAACAAAAAACAAAAATCCAAAACCGCGGTAGCAGGGTATTTCCCATAATTCTTTCTTATAGGCCATAGATTAAGCTTTCCCCAGAGAAACGCACACTAATAACTTTTTATGTTGTAGTGTGTCTAGAAAATAAAGGTAGGGGTATTTAAATATGTTATACCATGATGATGTGTGTTGTCTCTAAACACAAGGCAGTTAGTTGGGGTCTTCAGGAAGTAATAAAATGAAACTGAATCCTTGAGGATAAATTGTTGGTTATTCGGAATTTGGACACAACAGATAACATTCCTTCTACATATTTACCTAATGTTAGTAAGATTTTTTAGAGAGTAGAGGTAAGTTAAAATCTTCAAATGCCAGGGGAAACAGAACTGGACTAGGAAAACAAAAATTGCAAAATTAAGTCGGAGAATGAGGTATTGATAGTTCAAATAATTGGGGGGATGCTTCGTGAAGAACGAAAGCTATTTGATTTCAGTAAAACAGCAGTGTGATGTTCTAACTTGCCCACCTACTGTGCCACACTCCCCAGCTTTGTGGCAGCCGTGAGTGGCCCACGTTCCCGACGCAGCCTTCTGTTGCCAGGGCAACGCAAACGTCGTTCTCAGGGAATCGTAGTTGTGCGTTCGGACCCGTCTGGGGGCTCCAGGAGGGACGGGCTCTCCTTTTGCGACGGCCTTAGAACTTTCTGGGGGCTGAAGGACCCTCCTGGCTGGCAATGTCAAGAGCATCTCATTGAAATCTACTAGCTGCACTTGCAGGGATTGAGCACAGGGGCGGGAGGCAGGCGGACCAGGGAGTCCCCGAGGGAGGAAGCTGGGAGATAAGCCTGCCGAGCGCCTCGGCATCTGAAGGCCACGCTGATGCCTGCGGTTGGACACGTGCTGGGAAAACGTGTGAGGGCACCACGCGAGTCCACCGTCAGCACTGGAGCAGGTGCAGCGAAGGGTGGGACAGGGCCGACGTCCTGCCCGAGCCCTGGAGGAGAGCGCCTACAGAGTCAGTCTGCCGTGACTGGCGCTGCACCGGGGTGTTTTGGCCGCGGTTGTTGAAGGAGATCGGTCTCAAGTCACGAGGTGACCCCTGAGCTGACGGAACAGACTTCAGGGCCACACACGCCGAATAGCCGTTACAAAGAGTTGAGAAAATCACTGAACAAGCGACATAACAACAGACCCTGGGACAGTAGGAGAATCTGATTTCTGAGGACCAATTCTAATATTCAAAATATCCAGTATTCGGCAAAAAATTATGAGTCACGTGAAGAAATCAGAAGGTATACCCCACCCTGGGGAAAAGAAGATCGGACAGATGCGGTCTCTGAGGAAGCACAGACCGTGCACGTGCTGGACAGAAGCTTCAGAACAGGTGTCTCCGTGAGGCTCAAAGGATTGAAGGAAACCAGAAGAACGTTATTTCACCAAGTTGGGAGTTTCAATAAGGAGACAGAAGTTATAGGACGGAATCAAATAGAAGTTCTGGAGCCGAAGAGCACAATTCCGAAGAGTACAATGACGAAAGGCTCCAACCCTGGATTTGAGCAGGCAAAAGAAATAACCAGTGAACACGAAGAAAAATCAGTTGAAATTATCACCTCGTTTATAAATGAGCCAAAGATGGTCTCCGTATTTTTTACTTCTTTGCAGCAGACCAGGCCCATGAGCTTAAAAACCCACCAGTGCCAAACTCGCATTTTTACACCCAATTGTTGTAAACAGCTCGGATTAGCAGATTTGTAACCATTCAGAGCCTGCGTGCTGTGCATACTGACATTGCACCTGCTAGCCACTAGCCATAAAGGTAAACCGTGGACCGTCCAATCCTCTCAGCGCTGCTAGCCCCCAGTAGATGTGACCCGGGGACTCCCTGTGTGCGAACGAGACTTCATCTGGACGCGAAGATGGCTCTCCCCCCGCCCCGCCCCGCCCGGAGCTCTGTTGCCAGCCTCCCCTTCTGGGTGGTGGCCCCACGCTGTTTTCCTCTGGAAGGAGTCAACTTGTGAGGGACTTCCCCTTACAGCAAGTTGTCAACGTGCCACCCAGACAAAGCTAGTTGTGTCACTCCATCACCTTGTAGTCATAGATTTTCCTTTATCTGCCCTGAAGTCCCTTGATCTCAGTACAGCGGCCCAGCACACTTCCACCCATAGGTCGGTGGAGATAAAGCCCCTTGGAACATGAGATCCTCTCAGAAGGGGTCCCAACTCTAGCACAGGCCCCACCCCCAGGAGGCACCAGGAAGGATCCCTTCCTTCCTGGAGACACACGGGCAGAGGGTGTGTGATTCCCAGCTGAGCCACCAGAAATGGTCTCAAATTTAGTTGGGGCTCAGGATTATAGCAAAAATCAACTGCAGCATGGGGATAAGGTACATATTGTTATAAACAGATGAATATAATACCACCTGTTTATATTTTTAAGAATGGTTATGAAATACTTCAATATAAAAATAGGGCAGAGGGGTAAATTCACATCTCTGCTTATGCAGTGTCACTGGCAAATACAAAATACCTATTACCTGTAATAACAACTTGGTGTATGTAGAACCGAGTTCTCAGTCTTTTCAGTAAGTCTGAAGATGAAAGCAGTAAGCTTAGTTCTGCCTTAGAACTGATGAGTCACAGGTTCAGTAACAAGATCTCACTGGCTGTGACAGTGGAAATTAAAACCCATGAGGTGTGTCTCCAGGGTCTGAATTTCTAATCACTAATTGGTCCCCTTCATACCTCCCTGTGTCCCTGCCTGATCACAGACCTGCCTCTCCAGCCTGGGTGCCAAGATGTTGGACATTGATTGCTTATTGTCCTCACACGACTCACCCTGGCTGCAGGGTAAAATCACTGGTGGGTAATTTTTAAAAATGATCTGGGGCGCCCGGGTGGCTCCACTGGTTGGGCGTCTGACTTTGGCTCAAGTCACGATCTCATGGTTTGTGAGTTTGAGCCCCGCATCAGGTTCTATTCTGACAGCCCGGAGCCTGGAGCCTGCTTTGGATTCTGTGTCTCCCTCCCTCTCTCTCTGCTCTTCCCCCGCTCATGCTGCCTCTCTCCCTGTCTCTCAAATTTTTTTTAACGATCAGTTCCACCCAGAGATGTGCTCATTTAATTGGTCCCAGGCTAAGATTTTAGGATTGTGGCAGCTTGGGAAGAGAACATCCCCCCTTGAGGTTTAGGTCCAGTATTAGGGTTTGTTGAAGGGCAGAGCATTTCCAGGGCCTGGGACCAAAGCTGGGGAGACGGCCCCTGTGAGAACTTTCATTTTGTTTGGAGAAGAGTACATTTATGCCAAAGTCTTCTGTGATGTCTGACAGGTTAGGGGATTTTATGGTACTAGTTTTCTTTGCAGGACTGCTTGGGGGTGCACGGCCGTGGCTCTGGAGCGCAGGTAGGCACATAACTCAGGACTCATTTGAGCAGATGTTAGGTATGGTTGTGGGATGAACTCCTACCCCCAAAGAAGCTTCGTGGAAAAACTCCAAGGAATGTCGTTGGTCTGGAAAGACCACTGCCTGTTTCCCTGGCCCCATGTGATCGCCTAGGGGCACAGGCAGGAGACAGCCCTGCAGCTTACACTAATGTCCAGTAGGGTCCTGCCGGGCCGGGCTGAGCGTCCCTGCTGTGTGCCACCAGGGCGCAGGAGGCAGCTGACGGTGACACGTTGGAAAGAGCGGACCTGATCTGTGTGGAAGAAACTGCTGGAGAAAGGGGGAGACACGGAGTCCTGCTGAGTCTCACCCACGTACCGAGGAGCGCAGGCTGGAGCCCGTTTACAACCGCACAGAGAAAACTAGAACTTCACCAACATTAGATTTTTCAGCAACAGGGTTTATTGTTTAAATATTTACAAGTAATAATCTATTGAAAAAATTTAATTTCTTACAAACTTCTGCATTCAGTATTCCCGGATCACCTTACTATTTTGCACTTACATGCCACATTTTCCCCATGAATAGTTATTTTCTCAAAATCCTGAAATATTTGCTAAATTCTACGTCAAAAGGCTCTCTTAGAGGTTTTTGTCCCCCGACTTAGTTTTCTGATGTGAAATCTAGCTGAAGTTACCTCCACTTTGGTTTCACGACTGATGTCTCCTTAGGGTAAGAACTTTAACGTTGGCTAAGAAGTGAGTGACCACTGGATTCTCCTCTGCTGGTGACACTGCTCTGTAGGGTCTGTGTCCTCACATGCGCCACGGGGCTTCTCTGTGAGCCAAGGGGTTCCCGTGAGTCTTCACCGCGGTGTGACTTTTGGTGTTCCTCAAGAGCGTTCTCCCTCTTCCATCTGGGGCGAGCGTCTACTCAGACCTCACTGAGCTTTCTTGGGCGCAGGCCCGGTGCCCGCTGAGCGGCGTGCACGGTGATTACCGACCTCGGGCTTCTCCCGCGCGGAGGTGCCGTGGCCGCAAACCTGTCCCTTCCTCGCATTTACAGAGTGAGTGCGCTCGTGTCGCCTGTGGTCGGAGCACTGACCGAAGGTCTTGCCGCGTGGACGGCACACGGCGGATTTCTCCCAGAGAAGTTTGCGTGAGTCCGACGAATGAGACCGAACGACGTGCGAGTCCTGTGGTGCGTTTCAGTGTTAACCGCTGTGGTGGACGTGGTGCCCGCCTTCGTGACAGTCGTGCCACGCGGGTCATGTGAGGTCAGGACATTTGCCGAAGGCATTCCTAATTTTCTCTCCGTTGTGGGTGCCCTCGTGTCGTCTCAGGGCAGAACACTGACTGAAGGCTTTCCCACAGAGGTGGCACTCGTACGGTTTCTCCCCAGTGTGCGTTCTCTCGTGCCGTCTGAGGGCAGAGCATTTACTGAAGGCTTTCCCACAGAGGTGGCACTCGTACGGTTGCTCCCCCGTGTGCGTTCTCTCGTGCTGTCTGAGGTTGGAGGACTGGCTGAAGGCTTTCCCACACAGGTGACACTCGTACGGTTTCTCTCCAGTGTGAGTCAGATTGTGTTTTCTAAGGTCAGAGCTTTGAATGAAGGCATTCCCACAGAGACGGCATTCGTAGGGCTTCTCTCCGGTGTGAGTCATCTCGTGTCTCCTCAGGCTGGAGCAATTGCTAAAGGCTTTCCCACACAGATGGCACTCACATGATTTACCTCTAGTGTGAAGGTGCTTGTGTTGATTAAGGTACGACTCACTAACCGATTTTTGACACTGTTTACTGACACAGGGGGTCTTTTCTGTGGGAGTCAGCAGACGCCGAGTCACCATGAAGCTGCGAGTGAAATCTTCTTCCAAGTCACTGCATTCAAAGGGATCCTCTGGCGAAGGAGACTTCTGCTTTGGGGAAAGAGGTGGAAGGTTGGTAAAGCTTTGTCTATGTCCATACGTTCCCTTCTCTATAGGAATAGAAATCATTCAGTGATGGTCTCCAATCAAAATTCAGTATTACTTGCATACACATGATGGAAAATCTTCATGTATGCAGGGGAGTAACCCCTTTTGTAGCATCCCAACCGCAGAGCTTATTACCTGATTTTGGAGACCTTAACATGTTTCAAAGACTAGGCATACGATCAGTGTTTATGAACTTTTGATCCATGTTTAAAAACCTTTTCTTAAAGATCTCAGGTTATGGATTTGAGCTCAGATTCATTAAACCTTTTGCTCAAAAAAAAAAAGGCTTAATCCCAATTTAATGTAAATTAGGCTATTGTGCTCAATTACTAACATCCTATTTCCAGGTCTTTGAGTGAGCTGGGTGACTACCCCTGGAACTCACCTCTGGCGTGACCGTAGACGTGTCCTTGCTGCTGATACGCTGTGGGGCTATCATGTCTTGTTCTTTAAGGGCACTTTCCCCACCTAAAACAATTGAAAAAAACACAAATATTTCGAATGGCATTAGGGGAATGAAAATGTTGAAAAGCACCAAGACCCATGGGACTTTGATGGGGGCAAATAAATCAAGGGAAGGAATACTCCAGGAATACTAAGTAATTGGCAAGTGAAGATTTCAAATTGAATTATAAAAAAATTCTAAGGGAGAGAAGTTGGGTAGGCAGTGTGAGTTACTGCGGGAAAATTTAACTGCGATAAGCACATGAATATGCTCTCCCTAAAGCCAAAAAAAGACAGTGGCAGGAGGAAACATGAACCGTGCCTGTCACATGCGAGGAATAATGGTAACTGAAGAATTCTACCCCAGTGTCCTTCCTCGCATTTTAGGAAGCATCCCTCACTGGACAAGACCTTCAGCCGGCATTTCCAGGAACATGCTCCCTACTGAGCAGGCACGTCGCCTACTAAGCACAGGTCCCTGCGGCTCACCTGGACCCTGGCTTTGGAGAGATCCGCTTCCTTCAGCCCACAGCTCTTCTCCCTGCTCCAGCTGGAAAATCACATCTGACTGGCAATGTTGGTACCCTGGTCATTGAAAAAAGGTACATGGATTTTGAATTCTGTGCTGATAAAAGTCCTCTCCTTCCCCGAAGCTAGTAATTATCATCAAGTCCAGGACAGGCTACTGAGGAAGGACAAGGACAACACTGAAGTTCACCCCAGGCACCACTTGAATAGAAAAGAACACTGACATCCAGACTGTGTTCACAACAGTGAAGACCTCTGGATGCTGATGTCTGTGCCCAAGCTCAAAGAACGCCAAACAGTCCACATTACACGCTGAATATCTCCAGTGTGGGTTGAATATTATTTTCAAACAGACACCAACAAACATAAGCTCTACAAGAATAACCAAGTTCTATTGTTTTCATTAGTCTGCTTTCAACTCTTGCCACAGTGACTAGAGCAGAATAATTATTTAGAAAATGTTTAATCAGCTTATTTCTACATTCAGAAATACTGAGTTCCCAGTTCTCTTTGTGTTAGAGACTGAGTAGCAACAAAGACATTAAATTGTGGCTAAGATTACATTCTAGTGGGGTGACAAACTAGATGGAGCAAAATACAAAGAAATAACTTATTTTTCCAGGAAGGTCTATGAAAGATTCAGGGAAGAATGTGGAGTGGGTACGTCGAAGCTATTCCAGATTCCTGTGGACGGATGGACTGACTACCTCCTGACCCACCCATCTGTATACGTATACATGCATACCGATACACACGTACTGGCAGACTCACCCAGGGAGACCAGATGACGTATATTTTCCAGCATCACATCTCTGAACAGCTTTCTCTGGGATGCGTCCAGCAGGGCCCACTCTTCCTGGGTGAAGTCTACAGCTACATCTTCAAATGTCACTGATTCCTGAAACATCATGGATATTCCGGTTTAGACCGAGCACTCCCAACAGGCGTCCAGAGTAGGAGGGTTGAGCTGACAGCTCTGAGGAAGGGGGCGGAGGCGCCGGGTGTGTCGAAAGATCAAACTGAACGTGGGGTTCCGTCAGCTCATTCTCCGTACCGAATGGGCAGCTGCCTTTCAGATTCATCACAGAGATACATCCAGTCTGAAGCAATAAAACTTCTTTATAAGGGGGTATCACGTGAAGCGTGACATAATATTACCTGGAACTTTAAAAAAAACAACAACAACTGGTATTTCTAGGGGCTCCTGGCTGGCTCAGTCAGTACAGCAGGTGACTCTTTGACCTCTGGATTGTTGAGTTCAAGCCCCACACTGGGTGTGAAGCCTACTTACAAAAGTAAATACGTAAAATAAAGACAAAGTCTAAAATAAAAACTGGTAATGATGGTTTCTGATATGTGGCACTTGAAAATTAATAACTAAAACTCACTTTCTGGTAATTTCAAGTAACTTTACCGACTCACTGTAAGGCAAACAATAACCGTGACTTGTCTCTTTAAACCATGACGCCATTCCCATAGGTAAACATTTAATAAACTGTTACGAGTACTGAAAGACCTGATAAACTAATGTACGAAGTTCTTCCTATCTAAGTAAACGTATTAAATGTAAGCCATTTGCCTATTACTCCTTACATTGTCCCAAGAACCTTGAAACCGTCTGTAGCATTCTTCAAAAATGAACAGGTTTCATAAAGAACTTGGTAAAAATAGTGTCGTCTTGCTCATCTCTATGGGACGCAGATGTTCATAATAAAGGACAAGGTCAGAAGGCTCAGCAGCAAAGCCAGGGACCTCTGAGACGGCTGTGCTGGGGGACAGTCCTGGCCTGACCGGTCCTGTGCCACGAGGTCTCCCAATCCCCATCTTCTCTGGGACCTCAGACACAGTTATCACCGTCTCCTATCTGGTGCTTCTGCTAAAGGATAACAGAAGTCTCTTGACTGGTTTTGGTTTATTTAATTCTTAAAAAGTTTCTGCAGGATCTTAAATTGTACTCTGCTCCCTTGTCCTGAGTATACAGCCACAGTTACGGAAGTAATACTCCCTGTACACTAATTGCAGCTAAGAAATATTTTCTTAAAACGTTAATTAATTACAGTAAGGCAAAATGTGTGACTGGGAACATGAATGATAGTGAAAAGTGAGTTCTCTTCTTAAGAAGTTTCCAAAAGTACAAATACACTCTATCAGAACTTTAAAACTGGACAGAATGAGTGACCCTTCATGCCTTTTCTGGCCTAAACTTTTCTCGTGCTCCTTTCACACCCAAAGACCCCAACCAGGACCTGTAACACTGGACTGTCAGAACCCACCTCCCTATTGGACTACAGTGTTGCCCTCCTGGCTCATCTCTTCATCACAACCCTTTACAAAGGACCATTATAGCAAACAGCGTGATTAGTGAGTGAATCATTTCCCGGTAAGGATATGGACTAAGTTAGAGAAAAAACTGCTTTCTTCTTTTCTGTAAATACATAAGCTTAATGGAGGCGAGAGTAAACTAGTGTGAGGCAGAAAGGTTATTAGTTACTGAGGAGTTCCTGACCCATTAGAACCATCCCAGAGTCCTGGGGAGATTTCACCGGAGCTCGAATCCCTGAATACTTCCTGACTGCACCTGGAATATGCGTGCCAATGGGAAAATCCCGCCCGTCAGATGGCACAAGGGTGTAAGCGGAAAGAGGCGATCCCCACTCACCAGTGGCTGCATTGTCAATAACCCAGATGCAGGTGTCTTTCTCTGGGTCCTCGCTCACTGGCAGTCCAAGCACTAAGCAGGCAAAGCTGAGGACGGAGAAAGAAGCCATGAGATGCAGTCCTGCACATAATGTCCAGTCCAAACTGTCATGAAGCCCCAAACCTTCACCTGGATGTGACACTCCCCACCCAGCCCCACCAACCTGCAGCGCGCTCTACAAGAAATGCAGAGGACTCGCCTCCTCTACCGTGGTCTAGAGTTAAGAAGACTGACTACAGTTGCTAAAAAAACACCCCCCCCCCCCAAAAAAAATACAAATATAGATGTCTCAGGATAAGACCACTGAAAGTATTGAGTGTATACGGCAATCAGCCCACGGCATCCAGAGTTCTTCAGTTCCCTCTGTGACTCCAGAGCGTGGGGATCCTGGACTTCGGCCGCGTGTCGAGTTTGATTTCCATCTGGAGGTAAATACTCGACTTTCTCAGATTTCCCTATTCTCCTACACAAGCAGTGGTTGTCCAGCATCCATGGCAACCTTCTGGAGCCACATTGCCTTTCTGCTCTCCCTCAACTCCACCTCTGCGATCTGCCCCCCCCCCCCCCCCCGCCCCCGATGTGGATGTCAAAAAACTAAGTTTATGATAGGATTACTCAACTCAAGGACTTACCCGTTTGGAGAGATCAGTGGCACTCATTCTGTTCCCCTGCATCAGAAAGGAGGACTGTAGGAGTCAGAGCGTTCCTGTTATGTGCTGTCCCAACCCTCCAGGTCACTCAGGTAACTTGGAACGGCTGCGGTTCAGGAGGATATCTAGCTACTCTTTGATTATTTTAGCTAAGCGGTAGCACAAGGCCTTGAAATCCGATTCTATATGGATCTTCATTAGCCGTACTATCCTACATCACACACACACACACACGTACACATACATGCACATTTACGTATAGACACAAATGCGTGTGAAAGACAGAGAAAGCCATTTATAAACTGTAAATTCTCCCCTAAAATACCAATAATAATTAAATGTATCTCGTGGGAAAATGACGACAATGTGTCATAAGCAAAAACAGGATAACTCACCCATTTGTACCTGGGGTCCAGAAAAAGAGGGAAAAAAAGGAAATTTGTATCAAATGTGACTCTGCTTGGATATTTACATGATCCACTTATTTAATCCTCACAATAAACTGGTGATTTTAATTGATTTACTAATTTAACAAAAGACCTGAAGAGAAGAGGTTCGAAACACTTTCTGTATTTTAATCTTGCTCTGCCTGTCTCCCATGCTCAAATTCCTTAAGAATCACACCCCATGCCTGGGTTTAACCTGGAAAATCATGTCGGTTCTGACTTAAGGAGAAGCCCTCCGCTGTTACTACAACGTCCTCTTCCTACTTTTTCAAGAAACACACCCCACACTCAGGTCTCTGTGCGCGGGAACCGGCAGCAGGTGACTTCCGTGCGCCTGCCTTTTCTGTGGCCAAATGTGACCCACGTGGCAAAGAAGCCGATCCCTGCCTAACACCAGCACCACCACTCCTAGGGCTTTTCAAATGTGTCTGGCATCTCTACCTTGGAGAAGTGAATCATTCTTCCACGCTCCATAAATACTTCAAATCTGCAGGCTCTTCAATCTACACGTTCTCCCCTTTCAAAAGACAGGATTCTTTCCTACTACAATACTGTGTTCGTTTGCTCAGGCTGCTGTAACACAGTACCGCCAACCGAGGGGCTTAAACAACAGAAGTGTATTTTCTCATGAATCTGGCCGCTGCACGAGACCAAGGCCTCCCCACCCAGCGTGCTCACAGCCGTCCTCTCCCTGTGTCTCCACACTCTTGCTTGGCACACATCGGTGACGTCAGTCCCTCTTCTTGCAAAGACACCAGTCAAACAGACTCCGAGCCCGCCCCACTCACCTCATTTTCCCTTAGTTACCACTTGTGAGGCCCAATCTCCAAATACATTCTTAGGGTTGGGACTTCCACATTTGACTTTTGGGAACACAAAATTCAACCTATAATAGAGATGAATTTACATACAGTGACATTCTGCCTCAGTTTTCCCCACAAGTCCTACATTCATGTCCACTGGTTATTTTTTTCCATCGAATTGAAGTCCTGTTGCCTCTAAGTCCAGTGTGTCCAACTGAATTCCTTTCTCCTGTTTTGTTCAGAACTATATTATGAAGTCTCCTTTCCCCAAAACGTGTCCATCTCTCCACAATCACCTATCTCCTCACTGACGCTCATTATCTCTCTCGTAACTTGAAGCAAAAATCTCCTCTGGACGGATTTTCTCTCCAGCCCCTGGCCTTCCATCCTCCCTTCAGAGCTGAACCGGAAGTGCTGGCGTCCCTCACTCACGTCGTCCCCTCCGACTTACAAAGACCACCAATGATTACTTTGTAAGTACACGTTGTTAATATCACTGTCTCCATAAATAAATCCTTACATGGAAATGAGGAGGAGTTAAATCCTGACCTCCTTTTCTGAACATCTTGCTGCCGTTACCTGACCCTTTAAGTCTCCTCTACAATCGGTCCTTCTCGCATGTCCTCTGCAAAGAATTCCTCAATCCTGTCGGAATGTCTCGAGACTTCACGTGAGCTCCTGCTCACCTTTTATACCATGTCCTGGTAGGCTCACGCATTTCTTCAACTGCTCCACATTTTTTCTGTTGCTGTCCCTAAATTGAAAGTAACCAATTTCTTGTCTGGATTCCATTTCTGAATGATCACCTCTGCCTGCAAACGTACATACACCCATACACCTAAAATGAAATATTTCCCAGGACAGTAACTCCACCGCTCGAAACATCAAATGTATTCCTCTTCTGTCTGAATCTTAGCTAATGGCTCCATCTGAGTGTTGGTATTGTAAATGCCTTCATCCATCCGACAAACACACTGCTATTATTTCTAAACTGGCCACTGGTGTCATTCTTCACTTCCACCTCCATCAACGAACGTCCTGCCCCATACTCCTCCTCCAGTGTCAGTCTGCATCTCAATTATACAGAGACACTTTCACTAAACTCCAACCAGAGTAAGCCTCTCCCTTGCCCTCCGCCTTGACTTAAACAGAACTACTGCCCTTTCAGGTCACTCATGAAATTGTTGTTATGTATTTACTTATGCTGTCCTCTCAATGGTCTAATTGCGGAAAAATGCACCTATGAATGGTAGAGTTAGGCAAGTCCCCCTCTGATCGTTACATCTGAATTATGAAGACAGAGAAATTCTACGCCCACAGTAAGGAAACCTCCCCCCAAATGCCTGTGGTCAGATAAACGATCATTTTCTGATTATAAATTCCTCTCTGAAGTACGGGAGTCAGTCTTTTCTGGTATAAATTCTCTCCAGTACTTCCCCAGACCCAAACAGATGGAAAAGCTAACAAAGCCAACTCTTTGAGGATGCAGCCACCACACAAAGACCCTCAGAGTTTCTTTCTAGTTCTAGACAGATCACTCTTTCGATGGTGATCCGTCTTTATAAGCAGTTGACAACGTCATCAGTAACGTAACCAAAAGACATACCCTGGCCAGTCTGGATGACAGTCAATATAAATCTAATTGAGGCATGCCTTTTTTTCTAATTAGGTAAATCATATAGATGCAGTTAAGGAAAAAAAGATGATGCTTTTTTTTGTTTCTAACCCTTTTTAGACTCATGTTAGGTTCACTGCAAACTGAGCGTAAGATACAGACAGTTCCCATATACCTCCTCTCCCCACAAAAGAATGGCCTTCCCCACTATCAATATACCACCAGGGTGCTACATTTGTCACAACTGATGAACCTACAGTGATACATCATCATCACCCAAAGTCCTTAGTTTTATACTAGCGTTCACTCTTGGTGTTGTAAATTCTACTGGTTTTGAAAAATATACAATGACATGTATCCACTGTTACAGTATCATCAGATTTTCACTGGCCTAAAAATCCTGTACTGTGCCTATTTATCCCTGCCCACCACCCAATCCCTGGCCACCACTGATTGTTTTACTGTCTTCATAGTTTTACCTTTTCCAGAATGACATATAGTTGGGATCATACAGTATGTCTTTTTCAGATTGGTTTCTTTTACTTAGTAACAGGCATTTAAACCTCCATTTTCACTGGCTTAAAAGCTCATTTCTTTTTACCACTGAATAATTTCTACAGTTTGGCTATACTACGGTTTAGTTATCCATCACCTACTGAAGGAAGGAACTTAGTTCCTTCCAAGTTTTGGCAATTACAAATAAAGCCGTTCTAAAACAACCACGTGTAGGTTTTTGTGTGGACCTACGTATTCCAACTCATTTGGATAAACAAGAAACATGACTGCTGGATCACATGGTAAGAGTTTGTTTAGTTTTGTAAAAAAAAAAAAAAAAACAAAACTCCCACTATCTTCCAAAGCAGCTGTACCAGTTTGCATTCCTACCAGCAATGAAGGAGAGTTCCTGTTGCTGTGTATCTTTACCAGCATTTGGTGGTGTTGGTATTTTGGATTTTCCCCTAGAATTCTAATGGCATGCAGTGGTACTCTCGTTTTTATTTTAATTTGTATTTCCCTAATGACATGATGTTGAGCATACTTTCATATGCTTATTTCCTATCTTCTTTGGTGAGATGGCTGTTCAGATCTTTTGATCCCCCCCCCCCCCTTTTTAACGTTTATTTATTTTGAGAGAGAGACAGAGAGCAACTGGGGGGGAAGGTCAGAGAGAGAGAGACACAGAATCTGAAGCAGCTCCAGTATCTGAGCTGTCAGCACAGAGCCTGATATGGGACTCAAACTCAAGAGCCGTGAGATCATGAACTGAGCTGAAATCGGATGCTTAACTGACTGAGCCACCCAGGCACCCCACTTTTGCCAATTTTTGAATGGAGTTGGTCATTTTCTTATTGTTGAGTTTTAGGAATATCTTATATTATGGTTAAGTCCTTTATCAGATGTGTGTTTTGGAAATATTTTCTCCCAGCTTGTGGCTCTGTCTTCTCATTTTCTTCAGTATTGAAGCAAAAGTATTTAATTTTAATCAAGTTCAACTTATCAGTTCTTTCATGGATCATGCCTTTGATGTTGTAGCCAAAATGTCATTGCCAAACTCAAGGTCACCTTGATTTTTTTCCTTTGGGAGTTGTATAGTCTTGTGTTTTATATTTAGATGTTAATATTTTGAGATAATTTTTTAGGAGTATAATGTCTGTGTCTAGATTTTTTTTTTTTTTGGTATATGAATTTCAGTTATTACCTGCCCTCTCACTGTTGAAAATGCTTTTTTTCTCCATTATATTTCTTTGTCAAATATCAATTGACTGTATTTGTGTGGGTATACTTCTGGGCTCCCTGTTGTGTTTCACTGATATAGTTGTCTGTTTCACCAACAGATTACATAGTTTAACTTGTCATCCTTCTAAAGGTCTCAAAAGCAATCTTCATCCATCTTGTGGATTTGGGTTGTTACAGGCAACACTGGAGAGAAGCTAAAGTGAGAGCTGTATGCTGCTCTTTATTTTCAAGAGGACTCATCATGTGACATCTCTCAGGCTGTGAGCATCCTGGTGACTCCAGATAAATGAAACATTTGAGCTTAAAATATATATTTGGCTACCTAGAGTGTGTATATTTTACTGTCAGGAAATAGAAAAACAAATCAGCATAGGTCTCTTCATCAGATTCAGTTGATTGATGCCTAACAACTGTAAAACCCTACAAGCTTCAAAGTATTAAGGCTTTCTAGAATAAATAACGTAGCTTCATTACTTATTTTACTATAAATAGGATGTGCTTTGTTTTTGAAAATAAGTTTCAAAGAAGTAGGACATATCTTAAAATACACGGAAATCTCGAGATCCAAAAGAACAGATTGTTTTTGAAGAAAAATCATGCAATATACATTTTAAATACAACCATTTGATTTAGAAAAAATTGTCGTTTTCATCTTTGTCATCAGTATCACTGGCATTATCATCACCATGAAAAGCTAGTGTCCTAAGGCCAAAAGAACGTCGAACCAGGTCCTGCTGGAGCCAAACTGTTCAGAGGTCAAGGGCCAAGGCTCTGGTCTCAGCCCGCTGGGGCCCCAGCCAGGCTCCCCCACATGCTGGGTGATGGTTAAATTGAGATGGCCTTTACTCCCTCATAGGACTATTGAGAGGTAAAAATGGGTTAATGAGTGTAACGTTTTCACACTGAATCACTGCTGTAATTACTTGTAACGGGAGCAGTAAAGACCAGCTGCAGCTAAGTAGGCAGGAGTACAGGGCACGGAGGGTTTTGGATCCAAATGTGAACCACTGTCCACAGCTCCCTGAGCCCATGTTTTTACATCTGGCGTCTCCCACGTGTATTTGTCTTTTTTCATGGTCTTCCAGACAGACTGATCTTCTATAGACATAGAGCCCAGTAAATAACACCGAACTGTTAACACAGAGGAAGCAGTAAAGAAACAAGCTACCTTATATTCTACAAAGTGCTGACAATGCCATGATACCACCTTCTGAGCACAATTAAAAAAAATTAAATAGCCACAGTGCAGCAGTGAGGAAGACAATAGCCCAACATGAGCACCAAACTTATGGGGCTCCTAACACCAGTCACAGTCTTCCCTTTGGTCTGGGGTGGACAGTGGGAGTCTGCATTTTGACAAGTACACCAGGGATCCTGATGTAGGAGTAGAACCCTGAAAATGTGACACAGTGGCCAATAAGCTAAAGACAGATTCTTAATATGGATTCAGGTCACCATCAGACACGGCCAGATTCATCACTCACTCATCCCTGGTTGAACTGAAATCATCTGCCTCACAGGCACTTGTCTCATTCATGGGCCACAGGCCAGCTGGCTTTACTGTCTCACCCGTGCACAGCCCTTTTACTAGAACTTCCTTCCCATCCCCCACTTGGCATTCTTGAACTTCCCCTTTAAGAATCTGATTACATATCATACCCCTTTGGGAGATGGGATCCCCTTCCCTCAACATTCAGTCTAATGTTGGTGCCAAACCTCCCCATTATCCCAGGAGGGCATTTAGGACACCTCCCTGCAACTGCCACCTTGACTGTCTCCTTCTCAGAGCTGTGTGAGCTGAGGACAGCAAAAACACTTGGCTGGGCTCATTATTGTCCCCGGGTCCCCATAAACTGTATGGGATATGGAGAGATACGATGCATGTTAAAGTAGTGAGAGAACAATTCATATAAACAAAGCCTTCTGTTTTAGATCTATCAACACAGGACCAAACCTTAGTGCTTTGGCGGCACTATTCTCGCCTTCTGCCCTTCTACCAGAAACAACACTTTTAGCCTTCAAACGAAACGCAAAGGGATGGGACTAATTTATGGACGACGAAGGCTCCACTCCAGAGCGCAGGCTCAGGATCCTGGGGTCTTACGTCCCAGTGGAATACCACCCCCCCCCCCCCCCCCCCCGCGCTGATGGCAAGTCCTCTTTGGGGAATTTGTGGGGGTTTTTTCCTCCTCTAATTCACAGCTTGGTTTGCAAACTGACTTCAGTATCAACCTCCACAAGAAATAGCTGAAGAGACTTAAGGTCGAAGGTCTTCCTGGGATCCACAGGGCTGGCCCAGGGCTGGTGTCCAACTGGTCCTCAGAAAGTGGCTGGGAGATGGGGGGAGGTATCTCACTTAGGCACCGGCTGATGAATTATCTGCCGTCCATGTCTGTAGACAGTCCTGCCATACTGCAGTATTAAACTGGAGACCCCCATGTCCATAGTCTGTGCAGGTGCCTGTGTGCATATGATGAGGCAGTTCTATCTGGGACAGCTGTAGAGCGAATGCTGGGTAAACAGCAGATTCTCCTAAGTGTTTTACCATGGAAATTCCTGGGCTTTGTTTTTAGATACAGAAAGATTTAAGTAAAATATTATTACATAGCGATGACTTTTCATCCAGAAAGCATTTGCTACGGACAAGTACATATAAATGCTTGAACATTCTCTAGAGAGCTCAATAAAAATACAACTTTTTAAAAAAAAATTTTTTTTTTCAACGTTTATTTATTTTTTGGGACAGAGAGAGACAGAGCATGAATGGGGGAGGGGCAGAGAGAGAGGGAGACACAGAATCAGAAACAGGCTCCAGGCTCTGAGCCATCAGCCCAGAGCCTGACACGGGGCTCGAACTCATGGACCGTGAGATCGTGACCTAGCTGAAGTCGGACGCTTAACCGACTGCGCCACCCAGGTGCCCCAAAAATACAACTTTTAAATTTGGTTTCGTAAAATTGTTTTAAATTTTTTTTTTTTCAACGTTTATTTATTTTTGGGACAGAGAGAGACAGAGCATGAACGGGGGAGGGGCAGAGAGAGAGGGAGACACAGAATGTGAAACAGGCTCCAGGCTCTGAGCCATCAGCCCAGAGCCTGATGCGGGGCTCGAACTCACGGACCGCGAGATCGTGACCTGGCTGAAGTCGGACGCTTAACCGACTGCGCCACCCAGGCGCCCCATCGTAAAATTGTTTTAAAACATACATCAGCATTTATACTTTTCTTTTGTGCCTGTTATTTCTGTGAAAAGCAAATTTCCCTGATCAAATTAAGTAGATGTGAATTTTGTTCTTGCTATTATCTTATTTTCAATAAATAAAAATCACTGCGCCAATACTGCTGTTACGATAATACCTTCGGAGTTCAAAAATCTATTGTCTTAAGAAAATACAGAAATTGATGGAGTAAAATGGTGGAGGAGTGGGGAGGCCCTAAGCACGCATCCTCCCTGGAACACAGCTAGATAAATATCAAATCATTCTGAACACCCAAGAAATCAATCATAACTCTCAGAGAACAAACATGCACATCTAAAAACCAGAAAAATGACCCATGGAAGGAAGGAACTGCATAGAATTCGTGGGAGAAAAGAGCTGCAGGTGCTCCCCAGGGAAAGGAGCCCTGGTCTCAGTGGGAGTAGGGAGAGGAGGGAGAGGGAGAGAAAAAGGGGGGGGTGTGTGTAAGAGGGAAAACACCCAAGGGACTGCTCAAGAAAATTACTCCCCAAAACTTCAGACAAGGAAAAAGGACAGGGTTACAACACCACCAGTTTTCCAGAAACAGTGGAGTGCACATTCCTACGTTTCGGAGGTCTGTGACATTCCCAGGAAGAAAGGACAGCCAGATATTTTAATCAATGCATATATAAGTAAATTGTCTGAACTAGAATTTAAAACAACAATTATAAGGATATTAGCTGTGCTTGAAAAAAGCATAGAAGACACTAGAGAATACCTTACTGCAGAGATAAAAGAACTAAAATCTAGTCATGCCAAAACTAAAAATGCTGTAACCGAAATACAATCCCAAATGGAGGCCATAAAAATGAGGATAGACAAAGCAGAGGAGCAAATCAGTGATACAGAAGATAAAATTATGGAAAATAATGAAGCTGAAAAGAAGAGGGTAAAAAAGGTCATGGACCACAAAGGCAGATTTCGGGAACTCAGTGACTTATTAAAAATGTATTCGCATCATAAGAGTCCCAGAAGATGAAGAGAGAGAAAGAAGGGTAGGAAGTTTCTTTGAACAAATTATAGCTGAAAACTTCCATAATCTGGGGAAGGACACAGATATCAAAATCCAAAAAGCACAGAGAACTCCCATTAGATTCAACAAAAGCCAATCGTCGCCAAGTCATAAAAGTCAAGTCAAAAATCACAAACACAAAGATAAGAATCATGAAACCAGCAAGGGAAAAAAAAAGTCCTTAGCCTACAAGGGAAGACAGATCAGATTTGCAGCATATCTGTCCACAAAAACATGGCAGGCCAGAAAGGAGTGGAAGGAAATGTTCAATGTACTGAATGGGGCAAATATGCAACCAAGAATTCTTTTAGTTAGGCTGTCATTCAAAATAGGAGGAGAGATAAAGAGTTTCCCAAACAAAAACTAAAGGAGTATGTGACCACTAAACTAGCCCTGCAAGAAATTTTAAAGGGAACTCTTTGGAGGGAAAAAGAAAAAAAAAAGACCAAAGCAACAAAGACTACAAAGGACCAGAGAACATCACCAGAAACACCAACTCTACAGGTAACACAATGGCACTAAAGTCATACACTTCAATAATCACTCTGAATGTAAATCAACTAAGTGCTCCCATCAAAAGACATACGGTAGCAGAATGGGTAAAAAAAAAAAAAAAAAAAAAAGATCCCATCTATATGCTGCCTACAAGAGACTAAAGTCACCTGAAGATTGAAAGTGAGGGGATGGAGAACCATCTATCATGTTAATGGACATCAGTAGCCATACTTCTATTAGACAAACTAGATTTTAAAACAAAGACTGTAACAAGAAATGAAGAAAGGCATTGTATTATTATTAAGGAGTCTATCCATCAAGAAGATCTAACAGTTTGAGTGTTTAGGCCCCCAAATTGAGAGCACCCTAATATATAAATCAATTACTAACAAATATAAAGAAACTCATTGATGATAATATAATAATAGGAGACTTTAACACCCCACGTATGGCAATGGACAAATCTAAGCAGAAAATCAACAAGGAAACAATAGCTTTGAATGATACACTGGACCAGAAGGACTTAACAGATACATTCGAATCATTTCATCCTAGAGCAGAATACACCTTCTTTTCTAGTGCACATGGAACATGTTCACATGGCACATACTGGGTCACAAATCAGCCTTCAACAAGCACAAAAAGATCACGATCAAAGTATGCATATTTTCAGATCACAATGCTATGAAACTTGAAGTCAAACACAAGAAAAAATTTGGAAAGCCCTCAAATACATGGAGGTTAATAAAGAACATCCTACTAAAGAAAAAATGGGTTAACCAGGAAATTAAAGAAGAAATAAAAAAAAATACAAGGAAGCACGTGAAAATGAAAAGACAAGGGTCCAAAACCTTTGGGATGCAGCAAAAGGCAGTCCTAAGTGGGAAGTATATTGCAATTCAGGCCTATTTCAAGAAAAAAGGATCCAAATATACAACATAACCTTACATCTAAAGGACCTAGAAGAGGAAGAGCAAATAAAACCTAAAGCCATTAGAAGAAGGATAATAATAAAGATTAGAGCAGAAATAAACAATATAGGGAAAAAAACAAAAAAACAGAACACATCAATGAAACTAAATGCTGGTTCTTTGAAAGAATAAACAAAACTGAACCCCCTAGCCAGACTTATCAAAAAGAGAGAGGACCCAAATGAAAGAGGAGTGATCACAACCAACACCAGGGAAATACAAATAATCATGAGAATACTATAAAAAATTATATGCCAACTTGGCAATCTGGAAGAAATGGACAAATTCCTAGAAACTCACAAACTACCAAATTGAAACCGGAAGAAATAGAAAATTTGAACAGACCCATAACCAGCAAAGAAATTGAATCAGTAATCAAAAATCTTCCAACCACCAAGAGTCCTGGGCCAGACAGACGGCTTCCCAGGAGAATTCTACCAAACAATTTAAAGAATAGTTATACCTATTCTCAAACTGTTCCAAAAAACAGAAATAGAAGAAAACTTCCAAACTTAGTCTACAAAGCCAACATTACCTTGATTATAAAACCAAAGACCCCACTAAAAAGGAGAATTACAGGCCAATATCCCTGATGAACATGGATGCAAAATTCCTCAACAAGGTACTAGCAAAATAAATTCAACAGTATACTAATAGAATTATTCACCCATTGATCCCATTATCAATGGGATTTATTCTTGAGCTACAGGGCTGGTTCAATATTTGCAAATCAATCAACACGATATACTACATTAAAAAAAAAAAAAGAACCATATGATCCTGTCAATGGATGCAGAAAAAGAATGGACAAAATATAGCATCAATTCTTGATAAAAACGCTCAACAGAGCAGGGACAGATGGAACATATGTGAATGTCATAAAGGCCATTTATGAATGACCCACTGCTAATATCATCCTCAGTGGGGAGAAAGTGAGAGAGCCTTTCCCCTATGGTCTGGAACAAGACAAGGATATCCACTCTCACCATTACTATTTAACATACTACTGGAAGTCTCAGCCTCAGCAATCAGACACCAAACCAAAAAAACCTGCATCTAAATCGGCAAGGAAGAAGTCAAGCTTTCACTATTTGCAGGCAACATGATACTCTACAGAGAAAACCCAAAACACTCCACCAAAAATTGCTACAACTAATACATGAATTCAGCAAAGTCACAGGATATAAAATCAATGTTGTAAATATAAAATCTGTTGTATTTCTATACATCAATAATGAAGTAGCAGAAAAATAAATCAAGGAATCGATCCCATTTGCAACTGCACCAAAACCAGTAAGATACCTGGGAATAAACCTAATTAAAGAGGGAAAGATCCATACTCAGAAAACTGTAGAACACTCATGAAAGAAACTGAATAGGACACAATAAATGGAAAACCATTCCATGCTCACGGATTGGAAGAACAAACAGTGTCAGAATGTCCATCCTATCCAAAGCAATCTACACATTTAATGCTAGCCCTATCAAAATACCACTAGAAGTTTTTGCAGAGATAGAACAAACAGTCCTAAAATTTGTATGGAACCACCAAAGACCCTGAATAGCAAAAACAATCCTGAAAAAGAAAAACAAAACTGGAGGCATCACGATTTCAGATTTCAAGCTGTATTACAAAGCTGCAGTCATCAAGGTATTATGGTACTGGCACAACAACAGATACATAGATCAATGGAACAGAATAGAAAATCCAGAAATGGACCCACAACTGTACAGTCAACTCATCTTCCACAAAGCAGGAAAGAATATCCAATAGAAAAAAGCCTCTTCAACAAATGGTGTTGGGAAAACTGGATGGCAACATGCAGAACAATGAAACTGGACCAATTTCTTACACCACACACAAAAATAAATTCAAAATGGATGAAAGATCTAAATGTGAGACAGGAAACTATCAAAATCCTAGAGGAGAACGCATGAAGCAAGTTCTCTGCCCTGGGCCAGAGCAACTTCTTACTAGACACGTCACCAAAGGGAAGGGAAACAAAAGCAAAAATGGACTATTGGGACTTCATCAAGATAAAAACCTGCACAGCAAAGGAAACAATCAAAAAAACTAAAAGGCAGTCTACAGAATGGAAGGAGACATTTGCAAATGACACATCTGATAAAGGGTTAGTATCCAAAATCTATAAAGAACTTACCAAACTCAACACCCAAAAAACAAGCCAGTAAATGGGAAGAAGACATATGAATAGATGCTTTTCTAAAGAAGACACCCAGATGGCTAACAGACACATGAAAAGATGTTCAACATCAGTTATCATCAGGGAAATACAAATCAAAACCATGATTGGATACCCCCTCCCACCTGTCAGAAGAACCAACAAGTGTCGTTGGTGAGGATGTGGAGAAAGGGGAACCTTCTTGCACTGTTGGTGGGAATGCAAACTGGTGCAGCCACTCTGGAGAACAGTATTGAGGTTCCCTAACAAACTAAAAACAGAACTACCCTATGATCCAGCAATTGCACTCTTAGGTATTTACCCCAAGGATACAAAAATATGGATTCGAAAGGGTATATGCACCCCATTGGTTATAGCAGCACTACTGATAATAGCCAAAGTATGGAAAGAGCCCAAAGGTCCATCGACTGATGAATGGATAAAGACGAGCTGGTACATATATGCCATGGACTTTAACTCAGGCATCAAAAAGAATGAAATCTTGCCATTTGCAATGATGTGGGTGGAGCTAGAACATATTATGGTAAGGGAAATAAGTCAATCAGTGAAAGACAAATACCGTATGATTTTGCTCATATGTGGAATTTAAGAAACAAAACACAGAACATATGTGGGGGGCTGGAGAAGAGAGAGAAACCAACAATAACAGACACCTAATGAGAACAAACAGATGGGTATTAAGCAGGGTGCTTGTGCTGAGCACTGGGTGTTACAGGTAAGTGATGAATCACTGAATTCTCCTGAAACCAATATTGCACTATAAGTCAACTAAAGTTTAAATTAAAAAAAAAAAAAAAAATCAAGAACAACTGCCCTTCCATATTCCAGATAATTCAAGTCACTTGGATCACTCTGTTGGATTACTAGATCAATTCTTTCTCATCAACACGTATACACTTTTCTAAATAAAATTTCTGGGGCAAATGACCTTTATTTGCCATCTTGGGAAGCTTATCAGTAAGTAAATCTTAACTGGAGCTTTAATACACACCAGGCAAGAATCTGTGAACTTTAAATGTGCTGAATCAAACTCAAAAAATATTAAAGTGTTATGATTCACATCATTATGAGGGAACTATGGCACAGGTGTGACAAAGCACATGGCAGAAACATGGTAATAAAAAAGGGTGCCGAATGCATCCTTAGGGAGTCTCACAGAATCAGCAGCTTTGGACTTAAATGACAGCCAGGTCCCCGTACTATTCCTACTTCATAGATGAAGTAAATGGATGCAAAGAGAAGCCAACTTATCCAAGAAATGTCAACTATCCACTCAACTCATCACTTCCAGGCACCTACTTCCAAGCTGCACTGGAAAGGCTTTGAGGTAGTCAAGTGCCCACTCAACTCTCTTTTCACTTTTGGCACTTTTATTACATTTCCCTTTGACAGCTCCTCCTTTTGAAAATTCCTGGAGTTTTGAGTATATAAAAAGCCCCCTTCTGCTCTGGCATGGTACTGGAGCTCATTTTTCCTTTGAGATTAGGTAATGACATTGTCTGGGTTTAGGATATATTTTTCCTATTGTTTCCTATTTCTGTAACTAAGTCCAGAAATAGATGGATTAGTCTTCCTTAGACCAGTCCATCCAGTAACCTCGCTTTTCTGAATTTAAAATGACCATAGTGTTGACTTATAGTTAACATAGAAGTTTGATTTGGACTACCATCCACCCATCCCCAAACACCTTCTTTATGCATTAGGGAAATTTCAAGCTATGGAACATAGATCTGTCCAAAGCAGCTTACATCCTTCACACCTAGTGACTGAAAGTTAAAATAACTTCTCGTAGAATGTCGTAAGAGTTGAAGAGGCTGGACCACTTAAGCTTTGGATTTCTGTCCTGGGGCGTCAGCCTTGGCAGCATCCCAGAACTCCACCAAGATTTAATCAATGCCGGATCTATTTAACCCTCAAAGAGGAATGATACGAATACTGCAGAAAGAAAGTCATTCACAACCACGGTTTTCCCTTGGGTCCTGATTGTGTGGAATCATGGAACTTCGTTCATTCACCGTCACTGAGCTCCACCTACAGCAGCACTCAAGACCCTTGCAGCTCCTCCCTTTTCAAACAAATAGAACGGTTGTGACAGTTGTGACAGGGCTGGTTTTGTAAGGGAGTGGGCTTATGTTTCTGGACTCTATTCTTCCCAACTACAAAAAGCTAGGTCCATTCAAGAGGTCACTGGCTCAGAGGTAAGAGGAGCTACTCTAACTGGCTTCCTTAAAACATAAGCCACAGCATCCTAGTGAGATTGTTCTTCTCAATTCCACCATTATACTCCTACCCTGGGGCAACAAAGGAGAGTTACTAATTTTCTTTTATATATTCCTTCAATGCCTCTGGCGGTTATGCTTGATCTGGCATGGACTGGCTCCTAAGAGTTGCTTATAAAATATTCAGAGGTTTGGAAACTGGATGGAAAGCCTTTGTTAGCTTGAATTTTGCCACGGTATACAAGGAAACCAGCAAATGGTATAAATCAGTGCTTTGTCTGTTTCAGAGAGTCAGTTAACTACTACCCTCCAGAGGCCACTGACCTGTATGTTTCCCTTTCCAACAAGACCACAGAATGTGGCTTCTTGCCTCCATGAGCATCATCTTGAGAGAATACTACTTTCCTCTGTCATCTGCCATATAAAATCTTGCATATTTTACTTAAAATTGGTAACATTACTTTAAAAGTAACATGCTTTTTACCATTCCTAAAACACACACTTTTTAAAAAGTGTTTAATATGAAAAATAAACATTTCAAAATCTTCAAAATTTCTATAACCCCCAAACCCACATCCCCAAAGATAATCATGGTTAGCGCTGTGGTCCCTAGCCCAGACTCCATTCCAGCAGAGGTGTGTCCATTCCAGGACCACTGATTCTCTTAAACTCAGTGACATCTTCTAGCCCTGCTCTGTACGAAGTCTATGGAGAAGTCATGGAAGATCTAAGAAGCTAGCTGCCCAAATACATCATCAATATTGATCACATATTAGGTGACGGGTATTTACTTATAATCTTGCCATTTATTCAGACCCTATAAGTTTGCCATTATGATCTTCACTTTTCCTCTTAGAAAGCCAGCTTGCAGAGGATTCACATGACCTGACAAAAACCATACAGCATACAATTTACTCAACTATTTGCTCATATTTATCTGGCTCAAAAGCCTATTGCCTGACCACAGTTTATGAGTTATGTCCTCACGGTTTCAAATGTCTCAGAAAAATAGGAACCCCAGATGGATAACCACTTGCAGGAAGAGAAAGGATAAAAAGGGCATATGGTTTGTAAGTAAGGGTGGTGAGAAATGGGACCGAGTCCTTTTGTGGCATCACTTCCACCCTTCGGGATAAGGTTGGGCTGGAACTAAAGGGGACCAGAGTAGCGCAGAACTTCCTGTGGAAAAGCCTTGGCATCCTCCCTTCTGACATGGGGCATGGACTTCCAGGAGCTTGAAGATTTGGGGTCTGGGCCTGAGGCCACCACACATGTGTCAAGTAGAGGGCAAGGCTTCAGTGGTGGGAGGAATATGTGGCTCCAGCGGCTGCAGTCAATCCATCCTTTCTAGTGGAGACAATACTTGGCTCGTGAGACCATTCGCTCTCC
The DNA here is from genome assembly GCF_028749965.1 of Puma concolor. Classification (NCBI taxonomy): domain Eukaryota; kingdom Metazoa; phylum Chordata; class Mammalia; order Carnivora; family Felidae; genus Puma; species Puma concolor. Next base: position 7,160,818 of record NC_141670.1, read on the forward strand.
TCCTACTGAGTTTCTAAAGCTTCTGAAGATACAGACTACTGCCTGTAGGAATCCATCTGCTGAGAAGTTCACCAGTTTTAGGTGGTGGAACCCATCAACCTCAGAGAGGGCCATCATGAGCCCCTTTCCTGACACTCAAGGAAATGTCCACTACTCCCACGAAATGCAGAGCCGTCAGCCTGGACCAGGTCACCACCTACCTGTCATGAAGACAGGAACAGGGTCCAGGCCAAAGTTGTGTTGGAAGAATAGTGAAGAGAAGTCACTTTCCTCAAAGATCCATGACTTGGACTTGGACATTTTAGAGTGGTGCAGTTCTAGACTTGCCAGGAATTGGGGAAGTTTGGTGACTGGGAGTTTCCTCAAGTATGCGACACGCAACTAGAGTTTAGTTCGGATTCTGTGTCTCCCTCTCTCTCTGTTCCTCCCCCACTTGCACACTGTTGGTCTCTCTCTTGAAAATAAATAAAGATTAAAAAAAAAAAAGTGGAATGACTGCTGTTCAGGGCTCTTGGACAGTATCAAAGCTCCACTGAGCCATCATATATACAGTCTCTGGAGGGCCCAAGATGGGTTTTGTGTAAGAACTGCCATCCCAGCTGCCATCCACATAAAGCGGATCCCCTCAAGCATTTTCCCAGAGTCCATACGTACCCTGTAAGGTGTCACGTACATGTCTCCATAGTGCAGAATGCTCCACTAGCATCTTCCAAAGCTTAGCAACTCTGCAGAGGAAGAAAACTGGCATTCATCTCCAAGACTGACAAGAGCCCCAGTTTCACCCCGGTCCCTTGCTGTCCTTCTCCACGGCTACGAGGCCAGAAAGTGGTTGGATATCCTGTTCCAACTCTGCCCTAAGCTTTTTATACCAATATTTTCCCTTTTAGGGCACTTGGACTGAGACTCTATACCCTTCTGAGTACCTCTCTTGAGCTTCAAGGTACCTGCCCTTCAGAACAGTGGGAACACCCCTCCCCTGCACACTGGTCCACACCTGGAAATGTGAATCTCTTCTGTAATGCACAGAGATGAGAATGTCTTCAGCATCACAGAGATAGGCAATGCCAAGGTGATTACCAAGCTGTGCTCTCTGCCCGTTGTATGCATGTACTATGATGGAGAAATTGAATCTTTTGCCTTCTGGGGTGAGTTGAAGGGTCTGAGGAACTGGAGAAGTGTTTAAATTTCTGGGGAGGTGACAGCTGGATTCTGGGTACTGTATCCTCTTGTTTTCCTATGAGTCACCCAGTGGAGAGGACAGAACTTTGATTCAGATCTGGAAGAGAAACTCTGTATTAATGCAAGCATCTGATAACTGGAGAAAGGTAGCCAATATCCAGGACACTTCACAATGCCCAAAAGATTCTCTATAAATATGGTTTACCAACTGAGTTATCCAGAGCATATGGGAGAGTCCAAGGAGAGAGAAGGAAGATCTCAGGAAACTAGTAACGCACTGGCCGTGGGATTATGTTAGATTTTGCCTTCAAGACAAATTTAGATTGAAATGTAAAATTATGTTCTACCTTTAGAATTTTTATTCAAAGGAAATCTAGGGATATCCAGGGAATCCCTACACATAGGAACAGGAAAGTCCTATGAGTAGGAAGGAAAATTTTACCTACGTATCACTGTGCTTTGTCTGTGTTTCCAAGTGGTAGGCATCAAAGAGGGACATGAATGAATAAGAACCATAAATAAAAAGCAGCTCAGTAGCTCATTATTTCTTATATTATGAAAACTCCCAACTAGGTCCCACAAACTTTCCAAATGTCCTGTGTTAAACAGTCATTATTTTGAGCCAGGAAGAGGTCCTCCTATAGCACAACCCCGACATTTACTTTTCTGCAAACTACCGCCATGAATTCATTGGGTTTAAGAATTCAACTTCATAAAAATGACATGAAAAAAGTAACCAACACAGTAGCTATTAAAAAGAAAGAGGCAGGAGTGAAAAAGTAATTGAATATTAATATTCAAAGAATCCCGTGGCTTGGAGCAAAACATCTTTAGAAGCTATCCAATAATTTTAGTAATGGATAGACAACAAATCATTAGAAACCTTAAAAATAGGACTTCAAAGCAGAATTAGGATGAAAGAGATTACAAGACAAGGGAAGAAGGAAATGACTTGGCAAAACTCCAAAACTTTCAAAAATAAAATTAAAAAATCATTTAAAAGAGACCACATTGGGAGAGAAGAGAAAGGAACAGACACACTGCTGAAAAGTCACTCATTAATGTCAAAGACAGGCTTAAAATGAGCAAAAGGTAAAAGGATTAAATAAAAAATCATTGAAAGCTGTGAAATACAAGCCCACAACCTAGAAAACCCATGTTAGTGGTAAAGATAACAAATGAAATAATATGACAAAAAATAATTTTATGAATTATTTCAATAAAGAAGTATTAAAACATACAAAAAAGCAATTCGTGCGTGAAAATGCACTGTTTGGAAAAACATATATACAGCAATACAAAACAAAAGTGCCCCCATCCCCATAGAGTCTGTAATTCATAGACAAAGAATGATTTGAGGATCATAGTAAAAACTCAAGTGAGGTATAAAAGGACATTCACTGAACAAAGTGGGGAACCAACTGTGACCTTTAACCTTATAACCAAGTAAACTCTTCCTCAACTATCACAAGAGATGGATTTCAGAAAGATTCGTGGACGGGAACAGCTGGGTGGCTCAGTCGGTTAAGCCTCCGACTCCGGATTTCGGCTCAGGTCATGATCTCGCAGTTCACAAGTTCGAGCCCCGGGTCAGGCCCTGTGCTGACAGCTCAGAGCCTGGAGCCTGCTTCGGATTCTGTGTCTCCCTCTCTGCCCTTCCCCTGCTCACACTCTGTCTCTCTCTGTCTCTCAAAAATGAATATAAACAAACAAACAAACAAATAAATAAATAAATAAATAAATAAATAATATAGCTATATAAGCCAACTTTAGAACCAATAAAACCTATTTAACAGTTCCAAGTTATCCATTCATTCACACAACACTATACTAACCAACTTCCCACCCAACCAGGAATAGTGACACGTCTTTGATGACTTTAGGATGGGTGATTACACAGCTCAGCCCCTCCCTCGAGATCTCTTAAAGGGTCACTGGGAAGAAGGCCTTCTGCATCCTCAGTATCACCTCACTATTTTTTAGAGCACTGCTAACTAACCATTAAGATTTCCCAGTCCTTCCCAGGCTATCTGAACACAGCTGCTTAGGTCTGGGGTGCAACATTTGTTTTCTCCATTCCAAAACCAGGTTCTCCAACAGATGTGCCAAAAAAATGACTGGTATCTATTCCCATTCACCTGTGTTTCCTTTTCTTTCCGAAGTGCAGTCTGAAGAAATGATATTATTAAGCGAGCTCCCTCAAATCCCAAGACCAGTTATGGGCCAAGCTATTCCAGGTGCTGGGGAGACAGCAGTTTACAGGTTAACCAAGAGAGTCTTGCCTTCTTGCCTCTAACCTTCTAGCAATACACAGATTGGAAAGCAAAGGCACAGAGTACAGGAAAATAGCTTTAAGTATGAAGAAGTATAAAACTAGAACAACTGTATCTTTCAAATTAATACTGTAAATGGAAAAACCTATCAGCTCATTTGATCACAAATCAAAATCCAACCTTTCATAATTTTTAACATCCAGTACATCCAAAGCTGTTCAGAAAAGGTGAAAATAGAATGAAATTTATAATTATTCTAGAATTTCATATATGAAAGCATCACACTCCCAAAGAGAAGATCTCCCTTTACAGTGCACAACGGTCCCTGAATACAAAGGGCTTGTGACAAGGATGGAGGAAAACCTCGCATTAAAAAAAAAAAGGAACCTGCAATGTCCCTATACATATATAAATGTACCAATGGAACAAACTAAAGCAATATTCACAGAAAATTTTATCTTAACTATTTAATTAATTAAAGATTAAATAAATGATATAAGCACCTACCTCAAGAAAAGAAATAAAATGAAAAAACTACTTGAGGAAACCCATTAAAGGGAATAGGGAGAAGCAGAAAAGAAATTACTTATAAGCCAAAAAAGTCCAGTAAAAACATAAGATGTAGAACAAGAAGTTCGGTGGAACTTGCTGTGATGAAGGAAATGCTCTGTTACCTACATTATCCACACAGCAGCAATCAGATCCATGTCATTAAAGGGCACCTAAAATCTGGGGCGCCTGGGGGGGGCTCAGTTACATAAGCATCCAACTCTGGCTCAGGTCATGCCCTTGCGGTTCGCAGGTTGGAGCCCCGCATTGGGGTCTGTGCTGACAGCTCAGAGCCTGGAGCCTGCTTCGGATTCTGTGTCTCCCTCTCTCTCTGCCCTTCCTTCACTCATGCTCTCTCAAAAGTAAATAAACTTTTGAAAAAATTTTAAAACTTAAAAAAAAAAAAAGAACACCTGAAATCTGGCTAGCATTACTGAGGGTCTTAAGTTTAGTTATTTAATTGTAATTAATCTAAATTTTTTTTTTTTTTTCAACGTTTATTTATTTTTGGGACAGAGAGAGACAGAGCATGAACGGGGGAGGGGCAGAGAGAGAGGGAGACACGGAATCGGAAACAGGCTCCAAGCCATCAGCCCAGAGCCTGACGCGGGGCTCGAACTCACAGACCGCGAGATCGTGACCTGGCTGAAGTCGGACGCTTAACCGACTGCGCCACCCAGGCGCCCCTAATCTAAATTTAATAAGCACATGTCACTAGTGGTCACTTTATTGGATAGCACAGCTCTAAAACCTTGGAGTAGGCAGTCAAAATAATGAAACAGATTAAAGACAAAAATGGAAAAGGGACACAAATAGTCAAAAACAGAACATGAGAATGGGGGACTGATTACTGCTAACAGTAAAATTCAGATTTAAGATGCTGCTTTGATACAACAAATGTCTAAAGACAGATACAGGAGGGAAGCAGACACCCTGGGATTCCATGGACACAAACCTCAAACTCCCTGGGGGAAATCTGGGCTTGAAGATAAGATGAAAGCCGAATAAATATGAAAATCTGCAAATATATTATGATGCAGCATACATAAACTATGTTACTAGGGTGGAGGAGGAGAGTGTTAGGGGGCTTTCAAGAACATGTTAAGAATTTATTAATTTATAATTAAAATGGGAAGCCAGCCTTATACTTTATCTTTTGGCTAATGGGAAAATAAATAAAATATTAATATAGAGCACAACGCAGTAAATACTTTCACCGCCATCTCATTCACAACTGAATTATACATTTAAGTGCAATCTCTATGTCTGCAGAGAAAATCTTTTGGCTGAAAATTTCTGCCTCTCACAATGAAATAATTCCAGTAGACAGCACAGTAAATACACAACTGTATCTCAGGTCATTTTGGTCATTTCTCAAAAATACCTGGCAATCGTGTTAGGTCTTGCATGTAAATTCCAACTCCCATGCAAAATAAATGCTATTTCAAAATTTAGCTATGACAGATGAATTTCCATAGACTTGTCCTTCCTCTTTCATTCATCAGATGGTTGGTAACTTATTTCACAAATAAGGTAGGTAATTTTGGAGGTAGATGCTTTCAACTGCTCATCTTATTTTATTATTTTTTTAATGTTTATTTTTGAGAGGGGGGAGGGAGAGAGAGAGGGAGGGAGGGAGAGAGAGAGGGAGGGAGAGAGGGAGGGAGAGAGAGAGGGAAGGAGAAAGAGAGAGAGGGAGAGGGAGGGAGGGAGGGAGGGAGGGAGAGAGGGAGAGGGGGAGAGGGAGAGGGGGAGAGAGGGAGAGAGGGAGAGAGAGAGAGAGAGAGAGAGACAAAGACAGAGTGTGAGCTGGGGAGGGGGAGAGAGATAAGGAGACACAGAATCTGAAGCAGGCTCCAGGCTCTGACCTGTCAGTACAGAGCCCGACGTGGGGCTCGAACCCACAAACCGCGAGATCATGACCTGAACCGAAGTTGGACGCGTAACCAACTGAGCCGCACAGGTGCCCCTCAACTGTTAAATTGTAAAGTATTCCTGCAGTCGTACCTGGTGTTTATGCCATCTTCTCCGTAAAAGGTGAGGAATAACTTTTAATCTTAGCTAGGTTCTTTACCTCCAACTTTATGTTTGGGTCCTGTTATTTCCTGCCATATCATGAATTTTATGTTATTACTTATAAAATAATAATAACTTCCACTATTCCTCTTTATTTGATCCTCCCAGAACTTAAACGTTGCAGTATCTTCCGATCTTGATTGGATTAAAAATCTTGAATTAAAAAAAGAAAGCAGGGGCACCTGGGTGGCTCACTGGTCAAGTGACCTCCTGATTTTGGCTCAGGTCATGATTTCACATGATTCCTCAGGTCAGGAATTAAAAAAGAACACATGAAAAACTTCTTTCTCAGCCAAGATCCGTCTTGAAAGTCACTCCCTCACTCCTGAGCGTGGCGATGGCTTTCGGGGCTTCGAAACAGCACGGCCCCTCCCTGCACTGCAGACACACACCCAGGAGAAGGCATTCACTCTGTGGCAAAGCCAGTCCTCCGCTGCACACTGAAATTCAGCAGGATTATGCTCCTCCGTGAAGATCAACAGTCGGGCTTTTCTGCTCATTTCTTCAGAACACTCTCCTATCCCAGTGAAGCCCACACGGTCCGCGGCAGTGGTGAGTCTACGCACTGGACTGACGGTCCCTTGAAGACAAAGACCCTGGTCTCTGCTAATACCTGCTGAGCACAGGGTCAGAGCTTCTCAAACTCTCCCCCATTCCAGGACCCCTAACTCCCCAAAGAGCACTCTAATTCCTTCTACAGGCTCCCTTCACAGAGCAAAGCACCTCCTCCTTCCTCCTCCTTGGAGAGATGCTTTTGTTCTCTATTTGGCTAAAAGAGCCTAGGTCCGGGGGCGCCTGGCTGGCTCAGTGGGTCTGGCGTCCAACTCTTGATTTCAGCTCAGGTCATGATCTTGAGGTTTGGAGGATGGAGCCCCGTGTGGGATCTGCACTGACAGCACGTGGAACCTGTTTGGGATTCTCTCTATCCCTCTCTCTCTGCCTCTCCCCTGTTCACACGGGCTCATGTGCTATCTCACAATAAATAAACTTAAAAAAAGAAAAGACAAAAAAAAAGCCTGGGCCCTTTCCCATCAAACTGCCCCGTGACTCCCTGCATGTGTACTGGGGCAGGTGAAGGGCTCGGTAGGAGAGGCCAGCAAAGCGGAACTCTCCTCACAGGAAAGACATGGCCTGGATGGGACAGTGGTAAGGCTTGCACTTTTCACCCCTACCCCTAAAATTTACAGATCACATATCATACACCTGAGCAAGAGCTGCTTCTCTTTCATGGTTTTAATCACTATCTCAAGTATTTAATTCCTCTTTTCCAGAACATCAGATTAAACTACCAAAAAATAGGTAATTAAGAAGACCTAATTAGTAGCACTGAAAACCATGGAAGAAGGTCAATAGAAGCAGCTGAGTAATTTATCCAATTATGAACAGATGGGCTACCTTTCAACAAAGTCCCACAACAATCCAACCCATCCTTGGTCATTTCCAGAGAAAGGACAAAGGAAATAGATACACACTTGACTGGGAACTAGTTCACAGCCCACTAGGTTAAAAGATCACATAAGAAGAAAGAGAAGATGTGGAATATTAGACTAATTGGTTAAACTAGGTTTTGACTGTTAATATAAAAAATTGCCAATATCCTTAATCAAGGGCACACGGAAATAGTGTACAGTTATTTACTAAGCACCAAAGAATACTTTCAACATATAATAACAGACTATAAAACCATTAAGACCTCATCATCTGACTCTGACATATTTAAGAGGGAATATACGTTGGGAATTAAAAACAAAATTCTAATGAATTTGGGATCTACCCTTCTTTTGCCCCCATTGCTACTGTTGCTCGACTCCTCTCCCTTCTGCTCTTTTCCATCTCTCTGCTGATCCTTTTTTTGCCACTTTCATTTATTCCACTGCTTCTAGCTCATGTCACGCTCTCACTCTTATTTGGTCTTTCAAAGCCCATCGGACCCACTTCCCTCTCCTCAATTTCACAGCTGCTTTTTCTCATCACTCTCTTTGGCTGTAGCTCCCTGCTTCTCCCTGGTCTCTCTCTTTCCCCTATCCCCCGGCCCCACCTTCACATTCACAGGAACAGAATGAAGATGCCCCTGTCCAGAAGCACGCTTTGTGGTGGCTCATCGGGAATGTAAACAATACCTGATAGGCACAGCCAGCAGGATGGGACGGGACAGAACAAGGGGTGCCACAGGACAGGGGCAGGTGAAAGCCCCAGCAAGGGACTCAGGGCCTCCCTGAGGAACTGACTGTGGAGAGCCCAAGGACCAGCAGGGCCGGCCCCAGAAAGACGCGAGAAGGGAGAGAGGAACTCAGGAGGGGGCTGGGGTCTGCAGGATCCGGACAGCAGGGCGTCGTGGTGCTGCCCCCTCGGTACCGCGAAGGGCGAGAATGCACCTCGCCAGTGGGGCCTTGACACCCGCGGGGGCCAGGGAGAGACGGTGAAAAGAACGGAGGCAGAAAAGCGGGCGAAACGGCCTGGGAGGCAGTTTACCGGAAACAGACGCGGATCCAGTGCAGCAGCACAACGTCTTCCGACCAGGCCGGGCTCCCCGCGGGCGGGGCTGGCGGATGCGGGGACTGTCAAGTTAGCGAGGGCCCGGACTCCGGGTGTGGAGGCCGCAACACCCAGACCATCAACGTGCCAGCTGCAACTAGAAACGCTGAAACCCGCACCGGGAAAAGAGCCCTTCCGTTTAGGAAATCTGCATCCGGGTCGGCCGGAAACGGGGACCTCGGACGGGGCGGGGTCTGGAAGGAAGGGCTTGGGTGTGGCTTATGCAAGCCTCCGCCCCGCCCCCAGGGCGTTTCCGTTCTGCAAGTTCTTCCGCCCGGAGCTTGGGTCCCGGCGTTAGCCTCCAGGTGGCGGGGTGGCCTCTGGCGCCGGGCTGCCCACCCTACGCCACGTTAAATGACTCAGATACGCTAAGGTAAAAGCTTAGCGTTGGCGCGCCGGTAATACCGAATGCGGAGTTGTTTCCTTCGCAACAGCGTGAGAACGGCTTAAATAACCCTTCGTGCGTGCCAGAGTCCCGCGGACCGCGAGAGGCGCTCGGATTGCGGGGACACCCCTGCGGCGGCGTGGGCGGGACAGGGGCGTCTGCGGCTCCGCCTATCAAATTGTGGTTTCCTTTCCGGTAGAACGAGTGTGAACGCCGAATTCACTTGTGCGAACCCAGGGGTTTAGCCGGACCACCGCGGAGGGTAGCTAACATTTCTAATATTTCTCCTCCCTGTTCGCGGGGAGGCAGAGGGACACACGGGCCCAGGATTGGGCCGTGAGGATGCTCGGCTGAGGCCCTCGTGTTACTGCGCAGGGCTTGAGGTTGATAAATTCACATACCTTTAAGACTGATTGATGTGCAGGCCATTCTGCAAGTTGCCGGAGTTAGTATTTCCTGAATCTGTTGTAATTTCACATTTTTCTTTATTCCGGAGGTACTACTCGAAAGAGCATTTTTAATTTTGAAAAATGAGGGTTTTTTAAATCTGTGTTTTTTTTCTGTCTCCCAATGTTTTGTGTCGAGTATGGGCAAGTATTAATTTTTCATTATTTCTGTATACATCTCACTGAAACGTCTCTTTTTTGACAACACCAAAAAGCATAGTGAAACTGGATTTTCAAAGTTTAGTTGCCTCATTTATACCCTTAATAAATCCTAATGGAAAGTGTGTGAGTGAAAATCTTCATCTGTTTCCTTTGTGAATTCTGACGTTCATGCTAGAGGGAATTTGGCAAGACTAAATCCCAACTATTCAGGCTGCAGGATTTCTCAAAGATTATTTCCAGAGAAGAACCTTTCTGGTTTTCTCGTAACACCTATTTCTCTAGTTTTACATTTTTTTAATATTAAATATTTGGGCTCAAATGGGTTTAAATTCTGGAAGATAACGTTCTCAGGCAGGGCAACAGTAAACACTGTGGAGTTCATATGGAGCGAGTTGGGGGAGCCCTACCCACGATCCCTCCTGGTCTCCAGGGCAGAGATTACTTAATCTGAACTCACCTCCCTCCTCTCATACCTGTGAGGAGCTGGGCACAGATTAAGAAGGGATCAAGGAATCCCGGTACATGAACCTCTCCCCCATTTAGTCTTTCTTTATCCCCCTCTCTCTTTACATGGAAGTCAAGTGATACAGTTCCACCAGTGGAAGCCATCCAGCCTCCAAGCCACCTCCTCCATCAAATCCTCTGGGTTCTGCTTTATATGGAGTGCTTTGGGAGGCCATACATCGACTGAAGTGATTTTTCTTGGGTGCACATGTCGATGTGTATTATTTGGAAGCTCCTTATGAAAAGCTGAGCCCGTAAGATGGTGTCTTAGTAAACCAAGGTCTTCCCACACCTCTGAATCTCTTTCCCTGGCTGGGAATTAGATCCGATGAAAGCTGAGGAGTGAAAAGAAAAGAAATGAGACTGAATTGAAATAATTTCTTCTATTTCTGTTTTCATTATATTATTATTACAGTGAAAAACCATTTTCCAGGCATTCCTTAGAAACACTGCCCTATGTAATCATAATGACTGTAGGATAGAATTTTGATGAGGGTCACTCTGATGGCCTGGTGGGTATGTGGCCCCTGTAGACTGGAATGCATGTGTAGCGGTGCCTGTGCCCACATCAACCCAGGGATGATGATGCCTTCCCTCCTGGGGATGCCTCTGGTTCTAGTACATTTGCCCATCAAGTACCCTGAATGTCCTAACATCTGGAAGCCTCCAGCTGAGAGCAGAGACGTGCTATGAGTCAAAGTAGGGAGCTCCTGTGGAATGGAGCAGTTGTTCTGTTGGCTCTAGGGTGGTGGAATGAAGGAGCTTAAGCTTGGAGAATCTGATTCCCGCGTGGGGATGTGAGCACACGAGGGGGTGTAATGTGTGAAGTCTGAATATGGTGCCCCCCAGTGTTGAGACATTTGTTAGCCTTTTGTCCTGAGGTTCTGCTGAGGCCTTTGGAATGCTCAAATACCATTTGTCTCATTGCTTTCATGATGAAAATATGTTCATGTGTGGATGTGTATATTAATACTCTCAGCATGCCATGTTAAAAGTGAAGAGAACAACCCAGAGGTAGAAAGTGGGGGATGAAGAACACAAACAGTGAGTTTGTGATGAAAATCCATGGGCTGCTGACCTTGACATCCAGACTCAGTTACACATTTTAGAGGCCCCAGAGCTCTGTGTCCCGGGGGATCTCAAGTCATTTCCAGGGCAGGTCCTCACACACAGGGCAACACAGACTCACCCACAGACACCAGGTTCTCATCTTAAGTGCCATGTCTCTGTTCGGAGTCCTCAGAGAAGGGATCAGGATGCCCGCATACTCCTGAGGGAAGTTCACAGTCACTCTTTGAAGGAGCTCTCTTCCTGAGAAAGTATGAATGCCTGCTCAGTCAGGGATCATTTCATTCTGGTATTTATGGAGGAAGAAAGACTTTAGCCGATGGAGGAAAGAATGAAGGTTGGCTCTGGAATTGTCTTAAGAGTGTCAGGATTCCAGAGAGCATAGTCAAGTTTTATGGGTTCCTTTTAGGGTGTTTGCGTCTGTTCTGGATGTGAGGCTCGGCTCACCCAAACACTGATGTCACATTGCAGTTCCTCATTAAATGCCTGCATATCTCCTCTGGTCAGGGTGGTCAGAGAGAGCTAGAGTCAGCATCGTTTGGTGTAGGGGTCGCTGAGGAGCACACTCTGATGGCTGAGTCTTCACCTGATTTGTGGACACTCAGTGATGCCCAGTGACATTGGCCATGCATGGGCACAGGACACTGACTGGCCTGTGCCCCTCACAGAACCAATCTCTGCCCCACCTGGCACATGTACGAGCAGAGTTTCCATCTGAAACCCTGCACGTGTGCCCAAGGTCTCCCTAGGAGAGCCCCATGCCCCAGTTCCACTCTCTTCAGCAACCACATGGTTTTTCCACTAACTTGGGCTCTAGAACATTCAACCAGTGACATGGTACTATGGACTGAACTGTGTCCCTCTTCCCCAAACTCATTATGTTGAAGCCCTGCCCTCCAGTGTGATGATGTTTACAGATGGGGTCTCTTGGAGGTAATTAGGGTTAGGTGAGGTCATGAGGGTGTTGGAGGAGGTCACTGAGAGGACATGACCCAGGCTGTAGAAAGCTCCTCGCTCCTTCCCCGTCCTTGGAATGTATGTTCTGCCCACTGTGCCCATACTAGAAACCATTTCAAGGATGCAGCTTTGAGAGTGCAACATGCTGAGACCATCCAATGGTAAATGTGACTGAACCCCTTTAAGGCCTCTATACAAAGATCCTGGTGGCTGGTATTCAGATTGATTCATTTTGCAGCTGCCCAAGTCATGCCTTGCATGTAAGTTCCCTTTGCTTATTAAAACTGTAACCTACCAATCTGGAGTGGTTTTCTCTTTTCTTCGGTCTTTCCCTGACCTCCATGTGTGGAGGCCAGCTTCAAATTTTACCCAGGAACTCCTGAGGTTGTGAACCAACAAACCAACGGAGGGTGGGACCATCATTTGGTTCCCTTCTACGAAGAGGAGGAAGGATAGGACTCTCTGGGAGGTATTTAGGTGTTCCCTGCATCCCTCCCTACTCAATCCAACAGTCCCTTCCACAACACCTGAGGCTGGAGGCTGTCTCCTCTGTCACCCCTGGTCACTCTGCTCAGAGGCAGAGTTGACCAAAAGGTGCCGCACGTGGATATGCCAGGATATAGGGACAGCGTTCCTCAGAACTCTTTAAGACGTGAGGACTCTGACCATGAGGGGCTGGCTTCTCAGGAGGCTGGAATGAGGGAGCTGTTGTGAACCTGAGGCTCCACTGTTCATTGTCTAATCTCAGGAAGCCTGTTTGGAGGAACTGGCCTGGAACACAGCTGGACAGTGGAGGACGGGGCACAGTGCAGGCCTGGACAGTATTTAGGTGAGGTCTCCCAAGGAGAGCCTGGAGGTCAGGGGTTGGCATTTGGGCAAGTGTCCTTGTGGTCTTTGGGTCTAAATCCATTTCTGTTGAAGGGATACTGGAGAGTCTGTAAAGCCCTCCCAGATCATACTCCACTGAAGGTCTGGAAGGGGCAGGGACTCCATTTATTTGAGGGATTCTGTCAAGTCTGGATGGATGGGGATCTGGGCAGATCTCTCACCTGGTGCTTTGATGCTGAGTCTGCAGTCCTGGCCCAATTTATGTGCAGCAGGATGTGGGATGGGATGTGAGTTCATTTCAAGGATACTTGGCTTGTTCCTGGGGACTGAGGAATGGCAGCCTGGGGAACATCCTGAGAGCCGACATCCGGCCTGCCGTCTGCTACCTTGACAATGAGGGAGGGGTCCTGGCTAAAGTATTTGGAACATGGCTGGGGGGGTTTCAGTGACATTCCTTACCTGTATTTTATTCTTTCCATGAGGTGAGGAAGTCAGTTCAGGTCATTTCAGGGGAGACACCATAGGGCAGGGGATCTCATGCAGCCGACTTATGAGAATGGCTTCTAGAACAGATTTCTTCCTTGTGCGCAGGCACATCCACCTGCTTGGATGCTGTAGGAGAAGATGCCATGTATACAATATATACTAGGATTTCCTCTCAATCAAATTGAAAAGAAATGAACCAAATAAAAAGTCATGGGACATAAAACATTAAATTTAACAGTTAAAGAAATATGAACGATCATTTTGGTATGAAAAGCAAACAGCCTCAGTGCTGGTTGGGAAAACAGATATTATAATATTAACTTGATACAGTTTCTCTACCAAACTGGAAAATGTAAAAGTTCTTAATATTGTCTTTTGTTAACTAATTAGAAGCAAACTCTTGTATATACTGTTTTGGGGAATTGTACACAGTTAATGCTGTTTTGAAGCGGTTTGATGACTAATGTGTTTTGATGGACAATTTGGAAAGATTTATCATAACTTATAAGATATTCTTATACACAGGATTCTACCTTTTGGAGCCTGCTTAACTCACTTCCATATAATATAATTATGGGATCCAATCACATGTGATCAAATTCTCTGGAAATAATATACAGTAATTGTTCACCATTTATAAGCATTGAAAAATGTTAATATACACGTGTGTAAACTTTTAACAACATATATTTTATGTAAGTAAAAACATTACATTTGTTATACACTTTCTTTTTTTAATGTTTATTTAAAAAAAATTTTTTTTCAACGTTTTTTATTTATCTTTGGGACAGAGAGAGACAGAGCATGAACGGGGGAGGGGCAGAGAGAGAGGGAGACACAGAATCGGAAACAGGCTCCAGGCTCCGAGCCATCAGCCCAGAGCCCGACGCGGGGCTCGAACTCACGGACCGCGAGATCGTGACCTGGCTGAAGTCGGACGCTTAACCGACTGTGCCACGCAGGCGCCCCTAATGTTTATTTTTTAAAGTGAGAGAGAGAGAGCGTGCACAAGTGGAGGAGGTGCAGAGAAAAAGGGGGACAGAGGATCCAAAGCAGGATCTGTGCTGACAGCCGAGCGCCCGATCTGGGGCTCAAAGTCACGAACCATGAGATAGTGACCTGAGTGGAAGTTGGACGCTTAACTGACTGAGCCACCCAGGCGCCCCTGTTAATACGCTTTGTGTTTCACTCTGCACCTTACCTTCTGACTCAAACAATTGTTCCTGAAAAATCTCCCTGTGGGTCCATGTAGCTCTGGTTCATTAAAGCTCACCAAGGTTTACTATTTATTTGTGTAGATGCACTGGATTTTTCTCTTCTAGCCCTTGTTAGCTGATATTTGTAAAGTTCCATGTCCCTTCCAATAGAATTGTAGCCATGGGTATTGCCGGGCAAATGTCGTTGTTAATGTGAACAGAAATTAAGGACCAGGATGCCCACACCATCACGCTCCGGCATTTTCGCACAGACTCCAATTCCAAGCATTACTGCTACCTTAATGTCTGGCTGCTTGTCTCCTGATCCTCTCCAGCCTGGAAATCCCAGATGTCTGCGTTCATGCATCTCAGTGTGTCGCAGGGGGCGAAACAGGCACGTGTGAGAGGTCCATGGGTTTCCTGAAGGACTCAGGAAATTCTGCAGTTTCCCTGGGAGGGCGGGTCGCCAAGCTGCCTTCGAGGGCATCACACACCTTTCCAGCTCTCCAACAGGGATCCAGAATATTTCCAGAGTGTCAAGTTGGGCCGAAAACACTGTTACTGGATCTCAGTTGTCAGAAATGTCAGATTCTGGACTCTAAGCTGATGCAGACAACTCTGAGGAAGCTCCTGGCCCCAAGAGTTCACCATCTCCAGCCTTTTCAGGAGGACAAGAGCAGTTCCTACATCCACAAATGTAGGTGGAAAAGTCTAGTGGCCCTGGAGGGCCAGAAATGGCCTCCCTGGGTCACTGCAGCCAGGACAATGTGCCTGGTCCCTCAGGACACACCTCACAGCACAGGCACCTGCAGGGATGGCGGGTGTGTATGTGGGGGTGGGGGGAGCTCTCAGTAATCATCTTTGCTATTCATCTAATGAAAGGTGGCAGATAACGTTTCTGTGGGAAGTGGCAATTGGGACAACTTTATAAGATATTAATACCACGTAGCCTAGAACATAGGAAAAATTATTCCTGACTCATTTACATCTCCATAAAAACCTCCAACATTAAGGCAGAGGATCACTTGCTCCTTATTTTTAAGTAAACCATTTACCTGCACTCTCTCTAACCACAAAGGTCTATGAATTCAAATATCATCTTTCTATAGAGCACAAACACATTTTTGAATGTATTTAATCCCAAATTAAATGAATCCCAAACCTGACCAAGGCCAGGCAACGTGCACACACACCTGCGGTCCCAGATGCACACGCTTACCCCATATATCCACCAGATGAACCACAAAATGTGTGATCAACATGCCCGAAGCTATGTAGATGGCACATCCCACTGCTCCTTGAGAACGCACCATTGAACTTATTTTGACAACCTGCCAAAAACTGAACTTACTTTGACAACACTAAATACCAGTAGTAAATAGGTGAAAAGAAAAACCTACCCACGCATCAGGCAAATCCATTCCCAATGCAGTTCTTCCAGGTCCCTGAACATGGGTCACGTATTACAAAAATGGAAGTGCCCCCCCATCCATCATCAGCTGACTTTCCACACACCACAACTGGAAAATCCTCAGACCCAGAAGTAAGACCCGCTCCTCTCCAGAAATTCTGCCGTGAAGACCTACAGCCCAATACCCAGTAAACACTTATGCATGCTGCATGCGATGTCCATGAACATGTGCAGAAAGACAGCGCCCCGCCTGCCTAGACAACCACAAGCCACGTCACAAAATACGTCCTGTGTATGAGCTCACCTGGAATATTGTCGCCGCTACCTGTGGGCACAACCACAAACCTTCTGTCTTCACCTCCTCATCCACGAGTAACTGTGTGTGTGCGAGCGTACATATGCTCGTGTGTCAACACTTGGACAGAGATGACTGGGATACATCTGGAGACCTGTTATTCTTCTTGTTACCCCTGGAGCTCCTCCCAACGCGGGACTTGCCAACGTGCATTGCCACCTGTACAATACCTGCATGGTTGAGCAGGTGGTTTTTCCGTTCAGGATTTCCCGTGCTGTATTCGACTAGTGAATCATGACAACATTGGAAGGCAGGGGGAATTCGGTTTTCCTGAGGTTGGATTCAGGCTTTGGCCGGGATTGTTCGGGAGGAATTTCCACTGGTCCAAGGCACAGTCGTCTGGTTTCTGTTTCTTCCACGTGCTCCTCCAACTCAAGAACTTGGATGCAGGAGTGTCCTTCAGGCAACAAAACTGTTCCTTTCTCTCTGGAATGGCAGTAGAGTTCTTCTCCTTCCTCTAGAGACTCCCCAGGTTTTCCTAAGTTCATTTCTGACTTCAAGGAGCCACCACTGTACGCATTTGATTTGCACAAAGGGTGTCCTAGGACTGCATGAGCCTCTGGAAGTTTTCTAAGTACCCTCAGGTGTGTAAGGCTGGAGATCCACTGCAAGCCTCAGAGAGGGCTTCCTGCCCGTCTGAGCAACCTCAGAATTCTCTAAGTCCTCTAGGGAGGCTCCAGAACCATGGGTGCTGGCCTGTTTTGCCCCTGCTGGTGGAGAAGTACAGGATGATGCCCTCCCCAGGCTTTGGTGAATACTGGTATGGAGATACCTTCACCATAATGGGGCCGGGGAAAACCAGATGGCAGCAGGCTAGCCACGGGGGTGAGAGCTGATGGAGCGCTGGGGGCTTGATGTCCCTTGTAAGTAGAGCTTCTGAGACCTGGAGGGGGCGATGTGGGGCTGGTACTGCTTTCTCACTGGAGCGCTGCCCCGCCATCCATGTGGCAAAACTATGAAAGCCTCTGAGTGGCCTGTGGCAGGCAGGATCTGGACCAGTGTCCCTCATCAATGCCCGGCAGTAATGCGTCCCAGAGTGGCGCGCGAGGCCTCGCTTTCACGCGTGGCCTCATGTGGCTTGTTGCCTTTTCCCTGCTACTGCCCTTCTTTGCCCTCCCAGGACCACATTTCATGGCGCGGTCCTAGGACTCTGCCTCCAAACTACACCACGGGGCCCTATATCAATCAGTACGTTGTCAGATACTCAAAGAAATATATGCTCAATCTCCGTCTCTTTACGTTAACAATATCTTCATTGAAATGACTAATACTTGTGTATTAGTGTATTAGTGTACTAATACTTGTGTATTAGTCATTAGGATCATCCCTGTGATCAGTTTGTGAAAGCTGTCCAGGCTACTGCAGATGATTAGAAGAGTAACCCGAAGACGTACATACACCCAGCACCACGGGGCTCCTGTACTGTCTTGTCTGGTGCCAATTCAAAGGATGGGCCCCCTGAAATATTCCAGGTTCCTTCTGGATGCAAGGACCTGTCCATACCAGCAGGGGGGGGGGGACTTGGAAAGGACACCCTCGTCTTATCTTAGGCTCTGGAAAATATTAGACACATCGTCCACATGCCAGCAACTCTATAGGCAGACCTGAAGCCCCTAGAGAAGGCTTCCTTGCATCAACTGGGCCACCTAAAATTTCTCTAAATAAACTCAGGTCCACAAGCCCCTTATGCCAGCAGGGATGGGTCGTGAACAGTTTCTGTTACCCAACTGAGATCCCAGGGGGAATCAACTCAGGGCCCAGGAAACACTCCTTTGTAACTGGAACGGGCCCATGTGTTCACCAGAGCCTCCGAAAAAATTTTAAGACTGTTCAGGAGCCCATGGATCCACTGCCACAGGCAAAGGATGCTCACAGAGTGCTTTCCAGAATTCCCGAGCTTCTGGAAATTTTCTAAGTCTCCTCAGGTGTCCAGGGATGGCTGGAGCTATACAAAAATGCACTGAGCAGGTGACTGGCCTGTTGGAGCAAACACAGAATCTTCTAGCAAAGCCGGGAACCACTGGTTTTGTTTGTCTCACTGCTGCAGGTAGGGGAGAATGGAGGGTGACAACCCCTCCAGCAGCCTTTGGAGGAGATACAAGTACCCAGATGTCCCAGCCATAGAGGGCCACGGAAGAGCAGACAGCAGAAGGGCAGCCAGATGGTTTGGGACGACACAATGCTAGGGGCTTATTGTTTGTCAGAGTCCATGCTTCTGGGCGCCGTATGTAGGTCTGGAGCCCTGCCTTCTTGGGACGGGGCCCTGCCCCATCAGCCGGCTGTCTCCTCTCCCCAAAGCTGCTGGGTGTTGGCTGGCCTGGATGCTCAGGGCTTGGGGTTCCTTTCGGGTTCCCCGTGTTTGCACACGCCTACTTCCAGCTGATTTTCTTCTCTTTCTGGCTGGTCACCTCTGCCTCCTGGGACTCCAAACTACCTCATGAGGCCCAGTATCTGTACCTACATTCACTAAGGGAAATCTCTCCTCTGTGTCTCAAGTCCATAGGTTTACTATTATTGTCAATATAATCAATAGGTATGAGTGTCAGTATCACATGCTTATCATCATGATTGCTGATACGCATCGGTTTTTATTATGACCGATTATTATTGTTATTACCGATTATAATTGTGATTCTATCTTACAGCATGGCATATAGCTTCTCTATTCAGGAAGGGCATCTGGCTGCCAGACACAACTACAAGGGTCCCCTACAGACACACAGACACACAGCCGCCTCAACTGAGGTGTCACAAGGGCACCCAAAGACTACCCAAGCTCCTGGAAGCATTCCTAGTCCATTCAGTGGCCCCAGAAATCCTGTTACCACGCTGGAAGGCACAGGAATGTCCGCCTGCCTGCCTGAGTGACTTCGGGGTTTTCTAAGTCCTACAGGAAGCCCTCAGTGTCCTATAAGTTGACTACAAAATTATAACCCATGGGGCGCCTGGGTGGCTCAGTCAGTTAAGCATCTGACTTCAGCTCAGGTCATGATGTCATGGTTCATGAGTTTGAGCCCCACGTCTGCAATGACAGTGCAGAACCTGCTTGGGATTCTCGCTCTTTCCTCTCTCTCTGCCCCTCCTCCCTCTCAAAATAAATAAATAAACTTAAAAAAGTCATAATCAATAAGAAAAAATAGATGAATACTGTTACTAAGAAAATACTCGTAAGAATAATAATGACTAACAATGAAAATGAAATGATAATCAACATAATGATTATAATAACACCACCACTACTAATGACAAGAACAATAAACCTAAGGTAATGGGAGGTGAGAGTACAGACTCCCCTGTATGAATGGCAAGGGACCAGTTTCTGGCCTCATGGGATAGTTTGAGGCCAGAGTCCAAGGTCTGAACAAAGAAAAAAAATTAAGGCAGAAAGTAGCAGCAGAGGAAAAGAGAGAGCCGAGGAGAAGGATGTGAGTGAACTTGGGAGCTCCGTGCACAAAGTTCAGAGGGGTGTCCTGAGGAAAACAGAGGGACTTCAGTCCTGGGCCTGCCCATCACTGCACACCCACCGGGTTTCAGATTCTGCCTTCTGGATGACGGGGCTGGGCTCCAAGCAGGGAAGGCAGGAGCCAGACCCACCCTCTGCACATAGAGGCCCTGACTATACCTACGTTAGGTCCCAGCATTGCCTCAGCTCTCGCTGCCTGGATGCCCTTCCAACAGCTCTTCCCCACAGAACCCTGGGGGACTTGTTTGGGGGAGGCCGGGCAGGGCAACTGCAGGGGGCTGTGGGAAGGTGTCCTCAATGCTGTTCCTGGACCAGCAGGGGGCGACAGACCAACACAAGTAGTTCAAGGATGCCCTGACCTACTTCATGAAGGCCGTCCTTGCTCAGGCCAGAGGGTCATCATCTCTGTGCCTTCCAGGGCAATAGCTGCATTTCCAAGACACCTGAAGGTACTTAGACAATTTCCAGAGGTTCAGAAAGGCCTAGGACACTCTTCGGGTGTGGCAATGGCAGTTTCTGGGCTCTGAGCAGACATCAAATTCTAAGGCGGCACATGCCGGTATAGACACCCTGTCCGTCCTTCCCAGGACAACAGGGCAGTTCCCAGGACCCTGAATAGACTTAGAAGAAAATTTTGTGATAGATCTTCCTGGGTCATCGATGCCAGAACAAGAGGTGCTGGCATCGTGAGGGGACTTGCAAATTTTTAGGGGTTCAGCAGATCAAGAGTGCTCCCCCTGGACACCCTGTCTGCCTACAGAAGAGTCTTGGGAATGCCATGGATGCCATTCGTGACTCGTCCACGCCTGCAGGAGCAGATCCTGTGCCCCAGAGTTAGCTTAGAGCATTTAGTGCTGACTTGGATGTGACAAGGAGACAGGACAGCAAACGTGGTTGCTGGGTCCTCAGGGGTATTGCTACATTTTTCCAGAGGCTCTGGAAGTGCAAGGACACCCAGGCAGTGGAGTGAGAGTGAGGTTGCAGCTGGCATGTGCGTGTCTGAAATCATCTTCAGTAAATCATGCAGCCTTAATCAACAGTCAGCCTCTCTTCAGTGTTGCATAACCCCACAAAAATGACCCACAGTAAGAATGGTAATAATTAATAAAAATTAATGGTGAATAACAATCAGAACTATCATGATAATGAACAAAGTGACAGAAATACTAATGAATTTATAGTTACAGTTATATTAAACTAAGGAGGTAGCGATCATGGTACATCCTCCTCTACGTGAATGACGAGGCACGCATATGGGGTGGGTTGGAGTCAGAGTCCTAAGACTGCACCACTCCCTGTGTTCCACGGTTGTACACGTGAGCCACAGGAGGGAGAGGGTAGCTGTCAGCGGGCATGTGTGAGTACAGAGACCCGTGCATGGACCTCTTCAGGAGAAGAATACTGAGCGGAGGGTGAAGGGCTCTGGTCCTGCACTGTTGTCAATCACAAAACCCAAACATGAGGTTTATCCTAAGACACGCGAACTTAGGATTTTCTGATATTGGAGCTACAAAGAAGCTTTGAGAATATTCAAGTTGACACCTTCCAATGAGTATTCCAGAATAAATTTCAGAGTAATTACCGGGGAGCCTTGTTCAAGCAGACTTCCAGGCTCCACCCCACCCTACCACACTGAAAATGTTGAGAGTGCATCTACACGTCCACATTAAACAGCAACTTTCCCTGTTAGTCGCACACACAATAATGATTAAGAGACCCCCGATGTGGATTCAACAGATCCAGATCTGTACGGGCGCTGTGGACATCCGAGGAAGACAATCTTCCTGCCAACGTCCATACGCCTAGTCAGTAGCAGGTCTGGAGATCCAGCACCTCCATCCAGACCTTGTGTCTCTGCGTTCAGTGGCATGTCACTGCCCCGCATTGTTCCATTTCACGAGGAGCGTTTGAAAGTAAATGACCATGTGATTCACGCTTCAAGGAGCAAAGTGTGATCCCCACAAGTAAGAAGCCCACACCTTCGTGGGGGAAGTATGCGTGTGTTAAGCAGACTAACACACGGGGTGGTAAGCACCGTCCCAGGAGCAGGGCACCGAGGGCATTCAGACCAGGAGCGAGCGCGGTGGTTATTATTAGGAAAGCCTGGGCAGCATTCACCGACAAAATGTCTAGTCACTAACTAACCCGACTGGTTTCTCCTTGTAACTTGATATAGATGGCTCTGTTCCTACACTCTGATCTGCCACCAAGGTGTTTGGAGCTTCTGTCCCCATTTAATAAGCTTTTCTGATCAAACGGTGCACCCACGTCCTCCTACTGAACTGAGTGTCCGACCGAACAAGGATCCCCAGTCTTCCCTTGAAGGCAATTGTGTATGCGTAGAACACCTGGGTCCATGAATATCCCTAATGAGGTACAGAAGGGTGCTTATCATCCAGACAAAGACATTCTGCCAGTGCTGGAGAGCCGCAGACGGAAGTCCTCTCTGCCTCTCGGAAATGAAGCCAAGCTTTGTCCTCTCTCCAGCCCTCCTCTTTACCATTGTCCATGAGCCAAGTTCTACCAGGTAACAAAAGAAACTTTGCTGAAGTCTTGGTAAGAGTCGAGTGCCTGAGACCTTATGGGGATCCAGTACTTGGAGCAAAATCGCCATCACCCCCCAAATGGGGCATTCTTCTAATAATTGTTGGTTTCCAAGGTCCTCTACCTACCTGCAGCAAAAGTCCAGGGTATTCCAAGGTACTGGCGTAAGAGCCCCACCAGAGCTGTAGGGGCCCCGGCAGAGGGACGAACCAGGGGGTCTCCTCGAAAGGCTTACTCTGATCTAAGAAATGTCCAGTCCTTTGCTCCTTCGTGCTGCTGGTGTCCTGTGCTTGACTCTGTCCCTGGAGGCTCCACCCCAACCCCTAGTTTTTCCCCCCCTTTCCGACATCTAGTCTTACAAAGTTGAACTTAAACACAGGCATCAGCAACGACACCCCAGTGGAGTGTATCTTCCTGCATTCAGCGTGCAAACATGGGTCACGGGTGTGAGGCGCCCTGCACAGACATGTAATTGGGTGGGCACTCCTCGCTTTCACCCAAGGAAGTGGCCAGATACCCAAAATGGATCATTAAATTCCCTAAAACTCGGGACCTGTAGCTCCAAGGAGGCACGAGCAACGTAGTGCTCTCCATCAAATGGAATGTCTTGTCATCTGCTCCTGACAATTCGGGGCCTCGAGGATCCGGAAGGGATAGGAAAACAGGCACAGATAAGAGGAGCTGGGCCGTCCTCTTATTCGTCAGGGAACTGTTGACTCTTGCGTTTTATGTTGTTTGCAAAAGAATGCTTCCCAAAATTTCCACCAGGAAATATAATGGGAGGCACGCCTAGTCTCGGTGAATCCTGACTTTCCCAGCAAAGCCTGGGTTTTAAGGGACTGCTTACTGCGAACAGATAGACAGTACTTTAGGTTGGTGGGGAGGGTACGGCTTATAAAGTGGCTGCAACTTGGTTCCAGAAGAGCTACTCTGGAGGAAGCAGCAGGGGCGAGATTCGGGTGCGCAGAGGCTGGGGGTGGGAAGCTGGTCCAGTTTATCAGATATTGTCAGGCTCCCACAGTAGGGGAGGCCCTTACCAGGAAGCAGGCATGCCACGGAAGATATGATGGCCCCTGATTCCCAAGAAGTCACAGGCCAGTCACTTTGGTGGCTGTAGAGCCCAGGAGAGAGTCACCAAGCCCCAAAACAGAGCTGTGGCACAGGATGAAGGAGAGCTTCCCTAAGTGAGAGGTGGGAGAGGAATAAGGCATGACCAAAAGAGTGACAAAAGCCCAAGGCAACACAAGGTTGGGATGCTTCAGGCCCTCCGCCCCGCAGAAGCAGGCTTTGGATGGAAAATCACGGCAGCAGTATGGTACTGGGAGTGTCTGAGGCTGCCTCTCCAGGGCTTTCATTGCATCTTGCCCTTAGTAATAATCTGTGTGTGTGCACGTGTGTGAAGTATATCCACCGTTCCACACGCACGAGGGTTTGGCGTGAACAACAGTCTGGAATCATACCTCTGGGTCTGGGGTCAAGCTACTCCATCCCACTGTGAAGAGCTAATATGTAAAAGCCTGGCTGAGCTCATTATGACTTAACTTGAAAATGTTTCTCTTATTTAAAGGGAAGAATAAGTATTCTTTTATTTATTTATTTTAAATGTTTATCTTTAAGACAGAGGGGGAGGCAAAGAGAGAGGGAGACACAGAATCTGAAGCAGGCTCCAGGCTCTGAGCTGTCAGCACAGAGCCCGACGTGGGGTGGGGCTCAAACTCACAAACTGCGAGATCATGACCTGAGCCACCCAGGTGCCCCAGAATAAGTATTCTTTTAAACGATGCAGAAGTATTTTCTTACCAAAACAAAAGAGCATTTATCCTTGTTACAATGAGCAGAGAAGCTATGTATGACAGGTGCAGATACCATAAAATCATTCACTGTCATTGACAAGGTCTCGATGCTCTAGTCTCTCGTTTGTATTTTATAGAGGAAAAGTCAAGGCTGTGAAAAGTGAGGGCCTCAGCATAAGAGACTCTTAAAAACTGAGAACAAACTGAGGGTTGATGGGGGGTGGGAGGGCGGGGAGGGTGGGTGATGGCTATTGAGGAGGGCAGCTTTTGGGATGAGCACTGGGTGTTGTATGGAAACCAATTTGACAATAAACTTCATATATTGAAAAAAAAAAAGTGAGGGCCTCCCCCAGGCTGCAGGAGGGAGCTAACTGTCACTCAAGGCTTGGTCTTCACCTCCTCCCCGCCAGGGCTCCACTGTCCTGCCTCCTTTCTCGGACTCCCGGACCTGGTGAGAGGTGAAGCCATATCCGAGGACATTAACTCAGGAGCACACAGAGCTGGGAACTTCAGCTGAAAATGTCCACGTGGCATTGCCACAGACCCGTCTGATTGGTACTTACTAAGCGGCCATCCTCACTAGCCAGATGGGTTGCACGGAAGATAGGAAATGAAGTCTTACAGCTTCCAAATTTTGAAAACTAATTCTTTTTTGTTTTGTTTTCAGTCACTCAACCAAAAGAAAGGAAAGCAGTGTTGTGTTTAGAAAAGCAGAGGCAAACCCGTCTCTGATACCTGTGCTGGGTGCACTGGGATCTCTCCTGCTGCCGTCAGGGGTCATTTGCAGCGGGACTGAAGCTTTTCCTTGGGAAGCCAGGGGAAGGGAGGGGGATACCGAGTGGAAGCATGAAGGGGAAATACAACGGGGCTGAGAACACAGTTTCACCTCTGTCCCGCTCCCGCCCTCACCCAATCATCGAGCTTGGCCAAGGTGCTTCTTTTTCCCTTGGCCTCATTTCCTCACCTGGAAGTTGACTAAGCAGACCAGATCCTCTTTGATGTGCATGGTGACTCTAGCTTCTGTTTTGAAAGCAAAAAGCTAGATATGACATTGTGCAATCTACAAGATTCACTAGCAAAGAACAATTTAAAAAAGTAAGAAAAATGCCTTTGGGGTGCCTGGGTGGCATCCGGGCTTCAGCTCAGGTCATGATCTTGCAGTTTATGGGTTCGGGTCCCGAGCTGAGCTCTGTACTAAAAGCTCGGAGCTTGGAGCCGTGTCTCCCTATCTCTCTGCCCCCCTCCCCCTCTCTCAAAAATAAATAAGTAGTAAAAAAAAAATTTGTTTTTAATTCAGGGAGTCTTATAAATAGTTATAGTAACCCTCCTTTCTGCACAGCCAGGGGCAAATTCAAGATCTGTGAGCACCCAAATGGCTCCTGCCAGGAATTTTGCCTTGAAAAAGAAGTCCATGCTGGGCAATGTTTAAATGGCCTAACATGCTGCCTGCCCGTGGGGAATGAGCCCTTCATCGAGCCTACAACACCCAAGGAAAGATGAATTCTTTTTGAAGCTTTGTGTTTCTTTTGACGTTTTATTCTCTCTTCTGTGTTCTCTCTCTCTCTCTCTCTTTCTGTCTTCTCACGGGGATTCTTATGGAGTCCTCAATAAATAATAAAGCAAAACCAGCAAGCACAAGACCAACTCCAAAAGTTCATCTTGTACATTTGCACTCCATCACTGTTTGGTCCCCATCTTTCTGTCGGGTGTGGACAAGCTTCTAGTTAAGTGACCAGGGTTGGGTGGGGGAGCTGTGATCATACCTATCTTTTGCCAGGCACTGCTGCCCCCGAACCCAGCATCTGGGGGCACCGCTCCCCTTTCCACTGGCAAAATGCGTTACCTCCTTCCATGCAGCCTCATGGCATCTCTTCCCTGACAAAGAGGCAACGTACAGGAAATTTCCCCAGACAGAGCAGCACCCAGATACGAGACAACCTCTTCTACATTCTTTCCAGAGGTAGCGCTCTGGCCTGTCCATGTGTTTCCGGCTGAGATCCATGGAATTTCTCAAGTTCCCATTTTCACTGGGCATGGCCATTCAGCTTTCCTTCCATCCTGTAAGCCACTGCATTGCTCCCTCTTCCTGCTCTAACAAATTACCACAGATCGTTGTTTTGTTAAAGCAAAAACAATTCATTATCTGACAGCTCTGTCGGTCAGAATCTAACAGAGATCCATGGACGTGGATCTCAATGGGGTAAAATCAAGGTATCGGCAGGGCTGAGTTCCCTTCTGGAAGCTCTATGGCTCCCTTCCTCCGTGGTTAGGGCAGCAATGGTGGAATGTCCCTGTGTATCATGGGCCATTATGCTTCACCCATCTTTAAAGCCAACACCGGGCTTTAATCCTTCTCACATCCTAACACTCAAAACTAACCTGCAGCCTCTCTCTTCCCTTTTTGAAGGAGGCTTGTCATTAAATTGGGCCCACCTAGATAATTTAAGGTAATCTCCCTATTTTAAGATCAGCCGACTGGGATCTTCAGTTCCAACTTCCAGTGCAACCTCCTTTGCCATGTGAGGTGACATATTCACAGGTTCCAGGGATGGATGGATGAAGGCAATGTCATACACACACAGACACAATGGAATATTACTCAGCCACGAAAATAAGGGGACCCTGCCATTTATGACAACATGGATGGATCCTGATGGCATTACATACACGAAGTGAAAAAATTCAGAAAGACACAGCAAGACAGATGCCATCTGAGTTTACTTATATGTGTAATTCAAAGAAAAAAAAAAACACAACAAACTCATTGATATAGGGAAAGACTGGCAGTTGCCAGAGGCAGGGGTCGGGGGATGTGTGGTGAAATGGACGAAGGGGGTCAAAAGGTGTGAACCCCCAGTTATAAAATAAATAAGCCCTCAGGGTATCATGTACAGCACTCGACTATAGTTAATAATACTACACGTTTGGAAGTTGCTAAAAGAGTAAAACTTAAAAGTTCTCATCACAAGGAAACATTTATAACTGTGTGTGCTGACAGATGTTAATAAGACTTACTGTGGTGATCACTTCACAATACAGACATATATTGAATCATTATGTGGTACACCTGAAGCGAATATAATGTTATGTATCAATTATATCTCAATAAAATTTTTCTTTTTCAGTTATCAGTAACACGAGAGGACTTACATTCAGTAAGCATATCAAAGATCTGAATAAGATGACCACCAACTTAATCTAACTAATATTATTTAAAAACTTCACACAACCACAGAATAAACATTCTTTTTAAGTTTGTTTATTTAATTTTGGGAGACAGAGAAAGAGAGTGCATGTGAGTAGGGGACGGGCAGAGACAGAAGGTGAGAGAATCCCAAGCAGGCTTTATGCCATCAGCACAAAGCCCGACAAGGGACTCCATCTCACAAACCATGAGATCATGACTTGAGCCGAAATCAAGAGTTGGACACCCAACCAACTGAGCCACCCAGGTGCCCCAAACATTCTTTTTAAGTGTGCACTTACCAATATAAACCACAAAACAAGTCTTGATAAACAAAATTATCGGAATCATACAAAGTATGTTCTGCAACCCTAACAAAAGTAAAGTAGAAACCAATATTCAGTATTGGGGAAATTCCCATATATTTGGAAATTAAACAATGCACTCTGAATAAAAATGAGTAAGCATTTTGAACTGAGTAAAAAAGAAAGCATATCATATCAGAATGTGTGGAATAAAGCTAAATTAGCATTTTGAAATACATTGTAGTATCCATATGTTCACATTGCCAAAGAAGAGAAAATCTAAAATGAGAAAGACAGGAGAGTAATAAGGATAATAAGAAAAATGTATTAAACAGAAATCAAAGATGAAATCAAAAGTTGGTTCACTGGAAAGATCAATAAAATGTACAAACCCCTTATGTGCTGACCTGAGAGAAAGTCAAGGGAGAAACTAAACACAAATGACCAACATCAGTAATAAAAGAAAGGAACAAATCTTGGATCAATAAGAAGGTCTTATTTGGCATAGCTTTATGTCATTAAATTCAACAACTTTGGTGGAAAAGGGTAAATTCCTTTAAAGAAACTTTAAAGAAACTACCAAAACTTAAGAAAGAAGAAAAGGCAAAACCATATGGACAGAAAGATAAGTGGTGGTCAAGGGCTGGAGGCCTGAGCTGTTGACTGCACAAAGAGAGGAAGAAAGGTATGGGGGCCATCCAATGCATGATTGTGATGCTGGTTACACGACTACATGCATTTTTCAAAACTCATAGAAATGTACACTGAATTTCAGGGTGCCTGGCTGGCTCAGTCAGAAAAGCATGTGACTCCTGATCTCGGGGTCATGAGTTTGAGTCCCATGTTGAGTGCAGAGATTACTAAAAAAAGATAAATAGGGGCACCTGAGTGTTTCAGTCAGTTAAGCATCCAAGCATGGCACAGGTCATGATCTCACAGTTCATGACTTCGAGCCCCACATCAGGCTTTGTGCTGACAGTTTGGAGCCTGGAGCCTGCTTTGGATTCTGTGTCTCTCTCTCTCTACACCCCTTCCCCTGTTGCACTCTGTCTGTCTCTCTCTCTCTCTCTCTCTCTCTCTCTCTCTCAAAAAACAAAAATTAAAACAAACAAATAAAAATAAATAAATAAACTTAAAAAAGAAAGAAATGTACACTAAATTTTAATGAATAAAATTTTACTGCATATAAGGGATAGCCCAATAATTCTGACTTAAAATACAACAGACCGAATATCATCTGTCTTTCTGTCTTAGAGTTTTTCTGTTCCCTTTACATAACTCTAATAACTTGTGCCTCCTTTTCATTAAGCAGCAGTGCCACGATAGCATTCATTTATAAGAATCTGTTTTATTTGTCCACCTAGAACATGGTCCTCCAGAGTAACCACAGCTTCTATCCCCATAACTTCCCTGGATTCTTGAGGCCTGGCTCAACTACAGGGGCAGACAACAACCCGGAGGAGGTCCGGTCATGCAGAGAACCCACCTCATTCTCTCTCACAGTCCAAAGTATAAAGCCTTGTGCACTGATAACTGGATAGCAAAGAATCCCGTGTGACCCCACTCCGGATACATTCATGTAACCTTAATTTTTCCTAGGTTCTTTCAAAGTCAGCTGTACCCTGATAATGCTAGAGCCAAGCCTCAGCCCTAAGAATTGGTCCAAACAGCCAGAGAAAAACAGACCTTGCATGAGGATTTAGATGTTGTAAACCAGAAGTCCCGACAGGACAAGGTTTGGCCCCAGCACAGAACTGGCGATGTCTGGAGACACTGTAGTTCTGACCATGAGAAAGGCGCTACTGGCGTCTAATGGCCGGTGGCCAGGGATGATACTAAACACCCTACGGTGGACAGGGATGACCTTGAAGACAGAGAAATAAGAATTATCTGTCCCCAAATGTCGACAGTGCTGAGGTTGAAAAACTGCTATAGGCTTTGAGGCAATGAGAAGAACCAGAAGAAGATCAATGTCTTGCCTCAAGAGCATGTCCTGGCCTCCCTAGGAGACCCCAGATCACCTGTAAGTAGGTATGAGGCACCAACCCACTCCCACATCTATTCTTCTGAATTAAAGGCATAGCCTTTAACGCAGCATAGGAAAGAAATTTTTGGACACTCCAGCGTCATTATTAACATAGTTTTTCTTACAGACTGTTTGTCCCTTGCTTTCACTTCTCCATTGTTTCCTAAGCCTACCAAATTCCTGGCCCAACCAGAATCAGGTCTGATTGTCCAAACAAATCTGATTAATTCACTCCCCGTTCCATGCTTAATCTTTTGCATGATGCCGTGGAACTCTGTTTCCCTAGATGACTTAAAAAGCCATCCAAGCAATTATAAATGAGCGTACAACATAATCACTTAAAACATCTGCACGTCAGAGGAAATTATCCCTATTCAAAATGTGGAATGCTGTCTCTGCGGTGGCACCACTGTGTCCCAGAGTGCTCCGGTGACGCTGGGACAGCGGCTGGCAAACTACGCCTCCCAGGCTCCTTTGCTGACTGGCTTCCAGTTGAGTCACAACAAACATCAGGCCCTGGGGAGGGGGAGGGGGCTGGAGCCTGGAGAAGAGGGGAAGAGCTTCCTTAACCAATCAGCTGCAGTGTCCCCCTTGTTAGGGCACGGCCAGAGCCAACCTTGTCGTGCCCACACAGAGACACCAGCAACAGCTAGTTCCTGTCCCCTTTCCATAGGAAGAGAAGTCTCTTCTCAGAGCTCCAAGGATGCCCACGACATCTGG
The DNA here is from genome assembly GCF_028749965.1 of Puma concolor. Taxonomy (NCBI): domain Eukaryota; kingdom Metazoa; phylum Chordata; class Mammalia; order Carnivora; family Felidae; genus Puma; species Puma concolor. The sequence goes on from NC_141670.1 coordinate 7,191,263, forward strand.
GCGGCATGTCCTTCCTCAGGAGCTGGAGAGCTGGGAGACCCCTCTGCAGGCTCTTGGTTGCTTCCATTTTGGTGTCCCCTTGCGGGGTAGCACCTGCTGCCTGCCATCATCTCTGGGTAACCTCAGCCCTCCCTTGAGCCCTTCTTTACCTGTGCAACCAATCTGGTTTTAAATTTGTTCAAAATACTGGTACATTCCAGTCACCTGAATCCCGGCTCCTATAAGTCCTGCTGTCACGGCTACTAGTTGTGCCCTTCTGTTGCTGCTGCTACGTACTCGTCATCCTCTAAATCTGTCAGACAGGTCTAGGTGCCTAACGGATAAAGAGACAAAGCGTAATGAAGGCTGTATTTCATCACAGACAATTGATAGATCAAGCAGGTGAAAAATACATTAAGACTATAGAGGATCTAAGACAACAGTTTGTAAAGTAAAATCTAGAAAACATACGTTCAACTCTAAGCGTTATCAATGTGAGATATAATTTAATTTCTCTTTTCTTTTTTAAAGTTTATTTACGTTGAGAGAGAGAGAGAAAGAGAGAGAGAGAGAGAGAGAGAGAGAGAGAGAGGGAGACAGCAAGCTGGGGAGGTGCAGCAGAGAGAGGCAGAGAGAGAGAGAATCCCATGCAGGCCCCACGCTGTCAGCGCAGAGCCCGATGTGGGGCTGGAACTCACAAACTGAGATCACGACCCGAACTGAAATCAAGAGTGGTACACTCAACTGACTGAGCCAACGGGGCGCCCCTCAATTTCTCTTTCTACAGAACATAAAGGAGAACTGACCCAAGATCCCCAATCATTCTAAGTGAAAATAGCACGGACAAGTACATTTGATCATCATGCAGTGTAACTGGAATTTAATAACGAAATGAACACTAAGGTAAGAAAGCATAAAATAATTTAAAAACCTTCTTAATAACCAGAAAGGAAATGATAATGAAAATCTTCCTTATACTGATTTACCTAGCAGAGAAGCCAACATTTCTACATACTATACCGGATTATGATGTAAAATAATGTAAAGTGTAAAATGTTATTCAACTGAATGTGATAACAATTCTGACGGTGACTGTGCTCTGCAGTGTATCCAATGAAACATAATTTTCGTGTTTCTTGCTTCTCCACTAGCAGAAGAGCATCACTAAAATCCTCTTCGATATCTACTTAAACATCCGCCAAGGGTTTTTGTACAATTTCAAGCACTCAAAACGTCAATTTCCTCATTATTTAACATATGACACACTGGTAGGTCCATATATGTAACAGAACACAACAAAATCTTACAGGAATTGTGTTTCCTTCTACACCGCAATCAATATGTGCTGGGGTGTAAATGAAGAATAAAACAGTGCAGTAAAGGTACAGAACGAATGAAAATAATATTTAGCAAGATAAAAAATAAACAAGACAATATTTTTAAATAGTCAGTGGCTCAGTGAGGTTTGGTAGTGGGAGAAGGGGGGTGAGACAGTAGTCATGGTTGGATTAAGGGAGGGGGAGTCGAGCAAAAGTGAAATGGCCACACTGGGAGGGAACCAGAAAATGTGTGAGATTCGCCAGGTTCAAATCCAAAAATGTGGTGGATTTGGCACTCACAGCTCTTGCTGGCTCAGAATCAGTTGGCCATAAGTGCTGATCTGTCTGAATCTCTGAATGAAGCAAAGAGAAGAAACAAAGAAGCAAAAGCTGTAAATGGGTATTTGTGTGCTTTCTTTCCCTGTGATTATAGAGCTCCTGGTGACATGAAATGGACTTTGTAACTGACCACTGTCATTGTCTCTGCTCACCTCCTCATTATGGTTATTACCAATAGCAATGATTTTTTTTTCAGCAGGATCTAAAATGTCTCTTACAGTTTTATCATGGAGTATTCATTGCTCTTCCTTCTTTCAACAAAGAACATAAAGTTGAAAAAGAAACAGCAATGCTTGTTTATCACAGGGAATACTCCTGAACCAATCATTTTTTCCTCATGGTATTTCTTTATTCTCTCTCCCATCCCATCGCTCTCTCTCTCTCTCTCTCTCTCTCTCTCTCTCTCTCACACACACACACACACACACACACACACACACTCAGATGCCTAATTGTACACAAGGTTGATAGGGTCATTTGCGTGGCGATTTTACATATTTTTATACGTCCCCCTCTTTAACGCGTGGCTGGAAAAGACCTAAAACACAACTGTGACACGTATGGCATCCTCGCACCTGAACTCATGCCCTATGAAAGCATTTTTGCCAGAGGACAGATGCACTGTTGTATTATTAGCTATCGATTGTCGCACAACATATTACCCCAAACTTAGAAGCCTGAAAAAACAAGAATTTACTATGTAAACAATTTATGTGGTGAGGCTCAGGTGAGTGCCTCTGGCTCAAGGGCTCTGATGAGGCCCCCATGCACCCACAGTCCAGCTTTTGGCCCGGATTGGGGGTTCACCCGGAGGATGGACTGTGAGTGCATGGGAGGAATCTGCATCCAAGCTCACCTGTGTCATTGTTGACAGGGCCCAGGTCTTCATTAGCTAATCGCTAGCATCATCAGTCCCTTGCCACAAGGGTCTTTTCATAAGGCAGCTCAGAATATGGCAGCCGCTTTACTCAGAGCAACTGAATAAGCCAGAATAAGGGTTAGAGAGGGTAACCAAGATGGAAAAAATGTAACCCAATCTAGAAAGTAATATCCCATCCATTCTGCGGTACCCTATTCCCATGTCCAGCCTCCTCTGAGGAAAGGAGATTGCACAAAGGCATGAAGAAAAGGAGGCAGGGGTCACTGGGCACCATCAGAGGAGCTGAAAATCATAGTATCCAACAAAGTAGATTTTTATCTACAGAGTGCAATGTAGTTTAAAATGAAGTACAATTATCATAGTGATTATTCTGCCAAGATAGCAAAGGATACCTATACTGGGAGAAATTTCCTAAAATCTTAAACTATGATTGAATTTCAGTAGTGGAATTCCAAGCAGTTTAATGTTTTTAAGCTTTTCCGTGTTTTCTAGATTCAATTCCAGGTTTTAATTAGAATACAAATACTTAAATACATACTAAAAATCAAGTTAAAAGGATATAACATATAAAAAGAGTTTGGATTATGCTTTCAACATAACAGTGTTGCTGTAAAGATGAAACACGGAACTCTTTTGAAGCATGCTCCGTATCACCTTTGTTACGAAGCCTTTCCTGACATTCTCGTTACCCCTCCCCTCTCCTACCCTTTGGTAGAAACTAATACTATTGATTTATATAAAATAACCACCGTCTCTTCTGGGTTGTGTCCTTTACCTAGACTACTGCCCACACTCACTTAACTTTCCATCTCCCATTATCTGATTGTGATGGATTTGGTGTAGCCCTGGGTTTTGCTGTACGGCCTGATGCATCACAGATACATAAGGCATGATCGATGATTGTACATGCATGCATGCATGGAGCCTACTGGAGAACAGAGCTGACAATGAGGATGTCCTCAGTGTGTGGGAAATGGACAGTATGACCTTCTGCTTTCTCGTCCATGAGTTATCACCACCTTTGGGTACTTTGGCCCTGGAGATTTCCTGTGGGAGCCTGACTTATTCCCTTTTTGTTAGGCTCTACTAACCAAGAACAAACCACAGGCCCAGGAAGCATCATAAATAGCCAAGGATCTGCCCGGCTCAGCAACCCCAGGCTCTAAGCATGTCGATGCCTCTTTTCTCCACTGGTCGTTCAGCCATGAGACTCCATGTGTTTCTCTTCACACTCCTCTTTTTGACACTCTTATCCCCAGGTAAGGCGGTGGCTAATTGCTCAGCTCTGCTATCTAGAAAGCCATCTGGCAGGTCAGACAAGATTCATAAACCTGATATCAACAGCTTCGTTAGTATGATTATAATGCGGTGAAATAGGAAAGAGACAATTCCTTTGCCTGATGCAGTCACATTCTGTTTATCCTTACTCTGTACTTAGGACGCCCTGGTGAGGCATGACAATTGATTCATAGACAGGCAGATCTAAAAGGATTGGATTTCAGAGGCATCTACCATTAGATCTACTCATGAGGTCAGAGGAAGAGAAGGATGGAATCCCATCAATGAGATCTAGTGCTAAGGGTGTTTCTTGGGGGAATCTGTCATGTAAGTTATTTGGCTCCCAAAAGAATTCGGAGTCAAAATGAAGTAATGATACACAGTTCTCATTATGGGAGAGGTATGTTCATAGTTGTAAAAGTAGGGTTAGGTTGATCTTATGTCTTTTTTTTTTTTTTTCTCATCCAAAACAGACACTTTTGGAAAATAACGTAAATGGAGCACTGTTATAACTGTATCACAAGAGCAGACAGAAATTAGAACTATCCCAGCCAAACCGGCCACAGGGTCATTCTGCATAAATGGCATAGACCCAGAATAGGGTTTTAGAAAGAGGATTACAGTCCCCAGGGAAGGGTTACTGAGAAGACCGAATACTGGTCTGCCAAAGCATATATCCGCCAAAGCATATAGGTGCCAAAGCATTTATCTGGTCCCCAAAATGAAGCAAGTAGGAGTAGCATGTCCTTTGGAGGGCTCATCCACAAGCTGTGTGGAAGAAATGGTCGAGCTGGGAAATGGAGGCAGTAACGCCAAAGGAGATGCTCTGCTATCATAAATCCTTAATGCTAAGATGGAAATTAAAAGTTATCAATCAGGTTCAGGGGCGGCTGGGTGGCTCTGTCGGTTAAGGATCCAGCTTCGGCTCAGGTCATGATCTTGTGGTTCATGGGTTCGAGCCCTGTGTCAGTCTCTGTGCTGACAGCTCGGAGCCTGGAGCCTGCTTCGGATTCTGTGTCTCCCTCCTCTCTGCCCCTCTGTCACTCGTGCTTGCTCTCTCTGTCTCTCTCTCAAAAATAAAACATTAAAAAATTTTTTTTTAGGTTATCAGGTTCAAACTCATCATTTTCAGATGAGATGACTGAGGTCCATAGAAATACTTCACAATTTGGGGCGCCTGGGTGGCGCAGTCGGTTAAGCGTCCGACTTCAGCCAGGTCACGATCTTGCGGTCCGTGAGTTCGAGCCCCGCGTCGGGCTCTGGGCTGATGGCTCAGAGCCTGGAGCCTGTTTCCGATTCTGTGTCTCCCTCTCTCTCTGCCCCTCGCCCGTTCATGCTCTGTCTCTCTCTGTCCCAAAAATAAATAAACGTTGAAAAAAAAAATTTAAAAAAAAAAAAAAAAAAAAAAGAAATACTTCACAATTCTATAATTTAAGTATTCATACATGCATCTGAAAAGAATATGTCAGAGTTGCAGAGGCTGATAATCAACTATGTGGAAAGAGTTTAAATAATTTGTATGTCATACAAGATGAGCTGCTATCAATTGGACCAAGCATGTTAAGAAAACACATATCAGGGGCACCTGGGTGGCTCAGTCGGTTAAGCGGACGACTTCAGCTCAGGTCATGATCTCACGGTCTGTGAGTTCGAGCCCTGTGTCAGGCTCTGTGCTGACAGCTCAGAGCCTGGAGCCTGTTTCAGATTCTGTGTCTCCCTCTCTCTCTGACCCTCCCGCCTTCATGCTCTGTCTCTCTCTGTCTCAAAAATAAATAAATAAATGTTTAAAAAAAAAAAAGAAAACACATATCAGACAAAATAATCAGTATGTTTGCACTTGGAAATACTTTCTTCTGACATTAAAGGAGGATTTGTTTAGGATATACTAACTGCCAGGCACTGTTCTAAATTTCATTTTAGGTAGTAATATATCAAGTGGACTATTGTGTCCACTGAGGAACTATACTGTGACAAAAATAGGGACATATTTCCTGCTTTGATGGAGTTTCCAATGTTAATCTCCCATGTTGTCCACACGCTGCTCTTTTTATCCTTTGCTAAATTTGTTGACAACTCTAAGGATAGCCTGAATCAAGAAGAGTGCATCCATGGGGCGCCTGGGTGGCTCAGTCGGTTAAGCGCCTGACTTCGGCTCAGGTCATGATCTCACAGTTTGTGAGTTTGAGCTCTGCATTGGGGTCTGTGCTTACAGCTCAGAGCCTGGAACCTGCTTCTGATTCTGTGTCTCATTCTCCCTCTGCTCCTCCCCCACTTGTGCTCTGTCTCTCAAAAATAAATAAAAATGTAAAAAAAATTATTACAAAATAAGTGAAAAGTTAAAGCATAGATGTTTCGGAACATGAGGTTAGACAGTAAGGGAAGGAATTATTTTTGTGAGATTAGTCAAAGTACAAAAAAAGCCCACATTGATTTAACAAGAAATCACGATTGTATATGCTTGCAAATGAAAGATGATTTGCAAAGTGAATTTGAGGACTGCAGGGGGCTTCAGACACATGAATGGATATGAGTAAAGACACCAAGATGTGATGGTCACAGTGTATTACAGGTTCAGCACGCAGGGATGTTGAGGCAAAATGACTGTGCCTGAAGGCTGGCAAAGAGAATCAGAGGCAGCCTACAGAGCGCCACGTGCTGGGGCAGGAGGGGCTTGCCATGTACTGTGTGGCTCTGATAATGGAATGGACAGACTCATTTACCCTTAGAAACATCTCTTTAAGAAATGAAGAAGATGAACAGGAAGGGGCAGCCTAAAAGGGAATGATCATGGGACTTTACCTGTAAGAGAATACAAATGAGCAATAACTCTGGATGAAGAGACGGGACATGTGAAGGGAACGTGAAAAAGCTATCATTGATTATAGTTAATGAATAAATGAATGCTCTGGAATGATAATTCTTGGGTTCCTGGATAAAGTCAAAGGGTGTTAATCCAGAAAGAAAATACAGTGAGGAGGATGTTTTCATGTGTCTTCATTTTTGAGGCTCAGACAAGGACAGAATGAGGACCAGATTCAACATCTTGAATTTTAGGAGCCTAGGCATCTTCCAGGTAGAAGCATATAACCTTGAAGACATGGGCCTGATATTCAGATGTGAAATCCCTGCATGAGTCATGTCACTGTTCTGTAATATGTGTCTAAATCTTCAGAAGTATGTGGTAATGCTTAGGGGAAGCCAGTAGCATGAGAGAGAAGACAAAATAGAGAAGATAAGAAAATGGAAGTAAGGACATGAGAGAATAAGACAGAATCGGAGAAGAGAAAGGAAGAGAATACCATTGAAACAACCAGAAAAAACACCACACACACTGAGCAAATGGAGAAAAGTTGCTAGGAGCCTGTCAGTGAATTTAAAATATTGAGCTGGTGAACATCAAAGCATGTCAACTAACAGCAACAAGACTTTCAAGAAATCACATGCCACCCGAAGATTTGGTAAAGCTGGAACTAAAATAAGGTCATCAAGGCTATTTTTACAAATTTTTCCCAGCTTTCTTGAGGTATGATTGACAAGTGTAGATTTATATATTTAAGGTGTACAGCATGAAGATTTATCCATACATTTTCAATACCATGGAGGAACCTGAGGACGTGATGCCAAATGACAGAAGTGAGACACAGAAAGACAAATGCTGCCCGATCTCACTTATATGTAGAATCTAAAAAGTTAAACTCATGGAAGCACTGAGTAGACTGGTGGTTCCCAAGAGCTGGGGGTGAAGGAAATGGGGAGGTCATAAGTTTTCATGGAAATATACATATGTGGAAGCTGGGATGCTTTCACCATTTTCGTTGCCCACAAACCTCAGTCCCCTATTTGTGACACTGTGCCAGTCTCTTTCTTCCCTTTGCCTACAGCTCTGGAGTCCTTCAGAGTAACCCAAAAACTAGTATTTTGAGTGTCAAATTGATTGGTAAGAAAATGAACTCTTATCTAGAAGAAAATGTGGTTCATGCTAGCAGTTCAATCAGGAATGAACTATATAGTGTCTGGTCAAATGTACATGCTCAATAAATAATAATAAGTAAATACTGAATAAGCAAGAAAAAGAGTGTGGATAGTTTTTTTTTTTTCTTATTTCACATAAAGCTAACAAGAGTTGTGATCCATCTTGTCATTTTCCAGTCCTTTAAAGGGAAGTATCTATAAAACTAATGAAGAAATTGAAGATAACCTGGAAACTGAGGATAGTTTATTCTTCTAAGAATAAATATAAGACCTTCTGGAGGTTCCTGAGAGAGTGTAAGACAAACATTCTAATAAATGGAGCCTATAAAAGGACTTTCAGCATTCCCACCATTTTTGTTTAGAAATCACCAAAAAACAACATGAGTGAGAAAAAGAATTGAAAATAGCATCTTCAAGTAAACTAGGATATAGATGGAATGTGAGAAAAAGAGGCATATGTCTCCATTTCTTATGAGGTTCCAGCAAAGAACACTTCTAGAAGGTAAGGGCACACCCTAAGAACAAACTCAAAAACATTCCTTAGCAAAACAAAAACAGAATTCACGGGCTATTAGTGGGAGCATCCCAGGGGCCAATAGTGGACTTGACAAACAGATAATTCAGATTAAACCAAGAATGGTGTAAAAAAGCTATATATATGCAATACATAATCTATAGGTGAATCTGGAAGGGTAAGAGAGACACTGTATTGTGAATAACATTATACTTGCTTATCTCTATTGGTCTGAATAAAAGTAAGAGTTAACACAAATTAATTCCTGGCACATAATGCCACACAAAGCTTTAGGTCTGGGAAAAACTCATCTCATTCAAAAACAGAAGTAATGAAAAGTGAACAGTACTGGAATCTAAACATTTTTTTACATGATGAAAGATGAACAGGCAACAAAATTTTTAAATGCTTTAGACCCAGCAATCCATTCCCATGGGAATATATCCTATATATATATATATATATATATATATATATATATATATACACACACACATATATATGTATATACATATATATACATATGTATATGTATATATGTATATACATATGTATATATATGTATATACATATGTATATATGTATATATATGTATATATGTATATATATATATGTATCATCTATATGAAAGCAGCATGTGTATAATGTTAATCATCACAACTTTATCTATAAAAACAAAAGATTGGAGATCCCATACCTGATTTCCATCAATCAAAACACAGCTAAATAGGTAATGGCCTGTCTATATACAGATGCTCATAATTATTATAAAGTACAATGACAAATCAATAAGACAAGAAAATGAATGAAGTAGAAGAACTAGAAATGAAAAACACTTGACTATTCTTATTTGCAGTTGACACAACAGTAATGACACACTTAACTATTGCAATCTTGATGGAAATTTCTTCTTTTTTTTCCTAGTTGCTGGCTATTATAAATAATCTTACTATTAAAATTCTCTCACATATGTCTTGGTTCCCTGGGGCACCATCTTAGGGATAGAATGGAATCTTATAATATGAATCCTCAGCTTTACTAGGTGAAAATATACTCTTCTCAAACTGGGGTGAACAAATTTAGAAACCCATTAAGTGTTTGAAAGTGGTAGGAATTAAAAACAGTGGTAGAATTGAAATAGTTGACAACAAAAGTAAATAATTGGGAGGAGTTCAATGATGATGACAAAGCTGTAAAGTCATTGTATTGTTTAAGGTTAAATATTTTGATTAAATTTAGACTTTGCTATATTAAGACCATATATATATATATATATATATATATATATATATTTTTTTTTTTTTTTTTTTTAATTATTGAGAGGGACAGAGTGAGCAAGCAGGGGAGAGGGGCAGAGAGAGAGACAATCTTAAGCAGGCTCCATGCCCAGGCTCTATGCTCACCTCACAAACGATGAGATCATGACCTGAGCTGAAATGATGAGTCAGTTGCTTAACTAACTGAGCCACCCAGGCACTCCAAGAATATAAGTTTTAATTCTATGAGAACTACTCTAAGAATGGGGACAAAGGTTTAATTTCCAAACTAATAAAAAAATGTGATGCTTACAAACAATCCAGTAGAAAAGAGAAATTGAGTGAGAGAAAAGGAACAGAGACTAGGCAAACAGAAAAGATGGTAGAAATAAACTCAAATATATCAGTGATGACACTAAAATGCAAACAGGTTACTTTTCTATTTCAAATCGAAGATGGTCAGTGCTTATTTTAAAAATAAACTCAACTACATGGTACTAAACTAAAACAAAAAACAAACAAAAACACCTACAATGTAAGCATTCATAAAGGTTAGAAAGAAAAGGAGAGTGTTATGAGCTGAACTGTGTCCCTCCAAAAATGCATCTTTTAAGGTTTTTTTTTAATGTTTATTTATGAGAGAGAGCATGCACACGCAAGCAAGAGGGGGAGGGGCAGAGAGAGGGAGACACAGAACTGGAAGCAGACTCCAGCCTCCACAGACTGTCTGCACAGAGCCCCAGATGAGGCTTGAACTCACAAACTGTGAGATCATGTCCTGAGCCAAAGTTGAATGCTTAACTGATTGAGCCACCCAGGAGCCCCTGGTGTTTGTTTGTTTCTTTGTTTGTTTGTTTTGAGAGAGAGAAAGAGAGAGAGAGAACATGTGAGTGGGGAAGGGGCAGAGAGAGAGGGAGACAGAGAATCCTAAGCAGGCTCCACGCTGTCAGTGCAGAGCCCGACGCAGGGAATGATCCCACGAACCATGAGATCATGACCTGAGCCAAAAGCAAGAGTTGGACACTTAACCAACTGAGCCACCCAGGCACCCCTAAAAATGCGTATGTTAAATCCTAAGTCTTGGTACCTCAGAATGTGAGCATATTTGGAGACTGGGGTTTTACAGTAGTGATTAAGTTAAAATGAAGTCATTAGGGTGGGACCTAAGCCAATATGACCGGCGTCCTTAAAAGAGGAGGAAGTTTGGACACAGGCACATACAGAAGGAACACAGTGTGAAGACATAATGAGAAGATGGCCATCTACAAACCAATGAGATGGAACCGATCCTTCCCTCGGGTTTCTCAGAAAGAATCTGAAAGCACTACATCCGACTACAGAATACACATTTTTTAGTTCAGCCAAAGAATTTATAAAAATGACTATACACTCAAACATAAAGCAAGCATCAAAATTTTAAAAAATCTAAATTATTAGCATATTAAATCACCATTATACATTTCTAACTTACACGATGTTATATGTCAGTTCTATCTCAGGAAAGCTGGAAAAAAATAAAATAGTAAAATTTTGCAAAATTGGGGAACAACTTCTTTGAACCTAATTTGTTTAAGCCAGAAATCATTAACAAAAATTAAATATTTGGAAATGCAGAAATATACTTCTACAAAAAGCACGCATCAAAGGAAACATCAATATGAAAATTAGCAAGTAAATTACACTGAAATAAGCTACATGAAGGTAAGTTAGAATTTAGAGAAACACATGAAAGAGACACAAATAGGTAAAAGAATCACCAAAACAAAAAGTTGGTGTTTTAAAGGCTAATAATCTGGGGACACTGATCAAGAAAAAATGAGACATACTTAAAATAACCACCTCAGGATTGAACAGGCTGAAATCACAGCAGATGCCCCAGACAGCCAGAGAAAAGGAAAGGGTAGGATGAATTTGCACACTGGGTCCCATTCCCTCCTGTGCATTTAGAAACCAGTCCCTATGGGGCGCCTGGGTGGCGCAGCCGGTTAAACGTCCGACTTCAGCCAGGTCACGATCTCGCGGTCCGTGAGTTCGAGCCCCGCGTCAGGCTCTGGGCTGATGGCTCAGAGCCTGGAGCCTGTTTCCGATTCTGTGTCCCCCTCTCTCTCTGCCCCTCCCCCATTCATGCTCTGTCTCACTCTGTCCCAAAAATAAATAAACGTTGAAAAAAAAAATTAAAAAAAAAAAAAAAAGAAACCAGTCCCTAGTGGCCATTCTTCCCTCATGTTCATATCATCAATTTTATTTCTGCTGGATTGTTACCGTTAGCATACAAGCATGCTGTTCTTTAAAAAAAAAACAACAACAAACTTTTTTTTCCTCTTCTTCCAATGCCAGCTAGCACCCTCTTTCTTTGCTCCATTTGGTAGTAAAGCACCTCAAGATAGTCATCCACATTTTCCACCTCCAGTCCTTCTTCTCGAATCCCTAAGTATATTCTAAGCAGACATTCTCCCGACCCTCTCCCTGCTACTTGAGCTGTGCTTGCTGGTCACCAAGGGTCCCCACATTGCTGGATCTAATGGTCACCAACTGTTGTGACCTTACTTGGCCAATCATCAGCATTTAAAACAGATGGTCGCTCACTCTTTCATCATATACTTTCTTCAGTTGGCTTCCGGGGTAGTGCATTCACCTGATTCACAGCCTGCCTTCCTGGACCTGCCTCCTCCATTTCCTTACCTACCTCTTGTCCCAGTGTTCGCCATATTGGGGAGACCCAGCTCTCAGTTCCTGGGCCTCTTCTCTTCCCTCTCCCCATCTACTCCTTGGGGCTAGTCCCATCCTTTTAAATTCTCCTCTTGGACTTCTCTTCTCAACTCCAGACTTGTAACAAATATCCAATGGCATAATTTCTATCTCTGGTTTAATTTCAAAGGTAACATACCCAAATCTGAATTCCTGATTTCCCTCCATACAGTTTTCCCCCATTACAGGGTGCCGTAGCTGGCACTCCATGGACCTACTCTTGGCTCTGATGCATCCCCTCCACCCTCAGTAGGCCTCCACATGGGCACCTTAGGAGGTCCCCCTCAGGGCTCCTGTCTATGTCCAGCCTTGGACAGAAGCTGCTCCATACTCAGTGAAAGGTCAGAGTGTCTCCAGAATCTCCCTTGGCATCCCTGCCCTGCCATGCATCAGACTGCATTAGACTCTCTACTTGTGTACCTGTGAAGGAATTCTCTTACCTTCTCCACATCCTCTACAGTTTCACACAGCTGCTGCCTTGTACAAGGCAGGGCAAGACTTTGCCTCAGGGACAAAGTCTCTGCCTTAGGGTGAGACTTCACAATTCTGCTCAGGTTCAAATTTCAGTAGCCCCTACGTGCCTGTCCCTCCAACAGGTCACAGACCTGTTGCTCTCCACCCAATTTTCTAAAAAACACTCAATGGAAGGGCATGACAAAAGAGTGAGTCTGATATATCTGGGACCCAGTGATACTATAATGCTACAAAAGCCCACACTCAGACCTTAAACATTTGTTTGAAGTTCATCTGTTTCCTTTTTATCTCCTGAAGGGGCTGATTCCTCTTTCCGTGCATCCACACATAAAAACACATGTGGGCCCCCTCCCTTTTACTTCTTTTAATTTTTAATTTTTCCAGATTTACCGAGATGTCAATGACATATAACATTGTGTGAGTTTAAGATGAACAATGTGATGATTTGATACACGTTAATATTGTGAAACGTTTACCACACACAGTAGGGTAATGTCCTTTACCTCACATAATTACCATTTTGTTGTTGTTCCCATGAGAACATTAAATCTCTACTCTCCTAACAACTTTCAAGTATACAATATAGAATTGTTAACTATAGTCACCATGCTGTATATTACATCCCCAGAACTTAATTCATCTTATAATTTAGAGTTTGTACACTTTGACCAAGATCTTCCCGTTTCTCCACCTCTCAGCCACAATTCCACAGTCTGTTTCTATGAGATTGACATTAGATTTCATATATAAGTTAGATCATACAGTATTTGTCCTTCTCTAATTTTACACAGCATAATGCCATCAAGGTCCATCCATGTTGTCATGAATGGCAGGATTTCTTTTTTGTCTGGCTGAATCATATTCCATATTTATATACACAACAGATTTCTCATCCATCATCCATCATCCATTGATGGGCTCTTAGATTGTTTCCATGTCTTGGCTATTGTGAATTGAATAATGCTTTGATCCACATAAGAATGCAGATATCTCTTCAAGACAGTAATTTCATCTCCTTCACTCAAAAGTGAGACTGCTGGATCATATGGTAGTTCTCTTTTTAATTGTTTGAAGAGTGGTTACACCAATTTACATTCCCACCAACATGTACCAGTGTGCCATGTCTTCTCCACTTCCTCACCAGTGCTTACTATCTCTTGTCTTTTTGATGATAGCTATTCTAACAGGTATGAGGTGACATCTCATTGTGGTTTTGATTGGCATATCTCTGATGATGAGTGATGTTGAGCACATTTTCATGTTCTTGCTGGCTATTTGGTAGTCTACTCTGGGAAGATGTCTATTCAGGTCCTCTGCCATATTTTAATTGGATTACTTGAGGGGTTTCTTTTTTTGCTTTTGAGTTGTTATGTGCCTTCCTTATATATTTTGGATATTAATCCCTTATGAAATACATGATTCGCAAAAATTTTCTCACATTCTGTAGTCTGTCTTTTCATTTTGTTGAATATTTCTTTAGCAGTGCAGGAACTTTTCTGTTTGCTAATGTCCCACTTGTTTATGTTTGCTTTTGTGGCTTGTGCTTTTGGTGTCATCCAAATAACCACTGCCACGACCAAAGTCAAGGCAAATTTTTTCCTGTTTTCTTCTAGGACTTTTACAACTTTGGGTCTTACACTGAAGTCTTTAATCCATTTTTAGTTAATTATATAGATCATATATATATCATGTCATCTGCAAACAGAGACAATTTTACTTCTTCATTTCCAATTTGGACCCATTTTTTTTCTTTTTCTTGCCTGATTGCTCTAGCAAGGATTTCCAGTACTTATGTTGAATAGGAGTATTGACAGTGGAAACCCTTGCTTGTTTTCTGATCTAGAGGGAAAGACTTCAGACTTCTACCACTGAGTATGATGTTAGCTGTGGGTTTGTCATATTTGACCTTTATTATGTTTAGGTATGTTACTTTTACACCCAATTTATTGAGTGTTTTTACATGAAAAGATATTGAATTTTGTCAAATGCTTTTTCCTCACTTATTGAAATAATCAGATGATTTTTACCTTTCATTCTATTAATGGGGAATAGCACATTGATTGAGTTGCATCAATTAAGCCATCCTTGCATCCCAAGGAAAAGTCATTCTTGATCATGGTATATGATCCTATTAATGTGCTGTTAAATTCAGTGTGTCTGTATTTTGTTAAGAATGTTTGTATCTATCTTCATCCAGAATATTGGTCTGCAGTTGTTTTTTTTTAAATTTTTAATGTTTATTTATTTTTGAGAGAGAAACAGAGAGAGAGAGACAGAGCATGAGCAGGGAAGGGGCAGAGAGAAAGGGAGACACAGAATCTGAAGTAGGCTCCAGGCTCTGAGCTGTCAGCACAGAGCCCGATGCAGGGCTTGAACTCACAAACTGTCAGATCATGACCTGAGCCAAAGTCGGACACCCAACTGACTGAGCCACCCAGGTGCCCTTGGTCTATAGTTTTCTTAAAGTGTCCTTATCTGGCTTTGTTGTCAGAATAATGCTGGCCTTGTCAATTGAGTTTGGGAGTGTCCCCTCCTCTTCAATTTTTCAAATCCAGGTCCGTAAGCTGCTGTGGGGCCCTTGGCTGTTGGCGTGCATTTTCATGACTGCAGGATCTCACCATCAGCGGACACAGCAACGGAGGCCAAAAACAGGCATCGGACCAGAGGTGTGCAAGTGCACAGCCTCAAAGTGCACACGTGGCATGGGGGTCAGTTGTGGGGGTCTACGCTAAGGTCTTGCACTAGAGAAGCCACAGAGGCCTAGGCTGGATGCTGGTGCAGGTTCCCAGCTCTGGAGAGGGCAGGGCAGGGCAGGGGAAGGAGTAGGAAGGGACTTAGTGGCTGGCATCAGTGACCAAGGACCTCTGTGGGGTGAAAACCCGGTGAAACCTTCAGGGCTCTGTTTCTTCTGGCCACTGGTTTCTTCTACAGCAAAAGTTGCTGGGGTCCTGGCAGAGCAAGTCACTGGGGACAGCAGTCACCAGCTGCATGTGGTGGTTATGGTAGCCCCTGCTTTTTTCCTCTGTTCCTAGCCACCTCCACACATCACGGCTTTACCAGGCTGGGTGGGGTAAAACTGAAACAGCTCCTTCAGGAGGCCCCCCAAAGGCTAGGGAAGTTGTGGCTCACCTGCCTCTTCCCTTCCCTGATAGGGGGGCTCTTTCTAGATGGGGACATCCCCCTTGGGGCTGAGCATGCTGACCTTGGGGATGGGATGGCACAGGTAATCTGATGCCATTCTTTCCCTTCGCGTATGTTATTCTCAGGGTTTTGTTTCGCTGTCTTGCTCTGTGGCTTCTTGAGTGCACAGCAGAGCTCTTCCAGGGTGGTTTTTGCTCACAGATAGCTAACTGTTCATCTTCATGGGGGCACGGAGGCTGGGCTCTCCCACACCCCCACCGTGGTGATGTCACTCCCTCCCCTTTCAGTAGGGCCTTATCACTTTGGATTTTAGTTAATTAGCTTTCTCTGAGCACTCAGCTCTGGGCTGAGCTTTTAACAAACTATGATCTATGAATTATCCAGCTCGCTCTCTTTTTCAGGAAAAGAGCAATTCTTTTTGTAACGTTTTACATCCTAAACAGAAGTAGAAGTTCACTCCTGTCCTTTTTCAAACCTCATATGTTGGAGGGTATTATTATTACTGTCATCAATTTCATGGTATTTACTAGAATTCTACCTTGGCTCTGAGGCCACCTTCTGTCTGTGTTAAACTCTTTCTTCATAGTGCATGTCCTCTAGAACTTCCTTAGAGGTAGATATATTGGTGGTGAGTCATTTCAGTCTTTATGTGTGAATCTGTAAATGTTATCCTTATTCTGGAAAGAAAGCATGTCTGAGAACACAATTCCATCCCAGCAGGTATTTTCTCACAGTCCATCTTCTTTGACTTTCACTTTACTGCCATAGCTTATCATTTATTTTTTTTTATTTTAATTTTTAATTTTAAGTTTTTATTTATTTACTTTGAAAGAAACAGAGTGAGCGTGAGCCTGGGAGGAGCAGAGAGAGAAAGAATCCCAAGCAGGCTCAGCCGAGTCAGTACAGAGCCTGATGTGGGATTCGAACCACAAACCGTGAGATCATGACCTGTGCCAAAATTAAGAGTCAGAGGCTTAATTTCATTTTAAGTGTTTTGTCCTTTTTTTCCCAACGTTTTTATGATCTACCATTTGTTTTGTTTTATAACTTAATGTGAATCTCTTTTATATTATCAGTTAGGAGTGCTTTTTTATCTTGAATCTGTGGATTTGTATTTTTTCCATCATTTCCAGAGAATCTCTTTAAGACTTCCTCCTCTTATTCCTCTCTTGTCTCGGCTTTTAATTTAATAAATGTGAGACCTTGTGTATCAGTACTAAGTTCTGGGTAAAAAAATTGGATGTATCTATTCATTCATTAATTCTCTTGTCACTTGTGTCTAATAATTGGTCATTAATACCTTCATTTATTTTTTCAAAAAAGTTTTTTTTCACTTCTAGAAGTTTCTATTTTTCAAAACTGTCCACTTATTCTATCATCTATATTACCTCCTTGTTGCTCGTACAGCTTTGTGATAGTAGGTTTTATTTCTTTAAACAATGTGATACATAGATGTTTAATTATTTGTCACATTGGTCATGCCAATACTTTTAGTCCTTGAGGGCCCAAATATGTTGTTTACTTCATTCACTTTTGCTCATGGTGCCTTACCTTGCTGATCATGTCATGGAGAAGTCATTGGTTGTCCTTAGTCCACCGGTATCCTATGGATCTAAGTTGAGAATGTGTCTCTGTTACCATCCAAAGCTACCACCATGAAACCTCCTCCATGATCTTCTCAGTGCAGGAGCTGCAGGCTTAACAAACTGCCACTGCTGCTATTCCAGGAGTGAGGACCGCCGTCAGCACTGCTGATAGTAGTACCGACCTTCTAGAAACCCCACCCCAGCCAGCCGGCCAGTGCAGAGCCCCACTGCTCAAGCTTCAGTTCGAAGACTTGTTTTTCCTGAAGGAGCGAGTGGTCCAGGACACTGGCCTACCACTTCCAAGAATAGTGGTGTTTCAGAGATACTGCGATCCATTTGTTTCACGACGGCAGTCACTTGAGAGTGTCTAATTTGCAACTGTGGCCAAAAGCCTGAATCGTCCTCTCAATCTCATCATATTTGTTCTGCATCTTCCAGGAACTTCTGTTTCTGATGTACTGATGGTACTCTGTGCCTTGGGGCACTCCTACAGATTCTTTCAAAATGCAACCCACATAATTCCAATAGCATCTGGGGAGGAATAGAAGGAGAGCAAAACCAGTATGCTCAAGTCACCACTGACCTCTTATCCCTGATGGTGTTGTCCACAAATTTCAGAACTCTATTTGTAGCAGGATTCTCATGAGACACCAAGGCCTTTCCTTCCAGGAAGCAGCTTTATTCGTGCTAGCACAGGCTCAGTGGGCTAAGAATCAAAAGGCTGAGCCCCGAATACAGCGGGGTGTAGCCTTTTATACAATTTCTACTTCTTTGTCTCCCGCACATGGTAACATACAGACACGCTATCTGATTGGGCGGTCTACGTCACAGGGTCGTGAGGAATGTCACATACACACATACAGTCTGGATGGACACAGGCAAAGTTACTGAGTTGTGTCAGAGCTATGGATACGTGTATAAGAGTTGATTGGGCTACGTTGCCTTCCTTTGTTTTGAGAAGGCCTCCACCACATTCCTGAGGAAGGGGCTGTTCCCCTACCACATATCAATACACTATCAACAGTGGACATTCTTCTTTCCCTCCTGATTTTCATGGGACTAAGGCTAGTATTTTACTATGAAGTGCTATATGGATATTTTTTATGTTCAGATGAATTGAAATTTGGTTAAGGTAATATTCTTCTCTTCCTATTTTTAAAATAATGTTTATCAGAAATCAATGTTGATTTTCTTTTCAATTCTCTCCTCCCAAATACATATTTAAATTACTCGATCCAGTGGGTATATTGTGTATGTCATTCTGCTATAGTAAACAGGTAAATTATCACCAAATTTTAATCTAAAAATACTGTCTTACCATTCTTAGCTAGGAATGGCCTCAATAGGCAAATATAAATAAAAGTAATATGACAACTGAAAAATTCTTATTTGATGGGATCTATTCATTATTGAGTGGACCTTCAGTTACATCATGGGTGGGAAATCCTTGACACTATGCAAATTCTCAATACAGAGGTGAAACCAATTGGAGCTATTAACTGTCTTCTCCTACCTCTTCCTTAGGTGGCTTTTCTACTGGACAGTGATTTTGAGGGTTGTACTGCCAGGTCATCAGCTCTACCATTAGAGAGTTTCCTATTAAATTAACTTGGCTCTAATGTGAGTCATCTGGAGAAAAGAATGGCCTGGACATGATGACAAATTTTCAGCTTTTTAGAGTCAACTGGTGTGTGTAGAATAGACGAGTACCACCACAGATCCACACGATCTGTTTTCCTGAAACTTCACCTCACCCCCGAGCTAAACAGATAGGAGAAAGAAGGAGATGGGAATGGTAAAAAAACAACATTTGAAATTCTTTTTAATGTTTATTTATTTTTGAGAGAGACAGGGACAGAGTGTTAGTGGGGGAGGAGCAGAGACAAAGGGAGACAGAATCCAGAGCAGGTTCCAGGCTCTGAGCTATCAGCACAGAGCCCGACGAGGGGCTTGAACTCACACACTGTGAGATCATAATCTGAGCTGAAGTCGGACACTTAACCAACTGAGCCACACAGGTGCCCCAAGTAAAAAACAACATTTTAAAAGGAGAATGCGCATACAGATTCTTAAGGCAGCTGTTGCATCAGGTCCAGGAACCTGCAAGCTTACTCTGGCCTGTGAACCACACATGATCTTCAGTCTGTCTTATCTCATCTCATTTCTTACCAAACCTTTTTTTTTTTTTTTTTCCATAGTGCTCCACCTACACAGGTCTTTCTGTTTTTCCAATACACTAAGGAAGGGACCTAGCTATTCTGTATGCTTAACATGCCCTCACACGAATACGTGCTTGGCTTCTTCACACCCATCATTCAGACCTCAGTTCAAATGCAACATCCTCAGAAAGCCTCTCTCCGTCCGTTCCATTAACTGCATCCTCCAGACGATATCTGGTCAGTTACTGTATTATTTTGTTCTAAACACCGCTTTCCTAAATTAGCTTAGCAACCTAATTTTGCATGGTCAGATTTTATTCACTGAAGTTAAGTCCTGTAAGAATAAGAAACATTTCTTCCATTGTCACTGTTCTGTTGCTAGTGCAAAGAAAAATATCTGGTGACCGGAAGATGCTCAGCAAATATTTGTCGAAGATCCATATAAAGGAGCAACAACGAAGGAATCAGTGTGTTTAGAACATATATGTGAAAGGGAAATGAAATGGGGTCACTTATGTTAAGGGGTTTTAAAATGGAGCCGGGAGGCCCTTTAAGAGGTGGGCAGCATGCACGCCCTCACCTGTGGAGCCATAAACTTTTGATCTGGGCCAATCGCAAATATTCCACGGACTCAGCCCGAACACCTGGCTACAGAACGAGATTTTGCTTAGTGATGGCCTTAGCAACCAGCCATATTCAGTCAAGATCAGCTTTGCTGCTGCCAACACCGATAGAAAATTCTTCGTGAACGACGTATATAATGCATTCCCTCTTTGCTTTGAGAACCTTTTTGCTCTAGGTGCACCCGGGTGGCTCAGTCAGTGGGGCGTCTGACTCTTGATTTTGGCTCAGGTCATGATCTCACAGTGTGTGGGTTTGAGCCCCACATCGAACTCTGTGCTGACAGTGCAGAGCCTGCTTCAGATTCTCTGTCTCCCTTTCTCTCTGCCCCTACCCCACTTGTGCACTCTCTTATGCTCTCTCTCTCTCAAAATAAACAAACATTAAAAAAATTAAAACAAAAAAAAAACCTTTTTGCTTTAAGAACTTTTGCTTCCTAGTAGGACACTCTCTGAGTTGCCACTCAAATCTGTGTACCCCAAACTGCAATTCTCTGATCCCATATAAACTCTCTTGCTTAATTTTTGCCTCCTCACAATTTTATGTTGACATGTATTTTTGTCCACCCCCTTGTTCCAGTTTGACATTTACCAAAGTTCTTACTGAAGCAAAAATTAGCAATGCCAGGAATTTATGAGAGAAGGGGGGAGGGGGTTGTTAACATTTGGGCTGTTGGGTAGAAAAGGACAGTGAAGGTGATGGGACAACTGAATAGGTCCTCTGTCCAGCTTCTCTTCTGCACACAGAACTGGTCCCGCCAGAATACGTCCACCCTCACACGTGACAGGGCTCAGGGTCTTACGCTCCACTCGTGAACTAATTATTGCACTGCCTCTCTTCTTCTGCAGTAAGAAGTGGAATGGCTTCTGCTGAAAACCATTGTCTAAATCTGTCTGGCATTTGCAGAAGAGACATCTGCAAAATCACAGAGGATCAGACTGGGGCCTGTAAAGGAAGATGGAAGTGCTGTAGGTCTTGGTGGATTCTGGTTCCAATTCCAACCCCACTTATCTATTCAGATTATCAAGCACCCCTCAAGCATAAGTTGAAATGAAACTAGGGAAAGCATCAGAAGGAAAGTTTCTGCATCTAAAACACGGGAATATACATAAACGCTTCCAGCTTTATTACCAATTCCTATTATCCCTTGTCAATAAAAACAAATAAATATGGGTTTCAAATCTCCAGATACTACTTCTTTGTGACTCATCTTCAGATTCACACAATCTCTTTAAAAGTGAGAAAGCCAGGGTGCCTGGGTGGCTCAGTTGGTTGAACGCCCAACTTCTGCTCAGGTCATGATCTCATGGTTCGTGGGTTCAAGCCCCGCATCGGGCTCTGTGCTGACAGCTCAGAACCTGGAGCCTGCTTCAGATTCTCTGTCTCTCTCTCTCTCTGCCCCTCCCCTGCTCATGCTCTCTCTCTCTCTCTCAAAAATAAACATAAAAATTTTTTTTAAGATTTTAAGTGAGAAAGCCCATTTATGTAACAAAAATGTTTTTTGAATTTGTCACAAAAGACCAAAAGGTTAACAAAACCTGAAGATACAGTTATACAAAATGTAATTAGACACACAGAGACTACAAAGAAAATGCACAGGCAAAATACAGAGGAAATACAGCAAATAACAGGGGTGGGAAGAGCTGTGGCTTGGGCAAAGGTGGAAAATTGGAATGGGGCAGGAGAAAATCATTTTGGGATAATACACAAAGATTTTCACTATATGGCAGATAATTGGAAGGATATGAAAACAAGAAAGGAGAGAGAATGAGAGCTTGAAGATCAACAAAAATGTGTATTATGTACACTAAAAGGTAAAACCTCAACCAACAAAGAGACATTTATGCTTCCCTCCTGTCAAGAAACATCATGATCATTTAGAGTCTCCAGCTATTACTCCTTAAGATAAATAACTCCTTTTCATAGGACCTAAACATTTTTTTTTTTTTAAATTTTTTTTTTTTCAACGTTTATTTATTTTTGGGACAGAGAGAGACAGAGCATGAACGGGGGAGGAGCAGAGAGAGAGGGAGACACAGAATCGGAAACAGGCTCCAGGCTCTGAGCCATCAGCCCAGAGCCTGACACGGGGCTCGAACTCACGGACCGCGAGATCGTGACCTGGCTGAAGTCGGACGCTTAACCGACTGCGCCACCCAGGCGCCCCCCTAAACATTTTATTGTAAAAATATAGTGACCTCTTTTGAGAGTGTGCTGTCAGTATCCCTTTCTAAATAGACATTCTAATACTGCATAACTTAAAAAAAATTTTTTTTAAATGTTTATTTTTTGAGAGAAAGACAGGGCATGAATGGGGGAGGAGTAAAGAGAGAGGGAGACACAGAATCTGAAGCAGACTCCAGGCTCTGAGCTGTCAGCACACAGCCCAATGAGGGACTCGAACTCAAGAGCTGTGAGAGCATCACCTGAGCTGAAGTCGGACGCTGAACTGACTGAGTCACCCAGGCACCCCCTGATGCTGCATACCTTCTGACTATAAATTCGTCTTCATCTCGAGTGTCATGAGGTCTCACCTTCCTGTCCCGAGTGTCGGAAGACGTCAGCCCAATTACATAACTCAAAGCAGATTCTCAGGAGGAGTTTTCCTTTTCACTCATGTAGAAAATTTTGATAACTAAATAGATATGGTTTGGTAGTAGGACCCCCCTTCTTTCTTCTTTAATGCAGTATTTATGAAGTCTTCTTTGGTTTTGTTTTTTCATTGGTGGAGTGTGGACGTTTTCCACAATCATTTGGTATAGTCTTGACTCACGTTATGGCCAACTTGACCTTAAAACATTGGAGACATAACACAGGTTATCTGTTCACTGTGTAAACAGGGACAGACCCTGATTCTCTTTCTCTCTTCCTCCTTCCCTCCTCTCCACCATTCAGGGATGAACTGGATAAGCACCACACCTGAGTTGCATTTATTTTACAAAGACTAGGCCTTTTTGGGGGGTGATATGATAAACAGCCTCTCAGCCAAGTCAATATAATCCTATGTTACTTATCCATACCTAGACTCCACCAAATAGGGTGCACAATATTTGTTCCTCAACTAGACTAATTTCCTGTGAGTGTTCCACAGCCTAAGAGATTAGAAGACACCCTTAATCTGACTTAATTCACTTAAAACAGTATGGCACCCGTTATTTACACTTCGGAAGTGGCATTCTAGAGACGACCCAAACTACCTGTTACCCTGATTTATCCTAGAACCATTACATCTCATACAACTAAGGAAAAAACCCGAGAGACTTAATGAGATGGAATCTTTTTTTTTTTTTTTTTTTCAACGTTTATTTATTTTTGGGACAGAGAGAGACAGAGCATGAATGGGGGAGGGGCAGAGAGAGAGGGAGACACAGAATCGGAAACAGGCTCCAGGCTCCGAGCCATCAGCCCAGAGCCCGACGCGGGGCTCGAACTCACGGACCGCGAGATCGTGACCTGGCTGAAGTCGGACGCTTAACCGACTGCGCCACCCAGGCGCCCCAATGAGATGGAATCTTAATGAGATGGAGTCATAGTTTTGGGGGGAGGAGGATTACGAGAGAAAGATAAAACCCTTACAGATACACGGGAAAGAGTTCACAACCTTGTAAGAACAATAGGCTTTGGCCGCATCACAACTGCCATCAATGCGAGATGATCAGACTCTGTAGTCCTGAGGAAAGAAACCTGGAGGCCGGCTCCAGAAAGCTGCTGGACAGACTGATATATTCGGCCCACCTTTCACCTAGTTCTCTCTTGCTGATGAAAGAATAATCTCCTAAGTCATGAGTATCTCCCTATAAGTATCTTTTAATTAGTCGTGTACAGTAATAACATCTTCTGTCTCTTGGTATGTTTTAAATCATTTTAATCGAAACATTCTTCTGATATTAAACTTACACCAGGCCTCCACATCCTGTCTAAACCTTTCTGATTGTTGAACATGCCCCACCTGGCTTAGCAAGTCAATATGTTGACTAACTTCCATGAGACAGAGGGTGTGTGTATGTTGCATGTTTCCAAGTACGTTCAGGCTCTAAATACTGGACTAGGAATATTGAACTATAAGGGATCATTATAAATAGTTCAGGAAGTACGACAGCAGAGCAAGAGGTCCCAGATCTTGTCTTTCGACAGAAACACTGATTGAAACATCAGCCATGGATGAAAATACCTTTCTGAGAGCTCTGGAGCCCCAATGAGACATTGTAGCATGCCACTGTTGTACAAAATGTGACAACAGCCATATGGAAAAGGGTAAGGAGAGTTCTGCTTTACCTGTCACCTGTCACCCCTGCTCCAAGGTGGCAGAGCTCAGCATGGAGAGAGATGCCCTCAGCCTCTGTTTTCTCTCGTAGGGGAGGTAGTCCAGGGGGCAACAGCTTCCCAGTGCTTTGGGGCACTGCCTGACAGGTCCGTTTATGTCTCGACCCACCCAGCATGCTGAGGGGATCTACACATCACCCAGGGGCACATGAGGACAAGGAGAAGTTGCAGGACTCACAGCCACCAACACTTGGATCTCAATAACCAGCCTGCAGATCACACTCTCCAGCCCATTCATGAGTCCCAGCAACCAGCCTGAGTGCTCACACCGATGATCCCCTGGGTGCCCCCTCCGGCCCCCCCCCCCCCCCAGCACATGGAGCTCACCCATTCATGAGCCCCAGCAACCAGCCTGAGTGCTCACACTGATGATCCCCTGGGTGCCCCCTCCCGCCCCCCCCCCCCCCAGCACATGGAGCTCACCCATTCATGAGCCCCAGCAACCAGCCTGAGTGCTCACACCGATGATCCCCTGGGTGCCCCCTCCCGCCCCCCCCCCCCCCCCCAGCACATGGAGCTCACCAGCTGGTTGGACAATGTGGCCTTAGTAAAAGGTGAATTAACTCTGAGACCTCTCCTTCAGGGAGGGAGGGAGAGTAGTGGAGCTGTGCCCAGCTCCTGACATGTCAGCACACTGCCCTAGGGAAAGGGGTGGGGATTCTCAGCACCTGGCACAACACGGTGGGGTCAAGCTGAGAAAAATCTTGGCTCCACACTCTACCCTTCAGACCCACTGGGGCACAGGAGGTCCCACCTTCCAGACACACTAGGGCAGGGTTTGGGCCTCTAGGGCTCCAAGCATCCCTGCCCCCACGTCTCTGGGTGTCCCCACTTTCGTGCCTCCTCCAGGCACAGCCCGTGCAAGGGCTCTCATGCATTGGTGTCACATGCCTACCGGCCCCGTGGGCTATAATGCACACTGCTTGCTCTACCAGTCTGGAGTCTTGGGGACAGCCATGCCCCCCATGGCTCCACTAAGCATCACCCTATTGGGGGATCCCTGTGGTGGCCCCACACTCACAGTCATTTTCTGCCCGCAGCTCTCCAGGGCATCTCTGAAATCTAGGTGGAGGCAGCCATGCTCCCACAGCTTGGCGAGGCACAGTGCCCACCACACTGAGGCCTGTGGGGCACCTGGGGCTGCTGAGGAGCCAGGAGCTTGAGGACAGGAAGCAGAGCCTCCAATGTGAGGTGGCAGCAGGCACCAGATGGCTCCTTAGAAATCATGCCACCCCCCAGGCCTGTGCACTCTGGGCCAGAGATGGGAGCTCAGTGCTGTGATCTCCGAAATGCCTTCAGGAGTGAATTTTCCATAGGACGGTGTCCTGCCTTCTGCGGAGATGCTGACTAATCACCCACGTCTTGAGGAATAGCTGGTAGCTTTTGCTGAGGTGGCCCATCCTTCCTAATCTTCTCTGGTCTGGCCACACCCATGTGTTCTCTCCCGAACCGGCCTTTGCTCTCTCCTTTCAATGGGGTAGGCTGAGAGTTTCTAAACGTTTAGATTGTGCTTCCTCTCTGATTAACAATTCTGTCTTTGAGTCATTTCTCTTTTTGCATTTAATAGCAGCAGTGACGAGAAACCAGGCCACCCCTTCAACACTTTGCTTAGGTATTTCCTCAGCCAGATATCCAATTTCATGACTCCTAAGTGTTCCCTGAGGAGGGAGAGTAAAGCAAGCTGACCTGCCACAGACACAGCCCTCTCCCCACCAGGTGGGAAGTGTGTGATACTCCTCAGGCTCTCCTGGCTGCCCAAGAACAAAGGAAAGGGGAAAAACAAATGGTTAACTCACAGAGATCAGAGTCCTGCAGGACCTGGGTCTCCATATATTTACAAATATCTTGGTAGACCACAAGGAAAAGGCAATCTTATCAACAGCCTAATCTCCAGAAACCTACAGACTCTGATTCTTGGAGCCCCAACATCACCCCACCATAGTGATGTTGTAATAGGTCAACTTATAAGATATCAGAAAGGTTATTGTATATGAGTTCGGTTTAAACTCACCTTTCATGAATAATTGAGATAAAAGGTTATGTAGTTCCCTTTTAGGGTTATCAGAAATTACTAACTGCCCAATCTCGCTTCTGTAACTTCGCCTGTTTGCTAAATAGATAACTTAGGTGGCAAATGCTCCCCCACCCGGTCTACCAAGATCTAGCCTAGGCAAGACCAACATGTAAAGAGTCATGAACTCACTGCCCCACAGTATCTTAGGTGTCTATGATTGGTCATTTTAAACCCTCTTAGGACAAAGAACTTTAAATTGATAGGTTCCTGCCAAAACTAACGTCTCTATGTCACAATGTAATTGGCTACCATGAAGTGTTGTAAATTGTAATTGGTTAACTAAATAATGATGTATTCTCACTTGCTAAAATCCATATAAGCTCACTGCTACCTTTGTTCGGGGCCATTCTCTGTACTCTTCTCCTTAAGATCAGGAGATCAGGTTTGGCACGGCCTTGTCTCGCTTCTATTCGGTGTCTGGTGGTTTTTTTTGTTTGTTTGTTTTTTCGACAGCACCCTGTTTCAATGTGGGAACAAAGGCAGAAGGATATGGCAGACAGAACTAAATTTCCTTACACCTTGCAGCCCACTGACAAATACTTGAGGCAGGCAGAGAAAAACCAGAGAAAAACGCTTCTCCAGGAGCTCCCTGTGTCTTAATGCTAATGATTTGCTCCAGGGCAAACAACCCTAGTTTGACAATAGCTAGGCCGCCAGTATTCTGGGAGTCTTCTTTAGCATGTGAAAATCTCCCTGGAAACTTCCCCTGGGCTTTACCACCCAGACTCCATAGTATATAACTAGTCTCTCCTCATGGTCCCGGGCAGCTCTTTCTGCCCACGAGTCCTGTGCCTGTGCTTTCATAAAATCACCTTTTTGCACCAAAGATGTCTTCGAGAATTCTTTCTTGGCCATTGACTCTGCACCCCACAAACCCCGCTATCACCCAAAAACCTCATCACTGCCCTCTGCAAAACCCTGGAACATGAACACGACCCTGCCACATCCTTTGCCACGGATGGCCTTTCCTTCACTGTCTGATGACACGCTTCTCATTTCCGGTGGAGACCTCAAAGATGGCCTTGGCGGTGGGTCTCTGCTACCCTTCGGTGCAGGGCTCCTTGGTAACCTCTAAGAAGGCTGAGGCTCACGCTTCCACTTTGTTTTCTGACCTTCCATCTGCATCACTTTTAAAGGCCCTGTTCCTGGCAGTGTGGATGTTTTCAAAACTCCTGCAGCCCGTTACCAGTTCTGAAGCCGATTCCACGCGGTCAGGCGTGTGTCACGGCAGCACCTCCATTTCTTGGTATCCGTTTGCTGTCCCAATCTGCTTGGGCTGCTGCAACAAAATACCACAGCCATTCTGGCTTACAAATGACAGGGGTTTATTTCTCACAGTTCAGGAGACTAGAAATGCAAGATGGATTTGCCAGCATGGTCAAGGTCTGGTGTGATTCCCCTCTCCAGACTGCAGACTGCTGACGTCTGGCTGTATCCTGACACACGGAAGGGGGAAGAAGGCTCTCTGGGGATTCTTGAGATGGCACTCATCCCCTACGAGCCCCTGCCTTGTGACCTAACCACCCTCCAAAGGTCCCACCTCCTAATATCATTGATGCGGAAATGTTGGGGTCCGGAGCCAAAAGCCAAGAAAGAATTCTTGAGATGTCTTCAGTGAAAAAAGGTGGCTTTCTTAAAGAAGCATGGGGATGATGATAAGGAAAAATTGTTATGAGATGGCCAACAGGACTGATAGGGGAATTCCAGTCCCCGCCCGAAGACTGACCCCCCCCCCCCCCCCCCGCCCTCGTTCTGGGTTCTTCTTCCTGCCCTGCTTGCCACATGCACCAAATTACTAATGCGGAAATAACAGACTATAAATTGTCCCCTCTGTTTAAGCTCAGGGCTCAGACCTCTGGAGAGCAATCGCCTCTGAGCCCGCCGGGGTGAAATAAACCTCCTGCCTTCCATGATCTCCGGTGCCACTTGGTTCTTCCGCCAGGTGATTCAGACCAGGTTCTGTAACAATGGGACCCATGGACAGAAAGAGCCGCACTGGGGTTGTGAAGGGTGACAGATTGTATACTTTCAAGTTGGGAGGGAGTTAGGGACAGCACAAGCTTCTAAGCAATTTGGGAAATAAGGTATCCAGAACCCTTTGGGGGGTAGCTATGGTTAGGAAAAGGTCATTTATTACTGGTTAGTAAACCCTCAGTCATGAGACCCTTCAGATGTCTATCATTGGTCCATATACTCTGGAGGATGTTTCGTAACATATATCTTCAGGAAGTAGAGATAAAGGAAGTTTCCAAAGGAATTTCTCTATGTTTAAAGTGGACCCCCATGTGTGTGTTAAGGATAATGTTAAGCTAAGACTGCCTTTTGCCCTTAGTGTCAACATCAAGGCCACTGAGCTCCCAGAGGAAGCCTATTTCATGACTTATCAATAGGCTGTAAGCAGTAAGGAAATGTAATTGTTTTTTGTTTGCCTTTGTTTCCCACATCATTATCACTTAGCATCCTTAGGATTTCAACATATGAGTTGGGGGGGGGGGAATACAAACATTCAGACTATAGCAGTATCACTGTCAAATTTCAATTGACTGTATTTTTGTGGATCTATGTCTGTACTCTGTTCTGTCCTATTACCTATATGTCTATCCTGACATCAAACTATACTATCGCGGGGCACCTGGGAGGCTCAGTTGGGTGAGTGTCTGAATTCAGTTCAGGTCATGATCTCATGGCTGGTGAGTTTGATCCCCATGTCAGGCTCTGTGCTGACAGCTCAGAGCCTGAAGCCTGCTTCAGATTCTGTGTCTCCCTGTCTCTCTGCCCCTCCCCTGCTCATGGTCTGTCTCTCTATTTTTCTCAAAATAAACATAAAAAAAATTAAAATAAAAGCTATACTATCTTGATATTATAGATATATAGTAAGTTTTAAAAGTAGTATAAGTCTTCCAATATTCCTTTTCTTTTTCAAAGATTTGGCCACTGTATACATTTTCATTTCAGTAAAAAATTTTATATTCAGCTTATCAATTTCTTAAAAAAGTAAGATCATGCTGGGAGTTTGGTTGGCATATATTGTATATATAGATCAATTTGGGGAGAATTGAAATCTTGGCCATAAACGGTCTTCTATTCCATGAACACTGTATGCCCTACCATTCATTTAGGTCATATAGAATTCCTCACTTTAATCTTTTGTAGTTTTCAGGATACAAATCTTGCATACATAGTTTTAGATTTATCCCTAATTATTTCATGTTTGTTGAAACTATTGTAAATTTTGGAGGTGTTTTGTTTTGTTTCAGTTTTCAGCTGTCCATTGCTTGCATAAGTAAACACAAGTGACTTATATACTGTTTCCTGCAAATTTACTAAACCCGCTAATTATTCTAGTAGCTCTTCGGTGTGCTTTGAGATTTTCTACATAGAAAGTGACACACCATCACCTGTGAATAAGATAGTTTATTTCTTTGTTTCTAATCTGTATAAAGTTATTTTTCTTACCTTATTACACTATATAAGACCTCCAGACATAGGATTGTTGCTTTAAGTTTTTCATAGACATTGTTAACAGGTTGGTAAATCCCTATTTATTTACTATTTTGTTGAGGTTTTAATCATAAGTGGATGTTGATATTGTCAACTGTTAGTGCTGTCAACTGTATATGTGGAGACGATCAAACATTTTCTCTTTTCTGTCTACTGATATGTGGAAATATATTAATTTTTGAATGTTGTACCAATCTTGTATTCCTAGAAAATACCCCATTTGGTTATATTATCCTCTTGATACGCTAATGGGTTAAATTTGCTAAAATTTTATAAATAACACTTGAATTCATGAGAGATAGTATTCTATTTTAAATTTTATTTTCTTGAAAAGACTCTGTCTTGTCTGGGATTAATATACCATGGCCTCAAAAAATAAAACAAAAGAAAACAAAATTAGTCGGTAAGTTTTCTCTCATCCAATTTTTGCAAAATTGGTATTATTTATTCTTTCAATGCTTGAAAGAATACACTTATCAATGACACCATCTGGTCTTGAATTTCTTTGCTGAAATGATTTAAATTGCACATTAGATTTCTTTAATAAATATAGGACTGCTCGTGTTAACTATGACTTCTTATGTAAGCTTGGTAGTTTAGGTATTTCAAGAAATTTGTCTATTTTAAATAAGTTACAGGTTTCCCCCCACTATCTAAAAAGAGAGCATTCCTATAAAAGCTTTCATAAGCTAAAGTGGCATAAAGTAAAGAATAGCCCCCTTTTTGCCAAAAACCACATTACAGGGGTACCTGGGTGGCTCAGTCGGTTAAGCGTCCGACTTTGGCTCAGGTCATGATCTCGTGGTCCGTGAGTTCGAGCCCCACATTGGGCTCTGTGCTGACAGCTCAGAGCCTGGAGCCTGTTTCAGATTCTGTGTCTCCTTCTCTCTCTGACCCTCCCCATTCATGCTCTGTCTCTGTCTCGAAAATAAATAAACGTTAAAAAAATGTTAAAAAGTCACATTATAGTACTTTCCTTTTATGAAAGACCTACATTAGTACATGAATGCCTTTTTTTGGTAAAAGTGAAAATCCTCTTCAGATTTCTTTTGGTTAGTCAAACGGTTAATAATGTATAATAGACTTTAAACTAAAAATGGTTTAAAAAGACAAAGAAAGTCATTATATAATTATAAATGGGTCAGTTTGTCAAAAAGATATAAAAATTATAAATATTTAAGCACTCCATATCAAAGCACCAAAATACATATAGCAAGAACTAATCGAACTAAAAGGAGAAATAAACAGCAAGACAATAGCTTTGGAGCTTTGATATCCCACTCTTAACAATGGATAGATCATCCACACAGAGAATCAATATGGAAATGGTGGATTTGAACAATATTATAGACCACTTGGACCTAACAGACATATACAGAACATTCTATCTGATAATAGCAGAATACACATTCTTCTCGGGTGCACATGGAACATTTACTGGCATACCATTTTTTAGGCCACAAAACAAGTAAGAACTGGCAAGTTCAAGAAGACTGAAAACATACCAACTACCTTCTCTGACCATAATGGTATAAAACAAGAAATCAGTAATAGGAGGAAAACTGATAAATACAGAACAACTAAACAATACTGTCCTGAAAAGTCAAGGATCAAAGAAGAAATTAAAAGGAAAATAAAAAAATATCTTGATAAAAACAAAATGGAAACACAACACAAGAAAACTTATGGAATGTGGCAAAAGCACACATTCCTTCTCAGAAGGAATTTCATAGCAATAAACAAGAAAGAACTCACATAACAATCTAACTTCATGCCTTGAGGAACTAAAAAAAGAACAACAAACTAAGCCCAAAGTTAGCAGAAGGAAGGAAACAATAAAGGTTAGACCACAGACAAATAAAACAGAGAACAGGAAAATAATAGAAAAGATTAACCAAACTGAGGGTTGCTTCTTTGAAAAGATAAACAGAACTGACAAAGCTTTAGCAAGACTAAATGAGGGAAAAAGAGAGAGAACCCATCAACAAAATTATAAATTAAAGAGAAGACATTACAACTGGAAACAGAAATAAAAAGAATCATAGAGGCTACTATGACAACTATAATCTAAAAAAATTGGACAACATAGAAGAAACAAATGAATTCTTAGAAACATATAACCTACCAAGACTGAATCAGGAAGAAATATAAAATCTTAACAAAGTAATTACTAGTAAGGACATTGGATCAGTAATCAAATGAAGAAAACCCATAACCAGTTGACTTTACCGGTGACTTTTACCAAACATTTAAAGGTGAATTAATGATAATCCTTCCTATTCTCTTCCAAAAAATTGAAGAGGAGGGAATATTCCCAAACTCAGCATTACTGATATCAAAGCCAGAAATGAACACTACAACAAAAGAAGACTCTAGGACAATATTCCTGATGAAGATAGATGCAAACATTTTTAATAAATACTAGCAAATTGAATTCAGCAGAACATTAAAAGGATCATCCATCATGGTCACATGGGATCTTTCCCTGGGATGCAGGCATGGTTCATGACATGCAAACTAATAGATGTAATACCACAAGTTAATAGATGAATGAAAGGTAAAAATCATATGATCATCTCAATAGATGAAAAAGTATTTGTCAAAATTTTATATCCATTCATGACAAAAAAAAAAAAACCAAACTCTTAACAAATTAGGTATAGAGAGAAAGTACCTCAACATAATAAAGGCAATATATGACATACCCACAGCCAACCTCATATGCAATGATGAAAGGTTGCAAGCTTCCCCCATAAGATCAGGAACAAGACAAGGGTGTCCACTTTCTCCACTCATATTCAACATAGTACTGGAAGCCCTAGCCACAGCAATCAGGCAAGAAAAAAATAAAAGGCAGTCAGAATTGGAAAGGAACAAGTAAAATTATTTCTATTTGCAGATGACATGATTATATATACAGAAAATCCTGAAGACTCTGCCAAAAAACTGTTCTATTTAACAAATTCAGTAAAGTTGGAG
Source organism: Puma concolor (assembly GCF_028749965.1). NCBI lineage: Eukaryota > Metazoa > Chordata > Mammalia > Carnivora > Felidae > Puma > Puma concolor. The sequence continues at coordinate 7,224,406 of NC_141670.1, forward strand.
GATAAAAAGTCAACATAAAAAAGTCAGTAGCATTTCCATGCACCAACAAAAAATTATCTGAAAAAGGAAATGATTCTATTTACAACAGCATCAAAACCAAAAAAAATTGAAAACTTTTGGCATAAAAAATAGACACAGAGGGGCGCCTGGGTGGCTTAGTCAGTTAAGCGCCCAACTTCAGCTCAGGTCATGATCTCATGGTTTATGAGTTTGAGCCCCACATCACGCTTTCTGCTGTCAGTGCAGAGCCTGGTTCAGATCCTCTGTCCTCCTCTCTCTCATCCCCCCCACCTCATTCTCTCTCCCCCCCTCAAAAATAAATAAACATTAAAACATATTTTTAAAAAAATAGACACAGAGACCCAATGGAAGAGAATAGAGAGTCCAGAAATAAACCTCTGCATATAAAGTCAACCAATATTTGAGAAGGAAGCCAAGAACACTCAAGGGGGAAATGATAGTCTCTTCAACAAATAGTGTTGGGAAAACTGGACAGCCACATGGAGAACAATGAAATTAGATATCTATCTTCCCACTCAAAAATTAACTCAAAATGGATCAAAGACTTAAAACAATATGAGACGCTGTGAAATTCCTGAAAGAAAACAGGCGAAAGCTCCTTGACGTTTGTCTTGGCAGTGACTTTTTTGGATGTGACGCCAAAAGTACAAGCAACAAAAGCAAAAATCAATGAGTGGAACCACATAAAACTACAAAGCTCTTCACAGCAAAAGAAATAATCAACAAAATGAAAAGGCAACCTACAGAATGGGGGGAAATATTTGCAAACCATCCGTCAGATAAGGGGTTAATAAGCATCCATATAAATATATGTAAAGAACTCATTCAACTCAATAACAAAAAAATAAGCAATTGAATTGAAAACATGAATATAAGAACTGAACAGATATTTTTCCAAAGAAGACATATAAATGGCCAGCAGGTACCTGAAAAGATTCTCAGCATCACTAATCATCAGGAAATGCAAATCAAAACCACAATGAGATATCATCTGTGGCAATGGCTGTCATCAAGAAGACAAGAGGGGCATCTGGGTGGCTCAGTAGTTTAAGCGTCCATCTCTGGATTTTTGGCTCAGGTCATAATCTCATGGTTCATCAGTTAGAGCTGCACATGGGGCACCATGCTGATGGCACAGAGCCTGCTTGGGATTCTCTCTCCCTCTATGTCCCTCCCCTGCTCATGTCCTCTCTCTCTCTCTCTCTCTCTCAAAATAAATAAATAAACAAACAAGAGATAACTAGCATTGGCCAAGATGTGGAGAAAAAGGAGAGCGCTTGTGCACTGCTGGCAGAATGCAAAACGGTTCAGCTGCTATGGAAACTGTGGAGGTTCCTCAAAAAATTAAAAATAGAAACAACATATGATCCAGTAATCCCACTTCTGGGTGTATATCCAAAGGAAATGAAGAGACATCTCCACTCCCATGTTTATTGCAGCATTTTTCATAACAGCCAAGATACAGAAGTAACCTACATGTCCATCAGCAGTAAACAGATAAAGAAAATGTGACATATATACATTGTATGTATAATACACATACATGGAATATTATTCAGTCATGAGAAAAATGAAAACCCTGCCATTTGTGGGGTGACTGGGTGGCTTAGTAGAGTCTTTGATTCTTGATTTTGGCTCAGGGCACAATCTCGTGGTTCATGAGATTGAGCTCTGTGACGGGCTCTGCACTGGCAGGGTGGAACCTGCCTGGGATTCTCTGTCTCCCACTCTCGCTATCTCTTCCCTGCTTGAACTCTCTCTCTCTCTTTCTTTCTCAAAAATAAATAAAGACTAAAAAAAAAGAGAGAGAGAGGCATCTGGGTGGCTCAGTCAGTTAAGCGTCTGACTTTCAGCTCAGGTAGTAATCTCACGATCTGTGAGTCCGAGCCCCATGTCAGGCTCTGTGCTGATAGCTCAGAGCCTGCAGCCTGTTTCAGATTCTGTGTCTCCCTCTCTCTCTGCCCTTCCCCTGCTCATGCTCTGTCTCTTTCTCTCTCAAAAATAAATCAACATTAAAAAAATGAAAAAATATAAATAAATAAATAAATAAGGGGATAAACTTAGGAATACCCTGGGTTTCCACCAATGGGTTAACAAGGCATAAAGAAATGCAAAGTCATAAAATGCTCACACATGAGTTTGGGTAAACCAGATTGGCACTCCAAGTATAAGGGGGTGCAAAGACAGCCCAAGAATAGGGAGGCACAAAAGTGTCAGGAACAGGGAGATGCAAAGGCACCCCAAAATAGATAGGGAGAGGCAAAGACCTGAAATAGAAATGGAGCAAAGGTGCCCAATACATAGGTATATGAAATAAACAAGATTAGATGTTCAGGGTGGAAGCATCCTCAATTCAGTACTATGGCAGAAAAGCTCCTTTCACAGGAGGATAGGGCCAGGTTAGGTAAATGGGTGAATTGGACTATGGACCCTGTGCTGCAAGCGAAGCAGCCCAGAGCAGAGATGGTTAACAAAAGAAAAGGTGCCTTGTTAACCCTGAGGTTATTCCCCTATCTGTCTCATACCCTAGGCTAGCTAAGTTAAACAGACATGGCACCTCCTGTCTACTGTTAACAACCATCTACCCATCTGTCTGGTGCCCAGATTTTGTTTTATATTGACCCAAACCCCAAACACTGTATATCTTCAAAACCCCCCTTTTCCCTCACATCCCCAAACTAATATTCTTAGTTTCTTTATCTCTTTGTACACACCTATCACATGTGTAAGCCTTCTGATCTGAATAAATATGGGGCAAGGACCCTTATTCGGGGCTCTTGTCTTTTCCCGGACATTACCCATCTTTTGCTTTAATCCTGCATCTGCTCTTTTACTGGCCAAAAGAAAACTTTAGACTTAGAGTCTATGACAAATGAATGAATGAATGAATGAATGAATGAATGAATAAGCTGAACTCATAAAAACAGAGACTACAATGGTGGTTACCAGGGGCTGAAGGCTGGGGTAAGTGAGGAGATGTTATTTAACGGTACAAACTTAACAACTAGTAAGTATGTTTTGGAGATTTAAAGCACAGGTTAGTGATTATAGTCAGTTATACTGTATTACGAACTTCAAAGTTACTAAGAGACTAGATATTAACTGTTCTCACCACAAGAAAGATGATAATTGTGTTACCTGATGGAAGTATTATCTAACACTATAGTGGCAATCATATCGCAACATACAAATGCATTGAATCAACTCACTGTACATCTTCAAATGAGGCATGTTAAATGTCAATTATTAAAAATAAATAACACATTCACAACAAACATGAAAATGATCAAAAGTAGCCAAAATAGAAGACATAAAAGTAAATAAAATATTTCTCAAAAAAGCTGATCTCACATATGAAAGTTTACAAATGAAAACATAAATGAATTCACACACATGTATCATTAAGCCATTGATCGGCAGGTAAATTAGCTTTAGATGATTTGGTTTTAGGTCATTTGATTCTTAGCCAAAGTCATGTTCTCATATTTTCAGTATTTTGTTTCTATATGGTGGGGCAGGATGAGAGGTTAGGAGGTCACTGGAAACTGTACACATATAATCTTTTGACAATAAATGGTTATCAAAGAAATAGTGTGATCTTTATGTTTGATTTTTAACTCTTCTGATCTCACCATCCTTGTCACATGGAGCTGTTATACAAGGGATTAATAATAGAGGAGAAAATGTTAGTTTTCAGTGCGATCTAAGCCTACTTACCTTCCAGATACTATTAAGAATATCTTACATATGTGACACTAGTCTCTCCTTTCAGGAATAAGTTAAAAATACAGCTTCTTCTTTTTATTAATCTATTTTGAGAGAGACAGAGAGAGAGAGAGAGAGAGAGAGAGAGAGACAGAGACAGAGACAGAGAGAGACAGAGAGAGAGACAGAGAGAGAAAGCAAGAGAGGGAGAGAGAGTAGAATAGGGGCAGAGAGAGGAGAATCCCAAGCAGGCTCCACACTGTCAGCACAGAGCCCAACACAGGAATTAAACCCACAAACCATGAGATCATGACCTGAGCTGAAGTCAAGAGTCAGAGGCTCAACCAACTGAGCCACCCAAGTACCCCCTTCTTTTTTATTTTTAAATGATCCTTAGGCAATTCTCTTATCCTTATTGTGGAAAAGAGTGTACTGTAGACGAGTTCCCTTGCAAGTCAGACTACTTCTGGTAATAAAGACTTTATACTCATGTGACCTTCCTTTTGGCCCCCTTCAAAAGACAATTGGCCGGAGGCACCGACCTCTGGGGAGTTTGAAAGCCCATAGAAAAAGTAGAGGGTTAACCATCTGGTTTCCTACCATTAGGTTAATTTGTCACCAAATTTAGAGACTCCAGGGTTTGGAAATATTCCAACGGAAGCTATTTTATTTTCTTACTTGTTAAGCTTCACTGACCACAAGGAACCTTAGTCCCCCAGAAGTAAATAAAAGGCCCTGTGTTCCACTATCCCTGATCATTCACCTTTCTACCGGGCATTCTGCCATGAGACTCCATTCTCTTCTTTCTGTTCTTCTCCTCTTTGTGACTATAATACCAAAAGGTAAGATGGTGAATAACTGTTGGTATCTTAGGAGGTCTACTGGGATGCTCCATTATATTGTGGCCATTTTAACTCAGACCCTAATGCACAGCCTTAGGAATTCAGAAGCCCATCATGATCATCTCCTTTAGAACTGATGAAGCCAACACTACAAAGTGGAATGACGATTTCCATCAACAGAAAATGGGATCCAAGAGGTTCATGGTTAGAACGTGCAGCTCAAATAAAGACAGAGGAGGAGAAGCTATGACATGTGACTTAAGCCTTAGCGAACAAATCAAGTAGCCTTTACCAGGGTCCCAATCTCCATAAAGGAGAGTACAAATGACTACTGGTTTCAACTTGGTCAGTGAATGGAAGTGATGTGGAGCCTATTGGAGAAGTTAGGTCCCTAAGACAGAGCTCCACAAAAAAAAGGACTGCACCAAGTTATTAAAAACAAACAAACAAACAGAAAAAACAAAAACAGGGAGCAGAGGAATTTGGAAAAAGCATAAACAGTGGAATAAAACATCAATGGCAAAATTTTAAGCATAAGGCAAAATATGAAGAAAGCATTTGAAGAATATGAATTATATCCTTAGAACCCATGATTCAGAAGTTTGAATATTAAAATGTAGAATCAAAGGAAAAGGGGGAATGTGGTCATCTTCAGTCTGGTTCAACCAGATCCTTGTAAGAACTGATAAAATTCCTTTGCCTACTGTTAATGACAGGATGTCCACAACTCTCAAAATTATGTCTGTGGTCATTGAACACAGATCAGGTATGGATAACTCTCTTTATCTGTTGGTTCATCTCTAAGATTCTTTATAATCAACGATACTCATTTGTTTGACCTTCACCTACTCTGTGGATATGTTGGGATTCACCTGACATACAGCTCTCTCCAAATGAGGGAGTTTATGTAACTCTCATTTGGTTCTCAATTCTCTCAGAAGAAGACACAGCTTGAGGGAGACACACTTGTAGTGACATCTAATGTAAAATCTCACAGTGATCATGGATTAAAATCAGAAGGCAATTTAATGGCTAATTCTTTAATTTTACAGATAACAGAATCTGTTTCCACATAAAGAATATGATTTTACTGAGGTCACACAGGCGGTAGCAACATGGCACCTAGAACCATCTTTAACCTGGGTCAGTGTTGTTTCCATCAATCTACAGGTTTGGATAGCCTATAAAATAGTAACCCTGATTTCTGTCAGGCTTTTTACCTCAAAATCTCCTAACTAAATACTGAGGAGCCTAACGAGATTCCTATGTTTCCTCTTTTGGAAGACATAATGTCTGTGAAACATCTTATTTTACTTACCTCCAAATTCTTTCCTTCAGTGTCTGAGGTAGGCGTGTCAAATGGGATAAATGTTGTGGCACTATTATTGGACTATTAATGGTAGTCTTTAGATTTTCCTGATCTGTGTTCCTTAAAATTTGATAAATGGCTATAAGTTCTCAGATAGCAGAAAGCATTTGGCACCAGAGAATTACGCCTGCGTGGTTGATAAGTGAACAGGTTTTGCTCATGCTTGCTCTCCCCTACCTGAGCCAAATTCAGTTCAGCATAAATCACTGTCTCCTCCCAAAGTCATAGCCTATGTTATGAGCTGGATCTTTTTTTAAAAAAGGTTAATGAGAGATAGATCTCCTTGAAGTAGAGTTTAGCCAAAACCCTCCATTCTAGTGGAAAAAGGGATATGGCAAGGGCGGGAAGCAAATTGAGAAAAAGCCTGTCCTAGACCAGAGGCAAGAAATAACTTATGGGAAAACAGGATTCTAGGAAATCTAGGCCTAACATTTAGAGAAGGTAAGAAAGTAATGACAAGACTGGAGACCCACAAATACAATAGTACATCCAAAAGCAAGGCAGTCATAGATACTACAGAGTCAAAAAAAATAGACCGCAGGCAACAGGTGTTAGAAGGAATAGGAGAGTGAAAATATGTGTGGGGTCAAAGAATACCTTATTGCATTCAATGGTAACAAATATTTATTGAGCACCTCTTACTATACAAACACTGTGCATTTCAAAAATACAGGATATAGTGGGAAACAAAGGAAAGTGTCTTCCCATGATATAAAAGACAGATATTTGTCAAATGATTACACAGATTAATATATAATTATAAACATTAATAAGGACAATAGAGAGGAACAGAGTATTACAAGTGCCTATAACATGTGGTCATTGTCTTGTTTGCAATGTCAGAGACTTCCTTGAGGCATGCCCAAAGCAGAAAGAGAAGTGTTAGTTAAGCAGTCAACACCTCTGGTAAAGAAAGAAGCCAGTGCAATGTCCCTGATGTAGAAGAACACATAGTGCGCCCAAGGAACTGCAAGAAGGCTTCTGTACGAGAGCACTGGTTTATACTAGAAAATGTGCCAGGCATTGAATGGAATTATGCGCAAGTGAAAGTTGGCACAAACACTAAGTTTGTAGGACGGCATTTTAAGAACAAGGAAGGCAAGACAATCAGATGTTATACATGGGTAACAGAAATTACTGGTATCTAAATCACATGGGGGTTCACAATTTATGCACCCAGAGTGGGCTCATCTATGGGTTCTCAGCAGCCTGCAAGTCTGAAAAGTCCCTTGACAAACTTTTCCTTTGTTTCACCATTTCAATGTCCTGCCCTCAGTGTCTCTCTTCCCGGTTCCACTGCAGAAGGAGTTTTGAGTTAATAATAGCAGCTTCCCTCTTTTCTAATCTTGGGAGAATCCTCTTTTGAGGTAAACACAATGAATTAAGCCTGAGAAACCACCAGCAACTGTGTGAAAATAGAGAAAATGTATAGAAAACAATCATAAGGAATCAGGAAATCAAAATTCGTAACTTTTCCATCTTACACTTGCTGTGATCTAATGGTAAATAAGCCTACTCTAGCTCTATGGGGATTCTCTAGGTCATGATCTTCCTTGGACTTGAGAACTTGTACTGTCCCAAATTCTTCCATCTTTTGTGCCTCCATCTTTAATTTGAATAAGGCCCCTCTGGAGTCTTCCCAAAGCAAGTTCTTACTCGAGGCACCAAGATCTGCGCTCCTTAAGGTAGAATTCTAAAGTGTAAGACAAATTTAGCAAAAGTGGTGAGGAAAGTGCATCACTGAAGGTGTGAGGGACTCGGAATTTACAGACAGAAACCATCGGGGCCAATGATAATAGATGTGGGTCTGGTTGAGAGGGCGCACAACAGACCCTACTTCAACACTAATCTCAGTGATAAGCCTGGAGGACACCGTGCTAAGGGAAATAAAGCAAAGAAGACAAATACTGCATGATTCCACTTATATGAGGTATCTAAAATAGTCCAGCTTCTAGAAATAGAGAGTAGAACAGTGGTTGCCAGAAACCAGGGGAAGGGAGAAGCATGGAGTTGCTTTCAGTGGGTGCAAAGTTTCAGTGATACAAGATTAATAAGTTCTGGAGACAAACGGTACACCACTGCGCCTGTCATAACAACACTGCATTGTGCACTTACAAATTTAAGAGGGTAGGCCGTTAGGGTTCTTACCACAATTTGAAAAAAGAAAAGGTGAAGGATAGGAGGGTATTTGGAGTTGGGGGCAGAGTTGGGGGTGGAGTCGGGGGCAGAGTCAGCCTCCCCACAAACATGACAAGAATCCTTCAGAGGTATGCCTTTGAGGACATGTTCTTCCTGCAGATCACCTCTCCTTGTGTCTCCCAAATCACTTATGCCAAGCGGACGGATGAGACAAAGATTCCGTAAGTCTGCAGAGGAGGGAGTAATTTTCAAATGGCCAGGTCTCTTGTGAATACAGGATACTGAAGTTGCATGGGAAGGTCACGATACTTTACTTTTGCAGTTGAGCTGTTCTTAGCCACATTATGAAATAAGGCCTAGAACCCTCTTTTGGTCAAAGAAAAGGAATTTCTTTGTTAGTTGGCTAGATGTTGCCTCTTGGTACCGATGGTTAATTGCCAAACTGTTTGAGCAGTTTAATAATATCACATTCTTCAAAATCCTAATTTTGATCCCCACTGTGACTCTTGAGGATCTGGAATCTATTGGGTGTCTAAAATAGATCTCATAATCTTAGAAATTCAGTGAATACTAAATAACTTTTACTCACAAATTTTCTTTTGAGGAGAATTGAGTACTGAGGTCATGAAGAATTTTATTGATGGCATTTACCAAAAAAATCAAATTAAAAAAGTCACTGTCTTCATGAAGGAAATTTCTCCAAAGAAACTACATAATCCAAACAAGAAAATGTTGGGTTTATCAACCTACAGTCCAATGAATGTTAAATAATCACTGCTTGAGCATATCTTCATATGACTCTGAAAAAGAGTCCATGACATCCTAGAAAAGAATATATATGTATTTTATATATATGTATGTAAATTACACACACACACACACACACACACATATTCTTGAGAGTAGGGACATAAAGAGGTTAGAATGGCATAACTGTTAAATTGATTCATTAGCCCCCTGAGAATTAAGAAAATTATAGAATTCTTCTTATACTGACTCTGGAGAATAACATAATATTTAACCAGCACGTTGGACAGGAGCAGAAGAAAGCTTGAACTCTATTTTACCTACAGAAAAGAAAACTACCCATCTATTTCTTAATGGATAACGTTACAGGAAGAGCCCACCCCATTGAAACCCTGTCCCCCATCACCAGAAGAAAGAGAACAGCTAATGACTCAATGTGTTCTCATGCTGAGAAAATCATGTCCTTTTTGAGGTTAGAAGTATGTGCCATTCTGTGGTCTTTTCTTTTAGTGCAATTCTGAGTTTTCCCCATTTCATCCATGGAAATTTATGTTGTGATACCATATGAATACCATATCTACATTTTCTTTACTCAACAGCAATTATTAAACATGTATCTCTTCTCCCACTACATGTGACATAACCATCTGAACATATTAATATCATGTAAATTCTGAAATCTACTAGATCATTCTCCTCTATTGCCCTATTGTTCCAATAAGTGAAAATAAGTGTCGATATCTAGGGAGAAATTCCCTTCTTTATGAACCAGGTAATTTACTATTATCTTCTTGACTTGAAGTAGTGCCTAGCAACAAATGTATGTCAGTCATTGTTGGAAGGGAGACTATAACTCTTTGGTTTCCTGTTCAGATGACACTTTCTGAAATTAAGCTTCATATTTAGTGGAGGGCACATCACTGGGAGGATGAATTGCTCTGATCCTTTCAATTCAAGCAAGAGGCACCTGCCAAGAAGAGAGACCGGTACTACCCTACACCACACACTATGTCAGGAAGTTGAACTTTCCAGCATAATGGGTGCCAAGACTACCCTACTGCTTCTCACTGTGGCCTTCCCCATTCCAAGAACTCTAGACTTTAGCTTCTTTAGAAAACCTGAAAATGTCCCCACAGGTGACATTAAGCACACGAATAAATTTATCGTGGGAGAGACTAGTAGCCATCTATAGGACCGATGCACAGCTGAGCACAAGCCTTTGCTCAGTATAGATGAGGCAGCCAAGCCAGTGCCTCGCACAGCTACCTGGTGGGAACTTAGGTTCTCTCCCTGAAAGACAGACACTTCACCCTCCAGAACAGGCAAAGCAGGCACAGCACTACAAGATTTTGCCCAACTCCCCAGCCTGAGGACAGGATGTGTCACGAGCTGGCACCAGACAGGATCCTGTGGCAAAGGTACACCTGTCTCACACAGGTTCTGAAAATTCAGTTGTGTTGGTTTATTTGGCTATTATCTTTCTTCAGAATGGAGAAACCAAAAAGGAGGTCAAACTCTTAGTTAAGAGGTAGAAGTGAGGCAGCAAAGGAGCCAGTTAAGGTTAATATGTTACAGGTTGGTAAAGACAACATGTGGGTTGACAGGATGGTTCAGGGACTAGTGACTATTAATGAACATGAACGGTGTGTCTTTTATGTAACATCCACCAGGTGCACAGGGGAAAGAAGGAACCCTAGTTGTGCCTGAAAGGCTACAGGAAGGATCTAAGACTAAAGGAAGTTACTCTCTTGAAGCACGTACTTAGTCACATACTTCTCAGTGGCCAACTGAATTAGGAAAACATATATTTAAGGAAAAATACATTTCAGCTTTCGAGAGAAATTCTCTTCATGTATCTACAGATAAGGGGCACTGAGCAACGTAGAAAATGTGTTTCTTCCATAGCTCTGCAGTGGGGGAATTAGGGAAGGTGGATGCTGTAGGACTGGTAAACTCTCTATAAAAGGTGCTGGAGGTGAGAACACATTCCAGAGGACAGGGATGTTGTAAGCCTGGATGGGGTGGTCAGCACAGATGTGGAGATTGAGAGATGCATACTTCCTCTGAAATCATACTTTTAGTGAAGATATTATTGGCATTTGGGGCAGGACAATTCATGAGGTGGGAAATCCAATTACCTTGTACTTGACCCACTAAATACCAAGGATGCCTCCCTAGTCATGGTGACACCAACAAATGGATCCATCTCAAAATGCACTGCCCCCTACGAGGACAACTCTCTCAAGCTTCTAGAAATCAGCCTACCCACACCAGGATATGTATAGCCCTGCACTCGAAGCCCTCCTCCCGCCAAAGGATACTACGCTTTTGCCAAAGGGCCTGGGCTTTTCCTATAGGTAATATCATCTCTTCTATCCTCAAGCCGTCCTCTGTAAATGTATTGCTTTATGTGCAACACGATAATTTGATGGTGGTTTAATCTGATGCTGATTTAATGATACCCAATCTCTTTCTGTGCAGCAAGGCCTGGCATGATCCCGGGGAAGAAACAGTGTGTTCTTCTGAAAGGGGTGTGCAGAGACGGAGGGTGCACCTCCACAGATGATACCATTGGTGAATGCAATGATGAGAAAAAGTGTTGTAGAAAGTGGTGGATATTTTATCCCTACGCAACACCGGCTCCCAAAGCAAAATCTCCTTAGTGCGAACAAACTGTAAGCCCTTCGAACTCCAGAACACAGGGATGAGTTTTGTAGCTCCCTATTTAACCTGGCTTGTTTATCTCCCTTGACTGGAAATAAATGTCCTAAATCCACATGTACTCCTTCCTGGGGAACTTCTTCTCGATGTACATGCAAGCCTCTCAGGAGCTATAAGACCAAACTTCATGATAGAGGAATCTCATACCCTAAAGCTATTTATAGAACATTTCTTAAGAATGATAAAGATAGGGGCGCCTGGGTGGCTCAGTTGGTTAAGCATCCGACTTCAGCTCAGGTCATGATCTCATGGTTCGTGAGTTTGACCCCTGCGTCCGGCTCTGTGCTGACAGCTCAGAGCCTGGAGCCTTCTTCGGATTCTGTGTCTCCCTCTCTCTCTGCCCCTCCCTCGTCCCCGTCTCTCTCTCTCTCTTTCTCTCTCAAAAATAAATATTTAAACAATTATTTAAAAAAGAATGATAAAGTTAAGAAATTTAAATATGTAAAATAGTAAGGATACGAAATAGCAGGCAGGTAGTGTTTGATTATCTCAAGTGGATTATCAACCTTCCTCACACCACCTGATTCTGTACAAATACCATCTCATTACTGATAGAGACCTCCCTGAGTGATGGGGAGGAAGGTGTCCTAACCATGTGATCTTGCTGGCACTGCCCCCGGGAATTAGGCACACTGCACCAGCCAAGGCAATAGGGAACTGAGGCTGGCCTCCCCAGCCTGGCCAGACAGCGCTGGTGGAGTGGCACAGGACAAGTGCTCCCAGCCAGTAGGCTGTCTGCTCAGAGGAGCTGAGAATTCAGCGGGCCCTGATAGTTCTTTCCAGATTTCAACATCAGATAATTCCATCTTCTGGCTGGAATAATTCCCACCATAGTAACAATTCTGGATGATTTCTACTTTATGGCTAACAAACTAAAGGGCAAGGGACCAGGAATGTTACATGACATGAGTTCCACAAAGACGGAAACAATTACCCCACAAATAATTTTCAAGGCTTTCATTTCTGTTTTTTTATACATTAAAAAATTTTTTTAAATGTTTATTCATTTCTGAGAGACAGAGAGAGACAGAGCGTGAATGGGGGAGGGGCAGAGAGAGAGGGAGACACAGAATCTGAAGCGGGCTCCAGGCTCTGAGCTGTTAGCACAGAGCCCCACATGGGGCTCAAACTCACAAACCGTGAGAAAATGACCTGAGCCCAAGCCATCCATGGGTAAGCCATCCATGCAGCCCTTACATTTTTTAACGTTTATTTATTTTGAGAGAGAGAGAGCACAAACAGAGAGAAAGGGAGAAAGAGAACCCCAAGCAGGCCCCTCACTGACAGTGCATAGCCTGACATGGAGCTCAAACTCACAAACCTTGAGACCATGATCTGAGCCAAGATCAAGTGTCAGACACATAACTGACTGAGCCATCCAGGCTCTGAAGACTTTTCTTGACCATAAAGCCTATGGACAATCAGAGGAAGGTGGGTTATCCCTCTTAATATTCATTAGGATTTTTGTTTCTATTATCCACGTGGATATCAGTTGTCCACAGACCATAAATGTGTTGCATACAAAAGCCACCTTCCTCCCTGTCTGTGTGGACAGGATGCCACACTTCAGTCTCCTAACACCCTGTGTCTATGAGGGAAGATTCTGGAGTCAGGCATACTTAATTTAAACTGTGGTTCCCTTGCTTATCAGTCACATGACTCTGAACTATTTAACCTTCATTTGCCTTAAAATTCTTCTTCAATAAATGAGCAAAATAAACAATTTAACTTCTGGGCTCGTGTTAAGGACTGAATGAGATCGAGTACAAACAGCATGTGGGACACACAGGACGAAACCCAACGGAACCCAGCCACGAGCAGTTTCTCTTGTTACTAAAACACTGGAGGGGAAAGAAACCATCATGTGTAGTCAGACAGTCATGTTAGTATATTATTATATGAGACAGAGTTTACTAGTTTAAAATGAATAAAATGCCACAAAATACATTCAATATTGAAAGAATATATACGGCGGGGGGGTGGGGGTGGGGCATGATCTTACAGCTCCTGGGAGTTCAAGCTCCTCACTGGGGTCTGTGCTGACACCATGGAGCCTACTTGGGATTCTCTCTGCCTCTCTCTCTCAAAACAAATAATTAATTTTTTAAAAATTTAAAAAAAAGAATATATGGGAAAACAAAGATTTCTTTGACATTTCAGGAGAAACTATATGCGAAAAGTTATAGTTTATATTATAATTACCATTACTTTCTGATAGTCAAAGCTTTATTTGTTTAACAAATATGTCTGTTTACTCCTATGCAAACTGAAATTAAATAAGCAAGTCAGAGAAAAAAATTAAAAGAAAGTTTCACCATGACTGATAATGAAGCTGAAATACACACATTTCATTAGCATTAGACAATCCTTTCTAACGACATCACCGATTAAAATAAGTAACAATACCAAGGGGGAGGCAGTGAGATGACAAAGGAATCTAGAATTTTATTTTATTAATGGTGTGAAGGATGGTTAGCTTCTCTGATAAACGGTTTTTCTCAAAGCCTCAGTTCTCTGTTCTTTCTGGTCTTTAGATCACATAAAGAATTCAAAGGTTTCTTTTCAGCTCTTTATTATTACTTAAAATGCCTATTACACAGGCATATACATGCCTATGCACACAGTAACGCTTGGTTTCACACCTGGAAACACATACAAAATATCATTTGAAATTATTAGCCATAGAAAAATGCAATAAGCCATTACTGAAGCCAGTATATGATGTCAACAGTGTACTGACTGGAACATTAATGAAACTTCAGAGTGTCTCTTCTCCTTCGATTCAGAAGGACTCACAGGAACAGCCTATGCTCTTTGTCTCGGTTAGACCCAGTTGAGGCATCATTTGAAATGTGTGAGCAGGGACGTAGCATCACAACTGGATCCCACTCACAGTTCTAGCCAGATGCACCAGCAGAGTAGGAAGTGATCATCAGTCATTTCAGAGAGAACATACTAAAATTTCATTAAAATTCAAATATGTTTTCTGGAAGGGGTAATAATGATGGGCAATTATCCTTCACTAATATGCTTGTATATCTGATGCTGGTAGTTAGCTACTCCATTATTTCATAAGCGTTGGAAAGAGTCTTAAAGAATATCAGTAAAATATTAAAGAACATCAGTGAATTAAATCAGAAAGCCTTGAGTCTACACTCTAGAGCCAGCAGTATCCACCAGAACTTCCGATGATGATGGGAATTCTCTATTTCTGCATTGTCCACTAGCCACATGTGGTTATAGAGCATTTGAAAAGTGGCCAGTGACTGAGAAGATGACTTTTTATGTCAGTAAATCTTAAACAGCCACATGTGGCTAGTGACTCACATCACACAGCTTTAGAGCACTGAACTGGTGCACGGTGATACCTGGGCTCTGGACCATACTGAAGTCTGCCCGCACTCAAATCTCAGCTCCATTCCTACCAGTTGTGTGACGTGGGTAGGTTATATGACCCTTTGGTGCCTCAGTATCCTATTCTGGAAAAATAAGGACAATGATGGCATTTACTTCATTACTTGTTAGGAGGATCACATAAATTTGCATATAAAAAGCCCTTAGAGGAGTTGTCGCATTTATCATGAGGGCAATGCTCACCCATCCTGGGTGTTGGGGGGTGGGTGGGTGGTGAGAAAAGAAAGTGGAGGGGCAGTGGAGACCCCGGGGCATCTAGTTCCTTCCCAGTTTCATCCTAGAACTAGCCTTCCAATCCCTGAAACAGTTACGTTATTTTTTTTATGAGTTCAAAGAGCTCTATCTGCAAGGTGCCAGGAACGAAAATTTAGGACATGGCTTTCCACAACTAAAGTTACACTGGAGAAATATGTTCCTACACATTGAGGAAAAGTTTTAGAATTAAAAGAATCACAAGCCAAAATTTGTCAGCTCCCTCGTGAATCATCTGGAGACACTGTATTCCTAAGCTGCCTATATGACACCTGTGGGAAGAGAATGAAAGGAGTAAGTTTTAGGAGCTCCCCTGAAATAATAAGGGAATGTACAAAAGAAAAGCAACCTGTGTTGGCTGAAAGGACACAATCTCAAGGGCAGACTCAATCCCATGTGGGAGCAAACTGGAAAATCTCTGACTGAAATGAACTCATTTTCTCAGCCTAGTCTTCTCCACAGAGAATACACGACTGCAGATTAGAAATTCGGTTGTGTTGACAGGACTCCTATTCTAAACTCTGAGTAACCTGGGGGGATAAGAGGGCCTATAAATCTTTCCTCTTCATAGTGAATCCGTTTTATGATCACGTTTTCTTCTCGGCCAGACCTGCCATCAAGCCACTCAGAAGACAGAAATTTTGGGGGGGGGGGGACCAAAGAAGAGACTCAAAATTCATTTGGATAAGGGGGTGTCTTCTAGGGGTGTGAAGGTTTGTGCGCGTTTGTGTGTCAGTGTTGGTGCCTGGGGGTGTGGGACAGGGCATCTCAGGTAAGGAGAGATTTCACAAAGTACAACTTTGGTGAAATATTAGAACAACTGGCAATAACAATGCAATGAGCTACCTTTTCCAGGGAGGGGCAGAGAGAGGGAGAGAGAGAATCCCCAGAAAACTCCACACTGTCAGCGCAGAGCCTGACGCAGGGCTCGGTTCCATGAAATGTGAGATCACGACCTGAGTGGAGTCGGATGCTTAACTGACTGAGGTGCCCAGGCACCTCAACGTAACTTTTAAATAACCACCTTGATGACTAAATGTATATGTGTGCCTACTGGGCACTGAACAGCCTCTTCAAATCTCGGACACAGATTTCCTGCTCCACATTGAGCAGGTCTGTCACTGAAAGGAACCTTGGCCAGGTCTGATGTTGACACTATGAAGCACTTTGAACTAGCCATTCTTGCAGTGTCCAACAAACACTCAGCTTCTGCCTTTCCACTGAATTGCTTAAATATTTCATGGTACCCTTGGAACCGGCTGGGGAGCACGGGGATACCTCGTCACGCAGCTTGTGAACCACTACTGCTGTTGTTTTTTAAATGTCTTCCCTTTGCTCCAGATTATGACCATCCTGAGGACAGGAACTGTGTTTTATTTGCCGCTTGTCTATGCAGATTGCCACACTGTGGGTTGTTAAAAATTGCTGAGTCAATGGATGGTATGGGCTGAGCAGACAAGCGGCCATAATTTTTGGGTTTTACTGTTACAATAGATGACCCATGAAAACTTGCCTATTGCACTTCACTAATGACCCAGAGAAGGCCGTCACTGACTTGATGCAGAACAAGGAGGCTGAAAAGTGACACATTAGGAATGTGGACCAAGCCAGAAAAGGGAGTTTCTTAGTGCCTGGCCAGAGAGGAAACAATGACCACTGGAGACAGAATCATAGGGTTACTTCCTACCAGGCTTGGCCTGCACACAAAGAGCACATTCTCTGATCCCGTAAGGATCATACACTCGGTGGCAGAAAGGACTTCATCAGCAACACCAAACGTTCTTCTCAGAGTGATACTCCTCCCGAAAGCTGAGTGGGATATGCCGGGACCCCTCAGCCCAGGAGCTAGTTTCTTTCTAGGTGCCGAGAGTTCTGGAGAACTGTCTTCATGGTCGATCACATTCAGTCTACTGTTCAACACTGTTTAATGTTTTAAACAGCATTTCTTGAGTTATTTTCTGACAAATGTCACTGCTCTAAAAGATGTAAATAAATACGCTGTGATACACATTTGAGAGCCAGAGGACAGCAAAATCCAGCTCTTGAGAGAGTCACAATAAAAATCAGCCATTAGAAGATTAGAACTAATTCGGGACTTCTCAAAGTTTCTGATATATTCTTATATATATTAAATATGTATAATAAAATTACTATGATAATAAATTATTGTTGAATGCTTAATAGGTGCCAAGTTTGGAAAACTGTTTCTGTAAAAGGTCAGATAGTAAATATTTTAGGATTTGCCAGCCACATACAGGCTCTGTTGTGTATCTTTCTTTGTTTTTTTGTGTGCTTGTTTATTTGACATGAAAAAACAAATCTTAAATCTCTCAGGTTTAAAGTAGGTTTTTGGCTCCTGAGAAAATTCAGCAGCAAACAATAACAATTTTCTTTTTAAAATTTATTTTTTTCATCACAAAAATTTTTTTAATGTTTATTTATTTTTGAGAGAGAGAGAGAGAGAGAGAGAGACAGAGCACGAGCAGGGGAGGGGCAGAGAGAGAGGGAGACACAGAATCTGAAGCAGGTTCCAGGCTCTGAGCTGTCAGCACAGAACCTGACACTGGGCTTGAACTCATGAACCCTAAGTTCATGACCTGAGTTGAAGTTGGATGCTTAACCGACTGAGCCACCCAGGCGCCCCAAACAATACCAATTTTCTACTTATGTGGAACTTTCTTACATTCTTGTGGGAGAGAAAGACATTAAGCTAATGACCAACTAAGCCTATAATATACATATACACATATACACACACATATACACACATGTACACATACATATGTATATACGTATACACAACATGCACATACACACACACGCATACACAATTTGAGCTGACAAGAGTGGAGGGGTGTGACTTTACAGCCCCTGGCAGGAAAGGGGTTCTGAAAAGCTGTTGTGAGTGAGCCCTGCAGGACAGGGGTTGAGCTGCGCAAGTGTCTGGGGAAGAACATGAGTGGTCCTGGGGTGCTTCCATGTTTAAAGACTGAAAAGAGGGGCGCCTGGGTGGCGCAGTCGGTTAGGCGTCCGACTTCAGCCAGGTCACGATCTCGCGGTCCGTGAGTTCGAGCCCCGCGTCGGGCTCTGGGCTGACGGCTCGGAGCCTGGAGCCTGTTTCCGATTCTGTGTCTCCCTCTCTCTCTGCCCCTCCCCCGTTCATGCTCTGTCTCTGTCCCAAAAATAAATAAAAACGTTAAAAAAAAAATAAAAAAAAAAAATAAAAATAAAGACTGAAAAGAAGCTGATGCGGCTGGAATAGAGATGGTGAGGGGCTGAGTGGGAAACAGAGAGCTCAGCAGGGGAAAAGTGAAATCAGGCTTCACAGAACATAGTCAGAGCTCTGCATATTATTCTGACGGTCACGGGAAATGTGGGGGTGGATTTCGGCGGCACGGGACTCGCCCAACTGTGCTCCAAGAAGACCACTCTTGCCTCAGGGTGAGGAACAGACTGAGGGTGGTGAAATGGAACTGATTCAGAGAGACAACAGAAGCTGGCGACAGTGCAATGGGGGTGGAAATGGACTAGATTTATAATATATTCTGGAGCTCGAGGAGCGACGTTTTCCAAGTGATTGGAAGTGACCGGAAGAACTGTCGAGGCTGACTCTCAGGTCCGTTGGCCAGAGCAATGCATCCTCCAGGGGGATGGAGATGACGTGGACAAAACTGGCCTGCAGATGGGCAACCCTGTGTCAGGTGAGTTTAGCTCCAGATGTGTAATGACACACAACTGGGAAAATCAGGTGGGTCAACAGGTACTCAGGATTGCAATTGCGGTGAGGTCAGCGTTGAGATACACATTTGGGAAACAGCACTTAACTTAAAGACAGGGCACTGACAGATTCCTTCAGAGTCAGTAGAGACTAAATTCTGAGGCACTGCCCTGTGGGAGGGTCAGGGAGAGAAAGAGGAGAATTAGTTTACTGAGAAAAAAGAAAACTAGAGTGTGCTGAAGGCCAAGAAAGAAGTTTCAGAAAAGAAGCAGTGACTCTAGAATGTCTTTTTTTAATTTCCCTAAGAAACACCTGTTACCACCAAGTTACAAGTTGTCGTCACTTGCTAAGGCTGCTGTAACAGAGTACCACACACTCAGTGACCTCAGCAACAGAACTGTACTGCCTTCCAGTTCCGGAGACTAGAAGTCCAAGATCAAGGTGCCTGCAGGGACGCTTCCTTCTGAGGCCGTGAGGGAAAATGTGTTCTAGGTATCTCTCTCAGCTCTGGGAGGTCTGCTGGCATCTCTGGTGTTCTTGGCTTGGGGAAGCATCACCCCATCTTTGCCTTCCCATCATCAGGCATTCTTGTGTGTGTGTGTGTGTGTGTGTGTGTGTGTGTGTGTGTGTGTGTCTATGTGCAAACGTCTTCTCTTTAGACATATGCTGGTCATACTGGAATAGACACCCACCCTGTGACCTCTGTTAAGTACTTACAGCTGCAATGACCCTATTTCCAAATAAAGTTGCGTTCTAAAGTATCGGAGGTAAGCACCTTGACATGTGAATTTTGGAAAGATTCAATCTCTAACCCTACTTCTACATGTAATATGATTTGGGAATAGCTGGTTTGTGCATATTTAATAAAGCCAATGCTTGGAAAATATAGGATTAAAAACGTTTGCCATGATATTATAATTAAGATTTTTTAAATGTCTATTTATTTTTGAGAGGAGACACAGCACGAGTGGGGGAGGGGCAGAGAGAGAGGGAGACACAGAATCCGAAGCAGGCTCCAGGCTCTGACTGTCAGCACAGAGCCTGACGCAGGGCTTGAACCCATGAACCATGAGATCATGACCTGAGCCAAAATCGAGAGGCGGATGTTCAACTGACTGGGCCACTCAGGTGCCCACAATCTTTTTTTTGGTTTAAATCAAGTTTGGTTTAGTTCAGTCACATTGAAATTTCCTGAGATAGCAAACTATCAGATACTAATATTTCAATAATAAGGTACCTAGAACATTCTGGAATTTTTTTCTTATGAGTATAAATGGTTTGATTATTCATAATTGTGACGATATTCTTTATAACTGAGGAACTTCATATGTATCATGTGAGTACTAGTTATGTTTAAGGCGAGACTAGAGATAAATGTCAAAGGTTGAAAAGACAAGCTGGTTTTTTATAGCAATCTCTAGAAATGGCATTTTGAAATGAATACTTCATTTCTGTTTGGTTATTATAATCTCTTTCTTTCCCTTACAAATCAAATGCACTCGAAACCAAACAAGGATTCAATAAAGAACAGCTTTGGCTAACGTAGGCCCTATTGGATTTGAATAATTCAAACCAATCTGTTCCTTTTAAGTTATATTTAATTGGTACTCTGTCATTTTATTAAATTTTCAAGAAAACCTAAACAATTTTAAAAGCTTTTAAATATGACACAGTTTATCACAGAAGAAACACTTATTTTTTTTATTGTTTATTTTTATTTGTGTGTGTGTGTGTGTGTGTGTGTGTGTGTGTGAGAGAGAGAGAGAGAGAGAGAGCACACGCGGGCACACACAAGCGGTGGAGGGGGAGGGAGAGAGGGGGACTGAGGATCTGAATCAGGCTCTGCGCTGACAGCAGAGAGTCCCATGTGGAGCTTGAACTCATGAACCATGAGATCATGACCTGAGCCAAAGGCGAATGCTCAACCGAGCCAGCCCGGCGCCCCGGAGAGTATATTCTTTTAAATTCTTATGCTCATTAAACCCAGAAGGGGCACACAATTTGGGAAATAGTATGAGATGAAGAATAGGGGCCATGAGGCTGTGGGGGTGAAGCAACCTGTCGGTGTAGCCGGGCTCAGCACAGCAGACTCTGCCCCTCAATCCAGGAGGCTTGGCCAAACTCAGCCAGTCACAGTTCCTGCTCTCAAGAAAGGACAAGCAATGGAATCTTGTGGCTGCCAGACTTTTTCCACTTTTGACAATTCTGAGTTTCCAAGACAGCGAAAAGTTGTAGCTGTTTTGGCAGAATACATAGCATTTCGTAAAAGAATTGGAAATCTCTAATAATACGAAAAATAACAGGTTCAGATTGCATGCTAATGGAATTGAGAGATTTAAACATAAAACTGAGTAAGACACATCTAGTTTCCTTTTCCCATAAAACTAACACTTAATGTGATTCAAAACTGACCACCATGGGGCTCCTGGGTGGCTCAAATCAGTTGAGTGTCCAACTCTTGGTTTCGCCTCAGGTCACGATCTCACGGTTCATGGGATCGAGCCCTCCGTCAGGTTGACAGTGCAGAGCCTGCTTGGGATTCTCCCTCCCTCTCTCTCTTCTCCTTCTGCACTCTCTCTCTCTCTCAAAATAAATAAATAAACTTAAAAAAACTGACCACCTAAAGTAAAATACTAAAAATAAATTAGAAATGGGTATTTTAAATTCTAACAATGTATACAATTTAACATCAATAAATATAGTAAGTTGACAACCCCAAGTACTTGCTACAGGTTCATGACTCAGTTAATAGAAACCATTAGCACAATGTCCATATTATGTGAAGCAGTCCAAAACAATCTCTAAACCATAGTTCTTTGGTCAAGATTCAAAAAAAAGCAACAAGGGAG
The DNA here is from genome assembly GCF_028749965.1 of Puma concolor. Classification (NCBI taxonomy): domain Eukaryota; kingdom Metazoa; phylum Chordata; class Mammalia; order Carnivora; family Felidae; genus Puma; species Puma concolor. The sequence goes on from NC_141670.1 coordinate 7,246,183, forward strand.
GAAAAAATGTAATTGTTAACTTTACCTCCAACAGCTGTGCCAGTTTGTCGTAAACACATATGCACCCATCATATTTAGTCAAAACACTAAAGAAAAAGAAAGGCTTAGATTTCTCCCATGGTTTCATGAGCTTCTCAGACTGAATGAAAGTATTTTTATATGCCAACTCATTATTTAGGAACTCTATTAAAAGCCATCATTTTCTTACAGTAAGTATTAAAAGAAATAGGAAGTTTCAGGGGCACCTGGGTGGCTCAGTTGGTAAAGCGCCTGACTTTGGCTCAGGTCACGATCTCACGGTTCATGGGTTGGAGACCCACGTCGGGCTCTGTGCTGACAGCTCGGAGCCTGGAGTCTGCTTCAGATTCTGTGTCTCCCTCTCTCTCTGTCCCTCCCCTGTTTGCACTCTCTCTCTTTCTCCCTCCCCCGCCCTCTCTCAAGAATAAATAATTTTTAAAGAAATAGGAAGTTTCAAAAATATTTATTGTACTTTGTAGACAGATGGATTTGAGGGGTAAATGAGAATCATGTTGTTCTTCCCATGCTTACCTGGATCTAATTTCAGTCTCCCGAGAATGCTTCTAGTTAAAATCATATGAGCTCTTCCCAGGATCCCTGACTGGGAAAAAAAACCCTCACCCTGTTTCTATCTGAACTGTTTCTTAGTCCCTCACATCTGTGATTTTATTGAAAACCACCCAAAATCATTGGCGGAGCAAACAGGTGAGGGAAAAAACATAATAAACAAAGAATGAGATGAATAATTCTAGCTAAGTATGACAGAAAACCTACCGTATGGAAGGCAGTGTTCTAAGTGCTTTCTATGATTTAACTTTTTCTTTTTTCCTTCCAAAGACTCTATGTGGTAGACACTATGCTCGTTTCACAGATGGGAAAATGGAGAAAAAGATTGTAGAGCTACGTGGCCATGCTGGGCTTCAGATCCAGGTTCCTAAGGACTGCCACCCTGACTTAGGAGTACAGGGAAATGCTGTGGATAGCCCAGCCTGGAGACGGGTCAGAGAAGGCAGTCACAGCTCAAAGCGGAAACCTCAGACAAGACTCTTGGCTTCCTAATCTCCATGGGCTCCTGTGCAGCAGAGCACTATGTATCTTAAGTTTTCTAGGAACTCAACGAGCTTTCTCTAACAGCTTTTGCCAGAAGACCACCACCCAATTGCTAATAAAATGTTTGGTAAGAAAAAGTATAATTTAATTGCAACATGCCCAACATTTCACTTGAAACCCTTAAGCTCCTAGACAACAACATGTTTTGTTTCCCCAAGCATCGTGATCATTTAACAGATAAACTACTAGTTCTGAGAAAGAGCAAACAGAAAATCAAATCACATCTAGGGTGTTTTTTCTGTTTGTTTTGTTTTCTTTCTTTCTTTTTTTTAGTACAGCAGGATTTATTTCATTGTTCCAAGGCATGTCACTAAATGCCCAAGATATTCCCTAAGAGACTTCCATTTAAATTGCTTGATTTTTAAACAAAATTTTTTTTTTTTTGAGAGAGAGACACAGGGAGGTGGGGGGTGGGGAGAGAGAGGGAGAGAGAGAGGGAGAGGGAGAGGGAGAGGGAGAGGGAGGGAGAGGGAGAGAGAGAGAGAGAGAGAGAGAGAGAGAGAGAGAGAGAGAATCTCAAGCAGGCTCCACGATCACACAGAGCCCGACATGGGGCTCAATCCCACGACCCTAGGATCATGATCTGAGTCGAAATCAAGAGTCGGTTGCTCAACCAACCGAGCCACCATGGCACTCCTAAATTGCTTGATTTTTTAAAACAAATATAACCCACCCAAACTGTGAAGGAGTCACAGATCCCACCATTTAGTGTATTTACTCTATGGAGCCTGAGGAATTTGAGATTAACTGAGCAGTTTGCAGTTGTTGGGTAGGGGGTGAGGGGTAAGCAGGAAGACTGTTAAACTACAAATAAAAAGGTTTAACATATTTTTCAAAATTCTTGAGCATTAGAATGTAGGATTGCATACTCTGATGAATGGGATTAAAATGGTCTATAGAGTAGCTTGGAAATGAGTGAGCTGGAGTTTTTCACAGTGGAGTAGGCAGTTCTGATTCCACCCTCCTTCAGGGTAGAAAAGTCCCATAAACTCATCTCTATCTCCAGAGCATTGACACCAGGTAGAAACTGTGTATAGTAATTAAAATAAAGAGAAACAATTTTCAAAGTCTGGGCAAGGATCAAGCTGCAATAAAAATCACCAATGCTTGAAACACTCAAGTGCTAATGGGAGAATTTGCTTTTAATTCCCAGTTTAAGTGGGAATGCTGCCTAATAAGGAACAGATGAATGTTTTAATATTGCTAAGGGCTGACAAGAGGTTATACTCCAAAGTATTCCATAGTCTTCCTTCATGACTGTCACTCTTTACTTCCCCTCTGGCCCCAAATTCCTCAGTTTCACCCTCAGTAACCTTCCTATACACTCATCACTGCCCCACACCCCACCCTAATCCTTGTTCTCCTTCCCCAGAGTTGCTCAGTTATTCTAAGAAAAGGCTGAAAGCTGGGATCACATTGCCTGCAGGCCTAAGGAACTGGGTGGTCCATCATTACTAATCTAAATAAATGTTCTGAGGAAACTGATTAGTCGCCTCTGATGATGCTTCTCTGTATGAGTGCTATCCATGCTCATAACCCACCATGGCATCTTAGGTGTCCAGGTGGGCTTTGAGGGTGGGACAAAGATAGGATTGTCAGATCTGGTATCTAAAAATGTAGGGTGCCCAGTTAAAATGGATTTTAGATGAACAATAAATAATTTTAGCGTAAAAATTATACTATATATGTCTTCTGCAATATTTAGGACACAGTTACACTAAAAAAATTATTCATTATTTATCTGAAATTCAAACTGAACTGTGTGTCCTTTGTTTTATCTGGCAAAGAGTGGGTGTCTTTCAGTGCTTTTCAATTCCCCAAACAGACACAACTACCCGTTTCGCCAGCTCTTGTTGCTGGGGGTACAAGTCAGTGAAATGGTTTAATTGGAAAATTTCATAGCATACAAAACTCAGAATGTACCTTTCTTCCTTAACAAATATGTGCATCAAGTCAACTGAATGGCCTTTTTGTGAAGAAAAGCCTCGTTCTTGGCACTAAAGGTAGTCCCTGGACCAGCATCCACATCAGCACACTGGGGTGCTTATTAGAGAGGCAGAAGTTTTCATGGTTCCATGAAATTTTAAGGTTGTTTATTTCTATTTCTGTGAAAAATCCCATTGGCACTTTGATAGGGATTGCAATGAATCTATAGTCGGCTCTAAGTGGCATGAATGTGTTAACAATATTCTGAACAATCCATGAACATGGAACATCTTTCCATTTATTTGCAACTTCAGTTTCTTTCACTATGTTCCATAGATCTCAGTGCACAGGTCTTTCACTTCTTTGGGTAAATTCAGGCCTATTTATTTTATTATTTTCTATGCTATTGTAAATGGAATTATTTTCCTAACTTTCCTGTCAGATAGTTCATTATTAGTGTATAGAAACGTGACTAATTTTTGTATTTTGATTTTACACCCTACAACTTTACTGTTGATTTGCTAATTACTGTTTGCTTTGTTCAAACTGAATGAGTAAAACTGACTTACCACTTACCAGCAAGTTTGGTGTATTTGAAAACTAAAATAATTAGAATGTTATGGGAATTGTGTGGGAATATAAAGAGATAACAAAGGAACAGAATTTTAAGAATTTGGGGGTGCCTGGGTAGCTCAGTCAGTCAAGTGACTGACTCTTGATTTTGGCTCAGGTCATGGTCTCAGGGTCATGGGATTGAGCCCTGTGTCAGGCTCTGCACTGAGCATGGAGCCTGCTTGGGATTCTCTCTCCCTCTCTGTCTCTGCCCCTTCCTTCCTGTGCTTTCTCTCTTTCTCAAAACAAATTAATAAACATTAAAAAAATAATTTTAAAAATTCAAAAATGGCCAAAGTAATAGGTAAATTGTATACAAAGATAAAGTTGTATTTTGCAATCACTTAAAAAGGACACACTCTTCAACAAGTGATGTTTAAGCAGCTAGCTAACCACTTCCAGGACACCAAAACAAAATCCAACCAATCACACTTAGATGGCGAGTTAAGCTATAGAATTAAAACTCTAAAATTACTTGAAGAAAATGTGAACAATTAACCATAGAATCAATAAGAAAGGATTCTAAGGGCTTCAGAAGAAGGCTTTTCAGAATACTCAGTCCACGACACTGATGATTGAAATAGAAATAGATGTCCTCTTTTTTCAGAGCCTATAATTTTAATTTGTACAAACTATATTTGGTTCTGTTTTTCAAATAAGTCTTAAAAAAAAGTTGTAACATCCTCATCAAAAAAAGGCACCGTTTAAAACTGTTTATCTAGTATTATCTAGTATTAACTGTTTATCTAGTATCGAATATTATTAATAGTATTTAATACTAAGCCAGTATGATCTAGTTTATCTAGTATTTATCTAGTATTTGCACTTATTCAAGTCATGTTCTCATTGGGCTCCACTTAGAATGTATGTCAAGCATGCGGCGCCTGGGTGGCGCAGTCGGTTAAGCGTCCGACTTCAGCCAGGTCATGATCTCGCGGTCCGTGAGTTCGAGCTCCGCGTCAGGCTCTGGGCTGATGGCTCGGAGCCTGGAGCCTGTTTCCGATTCTGCCCCTCTCTCTCTGCCCCTCCCCCGTTCATGCTCTGTCTCTCTCTGTCCCAAAAATAAATAAACGTTGAAAAAAAAAAAAAAAAAGAATGTATGTCAAGCAGTGGCAGTTCAGTGACCAAATCGAAAAGTCATAAAACATCCTTATCGTTAGAATTTAAGGTTGTAATTTATGAACTATATTAGTTTCATAGTAATGCTACACTCAGTTACCATAAACAAGGTGGTTTAAAACAAAAAACGTATGATCTTAGAGTTCTGTGGGTTAGAAGTCCAACATGGGTCTCACTGGACTAATAATCAAGATGTTGACTAGAACCACATTCCTTCTGGAGGTTCAAGGGGAGAATCTGTCCTTGCCTTCTGCTTCTGAATACTACTGGCATTTGTTGGCTTCTGGCTCCCTCCTTACATCTTTCAAGCCAGCAATGGAAGATCCAGTCCTTCTCACATCGCAACTTTCTGACCTTCCTCCCTAGTTACATCTCCCTCTGACTGTCTTTTGCCTCCATTCCATTTTCCGCTTATAAGGACCCTTGTCATTACACTGGGCCCATCCGGATAATCCAGGATAATCCCCCTATTTTAAGGTCATCTAATTATCAACTTTAGTTCCATCTGAAACTTTAATTCCCCTTTCATTGTAACCAAACATTTACACAAGTTCCACAAAGTAAGGCATGAACATCTTCTGGGGGCCATTATTCTGCCCATCATCAGAGCCCTGATTTATACCCTCACTTTACAAAAGAAATGGACGCCCAGGGTGATTGTGCACTCGGATTACACATGTTAACACAAAGGCCTTTGATCTCTAACTCATTAATTAACATCTTTGTTGGCATTCCAGTGATCTCCTAGTGTGGTAGGTACTGTCAGAATATAAAATACTTAAATAAATCACAGTCCCTGACCTCAGAGGACTTATAAGCAACGTGTTCATGAAGCATGGAGTAGGGAGAAGAAAGAAGGAATTCTAAGCCAAAGAACATTTGTTACATCTTCACTTGACAACCAAGTAGGAGAGAATAAAATGCAACCCTTACTACTGTAATTAACAGTATAAGAGCAAACCAGCAAATGATGATTGTAGAAATATAGCACAATCATAAATTCTGGTGGCATGCTTATATAGCTATTAAGAGCAATGTATTCAGGCCTTAGAGCTCATTTCAACTTTTGATTGAGACTTTGAAATCAAGTAGTTATATGAAGTCTCAGTTTCCTCTTCAATAAAATTTGAGTATTACCTATTCGATAGGCTTTGCATGAAGAGTATGTATAAAGCTTAGAACATAATGTGGCTCCTATTAAGTGTCCAATAATTGCAGGACTTATTATCATTAAAAGTTGTAATTCAAGGAAGATTATACACCATAGAAACTCACCTCTGAGCTTATACTATAAAAAGAAAGTTTAAGAGAGTGAATAATTTCTAAAGTATCTTGATAACCTAAATTCACTTACATACAGAGAACCCAGCTGTGGCTTTAATTGCCTGATATTTACATCAATTCGATTAAAGACTCTGGAAATAAAAAAAGCATTTAGTTTTCCCTGAATGTCCACATCTATAAAAGAAAATTATAAGAATGATTTTATCAAGGAGAAGTAGATCTTTCCAGATGCTGATGGAGAACATCCTTACATACAGAATGGCCCTTGCTAGCAAATCGTATTAATAGAATAGAATCCTAAAAATGGAATATCTCCAAGTAATTTCCCATCCAAACATTAACCAAGCTCACACTTGATCCCAGAGTTTGTGTGTGTATATATGTGTCTATCAAGAAATAAACTTTTGTATTAAATAATAAACAGAAAATTAGAGTTTTGTGCCCACTGTTACTTTAACTTTTTCTTCCTGAAGGTTTATATTTGTAGAATTATTGCTCACATTTCATATACTATTCCTCACAAAACTATGCAGTGCAAGGATTTCATAGTACACTGTCAAGAAAACGATGTTAAGAGAATCGAGGAAATTGCTTGGTGTTGGTATGTTGGCTCTTTTCCCCACTGACATTTTTGTATAGTATTGCACTGCCTTGTTCTAAACACACTAGCATAGAACGTTTGCTATGTGGGTCAAAAACAATCTGCTTTCTTTGCATCCTATTAGAAAATGAAGCTGGCAAATTAAAAGACTCACTTGGGATAAGGCAGCTTTAAAATTATTGCCTAGGGGTGCCGGGGTGGCTCAGTCAGTTAAACGTCCAACTTAGGCTCAGGTCATGACCTCACGGTTCATGGGTTCAAGCCCTGCAACAGGCTCTGTGCTGACAGCATGCAGCCTGCTTTGGATTCTGTGTTTCCTTTGCCCCTCCCCAGCTTGTGCGTGCGCGCGTGAACTCTCTCTCTCTCTCTGTCTCTCTGTGTCTCTGTCAAAAATAAATAAACATTAAAAATAAAATATAAATAAAATAAAATAAATATTGCCTAATCCAAGACAAGTATGTTTTCAATATTGTGGCAGGCAAAACAATGCCCTCCCCCCAGAGATGTCCATGCTCTAATCCCCCAAACCTGTGCATATGTTAGGTGGGATTAAGGTTGCTAAATCAGCTGACCTTAAAATAGAGAAATTATCTCAGATTATTCAGGTGGGCCCCAAATAGTGACAACAGTCTATTTAAGAAGCAGGAGGCAGGAGAGTCCAGAGGACTGGTCAGAATGATCCAGTGTGAGCAAGATTTGACCCTTTCATCGCCAGCTTAGAAGACAGAGAAAGGGACCCGTGAGCCAAGGAACGTGGGTGACCTCCAGAAGGTGGAAAAGGTAAGGAAATGGATATTGCTCCAGAAGAAATGCAGCCCTGGTGATGTCTTGATTGTAGCCCAGGAGAACTCACGTTGGGCTTCTAACCTACAGAGAACTCTTAGACAATAGATTCACGTTGCTGTTAAGCCACTAAATTTGAGGCAATCTGTTGTGGCAACCATAGAAAACCAACACAAATATGAAACGACCAGCTCTGCTGTATTACGGTGGACCCGAGAGATGGGGAGACTCGATCCCGTTTGTCCAAGTCTTTCAGTGAACATTCATTTTCTGACTGGGGCTGGCAGATAAAATACAGGATGTCCAATGAAATATAAATGTCAATTATACAATGAATATACTGTTTTGGTACAAGAATGGGCAATATTTGGTACATGCCTATATGAAAAACTATCCATCCTATCTGAAGTTCAAATTTAACTGGGTGTCCTGTATTTTTATTTGCTAAATCTGGCCACCTTATTTCTAATCCAGATATGGGGGAAATTCCAGGAGTTACCGCTGGTCATCAGAACTGCTCCCTGCCAACCATGCTGAAACCCACGCCTTTTCAAAAAAAATTTTTTTAATGTTTGTTTATTTTTGAGAGAGAGAGAGAGAGAGAGAGAGAGAGAGCGCGCGCATGAGTGGGGATGGAGCAGAGAGAGAGAGAGAGACACACACACAGAATCTGAAGCAAGCTCTAGGCTCTGAGCTGTCAGCACAGAGCCCAATGTGGGGCTTGAACCCATGAACCCTGAGATCATGACCCAAGCCAAAGTCGGACACTTAACTGACTGAGCCACCCAGGCGCCCCTGAAACCCACTTCTTAAGCATTCTCCCCCTATATTTTGGGTCTAAGTTATCATGCACTGCCTGTCTTTCTCTAGGATAATAGGGTTGCCTGGTGTCCATCTCTAGACATGGTATTATTGTCACGAATTGCAGATAAAGGTCAGCAGATTTTTGCTAAATGTGATAGTCCTATAATCATCCGGAGTTTCATGTGCATTGTTCTCCTTGGATTTCACCCAAGTGTAATTTCTCCTCTGCCAAAATGCCGTGGTGACTATCCAAGCACTACTTAGAGAGCGATATTCAGGCTCTGACCCTGGGCGTAAATGTATTCCCTCTGCTTGTTTTAAATAATCTCATTTCCACAGCAGCTGTTGATTCTGCTTTGCTGAACTGTTCAGTAGATTGCGCAGGAATGCCATTAAATGTGAACAAATTAGCAGGCCTTCTCCCACAGCACTTTCATCCAGCTGTTAACTTACATTTTGAAAATCATGACTCATGCATAACTGTACATTTAGCAATCTAACATTTTCCAAAAGAATTACATAGCTCCTTTCAATGGGTTCTTACATTGCCGATGAACAGGTAAGAGCAGAGCATCTGTCTCTAGGTCAGAAAACATATTGTGGTGCAACTTCTATTCTCAGAGTATTGCAGCTGCTGGTTGGAATAACTTGTTCCTCATTCAGCAGGGTAAGGTGAGGAAGGTGGGATGTTAATTCTAGACAAGGTTTAGGGGTATAATTGTAAATTTATGTGAAACCAACATCTTTCCATTAATATACTTGGGTTTCACTCCACGAATTGTGTTTTTTTTTAATGATAGAAGATTTTCAATATAAATTCTTGTTATTTGTAACAAAATTATTTTTTAAAGATTCACGTTCCCAACCATGAATAATGTCCGTTCTAGTCATTGAAGTTTTGAATGATACCAGTTTTGTTGCCTTTTTAGAGATTTGGGAAATAATATACACAAATCTGGACAAAATTTTCATTTGGCACATGTACAACGTTTCACTGTATCGCCCAAGTAAGAGGTACCATTACACGGTACAATTATAATCCTCACTGTCTTTTCCTTTTGGATAAATGGCAAATCGCGGAAGTTCGGATACTATGGTAAGAGATAAAGCTCTTGAAACTGTAGAACCTCTTCAAAGTTATTTTACTTTGAAATACAGGTAAAGAACCAAGACCCCAAGAAGATAAAGATCTTGCCTAAGGACTTAAGGCGGGTGATAAAATACAAAATCAAAATGGAAACAATGCAGGTTGTACCGCAAGAGCAGAATCGTAAAAGGTGGAGAAATGAGGGTAGAAATGGCAATACCATCAGGATAATGTTATTGTGACTGATCCTAGCTATGAATTCCTGCCTAGGTTCTTCATAAAGAGAACACCATGCCACGTACAAGCAAAAACATCCTACAGATTCCAGACAAGGACCTGATCCAAAACCCAGATCTCCTGACTTTCTACCATACTGTGTAGAGATGCTGGCTTCCCATTCTTCCTGGCACGAGTGAACTGTAGATTCCCTATGACATCTTCATTTTCTTCTACCCTTCAGTGGGCTAGAAGGCCAAGTCTCTCTGATTATAACTCAAGGTAACTTTATTATCTGTGGGTTGTTTTTTTAATTAAATGTTCATCTAGACTAAGAGCTCCAGAGGGATGAGTTCCAAGTATACAGTATAATTAGAGGTTAATTGTTTTTGATGAATGAATTAAAGAATACTGTCCTAAGGGCGCCTGGGTAGCTCAGTCAGTTAAGGGTCCAACTCTTGATTTCTGCTCAAGTCACGATCTCATAGTTCCCGAGTCTGAGCCCCTTATCGGGTTCCATGTTGACAGTGCAGAGCCTGCTTGGGATTCTGTCTCTCTCCCTCTCTCTCTGACCCTCCCCTGTGGGCAAGCACACTCTCTCTCTCTTTCAAAATAAATAAATAAACTTAAAAAAAAAAAAAAAAAAAGAATACTGCCCCAGCTTTAGTATATAGACAGAAAGATCTATGCTGTCAGGCCAATCTCAATTTTGTACATGGATACTTACGAAAAGCCACTGCTATTTGGCAAATGTACTCATGAGGTTCTGGTAAGCATTACATTTTTAGGGAAAAGGGAAGCTGTGTTAACAGCAGCTTGTAAACTTCCATGAGGCCACCTTCTCTGGCTTCCTCGACGCTACTCAGAACGGGTCCTGAACACTGCACCAACAGCCTGAATATCTACATGCCATATATCCCGGTACGAATTGGGTACGGCAGGAAGTACTTTGTTACAAAATGTAAATAAAGTGCTTCTTTATTTTTATAATCAGTAAGCAATTTTGAATACAAATGTTAAATACTTAAAAAGACACGGTTTCTTCCAGGGCCAATTTACTAGCTGAAATAAAAAAATCAGTGTCTCCCATGAGGCAGAGTTTTCCTTTGCTGTTTCATGAAGTTTTTCCGGCTCTGCTTTGTACCAAGGAGAAACTCCGTTAATTTACATTCTTTATACACGGAGTAAAAAGCAGTAGTGTTCACAGTCACTGTGAAGTACGAAGCTTCATTGACTAAATTTTACATTCCTTTTTTTAAGTTTATTTCTTTATTTTGCAATAGAGAAGGGGGGTGGTGTGGAGAGAGAGGGAGGGAGAGAATCCCAAGCAGGCTCTGCACTGTCAGCACAGAGCCCAGCGTGGGACTCGAACCCACGAACCATGAGATCATGACCTGGGCCAAAATCAAGAGTCAGATACTTAACTGACTGAGCCACCCAGGCACCCTTAAATTTTATACTCTTAAGAACATCCCTTGTATTCATCATATCAGAAGGTAGGTGATTTATTTTAATATCTATAGTGTCTTTTATCATTTTTTTCATTTGGATAAACTTCAAATATCCACAAAAGTAGAGGGAACAGGACCATGAAATCCCACATATCCATCATCGCCTGACAACCCCCAGCCACTGTCAGCCACTGTTATCTCAGCTATGATTCCCTTTCCCCGACACAACTATTGTGAAGCAGGTATCAGAGATGACATTATTGGTAAAAATTTCAGTATGTATTTCTAAAAGGCAAGAACCCTTTGGTTAAGCCCCACTGCCATTCTGTCATCACATTACAACACCTAGCAGCAACCCTTCCCACCACCACACGGCCTCGGAAATGATTTTTACTGGTTCTTTGTTCAGGGCTTTGGACAAACGTTTTTTACCAGCCAGTTTGGTTCCAGGTGACGTGTGGCACATTGGGACATGTTATTAATTCGTTCATGGCGATTATGCATTCAGTGCCCAATATATGTTGGGGAGAGTTGGGGGTCCTTGGGACACGTGAGTAAGTAAAACAGACACAGCCCCTGCCTTGTTTGAGCTCGTACTGTAGGAGGATGAGACAGGACATAATTAATAAGAATAATGAAGGTGAACACACACATTTGATAAAGGTGCCAAGCACTTTGGGAGCGGAAGAAAAGACGACAGCTGGGTAAGAGTTATTTGGAAATCCTGGGCAGGGTCGTGGTTTTAAAAAGGGAATTGGGAGGAGGCCTGACTGGGCGGGGTGTTCTGTGAGCAAGACTGTAAAGGCGAGAAGAGAATTAACCACATAAGTATCCAGAGGACAAGTGTCTCAATCAGAAGCTGCTGACTGAAGTCTCTAGGACGGTATAAGCCTGGCATGTTCCAGAAACAACAAGAAGGCCCCAAAATGTAATATTACTCCATTAAAATAAGTGAAGACCCGAGTAAAAGAAAGTAGCTGCAAGAAAGCATAAAGAGAACAAACACAACACTCCGCTCCATGACCGTGATGAGCTCTATGTAGGAAATGGCCCTGATTTGACCACAACAGCTCCCCCATGCTCCTCAGGTGGTTATATGTCCCCAAACAGAGAGATCCCACAACCAGGACTTCATGTGCACAGGGCAAGATAGATAATCGCGAGAGAGATAATCACGAAGGTCACAGATAATCACGATGGCCCCATTCCCTGTCCCACAGGTGGGTTAGGCAGGGAATGGCGGCCAATGAGTCCAACCAATGAGACCTGCATGGAAGCATGGTAAGGGCTTCCCTTAATGGTTTCCTCCAATAATAAAAGGACACATGGAATGAAAAGCATTCTGATCATATCCCTTCCAATGGAAATATCAAAATGGTGACACTCTCACACACTGCTGGTAGAGGTATTAATTACTTCAATTTTGCCAAAAGAATACGACTAATCATTTTCATCATAATGCTATCATACTTAGAGCTAAATTTTATCTCTTACTATATATCGGGCACTGTGCAACATGTCTTACAATGTCTCATTTATTCGTTAAAACAACCCTACGAATTAGATATTATTTTCTTGAGAAATGAGGAAGATAAGCCTTAAGGTAGTTAAATGCTTTTCTCAGTTTCGCGTAGGCAGTACACTAGAAGAGGTTGTGAAATTCACAATGAAATTATTCTAAGGAAGTGATAAAAATAGACATAAAGGTACACACACAAAGATATGTATGTGCCAATTGTTTGGTATAATGTGAAATTTTGAGAGAGAGAACATACAAATCCCCACAGCACTGAGGAACCGTTTAACTAAATCAGGCTACATCTGAATAGAGGGCTGGGTAAGGCTTGGAGAAAAGATACCGGAGCAACATTACATTCAGGAAAAGATTCTTTTTTTTCTTTTTTTCTTCCTCCTTCCCTTCCTCCCTCCCTCCTTCCTTCCCTTCCTTCCTTCTTCCTTTCCTCCTTCCCTCCTGTCCTTCCTTCCTTCCTCCCTCCCTCCCTCCTTTCCCTTCCTTCCTCCTTTCCTTTCCTTTCCTTTCCTTTCCTTTCCTTTCCTTTCCTTTCCTTTCCTTTCCTTTCCTTTCCTTTCCTTTCCTTTCCTTCCTTCCTCCTTCCCTTCTTTCCTTCCTTCCTCCCTTCATTTTTTCCTTCCTTTTTTCCTTCCTTTTTTCCTTCCTTCCTTCCTTCCTTCCTTCCTTCCTTCCTTCCTCCCTCCCTCCCTCCCTCCCTCCCCTCCTTGAAGCACTATCCCACCAGACAGCCATCCCCAGATGAAGGCTGTCACAACAGTGGACCCCAGGGGAGCCAGAGCTGGAGCAGGCTCACCATCCCCACCTCTGGGTGAACAATTCAAAGCACTGCATCCCTCCTGGCACCATCCTCAATCTGCAAATTCTCCTATAGTTTCTTGGGGAGACGTCAGCCCCAACCTCTCAGCAGCACTGAATCCCTCTTTCAATATGGGTCGGCACTGATATTTCACGGCTGACCATGAGGAAATAAGTTGGCCAAAGACCACACTGGCATGGAGTGAGAATTCCAGGGAGAGCAGAGAGGATAAGCTAGTCCCGAAGGCCTCCCCACGTGGGCATCCAGGCTGCAGGCTCAGGCCAATAAAGCTTTCCTGGGAACCCCTCCCACACCAGGCTGAAAGGCGACTGAAGGCACAGTCTCTTGGGCCCCCTTCCAAAAGACTAGCAGCCCGATGCCACACCTACACCATCCCCAGAAGCCCAGCTGGGAGGGACAGAGGGAAGCAGAGAGGAAGGAAGAGAGCGTGTCAAACACCAGAGAAGTTTCAGGAAGCAAAGGGCCTAATCATGTCCTTAATTAAAGTGCAGCTCCTGAAAAGTCTCTTCTGAAATTGGACCAGCTCAATTACCGTCTTGTCCTGACAACCCCCTCCACCTTTCCTGGACCTCTTGCTCTATAGCCTCTCAAAAGTCCAGCCTTCTCCAAAGTGAGAGCCCAGGGAGGCATCTGCTGAAGACAAAGGAAAAACTGGCATCTTGACTTGAAAACACTTGAAAGTCTCAGCCTGTGCACCAAATACACAAATTTTGGACCCCCATGTTCATTCCCTACTGTGGTTGCTTCCTCTGTGGAGATCGGCAACTCTGAGCATCACTAGGGAGAGAGCGGGGCCACACTGGGGACAGCTGTGCCTGTAGAGACCTTGACAACTGACTTCAATGCCCAACTTCCGCGGGAGGTGAAGCGTTTGCCAAAATGCACCTGGCTAGTTCTCCACTAGTCTTACTAGGGGGAAGCCAGCTCTGTGGGTAATCTCACAGAGTATTTACATCTGCTCTTAGAATAAAGGATAAACTCTGATCTTCTAAAAATCGTTGCTTGCTTGTGCAGCATTTGATTTATACCTTTAATCATGTTTTACTGAATTGGTGTGTGTCTCCTCAAGGCACAGCAACTGGATGGGAGGCACAGTGTCCGGGTGGGGCCCCAGCATTGGGGTGTCCAGGCCCGGACGTGAACGCTCATAGAGGAGACCCAGGAGTTCACTCCATTGGGCTAATGACCAAGAACAAGTAAAATGCCACAAGCAAGCAAAGGTGTCTCATTTTAAGGGGCAAGTTCATATAGAGTCTTGACTTTTTGACTCAGCCCAGGACAGCCTTTGGGGACAGAGGTGCAGTAAGGTCCGTGGACTGAGACAGTGTTGTGGGTATTTTCACCCTGGTTCTCAGCCCAGGGTCCTATAGTTGCTTGAGCCATCAATGCCTGCAAGAGACAGGGGCAGAGTCCACAGGTCCCAGGGGCTGGGAGCAGGGAAGCCCAGGCTATTGGGTTGTCTGTGTGGACCTGCTTTGAAAGGGCAGAGATGGGTATTAATAGGGGGTCAGCTGTCCCCGGTCCTTCCCACCATGCATCCCAGTTTGTGGTGGGAAGTAGGTGAGTAGGGAGAAACCCTATGCGATTCTCAGTCTTAATCAGAGACCTGCTTGACAATGGTGCCCCGTCTTTCTGCTTTAAACCTCGGGGTTACTTCTCTGAAACACCTGCATAAAAATTAAAAGTCATACATGAAGGGTATGACTAATTATACACGTGTAATTTATAACCATATCTAAATGTATAGTGTAAACAAAATGACATGTTTGTAGAATTATAAAACGTTTACAATTATATAAAGCATTGATAATTATATACAATTTATATAAAATTTGACATAATTACATCAAATCTATAAGCTTGATATAGAAATATATTTGTGGATAATATCCTACATTAAAATAATACAAATGTTATATAAAACTATAAATATATGTTGTACATGTTAAATGTACATATATGTACGATATACGTACACATGTATATAGATATGTGATAACATATAAACAGCATATATAAATCTATATGTGGTGATGGATGTTAATTAGATTGATAATAAATATAAAATATATTCATGTGTATTCTATATACACTTTATACATTATAGCATAGTGTACCTTTTTATAAATTATAAATTTAAATATAATTTAATGCTAATAATTATGTATTATGTGTATACATAATTATATATTTTTATATGTGTACATTATATACTTACACTATTATGTAACATATCATTATATTTTGGGTATTTATATATTAATGTACACAGTGTGTATATGAGGTGTGCATATACTATAAGTGTATAAAGTTCTTTTTTTTTTTTTTAATTTTTTTTTCAACGTTTATTTATTTTTGGGACAGAGAGAGACAGAGCATGAACAGGGGAGGGGCAGAGAGAGAGGGAGACACAGAATCGGAAACAGGCTCCAGGCTCCGAGCCATCGGCCCAGAGCCTGACGCGGGGCTCGAACTCACGGACCGCGAGATCGTGACCTGGCTGAAGTCGGACGCTTAACCGACTGCGCCACCCAGGCGCCCCTATAAGTGTATAAAGTTCTATATACTGTGCCCAAATACATTGGAGAATACTGTCATACGTATGTGTGCAGCCTGTGCTCCACGCTTGTAGACAATATGTACCCTGGACTCTGTCCACGAGGCGCCACCAGGTGGTCCTGGCAGCTGCAGAGGGTCGTCGCGGACGGGGTCTTCCCCCAAAGCTGCACCCCGCGAGGCCAGGGCCGCTCCCCGCCACCCCGCACAGGCAGCGCCCCCCCTGCACCTGCACCCCCAGGACACGCAGGGTGGTGGACGCTGACCCCCGTGGCCCCGTCTACCTGACGCGGCGCCCTGCCCTCTGCCCCCGCAGCCCCGACGACACCCGCCCGGGGTCCCCGAGGTGAGTCAACCCTGCAAAGGAACCCCCACCCCCCCGCCGCGTCCTCGAGAGCTGCAGGGCTGCGGGGGCGCGGGAGGCGAGGGCCTACCTGGAGTGCTGGCGGCTCCACGCCACGTCCCCGCCGCGCGTCCTCCGTCCTGCGTCCTCCAGGGCCTCGCCCCTCGACGGGGAGCAGCTGGGCGCTGACCTTGGGCTGACCCCGGGCTGACCTGGGGCCAGGAGGCGAGGCTGGCCCAGGGCCCAGGCTGTGGCTCCCCGCCCACGCTCTGCCCCTCAGATGGCCCCAGCCTCTGGGGGGAGGGGGGGCCTCGCGGACGGAGAGAAGCCCCCCTGCTGCCTGAGGAGGGGCTCCCGGGCTCACCGGCCCTGCGCAGGCTGGTCCTGGGGACCCCCGGAATCTCCCCGCCCCCCGCCCCCCCCCACCCCATGCAGGTGCCAGGCGTCTCAGAGCGGCCTTGCGACGGCGCCACCGTGCGGTTGTCCCCGGGGCCGCACCTGCCGCACCTGGCGGCCGGGACCCTCCCGCCGGAACCCACGAGGCCTGCCCAGAGCAGTGTGACTGTAGCAACTGAAAGACCGCACTTGTCAAAAAAATAAAAAAATAATAAAATAAAAAAGACTGGGTGACTTAAACAGCAAATTTTTATTCCTCAATTCTGAGACTGGAAGCTGGGAAATCCAAGATCAAAGTGGGGCAGATCCTGTGTCTGGTAAGAGCCCACTTCTTGGTTTGCAGCCGCATCTCCTGGATGTAGCCTCACAGGCGGGAGAGGAGCGAGCTAGCTCGCTGGCCTCTTGCAAAAGCCCCAGTGCCGCTCCTGAGGGCCCCACCCTCGTGTCCTCATCACCCCAAAGGCCCCGCCTCCAAGTAACACGGCGCTGGGGATTCGATTTCAAGGCATTAATTTAGGGAGGACGGAAACACAAACAGTGAGTCCATAGCAGTGCCAAAGAAATAACACTGTGAATGCCTGCATTTAGGCACTGAGAGGAGGGAGGACATCGTCTGAGAAGGTGTAGCATATGCAGTCGTCTGGTGTCTCACCGTGGAGGAGAGAGGAGTGGAGCAAATGAGCCGGACACAGCCACCAGGGTAGAGTCAGGGAGGATGGGCGGGCCGTTGCCCGTGAGAACTAGGAAGCCATCGATACTTCTAGGAGCGAAGGGTTCCGTTAGTACCACAAGGCCGACTTCAAGATGTAATCAAAAGCTTACGCTGGCATTTCAAGACCTTTAGTGGTAAGTAAACGCAAGAAAGGAAAGGATGCGTCGCTCCCTGACTCCAAGAACACCCACAGAGCCGTCTTGAAGGCATGGTGGCAGTAGTCCCGACACGAATTGAACTAAGTGTGCTCTACATGCTGCCTCTGTGTTTTCTCCTCCCTTGGAATCTGGCTTCTGCCTTCAGGGCACTAATGGGACTCTCTGGAAAAGGTGTTTCTTTTTATTTCTGTGCCTGAGCTCTATGGAGTCATTTGAGCTACCTTGATACCCCAGATGGCCCTCTGGATTCTACGGACTAAAATCAGGCACATTTTCCAAGCAATATTTACCAAGCCAAATCTATCACTGACGGCAGAGAAATTATTTTCAGAATTTTTTTTTTATCTTGCTTTTGAATACAGGCTAAAGCCAGAGAAGCTCCGATAATAATGTGATTCACGTTCTATTGGGTTATAGCCTACATGTATCATTGGAGAGGTAACACGATTACTCTCTGATATGAAAGCTACTATTTTAAGTGGAGGCAGAGGACAGAGAAAAGTAGAATAGGTTTTCTTGCCTCATTTTGAAGGAAAAAATATTAATTTCTATAATTCAGTAGTCCCTTATTTTTGAAACCAGACGCATCAAGATTTACAAAAGCTGTATTTTATGAGGATCGATATATTACATTTTGTGAGCTATTAGTCTGATGGTGGTGATGGATGCTTTCACATTAACAGTATTGTGAGGGCACTCTAAAATTCTCACATAGATACTGGGGTAATTCTGGCCGACCCATAACCTTGGGAGGGAGGGCACTAGCCCATGACGGGAGCTGTGCTCTGCTTTCCTGGGAGCTCTGACTCACATGTAGCCTTGACCATCTACCACTAAGACCTTCTCCTGCTTCCTGCTTCCTTTCACCTGAACCACTCTCAATTGTAGCTCTCCTAAATCGTACAGACTCCCTGTCAGCCTCTAAATCATACAGATTCCCTGTCAGCCTCTACCTGTCAGGATACTAGGTGGGATATGTACAACGGATTATTAGCAACATTCCTAAAACTGTATCAAATTTTGTGCATAATTGCCCTGGAAAATTCCCCCAATTGTTGTCACTTGATTCTTGAGCCTGCAGTCAGTACTCTCCCCCTAAAATAGTGCACTTATAAAGCGTCTTGTAACACCTTTTGAAACACTAGTTAAAATTATTAAGGCATAGCTGATTGAGAGAACGCCCCTCCCCTCCCTATGCGTACGTAGAAATCATGTAAAAAAAATAACACCTAAAACTCAATACATGTCCTAGTTAAAAAGAAAAGAGAATTTTCTGAGTGTCAAAAGTGAAGAGAGAATTTTAAATCTGAGAACTGACACTACGTTATTAAGAGCATACACATTTAAGATCGGTAGCTCTCCCTGTTGAACTGATCCTTTCACTATTATAAAATGTCCTTGGTTTTTCCTTGGTAAAACTATGTGCTTAAAATTGACTCTGATGTTTAAATGGTCGCACCAGATTTCTTTTGTTGAGGTTTCTGCCGTCTGTCATGTTTGATCAGTTTACGTTCAATTTATCTGTGTCCTTACATGGTAAGCGTGTCTTCAAAAATGGCATGTAATTGGGTCTTGCTGTTCTGTTTTCTTTTTAATCCAGCCTGAAAATCTATCCTTTTATTTAGTGTATAGTCTGTGTGTAGTCAACTTAGTTTCTGATACAATTAGAGTTAATTCTACCGTCTTTCTCTTTGTTCTTTTATTCCCCTTTCTTGCCTTCATTTGCATCACTCAAGTATTCTCTTTGTTGCTCTATTTGATATGCTCTATTAGCTTTTATGAGAACATATATGTTATTATTTTAGTGATTAGGCGTCCATGACTCATTAGAGCCTACCTTAAATTAGAATTTTATCAACCTTCCTTAAGATACAATACGCCCCACATTTGGCTCTCTTTATTCTTCTGCCTTTTCCTTTGCTATTGTTCCATTTTTAACTACATCTCATAAAACCACAGGCATAGTTTTCAGCATAGGGATGACTGTTTCTCTGAGTGGTCTTGATGTTTTCCCAGTTTCCCACCCCAGTGTCCTTCATCTGTGACTACAGTCTTGTACTCTCCTTTGCAAGCATTTTGCGTCCACCTAAGTAATTTACATTAGTATTTCATACAGTGCTGTTCTGATGAAAACAAATGCTCTCAGCTTCTGTCGACCTGGAGAAATATTCTTTATTCTGCCCTTATTTTTGAAAGGTATTTTGTTGAGTGAAGACTTTTAGGTTGAGGAATTTTCCAAGACCAGTAGCCTATGGTCTCCCCCATTTCCTCTGTTTGGTGTAAAGGCAGCGGAAAGTCTTACCCCCCTCCCTTGACGTTATTATGCCCCGTTCACCTCTGGCGTTCAGCAGTCTGACTATGTATGATATGCCTGGATGTGTTTTCTTCGTTGTTATCCTGCCAAGAGTATGCTGAAATCCTTCAACCTGTGTGTTTGGGGAACTTGAGGGAAATCTTGGAAAACTTCCATAATTGGAGGAAAATTTTGTGAAAATTCATGCCACTTTCTTTCCAATATTGTCTCTGTTCCAGTTTCTCTGTCCCTCCTGCTGTCACTCCAATTACAGTTAGATGATGTGGCAGTCCTGCCTGTCTGCTTTACCCTGTAGTACTTCAGAAGGAAAAAAAATAACCACTGCGAGTTTTGATTTGTATCTAAAGGAAGTGACCCCTCTTTCATAGTGTCGTATCTTACAGCATAGCATACATTAGAAGACATTTCTGTAAATGAGGCAAGATCAACCCAACACTTATTCAGACCATTGGGAAAAGCAATACTACAAAGTCATGCATTTAGCAATACAATCTTGCGGGGCAACTGGGTGGCTCAGTCCGTTGGGCACCCGACTCTTGGTTTCCACTCAGGTCACGATCCCCGTATTGTGGGATCCAGCCCTGCGTTGCCTGCTGACTTCACTATGGAGCCTGCTTAAGATTCTCTTCCTCTCTCTCTCCCTCTCCCCACTCCCTCACTCATGCTCTCTCTCTCTCTAATTAAAAAAAAAAAAAAAAAGAAAGAAAGAAACACAGTCTTGCTGTATGATTCCTTCGGAGTCAGATGTGAAGGTGAAATTTCCAGTGTCTAATTTTGTCATTCTGAATGTAACATGCACATTAGAGGACCCACAGGCCACAGTTGTGTATGATATGGTTGCCTTTATAGCTGAGAAATTGCAAGTTTTCTGGGTGTTTCCTTCTTCCCTGTCTCACAAGCCTGACCTCATATGAGGGGCAGAAATTTTACTCTCTTGTTTCAAACTCAGGGAATGAGGCCAGCATCTGTGCTGCTCTGGAGAGACGCCATTACTTACTGCTCCAGAAGGTTCCTTCATGCAACTCCGCCCTTCCCAGGGCCTGTTACTTCACGTACACTGCCCTGTTCTCTTCTCCTGCTTTCCTCCAGCAACACTGTTGCACGTGTTCAGGAAAGCGAGAAATTCTTTCCCTCTGCAGCGGGCATCAGCACTTCTCCAGCGTGTGGTCTCACTCTTCAAATTGACTGAGCTTTTGTGGGTTAAATATATCGATGCCGACCATATTAAAAATTAAAGCTGAAATTTTGCTGAAAATATGTATTTATTAGTTAATTAAGGGGGCGCCAGGGTGGCTCGGTCAGTTAAGCATCCGACTTCAGCTCAGGTCATGATCTCACGGTTCATGAGTTCGAGTCCCATCTCGGGCTCTGTGCTGACAGCTCAGAGCCTGGAGCCTGCTGCGATTCTGTGTCTGCCTTGCTCTCTGCCCCTCCCTCACTTGCTCGCTCGCTCTCAGAAATAAATAAGCATGAAAAAAAATTTTTAAATATAGTGATGAACCTGTTGTATGTTAGCATAACTAACACTTTTATGAAAAATATACTTTCCAAAATTAGGAAAAATGGGACAAGAGTGGCATTGTTGTGTATTTTAGCAAAAATCTTCAATGCCTGGCTTAATAGAAGAGACTGGGCCTCTCAGAATAGGCTTTGGCATTCAGGTCTCCTGCGAGTTTACATGTGTGTTACCGCTGAAAGTTCATGGAATAAAAATCCTAAAGGGCCAATAAACGTATGAAAAATGTCCAGTCTCCACACTTATCAGAGAAATATCAATTTAATCCATAATTACATACCAACTTATTTCTGTCAGATTGGCAAAAGTTAAAAACTCTAACAACCCAAGCATGTGGAGAAAAGAATTCTTATCTGTTGCTGGGGCTTTTAATAAATACAATAGCTACTAAATTGGAATATTCTCACCACTTAATCACAGAAGAACGCTCTTGGCTTTGCATCTTAAAGTAACGATTGCTGGGGCGCCTGGGTGGCTCAGTCGGTTAAACATCTGACTTTGGCTCAGGTCACGATCTCACAGTTCATGGGTTCGAGTGCTGCATTGGGCTCTGTGCTGACAGTGCAGAGCCTGCTTCAGATCCTCTGTCCCCCTCTCTGCCCCTTTCCTGTTCATACTCCCTCTCTCTCTCTCTCTCTCTCAAAAATAAACATTAAAAATATTAAAAAATATTAAAGTAACCATTGCACATGTGCACAAGGGGACATGTGAACTAGTGCTCATTGTAACATTGTTCGTAAGAGAAAAAATTGGAAACCTAACCCTTTTTAAATAAAAGAATGGAAAATTATATCACGATATACTTATATAGGTATTATGTTACGAACATCAGAACAATATTATACGTAATGTTCTAACCGTGGTACGTTATGTACCAATTAATAGGACAAGTAGGGGTGCCTGGATGGCTCAGTCAGTTGAGTGTCCAGCTCTTGGTTTTGGCTCAGGTCGTGAGCCCAGGGTCATAGGGTTTGAGCCCCGTGTCAGGCTCCGTGCCGAGCCGTGGAGCCTGCTTGGGATTCTCTCTTTCTCTCCCTGTGCCCCTCTCCCCTGCTTGCACTGTCTCTCTCTAAAAGGAAAAAAAGAAAAAAAAAAAGGAAGAACAAAAGCTTTACAGCAACCTGAGTAACAACATTTATGGGTAATTCCATAAAGCTATGTGTTAACATGGCTATAACTTTAAAACAATGTCGATGGATAACAGAAACTATACAAACTTATGTACTGTGTGAAAAATACATGAATATGTATTAAGTATCTATTCGAACATTAATATGTGTAGGAATGCTGCAATTCTGTTTATGGTAGCAGTTAATTCTAAGGAGAGGAGAGGAGAGGGATTCATTCTGATTAAGACAAAAGAAAGAGATCTCCTCAACTGGTGTGTTATTTTTTTTTTAATGATAAATATCCCACATTATGCTTTGACAAATCTGGATGATGAGGGTATGTGTATTTTTGTGTGTGTGTGCGTGTGTGAGCACACGTGCGTGTTGTAAAGTAAGCTCTAAGCCCAGCATGTGGCTTGAACTCATGATCCTGAGATCAAGAGTTGCACAGTCTACAGACTGAGCCAGCCAGGTGCCCCTGAAGGCATGTGTGTTTCTTAGAGTTAGTTATATTTCTCTGTTATTTATTTATTTATGAGAGAGAGAGAGAGAGAGAGAGAGAGAGAAAGAGAAAGAGAAAGACAGAGCAAGAGCGGGCCAGTGGCAGAGAGAGGGAGACACAGAATCCGAAGCAGGCTCCAGGCTCTGAGCTGTCAGCACAGAGCCTGATGTGGGGCTCGAACCTATGGACTGCGAGATCGTGACCTGAGCCAAAGTCAGACGCTTAACCGACTGAGCCCTCCAGGCGCCCCTTCTCTCTCTATTTTAATGTACATACAAGTAAACGTAACATACAAAATTAAAATAATACGTCTAAAAATGTTAACAATCTCACTCCGAGATAAAACTAAGCTGTCACCCGCACTCAGTTGAGGAGTGTGCACGAATGCTGGTGGCCCAGGACTTCCCGGCCACCTCTCTGGTAGTGCTGTAGGGTACTCATGAGGCCCGCTGTGAGCCCCCGACCACCTGAGCCTTCTGTGGCCCAGGCTCTGGGAGTGCCACATCCCTGGATTTCAAGACTGAGCAGTGCAGGAGGACAAGCAACGTGTACAAGAGACACGGCCCAGGCCACCAGGCACAATGACACTGCTCGCCTGTCGCCTACATTATGACACGCCATGAGGAAGCCAGCGTATTCGAGGCACCCCGCCGGCAAAACCCTCCACTGGCACGGGGACAGAAATACAGCCAGTGAGCTGGTCCTCGATGCTTGTGGCTCTCAGGAAGCACCCGTATTCATTGTTGAGAGGGGACAGTGGCCTCTTCCCCAGCAAAGCTGGCTTCCAAGCTTTGGGGTAGAAGTCTGCATAACAGACATTCAGGGAAAACTGTCTCTTGATTTCTGCTGGATTCCACATATGTTCTATAAAAGCACAGTTTTACTGACCAACTAGAAACATGATAGAAGCAATTTCCTTCGAAAAATCGTTTAAATACAGTAAAAGTATTTTGAAAAAGACACAAAGGTACTCCAGCCCATGGACTCTCTAGGTACAACTGAGTTGAAACCATCTCTTCAAGGGCTTTGACGATTTTCAGGAAAAATGTCACCTTGAGGGGATTCTAGCAGATAGAATCCTGGTTCAGACTACTGAGTGGTCCCACCTCTGAGCATTAGTTCAGGAACCAGAATGACTTTCTCCTTTGGCCCCATCCCCAGATCAGCTTCCTGGCTGTGCCTGATGTGGAGGGGGGTGGGGGTGGGCAGCGGGGCAGAGCAGGGGTCAGGGGGTGGGAGCGAGACAGGGTAGGGGAAGTGGCAGCAGAGAAAAAGGTCATGTGGCACTTGGAACGTTCCTGGCACCTCCCGACCTAGCTGCTCTCCGCTGCACCTGCGAGCCCATTTGGGCTATCCGGGTGAGCCTCAGAACCAATCCTTACAGGTCATTACAGGTCACACCAGGTGACAGGCTCCTTGCTATCCAAGGGAGGGGCAATCTCTTTTTTTCCCCTTTTTCTTTTTTTCTCCACCCCCCCCCCCCCCGCCTCTCTCCCCGCACCTCACATCTCTGAGTTTCTGACAGCTTAACTTGACAGAACTCATGAATAAGAACACCAAGCAGATTACTTTGCATTTTCTTGTCACGGAACTGTTTGTGCAGTCTCTTGGGGAAAAAAAAAAGAACAAATTCCACAAAGGAGGAAGTTCATGCTTAGGAAGCTTTTTTTTGCAAACTCATTAAATTGATGGCTTTTGGAGAGGGATCAAGGAGAGAAGCCAAGATGGGGAAGAAAAAAAGAAAAGCAAAGAAAAAAGAAAGCATTCAGTGTAATCTGCTTTCCAGAATAAGGTTTTTACTATGTATGTTGGTCAATGGAAAACAATGGAAGACAAACCTTGGTGAAATGTACTAGCAATAAGTATTGAGCTAAAATTATAAGGTGCAGACAAGAAGGGAAGGAAGGGAGGGAGGGAGGAAAGAAAAAATCAAGTGAAATCGCACGTGGAATAGCTACATATGTATCATATATCCTTAAAAATACAAACTCTGCAACATATAAAACATGCCAAATACACAAAGGTAATGAGAACTATCAGCGCCATACTTTTGCATGTATCCTATTAACCATTGTGGTGAAGCAGGGCGGAGATGGGAAATTTAAGGAAGCGCTTGAAAATGTCAGAAGAATTTCATTCACAAGAGGCTTATTTCGGGTTACAAAGGCCTAAACCAGGAAGTAGCAAGGCTATTTATAAAGACATTCTCCTACACAGTAAATAACATAATAAAGAAAAGTGAGCTTTCTTCTGATTTTTGTAGAATGTGGGGTAAAACTGATCCCAGAATGTCCATTTCACTTCGTTTTTCATTGTATCTGGATATCAGCAGAAACTTAACGCATAAAGGACCACATCCGTAACCATCCCCGTGCGTGCACAGGTGTGCATTTTTCCTGGGGCACACATCAGGCAAACGCAGTGTGCAATGTTATTAAAAGTGCTCCATAGCGATGGGGTTGGGGAGCCACTAGATGTCAGCATCTGATCATTCTCTGGAAAAGACCCAGGCTGCCTTTTATTTCTCTCTGCGACAGACTTTCTGTTCAGCCATTTTCTCTATCCATAGAAAGAGTGGATGTGAAACTGTATGCCACTTAAAATAATCATATCACATGTAACAAAAGATCAGCAATTCTCCGGTGCAACTACTCTTCCAAAGATAAGTTTTATGACCTGTTAAGTAGTGCAGAGATATTAAGACAAATATCTTGATGTATGTGTGTGCAATATAGATACACACATATCAAGACATATATATACACACACACATATATATACACACAGATTGATATAGATATATAATGCACATTTCCATGATTTGAGAAGGAATTGATTAAAATATATTCTTAGCTCCTTAAGCTCTCCACAAGTGCCTCCCTCTTTTCAAGAGGATTTCATATGTTATATCAAGGGGAAGATGAAGACATGTGACCATTTCCTGCATTGTTACTCTAATTGTAGATTTAGCCCTTTCTACATTTTGTACCGTTATATTTGGATGTCTAACACCTTTGCAGAACTATTGTTTCTTTGAGGGCTAGGAGAATCTCATGCCCATCCTGTGTGCAGGGTAAAATGCGGTGAGTGGATCAATGTACAGATTAGTCACAAGAAAATAATTTTAAGAACAAGTCATCATGTCTCTTAAGCCAGACCATGAGTTTTGAAGAAGGCATGTTGGATAATATTTGTCACTGCATTTCCTCGGACTACAGGTATGAGGCATCTTCAAATAGCAACTAAGGAATTATGGTTTGCCTTTTTCTGTGTATCACTTTCTCCCAACACCTAACTTTGGAGAGAGGAAAGCCAGGGGGAGAGAGAGAGAGAGAGAGAGAGAACTACAAAGGATACAATCAAATGACACCTTCCGGAACCCTCTGCCTACAGTTGACAATGGGTATTATATAAAATCGATGTAAATGTGGTGTTGGATTTGGGGAAAAGAAGGGTGCAGATGGAAATGGGGAATTTTGACACTCGCTAAGGTCTTAAAGATCACTTAGCAATGGTTTCCTGTTGTGGCTACAGTTTGGGTGGATTTTCGTTCAGTCCTTGGGTAACACCATTCTTCCAATCCCAGTTTTAAAACAAGGCCTCCCCTTTTCCCTGAGAAACTGTAGCTACAGACTGAGATTGTAAAATCTATTCATTCATATCGATTCAGTGGAAGTCCGTAAGGCACTGTGCTAGGTTCTGGGGTGGGCGTGGGTTGGGTACGAAGATGTATTCAAAAGAGTCCCTGTTCCAAAGTTTAAAATGAATCATATAACTAAATTACAATATATTATGGTCTTAACGTTCCATAATTTATTAATACTTGAAACTCACATAGGACAATTAGGCAGAGGACATTGAATCCTCTTGCAAAAAAAAAAAAAAAAACCCTCATTAGTGCATTTAACATACAGAGAGATCAAATCTAACCAGCTTTTTTTAGATAAAGTAATTGAAATTTTTAGATAAAATGGCTTGCTGCAGGCTATGGAGTGAGATGAGATTACATAACCATCTTCACTAGCAAGTGGTGCTAGTCTGTCCTAGAATTCCTAAGTAGAATCTTGATTGGAAACAATAGCATCAATAGCATCAATAGCATCACTATTAATACGATGATGCGGTGGGATGACTCCTGGGCACCAAATATTTGGTGGAAGAGAATTTATTTCAGCTTATCCCAGAGGAGTATGTAAGATTTGCCCTTCCTTTCGCTTCAAATCTATTTACCCCCAATCCCCCCAGCTTTAGCTCTCTCCTCTCTGACTCTGTTCACTCTTTAGTAACTCAATCGAGGGATGCTGGAGAAAGAGATCAGGTCCGTCCACGTGCACCTGGAGACATTCTCGCCTTCCTGCTGGTGAGCCGAGCGCTGGCAGCAGCAGATTGTCACTCAGCCAGGGACCAGATGGAGTGACAGAATCCCCGCGTGCAGACAGCCCTGAGGAGCTGCGCAGGGACCGCATTCAGGAGCCATTTAGTCCTCAATCTGCCTTCACATCGTCTTTATGATTCTCTGAGAAATGTCTAGTTTCTTTAACTGAACGCTGAACTGAATGACCTCACCAACTTTTATCCTCATCAGACGATGACTCTGCCGTAAGAACAGCAATTCAGACTCCCAGGGATTGTAAGTGAAAGCCTAAAACAGACTCTGGTAGCTTGCATTTTATTCTTTATTTGTATGTATTTTTCAACATGATATTGACAGGATGTTGCGTACGACTTATTAGTGCTAATATCATGACGTCCGTTATTTAATAAAATTGAGATGAAAGACTGGTAAAAATAAGCCAAAGAAAATATTTGGGAAAATAGCCAGCTATTAATTTGAAGACAGATAACTCACCAATTCGTTACGGAGCAGGGAGAACCAACCATAGTGAGCAGGGACTCGTTTGAAGCTGGTAGAACCTGTCCCACTATTTATTTCACCTGCGACTCAAATACTCCCGGACAATTGCACGAAAAGGTATTTATAGGAAGAACTGATAACCTGTATGGCAGGAAAAATGCTTTCAGAGGTACAGATATAATTTCTTAAAATTGGTTATCCACTAAAAGTAAAAACATCCTACACCTGTTGAACTAGCTCACGGATGTCCAGTTTGTTTGTTTGTTTTTTAAATGTTTATTATTTTTGAGAGAGAGAGAGAGAGACAGAGACAGAGACCAAGCAGGGAAGGGGCAGAGAGAGAGGGAGGCACAGAATCCGAAGCAGGCTCCAGGCTCCGAGCTGTCAGCACAGACACGGGGCTCAAACCCACAGACCGCGAGATCATGACCTGAGCCATAGTCAGCCACCAACCGACTGAGCCACCCAGGCGCCCCTATGGATGTCCACTTTTATGTGGAGGTAGGGCCCCACAGAACCAGGGCGTGACAGCTCAAAGGAGTGGGCCGATCAATCTGTCACACGTAATGAATGAGTGACTACTATAAGGTCTTATCACAGATGGGCTTTCCCAGAGAGGAAAGCAAATAAACAACCAAAAAGAAAAAAAGTTTCCAAAATTACTCTCCTGTATCTTTATAATTTGAGCCTAATGATTAGTGTGTTATGTCTAAAGGAAATTGTAGGGATGAAACATAGCAGGGCAAGGGGACATCGTTGTCTGTGTTCTGTTCCCAGTGATTGTCTGTTCACAGGTGATTGTCCAGGCTGCTTGTGACAGCACAGGATGAATGAAGGAACAGTACTGTGCTGGGTTGAAGAGTGGCTCCCTACTATAGATGCCCCCCAAAGTCCATATTTTAGCCCTAATGCCCCATGTGACTGTATTGGCAATGAGGCCTGTAAGGAAATAATTAAAGTTAAGTGAGGTCATAAGGGTATAGCTCTGATCCTTATAAGGAGAGACAGCAGAGTATTCTCTCTGTCATGGAAAGACACCAGAATCTGGCGGTCATTTGCAGGAAGAGTCCACACCAGAGTCTGACGCTGCTGGTCTACCCAGAATCTGTGAATGTGATCTTATTTGGGAAAAGGGTCTTGACAAGTATAATTAAGGATCACAACAGGAGATTATCCTGGTTTAGGGTGGACAGTTCTAAAGACAACTGTCCTTAGAAGAGAAGGAAAGAGGACACACAGCAGAGAAGCTGAGGTAAAGAGGGAGACAGGGATTGGAGTGATGTGTCCACAGGCCAGTGAGTGAACACCAAGGATGGCTGGCAACCACCAAAAGCCAGGAGAGGGCATTGAATGGGTTCCTCCTCAGTCTCTAGAAGGAACCAACCCTCGTGATACCTTGGCTTCAGGGTTAAGGCTTCCAGAACTATGAGAAAATAAATTTCTATTGTTCTGAGCCACCAAACTTGTGGCAATTTGTGACAACAGCTTTAAGAAACTAATTCAAGTGCTCGGTCTTTAATCAACCTGTCATCTAGGCACTACTAAACACATTTCCTAATGAAAATTTGTTTGTGAACGTGACCAAAGGAATAAAGAAGGGCAGGAAAGTTCCAGGTGCTCTTTATGGTCAATTACTATGCTCCCATCTCTGGCCCTGGCAAACACTGAGTTTGATGCTCATTTGTTTTTGTGCTGAATAATATTCCATTGTCTAGATGGGCCACAGTTTCTTTATCCATTCACCTACTGAAGGACACCTTGGCCCTCACTTATCTTGGTTGCTTCCAAGTTTTGACCATTATGAACAAAACTCAAATACAAAATCAACTTTGTCTTGTCTCTTCTTCTTTCAGACCCTTCCCATTTTTGTTTTAGGAAATCCTCCTGACTCCACCTTAGCCACATATCCCAAATCTGGCCCCTTCACATGATTTCTATTGCTATTGCAATGGTCAGAATTATCATCATTCCTTGCCTGAACTAATCTAATAATCTGTGCCCCCTGCTAGAAAGTTATCTACAAAAAGGCTAGAACCTTAGTGTCTTTTCTACAGTGCTATATGCAAGCCTTAAAACAGTGCTTGGTGCACAAAAACTGTTCAATAAATGTTTTGTGAATGATGAATGGTAGCTAATACATAATTTTCATAGCTAAAATATGTTATGCCTACATTAAGCCAAGTTCTAATAGATGTATGGATCCGTACATTGTGTATATATACATACACACACACATGCACACAATTTACTGCTCACTAAAACTTTATGAGGTTGGTACTGTTATCTCCCCTGTCTTATAGATAGAGCAGCACGGACAATGATCTGAGTTTCTTTCCCCGTGTTCACCCCAACTGATACTGCTAATATGGTCAAACAAGATTGGTTAGCTGACCTTTTATACTCAGTCATCTCTTACTTACTCGATACAAAATCTACTATGATTGATGGCCTATCCTGAATCTCTCAGAGATTCTTACCACTTAAAGGGTTAACAGCCATCCAGGGGCAGCTGTGTCCATTTTCATCATCACAACTGAGAATAAATCCAACTGTTGGGACAAACATTTACAGAATTTTTATAGTACTGTTTTATACTGCCAGATGGGCAACATATATATATATCTTTACAATATATATATTTATTGTTCTATATCTGGGGACCCTCTCCTCTTCATAGAGACTTTCATTAACATAACTAAAGCTGAAATTTGTCATTGAATTCTTCTAATTAGAGATGTTTCTCTAAAGTTATAAAACAAAAATCAAGACATACACAAACTGAACAACAGTTTTCGTGGGCCATGCTTCTTATTAAACAAGTAAACAAGTAAACATATTTAAAATAAAAAAAAGTAAGCCAACATACTTTCAGAAAGCTAGTAGACAAATACCCTCTCATGACACACGGTCCAAGGCCAAAACAAAGCTCTACCAAATAAGAGAAACATCCAAATGCCTGTTTTTATGAACCAGAGACCTAATCACTTTCCTAGGTAATTTATTTACTGTCGCTCAGGAAAAATAGTTTATATCAGATGGTGGGCTTGCCCCGAAAGCATAACATCTGGGTTGGTTTTCATTCTTCAAGTAGCTGCTATAAAGTTCACTAAAGAAAATTAACAAGCCACAGTAAACATTCTCTCGAGCATAATTCTAATTGAAAATAATGAGATATGGGGCGCCTGGGTGGCTCAGTCAGTTAGGCGGCCGACTTCGGCTCAGGTCATGATCTCACAGTCCGTGAGTTCGAGCCCCGCGTCGGGCTCTGTGCTGACAGCTCAGAGCCTGGAGCCTTTTTCAGATTCTGTGTCTCCCTCTCTCTGCCCCTCCCCCGTTCATGCTCTGTCTCTCTCTGTCTCAAAAATAAATAAAGGTAAAAAAAAAAGAAAATAATGAGATACTAATAGAAATACAATGAAACAGTGTATTAACCTTCTATCTATGGGTTTGCATTCTCAAATCAGTTACAAAATTATATTACGGCAGGTCATTGGAAGTCACTAGAGTCTGTTACCTAGGATATAAATTCTAGAAAATAATTACAAAAAATGATGAAAAATGTCTCAGGACCTTTAAATCAAAAGGGTTATAGAAGTTTTAGATATAATGACAATACGGAAGAAAAAAAAATATATATATATGATCATAGAGGTTGAGCTCCCATAATAAAATCACCTGGAAAGAAGAGTGTGAGCCTATTTCAAAGTACAGGGTAGATACAGACCTACCGTGCCTTTGAGTTCTGACAGTGGCATCTTGAAATAAGAAGAATAAAAAAGGTTAAAAACACACACTTCCATTTAAAATTATGTTACACACACATCAGAAATATGCTAACTCATATTTCCATCAGAATTCACTCATCATCGCTGGAAATGTTCGTTTTGAGGTTTAGGCTATTTCTTTATAATGAAACATCTGAAATTATGAGACTCCCCTAAATACACAAGGGTTTCCATCCAAGACATAGGGCTTTTTCTATGCCTTTGTGATGTTTTTGAATCTAAGGGCTGAAATACGAAATACGAAATTTTTAAAAAGTAAAAATAAAGATAGACCCCCTGGTATACAATCACCTGAGATTAATACAACCAAATGAGGTTGTAATCATTTGCAAACTCTCTCACAGAATATTATTATTGAAAGTACCACACAATGAAGGAGTTCTTTCTTTCAAATACTGGTATTCTATTTTTATATAAAAAGTTTGCCATTTTAATAGGACTAATTTTAAAACATTGGTTTTACAAAAAGACTGTGATAGGAGGCCAACTGTTTTGTTTTCTAGCATAGGATTGTAAACACATAGATTCCCCTTTTTTTCGTGAACAAGATGGGAAAATGGTAAACTGCTAACATTATCATTTGGGCAGATGTCGATGAAAATACTTATAATATGAAACAGGCTGTCATCCGTTTAATATATTAGTTATATTGTGCCTTTAATTTTTTTTATTTTTTATTTTTACTGAGGGCTTCGTTTTCACTGTGAAGCATTCAGCCCAAAGTCCTGTAGAAATCCCAGAAAAAAAAGTATGATGTTCCCCACTTCAGCTACCTTCAGCTGATCATAACAGAAAGCCTGAGATACAGTCCAAGGTTGTTAAATAAATTATTGTTATGCTCTTGGGAAATTCACTTAATGTTTCTGACTCTATTTCTGTATAAATGAGAAATTAACAAATGATCTATACAGTCCTTTTCAGCCACCAAATCCTGATCAGGTTGACATAATTTCCTGTTTGAGATGTACAGTAATATAATGATGTCACCATCTCTCAGTTACCTCACACGGATTATTCTTCAAATCTTTACGAAATGGGTACCCTTTTTATCCCAAATTCAGTTTTACAGATGTGGAAACTGAAACAAAAAGAGACTACTACCTTCTCCGAGATCATAATGACAGAAACAAGACATGAACGCAGACAGCCGTTCTCAAGAATCGGCAGGTTTCTTCTCTTAATGTTGATTTTCTTTAATCTGATTTTTAATTGAGGTATCATCACGACACACAATGCACACAAAATGAAGTTCATGGATTTAGGTGTACAGGTTCATTCATTTTGACAAATGTGTGTGTGTTCACCTAACCACCATCCGAACCAAGATGCAGAGCACTTCCCTCAACAGCTTGTGGGGAGGTGAGGTGTCAGGGCATAGTCCACTGAGAACTGAATCCTGCCGACAGCAGTGGGGGTGAGTAAGCACGGAGGGGATCCCACCTAGGCAAGCCTTGAACTGATGACAGTCTTCTAAGGCACCCAGTGCCTTAAAGGGATGGTTCTAAGGTTGAGACCTGATTTGTCTCAGTTTTTAAGAGGATTATTTGGACTGCTGAGTTGAGCCAAGATTGTTGGAAAGGGAGGAACGGGGCAGAAGCCAGAATACCAGTCAGTAAGGTCTTCTGATAATCAAGGCAAGAAACAACGGTCTCTTGATTAGTGGAAGCCACGAAGGTCTTATTCTGGACACATTTGGAAGAGAGAGTCAAGAATGGAGTCTAGTATTTGGGTCCGAGGAAGCTGAAGTATGGACTTTCTTTCCTGAAGCAGAGAAGGTGCAGCTTATGGGGACAAGATCAGATCTGCAATTCGGCACCTGTTGAAATCTGAGGCGTCTATTAGCCTGGAGAGTAAATCGATATTCTTGGGATAAACGAGTCTGGATTTCAGAGGAAGATTCTGGACGGAGAAGATCAATTTCAAGCCATCAGTTTATAGGAGGCATTTCCAGCCATGAGATTAGAGGCTGTTTACTAAGAGACGGGGACATTAAGACAAGGACATTAAGAAAGACAGAGCCAGAGAGCTGGTAGGTAAACCACGAATGTGAGCCTCCTGAAATCCACTTGAGGAACACACATCAAATTGGAGGGATTGATCAACTGTGTCAAATGCCACTCACAAGTTGAGCAAGAAGAGGCCAATGGCTTGCAAGGTCCTAAGCAATCTGTCCTCTCATTCCCTCACTTAATTATTTTCCCTTTGTTCACCCATACTGGTTCCATTGCTATTTCCAGTAAGGATCTTTTCCCTACGATTCCATTTGCTCAGAATGTTCCTTCCCAGACAGCTACACGACCTACTCTCTCAACTCTTTTATGTCTTGACTCAAACGCTAGCTTTTTAGTAAGACTTCTGAAGGGTCTCCACCCCAGCCCAACCCTGTAACACTCTAAGCGGCTTACAGGATTTGTTATTTTCTGTGGCATCTCTCATCTCAAATATACATCTGAATTCTTTTTTATTAGTGTCTGTTTCCCTGCATCAGAGTATAAGTCACAAAAGACAAAGGTTTTTTATATTTTATGCACTGCTATATCCCAGTGACTAGAAGGATAACTGGCCATAGTGTAGGCTCAATAAATATTCAATAGAGAGTGAATGGATACTTAAGAACAGAGCATCGGATTTGATTTAGCAATCTAAATCTGGAGGACATTTGTCACCCTGACAAGACTAATTTCCATGGAGTGTTGTTTGCAAGGGACTGACAGTAAGGGAGTTAAGATAAAACGATAGGGGAGTAATAGGAGGTAATTGTACAGGTCTTTCAAAGAGATAAGCTGTAAAGGAGAACAGAGACAGAGGCTGGATGTAGATAGATGAGGAATCAAGAGAGGTGATTTGGTTTCTATTGTTATTGTTGTTTGCTTGCTTTCAGATCAGAATGAGCCATTAGAGAGTGAAAAATTGATGATTCAGGAGAGGTTGAAGAGAGGGAAAATTTGCTGGCGTGATGCCTACCCTTGAATAGGTACAGAAGATGGGATCTTCAATATACCAAGTGTGTTTGGCCTGAGAAATGAGTCATTCATTCACATTAAAAAGAGAAAAAGCAGATTATGCATATCAGTACAAACAAATTAATAGTGATGGAAATTAGGGACATGTTTTCCTGATTGTTTCTCATTTCTCTCTGAAACAGGAAGCAACTTCTAAACTCTGTGAATGGAAAGAAAGCGGTTGATAAGGAAGTTTGATAAAAGAAAGCTACGATATAGCAACCACCTAGGGAATGTAGAACAGTGAATGCTTAGCCCAGGAGTCAGCAAACTATGGCCTATGGCCTTCTGGCTAAATATGGGCAACTCTTTGTTTCCATAAACAAAGCTTTATTGGAGCACAGCTCTGACCATTTATTTACATATTCCAATTGCTTGTTCCTGCACTACACTGTCAAAGCTAGAAAGTTGCAACAAAGACCTCACGGCCACAAAACCTAAAATATTCATTATGTGGTCTTTTACTGAAAGTGTTGTCAACCCTTGTTCTAGAAAAAAAAAAAAATGGAGCCAATCTATTGACAGCTCTGAGGGCTCATTTAAACATGGGTGAGATTGGTCAGGCTGTGTTTCTCTTGATGTTTAGCTATGCAGGTTCAAAAGTGGACAGATGGATGAATTAAACCAAGGCTGGCATATTAGTGTGTGAGTTGAAGGAAAATAGAGGGTCAGAGGTGAGGAGGACTTGCCTAGGGAGGGATCCCAATGATGGACCATGTAATATAAGCAAGTGACGGAGAAGCCTGATGACATAAGGGGAGTGAGGTTTGTAAAACGAAGGAGGTCAATAAATAGATGGTCCTGAGGGGCTAAGTTAGCAGCAAAAGCAGCAAACAGAAGCTGGAAATGGAATGCATAAAATTTAAGATATACATGCTATGCAGTTATTGGAAATTGTTAAGTTCTAGAAATTGAGTACGTGGAGTGGGGGCAGGGGGCAAAACCATTGGAGGAGAGAAAGTAAGAACTGACCCTGTAACTGATTTGTCAGGGTGTCACTTTAATATCTGAAGTCTACACTTGGCTTAGCCGGGCACTTTTTATTGTTACTTCAAGCATTAAGTTTATACTTATTATATGACTCAATAGATATCCTACTCATGGAAATGTAGAAGGTACCTGATGATCTTGGATATTAGGGAGTGAAAATTAAGAAGTCAGGGGAAAAAAATTCTAAAATTAATTGTGCTGACTTGTATAAAGACCATACCTGTATGTTTACAATGTGGCTTTTATATCATTCGCATTTGTTACATTGCTGTCTCTAATCTACCAGGTGTAGTAGGGACTAGCTATGTCCAAGGGGGCTTTTTTGAAAAGTGTAATTATTTTAAGACCAGGAAGGCGTCATTCAGGAAGACTACTAGCCTGATAGCATTCAGTTCTCATGCAGGACATTGCTTTTTCTCTTGAAGACCCGACCCCACGGTTTGCACAAATGAAGCACCAAGAAAGACGAGGAATAGAGTAATCATTGTGAATATCGTGTACAGAGAGAAAAGCGAATGTAGCTTATAACCTGCAGGCTGGAGGACTATGGCAAGTTCAGAAAGAGGCAGCTCTTTCGGTTGCGTGAAAGTAATTCTGCTGCATTATTAAATCTTCCCTCTAAATGATGTCATACTTCCTCAAAATCCATTTCTTGTTCCTGAGAATCCTCTCCTTTCTATTGGAGGGGTAGGTCGGCATTGTGTCTTTCAGTTTGATCGAAGAGATTATACTGTATGCCTGCTTATGTGAGATTTCAAAGCAATTAACACATTTTGTATAGAGATTCATCAATGTCAGTGGTAAAAAACTGAAAAAAAGATCTAAAAAAAAACTCAAGAAACTTGCCAATTCTAAACGCTCATTGATAGATAGCACAGAAGTAGGTCATGAATTTTTTTATTTTATCACTAGATTTCTATTGGATCCTGTAACTGAGCCTTCTCTGCCATGTCAACTAACAAATGAATGTCAACATGGAGGTGTTTATTTGTGACACTTGTGCAAATCCTTCCGAGAAAAAAGTATCAGACTTTCTAGGCATGCTGAAAAAATCAATACAAGAAGTCTGGGGCTTACCTACAAGGTCCACATTTCAGAGGGGTTGACTCACAGAGTTGGAGCTGTCCTGGGATACCACCGTCCCCATCAGGGCGGCCCCCAAGAGACAGAAATAATTGTTGAAACAACAAAAAGGCAAATAGATTGCAACACTTTTTTTTTTTTTAAGCCAAACAGTGTTCCTGTTTCCTAATCAGAGCAGCAAAGTTGGGCAACTTCGTGGGATCAGCTCCTCTAGAGCCTGGACCTCAGCTTTTGGGGAAGGTGTGTTCCATTCTACAAGGCCAGAAGGGTGAGGGTGTTTGCTCAAGTATATCGAGTGGAGGGCACACAGTGCTGAAGAAAATAATAGCTGGGGCCGCAAATACTTTCCATATACATATTTTTAATTTTGTAGGCTGTTACTTGGACTGATCTTTGGTTTTTGTATTTTTTACTTTCCAAAAATTCCATTTCCCCACCCCCAGGCAATATATATCTTCCAACAACTCTGCTCTTTTCTTTCTCCCTCTTAGTCCAAGTATAATAGCAGAATTTTTTGCTTCTCTTCTCTTTCCTATTTTGTATCCTCCCATCGTCTACTTGCTTCATTTTGTTTGATGTTTCCTTCTCTAGGGGGTTCCACAGGTTAGAAATACAGTGGTCTAGGGGCACCTGGGTGCCTCAGTCGGTTAAGCATCTCACTGCTGATTTTGGCTCAGGTCATGATCTCATGGTTTGTGAGATCGAGCTCCGTGTCAGGCTCTGTGCTGCCAGTGTGCAGCCTGCGTGGGATTCTCTCTCTCTGTCTCTCTCTCTCTCTCTGTCTCTCTCAATAAATAAATGAACTTAAAAAAATACAGTGGTCTAGGTAAATTTTATTTCATTTCGGTATTATTTCATTTAATATTTTATTTCATTAATTCATTTAATAATGAATTTAACAATTCAACGTATTGCATTTTCTAAGTTCTTTCCAATATTCAGCTATGTTGGAATTTTGTGGAAAAGAGCAAAAGAATCTAAAATGATCAAACAGGTAAAACTTGCTTCTGTGAGAAAACACTCAAGGTGCGGGGGTTTTACTTAAGTCAGTAGGAAGGTCATATTTGAGCCAGTACATTGTAGGATTGCCTCCACGGGCTTCAAATGATCTGCTGTCTGAAAAGCTCACAGAACGTAAGAGTGTTTCTCAAGGTATGATAGTTCAATCAAGTTTCATCATGTTAAGCACACGTAAACTACTGAGTTACTTGGATGGAACATACTTTAAGATGATACCTTTCTGTTTCGTCTAAAAGGCAAAAATAAAAACCAAGACAACTTTACTTGACCTTTGGGTGAATAAATCAGAATCTGCCATTTCTAAGTTTTAACATCAAGAAGTAAACGGATTTCACCCAAGCCAAAGCTGGCCGACACACATTTTCTTCTCAAAGTGAGTAATTTCCTTGGTCTTCACATTAGCTTTATAAATTCCAAAGGGCTGATTTGTCAATTATAGTCCAATAAAGCTAGGAGATAAAAAATGCCCAAAGGGAAATTAAGGATAAATGTGTATTTTCACAAACAGAAATGGACTTCTAAGTTTTCAAAAAATATAATTATCTCACAATGATCAGTTTCTTTGAAAACCATTATTATGCGGGGCACCTGGGTGGCTCAGTAGGTTAAGCATTGGGCTTGGGCTCCAATCATGATCTCAAGGTTCGTGAGTTCAAACCCTACCTCGGACTCTGTGCTGACAGCATGGAGCCTGCTTTGGATCCTCTGCCTCTCTCTCTCTCAATCTCTCTCTCTCTCTTCCTCCCCAGCTTGTACTTTCTCTCTCTCAAAAACAAAC
Source organism: Puma concolor (assembly GCF_028749965.1). Lineage (NCBI taxonomy): Eukaryota > Metazoa > Chordata > Mammalia > Carnivora > Felidae > Puma > Puma concolor. The sequence goes on from NC_141670.1 coordinate 7,284,664, forward strand.
ATTGAAAAAAATAAAAATATTATTGCATAAAATTTTTGTTCATGCTGATAATCTTTAACATATAATTCTTTATTTTCTTCTTGCTATTTTAAGAATTTCATAAACCCTGAAAAGAATAAAAATTGTCATCTAATAAGATTTAGATACACGATTATTTTCTTATTGTCTTAAAAGTGACTATTTAAAACATAAGACATTTTGTCCAGATCTGCTTATAATTACCGTAGATACTTGTAATGTAAGTGCATGACATTTTCAAGTCGCCATTCATAATAATACATAAATAATTGAAGACTAATACAATTACTTAGGTCTTCTGAAAATTAAGATTTTTATTTGATCACTATCTTATTATTTTTAATTTGCCATCACTTCTAGTTTGGCCAGAAGAAGTTACAACCAAAACAAACAAAAAGCCTAGAAAATATATATATTTTTTCCATTTAATTGCTCTCACCTTGATAGTTTGAAGCGAACCAAGAAATCATTTTTCTTTCTGAATTGAATTAGCCTTTTTTGTGTCTCTATTAGTTTATGAAGGTCTAAAGAAAACACAAAACAATAGAAATTAGGCAAGGAAATAGTGGAAGTTGGGCATCGTTATCATTTGCTAAACCAAATGGCCTCCGAAATCTTTCCACCTTCGCCCTCTCCCCAACCCTCTGGCTTTTCTATGCTGTATGTCACGCAAAGAATTTTCAGTTCAAGGTTAGGTCAGCTCAACTGAGGTCATAAGCATCCTATGACGACAGTGTCCATTGCATCTGGAAAGAGGGTACACACAGAGGAGAGAGGAATAAACAAAACAAAGAAAAACACACACAAAAAACCACACTGCAGAAACTAATAATAAGTACACAAAGTACACAAGTGTATTTATTACATTTTGCAAGCACTTCGTTCTACATTTCAAAAACGCCACCATCGAGCTGTTGGCACATTTATGTACAAAACAGATTAATTGTAATGCCTGCTACAAAGCACTCTTTGTGAAAATACAAACTCTAATACCAGGAAAAAAAAAAGCCAAAAGCATCAACATCATTACATAAGTTTAAAAGACAGTTGTAAAAATCATCACAAACTGTTAAGACACAGAACTGAAACACTATAAGATAGAATTTTAAAGAAGCCCATTAATACTTTTGCTGAATATCTGTAATACTGCCTATATCAGAAAAAATGTTGAACCAGTAAGATAATCTACGTGTAAAAAAAAGAAAAGAAGCAAAACCCCAAATTAATTAAATTATACTACAGAATGCATAATCATGCCACAGATAACCCTAATAATACCCCTCTACCTACTACAAGAACTTGTGAAATTACGGATGATGCATGAGTGGTCATTGTACAAAGATTGTTTCACTCATAAATTTTATTAGAAATGCACTTACACTGAGAAAAGATTTCACAATGGTCAAATCAGTGCACAATACTACCTAATTTTTATACACTGACAAAAATGTCTTGTCAGGGCTACATCATTGTAAAAGACACTTTACAGCATTCTTGTAGCATTAGAAATAATCAAAAGAAGAGTCAAGGTTAAAACAAACACCAGTTTTGGTCCAGTAATACTGATTGCTTTTTTTTTTTTATTCATTTGATATAGGTACTTCTTATAAATGATTATGAATGAACATTTGGTTAAAATGACTTCAAATAAAAACACAGATATATCACTACACTCGGGAGGGATACATTCTATAGTGGCCGCTGACCACGCTTTAAAAAACGCTACAGGTAAACCAACATAGATCGGAAGGCTGCAAGCAAAACTATTATATTAATGGAAGCCTTTTCAAATATATCATATACATCGGAGGGATAGTTTACAGAGGTGCAATCCGTTAAAACATTTTAAAGTAGGTAAAACAACTTCCGAGGGGTTAGTGTGCTTATTTTTAATATACCACCTTCATAAAGGTAATTAATGTTCCACATTAGCATATTAAAAGTTCCAATCCAGCCACAGCTTAAATCACAAAGAGGTCATTCTTCAATAGTTCACAGTAGTCATTTCCATTAAAATTGTCTCTATACTAAACTTGAAAAGGTAAGTCTGGTGTCACAATCTTAAAAAGGCAGCTAGCCATGCATTAGCGTCACTGTTTCTACGTGCTCACAACAGAAACATGAGTAATCAGAGAGAAATACCTTTTAAGTACATCAAGAAAAAAATACAATGTTAACAAAGATAAGAAGCACTTTTTTTTTTTTTTTATTCCTACTCTTACAAATTTAGAAATTGCACCTTAGATTGATGAGAACATGAACCAGGGCCTGTCGTGACGTGGTCCCGGACCTCCAGACAGGATTTCCATATTACAAGAAGAGTCATCATGGTACCATCTGTCTAGTGTTCATAATGTACAGTGGTCCCTTTGAAGGTTACCTGTAGTTAAACTAGTTACCGAAATCAAAACTAAAAAGTATAAAAAGCTATTTTTCTTCTCAAAACATAAGAAATAATGCAAAAGGTGTTATGTATTAACACATGGGGAGTGGTTAAAAATCAAAGACATCTCTGCATGTGACAATGTTAGTATCTTCAATCTTACGCAATTATTAAGTGAGTTTGAGAAACTGAAAAAAGGAAAAGGCTGGATAGGAGCTTGTAGAAGAGATCTGATCACACCAATTTAACAAATTAGGAAACCAGGTGCTCAACAACAAAGGATTGTGTTCAGGTGATTCATAAGTCACCCTACATATCATTGATGAGAAGCACTTCTGTATTTTATTTTTCAAAAGGTTGGATGGTTGGATGGCCCTTAGTTAAACACCAATGCATCTGAATGGCAGAAAGGACTGGAAGGGCTTATTTATGTGTATGCGTTGAGTCGCTCTTTGGAGCGAGTAGAGTGGATGTCATGAAGCTCTTGCTCCTCCTTGGACTTGATGTCCTCATATTTCTGCATCCGGCAGGCATCTTTCACGTAAGCCCAGTTGGCAGACAGAACCATAAGGTAGTGGACCTAATCAAAGACAGAAATAATTTATACTGGAAGGCTGTTCAGTGTCTTCAACGCACCTTGCTACCAGGGAAGAAATATTCAAGTTACAGACTTATATAGAATATGTTTGCTCATAAAACAGAAGCAAAATTTCTGTGGTGACAGAATCAATAATTATATTATCCCTGCTCGTGTGTCCAACTGTATGACAGTATTTTCTCAGCTCCCTTTTTTTCAGTATCTCTTTTTTTTTTTTTTTTTCAATTCTGGAGTATCCAAGGTTGATTCTTAATCTTTCTGTGATATTTCCTGTCCATTCTGTCCTCATTTACCCAAACGGAAAGATTATACATTTCATGTTCGTGTACCTACGTTTTCCAATCCGTAACAGAAAATAGTCACTTACACAGTTTGAGTCTAGACAACTTTGAATTAATGGGAGGATATATTATTGCCTGCTATGCAACAGAAAAAGGGACCATGGAACCCCCAAGATAAACCTGTGGATTGAATTATCAAGTTAACTTTCCATATGCTGAATTTTGTAGTTTCCCTTAGACTGTATACTACAAGAGAGCAAGCATTGGGTCCCATGGGTTTTGTATGCTTTCATTCACAACAGAGCGCCATGTTCTAAAAGAAACTCCTGATCTGTCTCGAGTAATGAAGTTACTCAAGTAATGAAGGTCCTGATTTGACCTGAATGGACTCAGCTAGGAGATTACCTGTTTGTTTTTCCTTCTTTCCCTCACTCTTGGGCCATAGGGGAGGGCAGGCAGTTTTCCAAATGATGGATTTCAATGGATGAATATGAAAGAGAAACTGAGTTGCTCATGCTTTACTTGATCTAAATTTTAAAGGGTAGGCAATATTTTACCCATAGTTTAGTAAAATGGAACACTAAAATTTTGATTAGCCAGGAGTACGCCGAAAGACAGCAGGTAGGTTGGTTTTAGCAAAGTGCAGACATAAAAAATACAAAGTCAGTTCTAAATGGGCACTATTGCAGTAGGTTAAGGTAGTCAATAGGCAATAGAAAAAAAAATGACTTTTGACACAGCAATATGGGAAAAGATGCACACCAATAAGAAGTTCCAGAATGTTCTATTTCCTCTGAAAGTTTGCATTTTGTTTAGTGGAAATTGTAAGCCACATGCAAGAAACAGCAGTGGGTTCTATCTTTTTACTCTGTGTCACTTTCATAGTGAAAAGCTTCATCAGTACATACATGTAGACTGAACAGTTTCTATACATAACCAAATTCATGTGGCACTCTGCTGTTGTTGCTGTGAAAATATCAAGGGCTGTGCAGAGTGTTTAGCAAGAAGCAAGTACTTAATATATGTTTCACATGAATAAGTATATTTTTAGATGTACGAAAAATTTCCTTTTGAAGTCTGAGAAAATATGGCCCCTAAATTATTATCAAATATGTATGAGTGAAATACTCAAAAGAGCTTGAGTCATTCAGGTTCAGAAACTGACACTTTTCAGTAGGTCTTTAGACATTCCCTCTCATCTTAGGAGAACACACACTCCAGGCTTGTTACTGTCCCTCGGGAGGTGAGCAGCGGTCCCTGGACCTAGTGCAAGGCCACGTGAACCACATCTGCTAATATCTACCTTTCTAACATCTCTGAAAAATAATGGAGTGGATCACGTGTTAGTTTTTGTACAAATCCTCATGATCTTTGCCTTAAATCCTGGATGATGTTTTAAGTATTTTGGTAGAGAAGAATTTATCTCCATCTTCTCATCTCTAAAGTGGAAATAATGACAGCGGTATACTTTGAGTGTTGCAAGAGTTCGGGATGAAGTTAATGACCGTTGCTATATTACGACTACTGAATGTATTCGTGGATTTAAGCATTTGACAGTGCTTTCAATAGAGTGAGTTTAAAGAAATATTAGCTGATAACGGTATTATTGGTAACAGTGTTAGTACCGGGAACAGAAGCCGTAATTATTGTTATAGGATCCCTGTCTCCTACAACCTAAACTATTATCAGAGCTAATAAATTGGAAATATGTACTGATGTCAATCAATAGTTAGGTGTTATGTATTTCTTAAGGAACTTATGCTTGGCATATATTTAGGTACCCAAAAGGATGCTTAGTACTTAAAACATAATATCCTAAATACTTGCAGCTTGATATAAAGTTTATATATAACTTAATGCCTAAATTCCTGCGAAGCACAGATTCCTTAAGAAATACATAATACCTAAATATCTATAATCATGAGATGTTTTTGATAATAGATTCATTTCAGAGTAAGCATTTTTAGGGAAATTTAAATAACACTATTCATTTAGACAGGTACTTTTCACCTACGTATGCCTAAAAGGCACGCATTTTTGCACAGAATTTTTCACACACACAGGTAGCAAATGCAAACAAATGCCCTATTACATACCTCCTTTCCAAAAGTGCTTTGGTAGACCTCTAATACATGACTGGATACTCGAATGTGCACAAGTCCCTAATAATCATCCGTCGCACAGGAATGTGTGTACGAACAGATGTTTCCTCTTATCCCACGGCCAGGCTGGGTGTCGCCTGGGACCATGAGTGTTTGGAACGTCACTGCCCAGAACATGTAATGCTTCCCCAGGGCATATTTAAGCACTGATTTTAGGCTGAGAATATAAAACCTTTGCTAACTGTTTCATTCTGATCCCTCCAATTAATTAGCCAATATGATCTTATTAAGCACCTCATATTCTGAAATAAAATTCCTATGTACAGGTTGATATACTCAATCTAAAATGTTGAACAATTAGTATGATATGAAATTAAAATGTCTGAAAACTCACTTTAGCACTGACAGTCATTTTTTGTTATTTTTAAAAATAATTTTTAGCAAAGCAGAATCAGATCTCAATACATAAGTGTTCATAAAGTCATTAAAAATAACTAGTCTGGAAATGGCTCATTAGCTCCTTAGCACTGATTATTCTTCGTTTTATTCTTTTTTAAAAAATATTTATTTTTGGGAAAGTGAAAGCGGCAAAAGGGCACAGAGAGGGGGACAGAGGATCCGACGCTGGCTCTGCACTGACAGTCTGACAGCAGTAAACCCGATGCGGGGCTTGATCTCACAAACCACGAGATCATGAACTGAGCTGAAGTTGGACGCTCAACCGACTGAGCCACCCAGGTGCCCCATTCCTAGTTTTATTCTTTGACAAGAGATAAAACACTCTCATTTAAAAAATATTTTATTATTTTTACACTTATTTGTTTTTGAGAGACAGAGAGAGACAGAGCACAAGTGGGGGAGGGGCAGAGAGAGAAGGATACACAGAATTCAAAGCAGGCTCCAGGCTCCGAGCTGTCAGCACAGAGCCTGACGCAGGGCTCGAACCCACACACCGTGGGATCATGACCTGAGCCGAAGTTGGACGCTCAAACGACTGAGCCACCCAGGCACCCCGAAAAAATTTTTTTAATGTTTATTTATTTTTGAGAGAGAGACACAGTGTGAGTGAGGGAGAGGCAGAGAGAGAGAGGGGGACACAGAATCCGAAGCAGGCTCCAGGCCCTGAGCTGTCAGCACAGAGCCGACACAGGGCTCGAACTCACGAACTGTGAGATCATGATCCGAGGCGAAGTTGGACGCTTAACCAACTGAGCCACCCAGGCACCCCGAAACACTCTCATTTTTAAAAAAGGGTTCCTTTTGCCAACACATGAGAACCTATGTTGGCACCAAATTAATTCATTTTTTGCATATCGCATTGGTTATATTTGTGAGGTTACTGGGAACCTTCTGGAGTTCTATACTACTTTATTTTTGGACTATGATTTTGTATACAAGGATGCAGAAATAAGGACTGAAGGGCTTGGCTGCAAAACTATTACCGAGGCTCCAAGTATCTGCCCACTGTTGGTATCTACTAGTCCGGTGAGCAAACCGGCTGTCACAGTGAGGTACGAAGTGTGGGCATCTGGAACACGGCAGATCCACCAAACTCTGCGTGAGCCTCACTTTAAAAACTTGTGATTAATATTTCTGGACAAAATTAGATGTGAAAGAAATGACAGTAAAACTACCGAGGTCTGTGTTAAGAAGAATAAATTAATTCTTTTTTCATAAGTGACTCAATGTGGCTTTTTCATGTTCTTAAATAAGGAGGAGAAAAGGATAATGTAAGTCAAGCAATTGATTAGGGGACTTAGAATTCACACTGATAAATACCTCTATGATACAGACAGGATTTTCTTTCCTTTTTTTTTTTTTTTACATGTATTTATTTTTGAGAGACACAGAGAGAGAGAGAGACAGAGAGACAGAGCGTGAGCAGGGGAGGGGAAGAGAGAGAGGGAGACACAGAATCTGAAGCAGGCTGTAGGCTCCGAGCTGTCAGCACAGAGCCCGACGCGGGGCTCAAACCCACCAACTCGGAGATCCATGACCGGAGCCAAAGTCGGAGGCTTAACTGACTGAGCCACGTAGGCACCCCACAGAGAGGATTTTCTATGTTAAACAGTAACCTAATATCTGCAACGCTAATGAATTTACTTATTTTTGTTAATGTTGCCAATATTACTGAGTGTTTGGATCCTTAAACTGCTGGCCAAATACTATCCCAATAGTAACGACAATACTTTTTCAGGTGAAGCCTTGTTTTTCACTTATTTATGGGCCCATTGTTTCTCCCTCCCCCCCCCCCCCCCCCGCCTTTTGTTTTACTGATATTCAAATAAATAGGATTCGTGTGGGCTTCAGGATGGGAGACAAAATTTCATGTCTACAAGTAAATAGCTTTCTCATACAAATTGAAAAACCAAGCCTCAGAGCTCTGGGGTCTTACCATCGCAATAACAGCTGCCCCAGCCCCAGCCAGTGCCACAATGAACAGGTGGAAGGTCATGTTCAGCTGCAAAGGAAACCGCAGAGAATCAAAACACGTGCCAGGATTACAAGCAGAAGAGAGGTCAGGACTGCTGCTGTCTGACGAATAAGAGCTTTGTCCATCTTTAACAAGAGTGTACTTAGGATAACTCGCTTACTCAATCCAAAAAACATTATGCCAGTATCTTTTCTCCTGCAAATTATTTAAATCTTGGCAACTGAGTCATTTCAATATAATTTTATTACAAAGATGAGGTCCTGATTAATAATGATGGTTTTCCGTGATCTTGTAACAACATAAGGCTACGTTCAATCTTTTTAAACATAACAGCAAAAACGTTGAACTTTCATTACAATGGTACTTTCTAGAAAAAATATATTTGTTATAATGTGTACTGAAATGGACAGAGCACCTCATCCATATTCATTCTGCAGTCCCCCTGCATAGCATCACTGTGAGTAAAATTCCCTCTGAGAGAAAAAGGGGACAATTTGATATAGATTTAATGATATATTTTTCAAGTTATATATTTTTCAAAGGAAGGTAAAATTTGGACGATATAACCAGCTTAGAAACATTTACCTCAGTGGATTCGCACATCCTCAGGAAATTCTCGGAGACGGTGCAAATTTTCTTTTCCTCTCCAATTGTTACAATCCCTACAACATGGAGAAAATCGTAGCTTAGCTTATAAATGTTTTCAAGAGCCCAGAGAGAGAAAAGGAATCTTAGGCTGATAAAATCTAGGCAAGTTCCATTTTGTGCTATAGTATGATGGAAACATTCTTCCTCAGCTTTTATTGCTGGATAATAATTATACACAGAATTATGAATGGAAGATCAAAACTATTTCGCCTGCAAGCGACGTAAAACATTTTCAGTCTGAATTCAATTGGACCTTGCCACCGGATCTACAGATTCAATTGTGGCTAGTTGATTGGTTTGGTCCATTAATGTGATGGTGTAGGCATCACAATTATGTTGATAACTGTGTCCCAGACTGTGCTGAAGTTGGGTCTAAATTTATTCTGCTGGTACAATGCTTCTGGCAAGTCTATAAAAGCATATTGCCCAAAGGATTCATTTTTCTCTGCTAATATTGAAAACAGTGCTATTAGGAGGGAAAAATAAAAAAAAAATACTATAATTTCACTCCTATTCACCCTTGCTCCAGTTGGTTTATGGATCCGCTGCATGAGAATCACTTGGGAAATTATCAAAAATCTGTATTTCTGAACGGCACCACACAACTGTTTAATCAGAATCTAGGAGTGCTTGCAGGAGTCTTGTGTTTTTAGGAAGCACATAGTGATACACCGCGACACATCTCATTTTACAGAAGAGAGATCGAGATGATCCTAAAACGGGTCTCTGATATTGTACTCAGACCTACTGAAGCGTTAAACATATATACATATAAAGGAGAAAAACCCCTCAAGTTCTGAGCAAACTAATACCTAAGCTTTTAGCACTGCCTGCTCTTTATTTAATTTAATATGTGTATACATTCACGTATTCTGGCTTTGAGCTAGTCCGTCGGATGCAGTCCATTCTCTGTGACCTTTCCTTTCTGCATAGATGGCACTATAGGGGAGGGGAAGTCAGAACTCCCCAAGACGCATCACCGTTGAGGAAGCATCCTCGCAGGCGTCCTTCTCTGTGCCGATCTTCCCAGACTTCATCCGGGTGGGATACCTAGGCTGTGCACGCATTTCCTCACCTGGGTCTTGGTTCACCTTTGCAGCAAAACTCCTAGAAAGCACTGACTACGCTCACTGCTCGCATTCTCTTCTCTTCCTTTCTACTTAACCCTCTCCTGGCAGATTTTGCCTCAACTCTCAGCAATGACCTACACATAATTAGAACCAAAGATGAATACTCCGTTCTCCTCTTCCTGGCCTGGCAGCAGCACTGGGGGGCAGCTGATGGATCCCTCTCCTGCAGGCTCGCTTCATTAGGTTCCCCAAATCTACGGACTCCTGCTTCTGTCTTTCCATTCTCACGAGCCCCCTCTCTCTAGGACCTGGTTCCCTGGAGCGCCCACTGCGCACACCTAGGTCGTCGTTGGCCCGTGCTGATCTGAGTGTCAGAGCTTCCTAAGTATTATCAGCAGCTCCTAAATCCAGACAGCCAGCCCCATACCTCCCTCCTGAAGTCAAGGCTCATTTACCAATCTCTTACCTGACAGCTCTATTTAGATTCCTAAGAAGTCTCTAAAAAGCAGCATCCTCGAAAGTGAACTCTGATCTCCCTTGCCTGCCTCACTCCCATGCGAGCTCTTCTTGTAGGCTTCTGGGCTCATGTGACAGCAAGTCAATCTTCCTGGGGGGGCCTGGCAACAAGTGTGTCCCTCCCTGAAGCCTCTTTTTCTCTCAAACCCACACGCCCACCCATCAGGGCGCTCTGCAGTCCCCGTCTTGAAAAAACAGCCAGGCCCTCAGGGCTCCTGCAAGAGTGTCACCTGACTTCCCTGCTTCCACTCCTGCGACAGTCCGTTCTCCCGACGGTGGCCAGAGCGACGCTTCTACACTGTAAAGGGGGATCTTCTGCCAAAACCCTCCCATATTCACTACTTCCCCAGAATAGAAGTCTCTAAAACTTGACATCCTGCAATGTGTTCATCATGGACTGCCACAACTCCCCCAGACCCATCTCCGTCTGTTCCCCCTGCTTTCTCGTTCTCCTTCAGCCACACTGGCCTCTCTGCTGTGTGTTGAAGACACCAGGCATGGCGCCCAGACGTCTTGGTAACTTTGCCTGAATCTTCCCTCCACAAAGAATATTCCCATGACTCTAATATCTTTCCAATAACAGCTATTCGGTGAAGCCTTCCTCCATCACCTTTAAAATATTATATAACGCAACCCTTCCACTCAGTCTCCAGTACTCCTGACTCTATAAACGTTGATATAAAAAATATATAGTCCATAATTTTGTGACGCAACTACCACATATCACAAATATACACATTACAAATTAAGTATAGTTTTCAAATGCACATTGGTGTAATATGAAGCGATGAAAATGAGCAAGTGTATCTGAGATGTGCTGTGGTGCAAATCTGAAAACTTGATTATTTTGATTCACACGGATCTGTCGATGAACGGCCAAATTGGCCTAACCCCCAATTAAGTATATTATTCAGATTTACTAATTTTTCTACATACTGAATACATTTACACATATTTTATCCACCAGATGCACAAAAGTCCTTAACTAAAGTATGTACACAATGACACTTCCAGTTTCTTACAAACAAGTTAGGACTGTACAAGAGAAGCAGCAAGATACACACTGCAAGGAGAGATAATGGTGAGAATTTGAGGCATCAGAGTTGCAGCCGTGAGCTTCTTCTATGTTTTCTTTAAAATATTTTTTTAACATTTATTTATTTTTGAGAGGGGGGGAGGGGCAGAGAAAGGGAGACAGAATCCCATGCAGGCTCCGCGGCGTGAGTGCAGAGCCCGACGCGGGGCTCGAACTCACAAAATGTGAGATCATGAAGTGAGCTGAAATTGAGTCAGCTACCTAACTGCCTGAGCCACCCAGACACCCCTATTTTTTTTTTAATGTCCTTTAAGCTGTGTAAATAGAAGCAGTATACTTCTGGCTTTCTAAGAATTGGTTATGTCTGAAATAGGGAAAACTTTCAGAGAAAATCATGCCTCATGTCTGTTACTTTGATCATTGAAGTAATGAAAGCCTCTTAGAGGTTCCTGGACAGCAGAAGCACCACTACTCAGGATGTAAATTCTTATGAAGGAAATTACAAGCTAGAGGTGGAGGGAAGCAGAATGAACAGGTATTAGGATGCTATGAACCCTTAAGGGTGATTGGAAATTAACTCCCTACTAGCAAATATAAATGCTTAATTTTCAAAGAATTTACCATTTACATTACCAGTTTTAAAGATGATAGAATATTTAAAGTATCATTTTCTACCTTATGTAGGCTACCCACATTCCTTGGCTCCTGGCCTCTTTTCTCCACCCTCCTAGTTAGCAAAACTGCATCTCTCTGTGCCTTTCTTCAGAGGTCCATCTCCTTCTGACTTCTCTTCAGCCTCTTCCACTTTTAAGGACTCTTGTGATTATAGGGGCCCATCCACACCATCCAGGACAATTAGCATGTTTTCGGATTAGTAATCTTCATTCCATTGGTAACCTAATTCCCCTGGACAGGTAGATTTTTACTTTTTGACATGGAGATTTTTGTCTTTCAAAACTGAGCAGTGCTTAGGGGCGCCTGGGTGGCGCAGTCGGTTAAGCGTCCGACTTCAGCCAGGTCACGATCTCGCGGTCCGTGAGTTCGAGCCCCGCGTCGGGCTCTGGGCTGATGGCTCAGAGCCTGGAGCCTGTTTCCGAGTCTGTGTCTCCCTCTCTCTCTGCCCCTCCCCCGTTCATGCTCTGTCTCTCTCTGTCCCAAAAATAAATAAACGTTGAAAAAAAAATTTAATAAAAAAAAAAACTGAGCAGTGCTTAAACATAACAGAAGCTCAACAAGTATTTGTCTGGCAGAAGTATGAATAAGCAAGTGAAATGAACTTTTACTGGAAATCAGATCAAGACAAGCTGCTCCTGTTACAGGGTGTGGACGTGCTAGACGAGAGGGAAGGTTGGTTACAAGGCTAAGAGGAGAGCGCCACCTGCTCTGGACCACTCTCTCCCTGTGGTTGGCCCCGAGGGAGTTTCATCAAACAACCAGGGTTTAAAAAAGCACAGTTTTAAATTCTGGATCTAGATGATATTATGGGGACCAGTGTTAACAATTTATGAAACAAATTCACTAAACTAAATCCCTAATGCATTCAACGTCATTATACTGCTGTACGTATAATTGAAAAGCAACAGAAATAACTATGAAAGCGCTAAAAATTAAAATTGCAAGACAAATTATTTCATGACTAATTTTGAAACATGGCCAACCCTGATAGGACTAACCATCTTTAAATTCCACAGGTGTATGAACTGCATAGTGCCCCAGCTTCCCATTCGATCTGCATGCCATAAATACATTCATCTCATGCAGGGGAATGAACAGTGAATTGCAACTAGAAACTAAGCAGGCACAGCAGCCGCTATGTGACGACAGCTCCCACCATGCAGCCCAAAGACCTTGACCCCTAAGAGAGAAGATACCACCTAGATGTAATGAGACAACTTCGCAAAATGAGGGAAATTGATTTATAGCATGTTCTTTTCCACCTGATCACTTTTTTTGAGAACATTAGTACATGTCTGTACTGATCATAATCCAGACCTGGACGAGTGTCCGTTTCTATGCTGATGCCCCTTGATAACTTGACTGCTACGTGTACATTCAGGCTTCTTATTAAGGGTGTGTTTTTCGGAAACCAAATAAATGCCATCCAGGCAGTAGATTCTGTATTGAGGGCAAACACAAAGATATAATAGCTGATGCAAAAGGTTGCATGGCATCTGAAAAGTGCCTTCTCTTCCACAGCATGGATAAGAGTTAAATTAGAATAAATCTTGATAACTATGTCATAAGCAGTGCTAAGGTTCAAAGAGCAACTTTAACCCTCGTCAGGGTTTACACCTACCAGAAGTGTGGCCCAGACAATATCTGGGACACACTCTACCAAAAAAAATTGCCTGTTTACCCCAAATTGAAACTTCACTAGGTGGCCCGTATTTTAGGTGGCAACCGTGTCTGAGAGACCGGTCACCTCTCTTCCAATTTCCAATCTGCAGATCAGCAGAATAAAAGACATCGAGGGGGAGGGACTGAAAGGAGGGCCATGTTTTCCAAGCAGCTGTTCTGGTGGCCTCCAACCGCTGTCGCCGACGTTCTCTTCCTGTGTTCACGTGGGACATGATTCCAAGATTGAAACCTCTCCAGGAGAAGAGCTGTCCATATTCCCTCTGCTGTCTTCTTGCCAAGAACTTCATCCACCGAGCAGATGCTGCTTTTTATTAGGATCAGGATTCTGGCTTTCAGGATGGCAAGCGGGCCACAGCTTTGGAACATACAGCTGGCTGGGTTGGACAGTGGTGCTGTACCCTACAACCTGTCTAGAGCACCCCCAAAGAGCCACAAGGCCTGCGGACAGTACCCAGTGAAATGTTCCCCGCTTTCCCGAAGTATGTGGAGACCTCATTAGAGAAAATCTTAGGGAGCATTCCCAGATGTTCATGGCTTAGATTTTAATAGCCTGTCCCTGGGGAAAAAAACCATGCAAACATGTGGATCTCCAGGTCTTTTGTAAATTTTGTAGCTGCCATGTTTTTTTTATGAACGGGGGACTAGGATTCCAAATAGGTTAGGCGAGACTGGATCCACTTCTCCACATTCGTCTGTCAACAGGACAGAGTTGTGTGCCGACTTGTAATTACCAGACTCCGAAACCAGACGGCCTGGGTTTGAATCCCAGTGCTGTCACTTACTAGTTGGATAACCTTGGGGAACTCATGTAACCTCTCTGTGCCTCAGTTTTGTCATTTATAAAGGGAATGATAGTAGCGTCCACTATGTAGAATTGTTGTGACAGTTGTTGACAAACAAGTCAACGTGGACAAAACCATCAGAATAGGATCCGTGTATCACAAGCTCATCTACACGTATGAAACTCATTTTATCACATGAGGTTTTAGCCCTAAACAAAAATAACCAAAGAGGACTGTTGATTGGCTTAGGATTCTTTGATTTTCTAATATTATACGCTAACTTTTCCGGCCTTATTTCAGAAGCCAGTGCAACACGTATTTATTAGATGGTCTTCACTCTAGATTTCACAAATTGTATAGTTTATCATGGGAGAATAAAAGTAGATGCAAGCACTGCGGCACCTGGATGGCTCAGTCGGTTAAGCCTCCGACTTTGGCTCAGGTCGTGATCTCACAGTTCATGAGTTCGAGCCCCACGTCGGGCTCTGTGCCGACAGCTTGGAGCCCGGAGCCTGCTTCGGATTCCATGTCTCCCTCTCTCTCTGACCCTCCCCCGTTCATGCTCTGTCTCAAAAATAAATAAACATTAAAAAAAAATTAAAGAAAAAAGTAGATGCAAGCATCACATCAAGTCTAGAAAAGTACAAAGGAATCAGATTGAGGGCATCACAATTATTTCATGCCAACACCAGGAAACACAACTCGACAGCCCGTTCAAACACACACATTGTATATTCATGTTATGAGATCAACTTCCAATCTCTCTTAAATTCCTACTTATGTGAATTTAAAAGGAATGTCTTGAAAGTGAATACTGTGACACATTTATCTCTTTGCTAGAAGAAGTAATCATGGCTCCAAAGTGATCTGCAATATTCCAGACACAGTCATTTAGGCTAAGACAGTACGAGGCCTTGTTTTAGTTAGAGATCCACCTACCAAACTGACGAAGGTCCAGGCAGAGGTTCGCTCCCTCCACTAAGGTGGTGTTTCGGCAAATGGTCCACAGGTTGAAGTACATGTAAACTGGCAGGGAGGTGAAGGCCGTGACTCCCAGCCAGGCCAACATGAAAAGGTAGGTCAGCATAATGAACTGCAACAGAGAGAGAGTCGAGAGAGAGAATGTGCAAGTTACTGGAAAAGAAGAGCTTTGGGACTAATCTAGAAAACCCAATTCGAAGGGGTAAGTGCCCTCGTGCGCAGATCATTATCACCAACACCTTAGGAAGTGGGCCACGGGAAGCTGAGAGAGGAAGTGTGTTCCTGTGAACAACCTGCTGGCAAATTGCATCACAGCAGAGGTGACGAACAAAGGAAGGAAGGAGCCTTCTGCGTCTTTATGTCTGTTTCATTCATGTATTTGTCTCAAAAATCTCACCTCACATTTTTTAGAAAATATTACCTGGTATATTTAGAGGGAAGTCTGCAAAGTTAAAATGTCAATAAATTAAGAAAACATTTTTTACATTTATTTATTTTTGAGAGACTGAGCACAGGTGGGAGAGGGGCAGAGAGCAAGGGAGACACAGAATCCGAAGAGGGCTCTGGGCTCTGAGCTGTCAGCGCAGAGCCCGACGTGGGGCTTGAACCCACAAACTGTGAGCTCATGACCTGAGCCGAAGTTGGACGCTTGACTGAGCCACCCACGTGCCCCAGAACGTCAATAAATTTATATTACAACTAAATGAGCATCATTCACATAATTACATAAGCTGCTTAGTCATGTTTACATTTAATATTGTAAATGGGGTAATTCTCAAGTCATTTTAGCATTAATGATATACAAGTGTGTACTTCTTTTCGGATTTCTGTAAACTTTAAGTCTGAAGTCTTTTTTCATGAATATTAATTTTACTTTCGCTATAGAAACATACTAAAATGTGATTTTTCAGCTTGAACCTAAAAGGGCATTTTTTTTGCTTATTTCAGAAACATTTTTAGTATTTATAAAACGCCAAAAGAGGCTGTTCAGATGCCCAGATATAGTTGAACAAGAGACTTCGTTTCAGCATAAGTTAAATGTATTTTGGATTTAAGCACGACTTAGATGCTGGATAAAAAGACAGATGCCTACATTGGTAGGTGGATGGAGAGCTGGTAAAAGATAGATGTATGCTTCGCATTACTTATCAACTATTTAATCCATATTATCTACATATAAAATTGTCTACATCAATGTACACCCTGAATTGTCCAAGCTAAGACTCGGATTCAGATATGACTGGAGAAGAACAAGTGTAAGTCACAATCCCCTGAGGTTTAAGTGAAGGCTTGAATGTACACGTTAATACAAACTGATTATATTTCTGAATGCAAGTGGTGTGCCACTGGACTGATTAGCAGATTTCCCATGATCACAGGAGAAATCCATTACATGAAGTACCCACGTACATAAACACCAACTAGGAACAGAGGATGAAAGCAGAGAGGCTCATGGGAGTGGCCACATTATTGTTATGTGGTGTTAACTCATCATACTCAGATATCAGAGATTAAAATCCATATTATCCCTGAAAAGTAGCCAAAGAAGAAAGTCACTCCTGTAACAAGCGTTCTGCTACAACGTGTGGTTCTTCTCATTTGAATCCTGTGTCACCGAGTAAGACTATAGCCTTCTCTGCCATCACTCATGTCCTGACCTTATTACCAAGTCATTGTCCAGCCAGAGAAAACATGAAGGAAGAAAAAAACCCAGGGAAGAGTTTTCAGACCTACGTTGCTATCCACTTTTCAATGGCTGACTCATACATTTATCCATTCCTTCCATCCACACACGGTGTCAGCAACCAGCAGCAGCCCTCACACTGCTCTGCGCCCTGGGGATGCCCAGCGGGGAACCCAGTTTTCTGACTGCAGGGGACGTGCAGGCTGGTAGACTTCAGACTCATACAGTGTGACACATCCTCGCAGGTAACTCACATAGCAACGTGCTCCCTCGATCTTCAGTTTTGTTTCTTGTGATTGTATTTTGTACGTGTCCCCAAAAGGGATATGATTTTACTCCCTCCCCTTCTCTCTCCCAACCCAACCACCCTTAATTCTATCTTCCGATCAAAACTGGAGGGTGGAAAGATGTGTGTGCGGTTTGCATGTGCATTTCCACGTGTTCAAGATGAGGATCCAAATTCGCATCCTAAGAGCGATCCACTCCAAATTGTATTACCTTCTTATCTGTGTATGTTGTGTATTGTGAGCCTGTGCACCTTACAGTATGAATTGTCTGAAAAGCGGCACCTTTTGAAAAATTTCCTGATGATTGTACCATATTTATATAATCAGACTCAGAAGATGGGATGACCGGCACATGTGAACGTAGGTATAAGGGTGAAATTGTATTTTTAATCCTCTAAACGTAACTCTATTAGCAAATACGGCAATAGAATTCTATTTGAAAGTGTCTGAAATGTGGTCCTTGGACACCAAAAGCGAAGTTTCTATAGATACGTGGTTCCCTTCTGAGTTTCAAAGGCACCTTGTAGAAGACTTTTGAAGAGAAACAGTAGTGTATTCTGGCTTAACTTGAACATGTCAAGTCATTTTCAAAATGACAATACAGAATAAAATAAATACACTGTACGGAACGAAATCTCTTATTCAACTCTATTAATTCTTTTGGCGAGAGTTATGGAGAGTTATGAGTTCATGATTTCAGTAAAATCTCAGAGAAGTGAAACTCATGTAGTAATTCTCAGAATACATATTAAAGTAACATTTTTGAAAAATGATAAACTTGGTGTCACTTTCATGTTAGAGCTTATGCACCTGTATTAAAGTTGTGTTGTGATTAATATAGAAATTAATGGGATTAAGGATAGTAGGGAATTGATACAACAAATATGAAAAGAGTCAAGATAAAGCCAATGAGACCGGAGATCAAACCTGTCTCCTATAAACTGGCAAATGTCGCAGGATTTCAGAAACCCAGAACGTACTTAAATACGTACTTTCTAATAACACTGCTTAATCTCCATTCAAATCTGATTTCCTGTTAGCCTCTACTCTGCAATACTAATGGTTGGAGAGTTTGAAGAGTCAACATCTAGCTTAGCAATGCCCTTGAACTATGATTTGGCAGACATAATTATACCTTTACATCGAAGATGAAACAAAGCCAGGTCTAAAAATGTTAGAAAATAAAACCTGTTGAATATTAACTTATTTAAATCAGTGAAGGAGGGGTGCCTGGGTGACGCAGTTGGATAAGCATCTGACTCTTGGTTTCGGTTCAGGTCATGATCTCGCAGGTCATGAGTTCAAGCCCCGCTTCAAGCTCTGTGCGGACAGTGCAAAGCCTGCTTATAATTCTCTGTCTCCCTCTTTCTCAGCCCCCTCCCCGCTCACACTCTCTCTCACTCAAAAATAAATAAATAAACATTAAAAAAATAAATCACTGAAGGAACTGGAGTAAATATCCTTTAACAGCTATTTACTCTTTAATAGAATTATTAAAGTTTATATCACTTTCACAATTATTTCGTCTTGCTCAACAAGTACTTAATGAGGGCCTAATACGTGTAAAAATATATCAGAGGATTTCAGTCACAGAAAGCAATAAACACCCCTTATTTTTCTCACAAGAAAACAAATATTCCTAGATGTGGAAATATCTAGATGTGGAAATCTACACAATATCTGGTCTTAAAACACACTTGATTGTCTATGGTAAACATTGTGTCTGACTCTATGAGAGAGAAAGGGAAATATTTCTTGGGTAATCTTTATTTTTTCTCTTTTCTGGAACTGGAATGAAGCAAATAAACAGATGAAGTTCACTGGGCCGTGTGGCTGCTAGCTCCAAATCTGTCAGTTCTCATGGCCTTATGCACCCAGTCTAGGTGACAAAGGTCTGCTGAGCCTCAAAGTTTCCATACGTTAAGAATGCTCTGTGTACCGGGGCAACTGGGCGGCTCAGTCAGTTAAGCGTCTGACTTTGGCTCAGGTCATGATCTCACGGTCCGTCGGTTCGAGCCTCACGCCAGGCTCTATGCTGACAGCTCAGAGCCTGGAGCCTGCTTCAAATTCTGTGTCTCCCTCTCTCTCTTCCCCTCCCTGGCCCACGCTCGGTCTTTCTCTCTCAAAAATAAATAAAATAAACATTAAAAAGGAAGAAAAAGAATGCTCTGCGTACCAGCACCCATTCACCTTCAACACCGCTAATCTGTAGATTTGATGCAAGTCATTTTCCCTTCTTTGCCATTTGATTCTATTCTGTAAGAGGGCAGAGGCTGAGGGATTTGTCCAGCACCAACATGCCACTCACCGATGTGTCCCCAACCTAAATGCCACATTTGTTTAGCCATAAAGGGGGATTTATAGCACATTGATTAAAGGCACAGGCTTCTGAGCTGGATGGAGTCTGACTGCTCTTTATGCTGCGGTGTCTGCCTTTGTAAAATGGGAACACCTGCGAAATTGATCTCACATGATTTAGTGAGGCTGCAAAGAGATAACACATAAAAATCGTTTAGCAAAGACTGTGGCTCTTAAGAAGCACAGACAAAACATTAGCTGTCCTCGTGCGAGAGCAATATTGTGATCACTGCCACTACTATCGAAATATACGTTTTTCCTGAATGATAGGACCGTACAGAATAAGGGAATTAGACTTTACTTCACGTGTGGAGAAAATAAAAAGGAGGAGAAGTTCTCGAGTCTGGGCAAGTTATTCAAAGTGGGCTCCCACTCGAGGAGAAAGGCTCTAGAAAGCGTGGAAACCACCCGAAAACTGAAGAAATGTTGTTAGTGGAACTCCTTGGGGGAGAAAGAAGCCATCTTGATTCACATTTTCATGATTTGCCATTGTAGATCTCAAGGCTAATTCATAGCCTTGAGAACGGGGAACACGATACGCGGCTGGAAGCACAGCGCTTCGGCCGCTGCAGGCCACGCGGAAGTCCCCGGGAGGGTAATCAGCATGCCTTCGCTGCATCCTGTCTATCTCGGTTTCTTTCGGTCCCAGGGGTTTTTTCAAAAGCTTCCTTTGAAGGTGCTGTTCACTGTAGAATGGGACTTACCATTCAACAGGTTTAGAGTCCAAGTGGATTGGGACACTTTGAAGCGCGTGGTGGCCGCTACTTTGCGGGCCGATGGACGGCGTGACTTTGGAAACCACCACAAGGACTCACACTTGCTGTCCCCGGCACTCTACAAGGCCAGAACTCTCAGGGCTGACAGAAGATATCTTTGCTGTGAGAAAGTATTTTCATGACGCCCAATTCATACGTGTTGTTCTAAGAAAGGCACAAAATAACTTTTTTTTTTTTTTTTTTTTTGGAATTTTGAGCGCACACCCGTCGTATTTCAGGGCGTAGCAGTTCGGGGTCACAAAAGTACCCAAATTAAACAAGCAAAAAATATAATTCTATCTTCCTATTTAATGTTTGATCTTAGAATCTGATAATTACCCACACTGAAGGATTATGCAAATTGATCAAGTGTAATCCAAGGTTAAAACAAAAAAATCTCTGTATGTAATAAAATTCTCATTATTATCAGTAGTTTATTTCTAGCTTTCCATTGCTAGTAACATGGCAGATGCTATTCTGTCACCTGAGGATTAAATAAATCATGGGGCGCCTGGGTGGCGCAGTCGGTTAAGCGTCCGACTTCAGCCAGGTCACGATCTCGCGGTCCGTGAGTTCGAGCCCCGCGTCGGGCTCTGGGCTGATGGCTCAGAGCCTGGAGCCTGTTTCCGATTCTGTGTCTCCCTCTCTCTCTGCCCCTCCCCCGTTCATGCTCTGTCTCTCTCTGTCCCAAAAATAAATAAACGTTGAAAAAAAAAACAAAAACAAAACAAAACAAAAAACAAGTATACTGAGGGGCGCCTGGGTGGTGCAGTCGGTTAAGCGTCCGACTTCAGCCAGGTCACGATCTCGCGGTCCGTGAGTCCGAGCCCCGCGTCGGGCTCTGGGCTGATGGCTCGGAGCCTGGAGCCTGTTTCCGAATCTGTGTCTCCCTCTCTCTCTGCCCCTCCCCCGTTCATGCTCTGTCTCTCTCTGTCCCAAAAATAAATAAACGTTGAAAAAAAAAATAAATCAATGAACTACTCTCCTTCTCAACGGAGGAATAACGGACAGACAACATACCAGTATCAGGTGTATGGCATGATGATTTGATATTTACACGCACTGTGAAATAAACGCTCACTGTAACCACTAAGTCCAGTTAACGTCTGCCACCAGGCACGGTCACGTTGTTTTTCTTATGATGAGAACTTTCATGAGCTACTCCCTGCACAACTTTAAAACGCACAATGTCATATCATCAACTACAGTCATCGTGCGGGCAGAAATAGCTTGGAGCCCAGATGTACTGTGATGGAGAAGTCTCGCTACGTGGACATTAGTGGGGGGGAGCCCAGCCTCTCATAGTGGTTTTCGGCCGTGGCCACACAGGGGGACCATCTGGCGACTGGGAGAAAGAGATGCCCCAGGCCTTGCCCGTGCAGATTATCTCTATATTTTAAAAAAATCTCTGCCGGTGATTCTTTTTTTTTTTTTATTTTTTAAATTTTTTTTTTTTTCAACGTTTATTTATTTTTGGGACAGAGAGAGACAGAGCATGAACGGGGGAGGGGCAGAGAGAGAGGGAGGCACAGAATCGGAAACAGGCTCCAGGCTCTGAGCCATCAGCCCAGAGCCCGACGCGGGGCTCGAACTCACAGACCGCGAGATCGTGACCTGGCTGAAGTCGGACGCTTAACCGACTGCGCCACCCAGGCGCCCCTCTGCCGGTGATTCTAACGGACATCCGGTGTGAAGGGCTACTGCTCTACGCGAATCAATGAAGCGCTCATGAGCACATGTGATGTGAAGGCTTCTTTGACATTCATCTTTAGGCTCTTCGGAGCAGTACGTCTGAAGTGCAAAAAGGTAAAGTGGGGACGATTTGCCAGAAATTTATGCCAGTGTCAGCCAAATGCACGCATGAATGAGGCACTGGACAGAAACCAAATTTCTAAACCAGGGTTTCTCAACTTCAGCACTATGGAAATTCGGGGCCAGCAAATTCTTTATGGGGGAGTGTCCTGTGCACAGCAGCACGGTTAGCGGCATCCCTGGCCTCAACCCACCAGATGCCAGCTCTGCAGCTGCCCACTACTCAACGTCCCCAGCGGGGAAAAGAGCCCCTGTTGAGAACCGCAATTCTAACACGAAGAAATGCTAAGTCAAAGAAAAGCAAGCAAATCAATACCGGAATATGCTACCACTACAGATGCAAAATGGAACAGCACTAGCAATACTGAACTCAGAAGGCTCTCGAAAGTATACACCGTGTGAAGTTGACGGCAGAAAAAAAAATCACGTAACATGATGTAAATTAACTTGAAAAGATGCAATCATCATCATCTTACTGCCATCATTATGGCCCCAAACTACCTATGCACAAGTAGTGCATAGAAAATTGTTCTATGTAGTGATCAGAAAATTGTTCTAAAAACTATTTGCTATGTGTATAGCAGCTTTATTCATAATTGCCAGAACTCGGGAGAAATGCAGATGTGCTGGAGTCAGTGAATGGATAAATCAGCTGTGGTCCATCCAGACCCTGGAGTATCCCTGAGGACCAAAAAGAACTGAGCTATCAAGTTATGCCAAGACACGGAGGGAAGATTAAAAATGCTTATTACTAAGTTAAAGAAGCCAAGCTGAAAAGCCTACCTACTGTGTGACATTCTGGAAGAGGTCAATCTACTGAGACAGTAAAAAGATCAGTGGTTGCCAGGGGTTAGAAGAGAGGAGGGGTGAACATGTGGAGCACAGAGGAGTTTTAGGGCAGAGAGACTACTCTGTATGATGCTGTAATAGTGGGTACGTGTCATTATACATTTGTCCAAACCCCTTGAATGTGCACCATGGGTAAAGTAATGTAAACTATGACTTTAGGTTCATTGGCCATGGCAAAGGTACCAACCACTCTGGTGCAGGATTTCATAGTGATGGAGGCCAGACATACGTGCGGGCAGGAGGTATACAGGGAATCTCTGTTTCCACTCAATTTTGCTGTGAACCTAAAACTGCTCTAAAAAATAATTTCTCCTTTTTTAAAGCTTTAATTTCTTTTTATTTATGTGTGTGTGTGTGTGTGTGTGTGTGTGAGAGAGAGAGAGAGAGAGAGAGAGAGAGAGAGAGAGAGAGAAAGAGAGACTGTGAGCGGGGGAGGGAGGCAGAGGGACAGGGAGAATCTTAAGCAGGCTTTCCGCCCAGTGTGCATCCCGATGTGGGGCTCAGTCTCACGACCGTGAGATCACGATCTCTCTCTTTCTCAAAATAAATAAATAAACATTAAAAAAAGAATTCTATTACTTCAAAACTGTTGGGCTTAAAAATCTTAAGTGTCGGAACAAACACAGACAAATTCCAAGATCCACACTGATGTCACAACAGTAATGGGAAATTTTTAGAAATAAGAAAGCTTAATGATGTCACAGCACATACCCTCAGATTTCAAAATGTGAGACACTGAATGCCTCCCCAATTGCAAGTGAATAAAGAGATTTTTTGGTTTAATATTTAACGGAGAAGACATTCAAAAAAAGTATGAGTTCGTGTTTAACGTATCGAATAACACCTGTTGACTTGTACTCAACTTGGTGCCATTTAATATTTAATTTATTTATTTTAATTTTTCTTAATGTTTATTTATTTTGAAGGAGAGAGACAGTGTGAGCGGGTAGGGGCAGAGAGAGAGGGAGACACAGAATCTGAAGCAGGCTCCAGGCTCTGAGCTGTCAGCACAGAACCCGACGTGATACTCGAACCCACGAACTGTAAGATCATGACCTGAGCCAAAGTCGGACGTTTAACTGACTGAGCCACCCAGGCGCCCCAATATTTAATTTAAATAAATGTTGTTCCTTAAAGTATTTTAATAACTGTTCACCTGATGTCATAATACAAAGGTTAAAACTGTGCTTTCACATTTAATGTGCCGCACATTCAGGGTTTTGAATGACAGCACCTAAAGTTCTGAAATGGATTTCAACTGGTTTTGATACGCAGGCGAGGAAATTTATAATGCAGATCAACTTCTGCTTTCAAGAGCATCCACTGAGAAAAGAGAGTATTGATCAGCATCCTCTATTCAGTGATATAATGCTGCTTTAAAATTAACTTCATCTGTGGGGCGCCTGGGTGGCTCAGTCGGTTGAGTGTCCGACTTCAGCTCAGGTCATGATCTCGCAGTCTGTGGGTTCGAGCCCCGCATCAGGCTCTGTGCTGACAGCTCGGAGCCTGGAGTCTGCTTCGGATTCTGTGTCTCCCTCTCTCTCTGCCCCTCCCCTGCTCAGGCTCTGTCTCTCTCTCTCTGTCAAAAATAAATAAACATTAAAAAAAATTAATTTCATTTGTGCTGATGTCAGTTCAGTTTGTAGCCATTTTACTTTCTATACAACATAGAGAAACAGGACAGAATGACAAGTTTCTTTTAGTCTGTCTTCTGGAAGCTTTTCACTTAATATGGTTGCTGCAAAAAAACGATTTCACCTTTCAGTATTACTCAGTATTTCAAGAAATGCATGGGTATAGCATCAATGGGACATTTTTAAAGTGAAAGAAGATACCATGGGCTCACAGGTGAACTCACAGAACACAGAGTGGACTGGAAGGTACCATCTACCTACAAATGGGGGGAAAAACAGTGGAAATAGGAAACAAAGGAAAAGGGGAGCAGGAGAAGGTGACTGAATCCCCGCCCCCATTCACTCTGACCACAGGCCCCGAGGGACCAGCAAGGTGGGTAGAGAGGGTATCGGGTCCTGCGGCACCACAGCCCCCACCTGCTTCCGGGCAGTGCGGCTGTGCCCCTGGGTGTGGGGACAGACCTCTGCAGGTGCACAAGGATACAGCTCCGGCTCTTGCCGAGTTCTGCTCCTTCCCAGGTTGGGGGTGCACCCACCTCCAGGTGAGTGGGGTGTCTTAGGGGGCCAACTCCCTCCTGCGTCCCCTCTGGAGGAGCCCACGCAGCTTCTGGTCTTTTGGGCGGGACCGATGAACACTACTGTCACTATTATAGAAGAAAAGGTGGCTCGTGTTTTCGCTTTAAAAATTCTCATTTGAAATCTCTTTGGGCCGTGTGAAAGGTCAGCAGATCATTATTAACCGTACAGAGACAGCAGTTTTTTTCTGTGATCTTTTACTTCTGCATACGACCCGAGGAAGTGATTTTACAATTCTCAACGAAACAGCATAATCAACTGCACCCTTCCTGGCAAAAGGTTGCTCCCCGATGGTGAAAACGTGTCTAGAGATATCGGTTTTCTCGACTATTTCACTAATGCTTTAGCATCATGGACTCTCTGGGCTCGAACGAGCAGAAGGGATGATCTACTGTCTTCATTCTGTAACTGAGTCAAGTGTGAGCTCAAGGAGTCATGTGACTCGCGAAGGCCCACAGGTAGTGTTGTGATGATTCCCGATGGTAGGAAACAGCCTATCACGAACTGAAATCACTATACTCTATCGGCGGAACATGAATCTCAAATCGCAACTTGCTTTCTTCATAGAGACAGGTATCTTCGCTTAGGGATCACTGACAAGTAGCCCAGAGAATAGTCATATTTTATTTTTGAAATCAACCAAAGACCTTTAACTTAACTACCTCCAGATCTGTAATTTGATATTACTGATCCTAAAAACTTCTTTCAATAAGCGTCATTCCAAAGAAATGAGCTTTACAAGAAATGATTCCAGGGCAAGTTACGAACACCCACAACACAGGCAACCTTTCTGCAGATGATTATCACTGCTGACACTGAACAGCATGACAGAACTTGCTACAAGCTGGTAAAACAATAACATAGGTTTGGTGATGAACAGGTATTTTCAAACTTTTCTGTAAGATTGATATAAGTTATATCATTCCTTTTTAGAGACCTCTTATTTAATATGAAGCATATGCTGCAATCACACAGATGTTCCTATACGACACTGGAAATATAAGAAAAACATGTTTCTTATGTTTTTCAGCCAATAATGGAAGTTCCAACATTTCTTTATAGGAAAATTATTCTGCATAAATGCTCAAAAGTACTTGCAACTACATTACTCAATTTTTAAACCACTCTTGTGCTTTAACAGATCTACATGCATTGTTTGCCTTGCTGTAGTTCTAGACTATAAGTTTGATTTACCAGTAAATATCATTATCAGTAAGGATTAAAAATAGTACAATAGTAATAGCACAATTTAAAAAAGTTTTTTTTTTTTTAATGTTTATTTACTTTTGAGAGACAGAGACACAGAGCATGAGCAGGGGAGGGGCAGAGAGAGAGGGAGACACAGAATCCCAAGCAGGCTCCAGGCTCTGAGCTGTCAGCACAGAGCCTGACATGGGGCTCGAACTCACAAACCGTGAGATGTGACCTGAGCCAAAGTTGGACGCTTGACCAACTGAGCCACCCAGGTGCCCCAGTAATAGTACGATATTTACCTTATGTCATATCAAACAGAAATTACATAATACAGTTCCCCCAAATTTACAGTAAAACACAGAGCCATATATTTAAGGAGGAAAGACACACATACTGTCCATAAATGCAGATGGATTTTTTTCTGCTTTTCTAAATATCGTATGGGAATCCCAAAGCCCTTTGGAAAAAAAAAATCATAAATCAACCTACCGTTTTGCTGCCTCTAAAACAAAAACTAGTTGTGTTGCCTATGATTTGAGAATTTGCAGCTGAATTTTCACGTGGAATAATCTTAACTGAGAAAATAATATTTTTAAAATCGTAGATCGCCATCGCAGGGAGGGAACGTGACTGTGTTAAAAAAAATACTTTCGGGGCGCCTGGGTGGCGCAGTCGGTTAAGCGTCTGACTTCAGCCAGGTCACGATCTCGCGGTCCGTGAGTTCGAGCCCCGCGTCAGGCTCTGGGCTGATGGCTCAGAGCCTGGAGCCTGTTTCCGATTCTGTGTCTCCCTCTCTCTCTGCCCCTCCCCCGTTCATGCTCTGTCTCTCTCTGTCCCAAAAATAAATAAACGTTGAAAAAAAAAAAAAAAAAAAAATTTAAAAAAAAAAAAAAAATACTTTCATTCTCGGCAGATGAATACAAACACCTGTGTGCTATTGAAAGAAACCCACGTGAACACAGACACACAACGTACCCAGGCGCTCACACATCTGCCGCAAGTGGTGATTTTGAAATCCCCATAGAGGTCTTTGATGGCGCCGGTGGTGAAGAAGCCTTCCACCATGAGCAGGATGCCGTACACAAAGAACGCAGCTGCAATGCCATAGATCACGTACTTGAAGATGTCAATCCTGGGGGAGAAGAGACAAAGGCGTTTATTTCAGCAACTCTTCATGCCTGATTGGTGGCAATTGATTCTCCTATGCTCATGGCTCCCTTGGAATGACAGCGATAGCGTATTTACGCCCATGATGGAGGCTGGATTTAAACACATTTTTGCTTTATATGCCTAATATCTGTATATACGTTTTGTTCTGCCCCTTCTAGTATCTGCTGATAGGGCTCTTCGTCTTTGTTTACCCCTCTTCCCTTCCTGCCTCCCCTTCCCTGGTTCATGCCGAGGTAGTCTTGGAAAAGCAGTGAGTCACGTGGCTAGAGGGATTTGCTGAAATTCATTTGACAAGTAGGATAATCATCGTATAATTTCTCCAATTACGACAAAATGTCAGATATAAAGATTTATGTATATACTACTGAGTTCTGAAAACATATCAAAAGAGAAAGAAAGCTTCATGGTTAATGACGAATCCATTTTTTTTTCAATATATGAAATTTATTGTCAAATTGGTTTCCATACAACACCCAGTGCTCATCCCAACAGGTGCCCTCCTCAATGCCCATCACCCACCCTCCCCTCCCTCCCACCCCCCATCAACCCTCAGTTTGTTCTCAGTAGACGAATCCATTTTTGATAACATGACCACCTCGTGATTTTTTTTATGATAGTCAATGGTCACTGTGTTTTATTTCATGCTTACTGTAAACAATGACGAGTATTTTCTGCTGATAATAATGCCAATAATGAAAAAATTATGTTTTTAAAGAAACGTTATAATTTTGAAAAACCAAGCCTTTTTTAGGCAGAATCACTAATGGATTTAGAATTCAGACACAGAACTGAGCCTTAGCTCAGTTATGGCATAAATACCACAGAGAATGGGCAGGTAGTCTTTCCTTTCTCACAGGTCAGTGCCCATGTATTTAAAGGTGGGGAGACACATGTATTGTCTATAAATTGTAAATGGATGTTTCTGTTATTCTAGATATTGTATGGGAACCCCAAAGCCCTTTAGAAAGAAAAACCATAACTTATCTATTTTGCTGCTTCTAGAAACAAAACTACTTGTGTAGCCATGGTATGTGGAGAGGTATACATGTTAGCTAACATTCTGTTTTTTGTAGTCTTGATATCCTTTTGTACGAAAATTGCTCTTTCTTTCACATCGTCGTTTGTTTTTTCTCTCTTCTCTTATTATTGGAGTATGAATGGAGTAGACAGGGTGAAGACAAATGATGAGGACTGTTTACAAGAGGACAAATGAGGGATTAGAAGGCTTGATCATGCTGATGGAGATTTAGGAATTCCTGATGCTATGACAATATTATTTTTAATTGAATGCATGTAATAGCATTCACTGTACCAGGGCAATTGTTTAATGACTGATCTTCCCCTGTCTGAAAATCTAAACACTGCACAATTTTACTTATTAGGGGCAATGTAGCAGACGATGTGAACTTGTGAGCTCACCAGGCATGCGAAAGAATCTGAGGATTTCGACTGATAGATCAGACTTTGAAGAGTTTGGTTTAGTGGGCTTCTCCATAAAATTTTCAAGTTAAAATGACATACTTTAAAATATATTTAAGTTTTTGTTTAGAAAGGATTTCAAATTTACAAAAGTGGAGGAACATGAATAATACGAAGAAAAACTGTACATCCTTTATCTATTTGATAATACTTTACCTCATTTATTGTTCTCTTGTGTTTCTCTCTGGATAATTACACCTGAACATAGAGAAATTCTCCACCATATTGTTATTGACTTCAGGAAATCTAACACTGATACAATACTCGTGTCAAATCTATTACTGTATTCCAGTTTTACCAACTGGACAGACCCATGGATGAACTTTATGGCATCTTCTCCCCCAATATGCGACCCAGTCTAGGGATACGTACTGCATTTATTTGCCACGTCTCTTTACTCTCTTTGAACCAGGAACACTCCCACAGATTCTTTGTCTTTATGACGTTGGCGCAGGTGAGTACAATCCCACTCCCTCCTCATTAGATAGAATGTTCTTCATTTTGAATTTGATGATGTTTCCTTATGACTAGATTCAGATTACTCATTCTCGGCTAGAATATGATAAAGGTGATACTCTGTGCCTCTGCCCCTCCGTAGTGATACTAATTTGCATCATCTAGTCAAGGTGACGTCTGATTTCTGGGCTGTGTAATTACTACTGCTTCCCTTGTAACTAATAAGTGATCTGTAAAGAGCCACTGGCGGACCATGCAAACACCCTGCTCCTCGTCAAAACTTCCTGCCGGTGTTAGCAGCCACCGATGGGTGGATCTTGACTACTCCAATCTTCCCACTGTGTTAACAAAATGGTCATTTTCTACCAGTAGCCCTCATTCATATTTACCAGTTGGCACTGGATATTCCAGTGTAAGCAAGAGCCCTCCCGTCTCCCCTTTTTACTTATTTGTTTTTGTCTATTTGTCTATTAATGATATGGACTAATGATGTCTGCTTCTTTCTCCTGAAGTTTATAAGGCACTACTATACTTAATTTTGGTGCTCAAACTGTTCTCGACTTGGCCAATGGGTGCCCCCAAAGCTGGCTCCTCTATCTGTGTGACATTTGGCCATCACTTTTTGTAAAGTATTCCTTACCTTCTCACACAGCAAGAGGACCCAGCTCATTTGGTTTATATCTTCCTCAAGCCCCAATTAGGAATCCCTTTGCCAAGCCCTGGTTCTTTATTTTAATGTTTATTTTATTTTATTGAGATAGAAAGAGAGGCAAAGAGAGATTCCCAAGCAGGTTCAGTGTTGTCAGTGCAGAGCCCGACGTGGGGCTCAATCTCATGAACTGTGGGATCATGAGCTGAGCCAAAACCAAGAGTTGGTCCCTTAACCAACTGAGCCGCCCAGATGCCCCAGGCCCTGGTTCTTTTAATTAGTAGTATTGGAGATCAAGATGTGGGTAGTATGTGTTCTCACTGCTGCTGTGGTGTCTGTGGTTATTTATACACGTAGACATTCATATATGCATGTACATAAACATGTTACATCCCTATGCACATACATGTACATGTGCACATGTCTGCATATCACACACATGTATTTTAGAAATCTCAAATTCAGAGTGATATTTCCAAATCCAATCGATTTCCACAGGGTTCTTGGTTGCCTTCCTCCAGTCTATGTTGTATGTCCTCCTTCCTTAATGAGAATCCTGATTCCCAAGAATACACATGTATTCTTTTGTTCAATTTGTAATAAGCCTAAAGTTATTTCAACATTATTTCATCCAAAGTATTATAAAAATAAAACCTACTTAAAAAGAAGTCAGGGGGCGCCTGGGTGGCTCAGTCAGTTAAGCACCAACTTTGGCCCAGGTCAGGATCTTGCGGTTCATGGGTTCGAGCCCTGCATTGGGCTCTGTGCTGAGAGCTCAGAGCCTGGAACCTACTTCGGATTCTGTGTCTCCCTCTCTCTGCCCCTCCCCTGCTCATGCTCTGTCTCTCTCAAAAATAAATAAACAATAAAAAATTTTAAAATGAAGAATTTAGGATGCTTGCAATTCCCCGTGCCCTCCGCCTAACACTGAGAGTATACAAATACTGTGTTTCTAAATTACTTAGGTAAGTGAATTCTTTTTTCTTCCCTTCTTTGTGGTTATGGTATTCATTTGAAATGCAGTGGGGGTCTATTTGTTTTAGTTTTAGGTCCCCCTTCCATCCATATTGACTTAATTTCATTTTTGAACATGTAAAACGTTATCATGCTTCTAAGAGTCAAATCTGTATAAAAACATACACCCAGAGAAGTGTCATGACCTTCCCTATCCCTTCCAACCTGTTCCTTGTTCATTCTTCCTTCTAATCCTTCTGTTTTTTTTTAATGTAAAGGCAAGTGTGAATGTACATATTCCTGTTTTCCCTTCTTTTTTACATGGGAGGGAGCATATACATAGGCTCCTTTGCACTTAGCTTTGACCAATCAATAATATCCTCTAAAATTACTCCATTTCAGTTCACAGCAATATTCCTCATTATTTTTGACAGTTGCATGTACTCCTAGTATAATATATTTACATATATTATTTATTCACCAGTATTCTATGCTTGCACATTTAGATAGTTACCAATATTTTGCAATCACAAACAATACCGCAATGAACAATCTTGTAGAAATGTATTAAAATAGTTGATAGTATATCCTTAGGGTAGAAGGATCGATCAGTTGAAAAGGGAAGGTGTGTAGCTTGGTTAGAAACTGCCAGATTCCTCCCTGTAAGGGCTGTGCCATTTCTGTATCCCAACCAGCAATGTATGAGAATCTGTTTCTGCACAACCTCAACCAAAGAGTGTATCGTCAAGCTTCTGAACTTTTGCTAAGCTGATGGGTGATAACTGGTATTGTAGTCTTCCTTTATTTATCTTAGTAAGAGTGAAATTGATCACCTTTTTATATGATCATGGGCAATATTTATCTTTTTGTGAACCGTTATGTGTTTTGCCCACGTCCTATATTCACCTCAATTTTTTAAATACATTTGCTTAGTAGAGCTATTTGACTTTTACCTATAATACACGTTGCTAAATTTTCTCCTACTTTGCCATCTGTCTTTTGACACTGCTTATGGCATTTTGCCATAAAACTTAAAAAAACTTTGATGTTGTCAAAGTTATCTGTCTTCTTTTTCATTACACTGGGATTTTTGTCATAATACCCAAGCTATCGAGGAATTCACCCATGTTTTTTTCCAGTGTGTGTATCATTCCGTTTTAGTACATTTAGATTTCCGATCAATTTGGTGTTTATATTTTGGGAAGTGCAAGAATTGGACCTAATTTTATCTTTTTCAAAACGGCTGTCTATAACACCTTGGAAATTCTCAGACGTGGATGCTTCTCTGGGGGGTGGGGAGGCTAGCAGCACCCATATTTTATAGCTTTATGTTAGTTTCAATATCAGAGAGTGCAGCAGTATCGTTAATTGTATCCAATGTTATATAATGGCATTATTATAACAAGTCGTCTTCCGGAGACACACACTGGAGGATTTGGGGGTGACATGATATGACATCAGGGATTCGCCTGATAAAACTCCAGATATTTACGTATCCCTTACGAAGTTAAGAAAGTCAAGAGTACAAGGAATCAAAAGTAAAAAAAAAAAAAAAGAGAGAGAGAGAAAAGGCTGTCTGGTTGTCCCAACATCATTAAGAACACCAGTGAAAGGGATTAAGAGTACACTTATCGTGATGCATACTGAGTACAGAATACAGAATTGTTGAATCACTATGTTGCATACCTGAAACGAATATAACACTGTATAGCTTAATAATACTGGAATTAAAAAAAGAGACCACCTTTGCTCTACTGATTTGAGGACTCTCTCCATCATGCACTTGTCTTCTGGATCTAAATGTTTCTATTTCTCTGCTTTCCTTTCCATTCCATTTAGGGGCTTTGATTATGTTTTAATATCTGGTAGGGTTAGATCCCCTCATGGATCTTCTTCAGTGATTTCCTAGCTGATCTTGTGTTTTTCTTCCACATGAATTTTAGGGTCGACTTGTCTAGCTCCACAAAGAAAAAAAAACTCACTGGAATTTTATTATGGTGCATTGAATCTATACACTAATTTTGAGAGCACTAACATGTTCGTGATCCTATCCAAGAACACGGGGTACCTTTTCATTTGTTAAAGTCTACTTTTCCATCTTTCAGGAATGTTTTATAGTTTGATCCCTGTACGTTTTGAGCCTTTCCTATTACATTTATTATTTAATTTTTGGTGGTCACTGTAAAGCAAATTTTCCTCTACCAGTACATCTAATAGGTTATTATCTGTCTCTACAAATGCTATTAATTTTCACATGTAAATTTCATATCCTGCTTCACTGCTAAATTCTCCTATTACCTGAATTCGTTTTATCACTGATTCTCTCAAATTTTTCACATACACCATCATGTCATCTGCAAATGACATGAAACAGAGGTAGTTTTCTTGTTTTCCAATTCTTACCTTCCTGATTATTTTTCCTAATCTGAGTTGACAAATACATCCAGAACATGTTAAACAGAAAGAGTTCATCCTTGCTTTCTTTGTTCCTGACTTTAGTAGGAAGGAGTAGTATTTGGGGTTTAGAGTTATGGCATATATATCGATATATATATCAATATATATATCATATATCAATATATCAATATATATGATATATATATAAATATATATATCAATGATATATATATATCATATATATATATAAAAATATCCATCTATACTTATGTCTTGAGTTTATTAGGAAACGTAGCAATTCAGAAAACTTACAGATTGGAACAAAAACAGTCAGCAACAGATTGTGTGTGTGTGTGTGTGTGTGTGTGTGTTTATTTTAGGTCTTATGGAAATGGGCTCT
Organism: Puma concolor; assembly: GCF_028749965.1. NCBI lineage: Eukaryota > Metazoa > Chordata > Mammalia > Carnivora > Felidae > Puma > Puma concolor. Next base: position 7,318,525 of record NC_141670.1, read on the forward strand.
AGTCCCTATCTTAACCTAGAATGATGCTTTTCTTTTGGCTTCTATATAGTCTTTTTTAAATTTTTAAAAAATTTAAAAAAATTCTTTTAAATTTATTATTGACAGAGAGAGAGAGAGAGAGAGAGAGAGAGAGAGACAGAGCATGGGGGGAGGGGGAGGGAGGGGCAGAGAGGGAGACACAGAATCCAAAGCAGACTCTGGGCTCTGAGCTGTCAGCACAGAGCCCAACGCAGGGCTCGAACTCACAACCCATGAGATCAGGAGCTGAGCCGAAGTCGGACACCCAACCGACTTAGCCACCCGGGCGCCCCTGGCTCCTATATATTCTAATGTCCCAAGTTGCTGCTTATGCTCACCTGTGTTCCTCTCACAGCAAAAAGGAGGTGATCACAAGTGTCTCGAGAAAGAACTATACAGTCATATTTACTGTGCTCACGTATTGCCAGACATTTCTAATATATTCATACTTAGAAAAAGCTTTTACAGGTAGCAACTTATTTCAAGAGCATAAAACAGTGTTGGTGACTGTGGTAGGTTAAAAAAAATGCTTCCCTCCAAATACATTCACTTCCTAACCCCTGAAACATCTGAATATTACCTTATATGGCAAAGAGTGAATTTTACCTTCTGTGGTGCACATGGTGATAAGTTAAAGATCTTGAGAGAAGCTTATCCTGGAATATGCAGGTGGCCCCTCAAGGCAATCACAGGTATCTTTTATTTATTTATTTCTTGCATTAAAAAAATTTTTTTTTAATGTTTATTTATTTTTGAGACAGAAACAGAGCATGAGTGGGGAGGGGCAGAGAGCGAGGGAGACACAGAATCTGAAGCAGGCTCCAGGCTCTGAGCTGTCAGCATACAGCCCAACACGGGGCTTGAACGCACCAACCGTGAGATCGTGACCTGAGCCGAAGTCGGCCACTTAACCAACTGAGCCTCCCAGGCGCCCCAATCACAGGTATCTTTATGAGAGATGGGGCACGGGGAGTTCTGAGAGAGACATTTGCAAGAGGAGATACTATTCAGATGGAGGCAGAGACTGGGCCTCAGATCAAGGAGCGCCTGCACCAGGACCCGGAAGAGGCAGGGAACAGAACCCCCGCTCGGGACAGAGTGCCCTTCTGCCGACACCTTGGCTTCAGACCTCTGGTCTCCCCAGCCGTGAGAAAATAAGGCTGGTGGTTTTAAGCCACCGAGTTTGTTATGGCGGACCCAAGATACTCATGCAGTTACTCTATTTCTTTATTTCTTCAGTATTTCTCTCACTCTAAGGGTGGTTTTAAACTAATTTGGACACTGTCTAATGCACTTGTATGTTACAGTCTGTAGAATAGAGTAGTTTGATGGTCATGCAGACAAGTTGCTGGTGCATAAATAGCAGCTCTTTTTTGAAGTTTGAAAATGGTTGTTTTTAAAAAAGTAGAAAAATGGCTGCTTCCTCCTAAGCACCTAAAACCAGTGAATTACTGAGTAGGAGGTGAGTGGCTTTTCCAGCTCAGTTATGTATATATCCTATTCAACTTCAGTCAAAAAAAAAAAAATCAGCAATTTTAGAGACTACTTGAAGCTGCTTTGGAACCTTCACGGTTGTGGAGAATATTCATATTTTATTAGTTTTTATTGAGGCAAAAAACATATAACGTGAGCTCTACCCCATTGACCAATGAAGTGTGTAACACAGAATTAACTATAAGCACAGTGTCTAGAACTCGCTCATTCTGAGTAACCGGAAGTCTAAACCCCAGTGAACTCGTTCTCGTTCTCCCTGGCCCTTGGCCAACACCATGCTACTTTCTGCTTCTATGAGTTTGACTTAAATTATTTCACCAATGTTTTATAGTTTTCAGCATTTTATATGCTGAAATATTTCACCTCCTTGCTAAGGTTTATCACTAAGTATTTTATTCTTGATTCTATCGTAAAGGAGATGGTATCAATATGAATTCAAGGCCTCTTCAATTTCCTAAAACTTGTGTGACCTAACATGGGATCAATCCTGGATGATGTTTGATGAGCACTCAAGAAGAATGTGTATTCTGCTGTTGGGTGGAATGTTCTAGATAAGTCTATTAGGCCCATTTGTTCTATAGTGTTGCTCAAGTCCTCTATTTGTTACTAACCTTCTGTCTGGTTGTTCTATCCAGTATGGAAAGTAGAATACTGAGTTCTCCTACCATGATCGTGATGCTATCTAGTTCCTCTTCACATCTGTCAATATTTGCCTTATATATTTGGGTGCTTGGATGTTGTGTACGTATATATTCCTGGTGAACTGACATAGTAATCATTATAAAATGTCCTTATTTGTCTTTTTCCTTTCTTTCTTTCTTTCTTTCTTTCTTTCTTTCTTTCTTTCTTTCTTTCTTTCTTTCTTTCTTTCTTTCTTTCTTTCTTTCTTTCTTTCTTTCTTTCTTTCTTTCTCTCTCTCTCTCTCTCTCTCTCTCTCCCTTCCTTCCTTCCTTCCTTCCTTCCTCCCTCCCTCCCTCCCTCCCTCCCTCCCTCCCTCCCTTCCTCCTTACCTCTCTTCCCTTCCTTCCTTCCTTCCTTCCTTCCTTCCTTCCTTCCTTCTTAGAGAGAGGGAGCAAGAGAGCAGGGAGGGGCAGATGGAGACGGAGACAGAATCTATGCTCAGATCTCATGACTGTGAGATCATGACCTGAGCTGAAATCAAAAGTTGGATGCTTAACTGACTGAGCCACCCCGGTGCGCCTTTCTTGTCTCAAAATTTTGATAGGTTTTGAAGTTTATTTTGATTGATGTAAGAATGGCCATTCCTCCTTTATTTTCGTTATCATTTATATGGAATATCTTTTTTCATGCTTTACGTTTAGCCTGTGTCTGTAAATCTAGAGCAATTCTCTTTCAGATCACATATATTTGGATCTTGCTTATTATCCATTTAGTCACTCGATGTCTTTGGACCGAGGAGTTTAATCTATTTATCTTTAAAGCTATTATTGACAGCGAATGACTTACTATTGCCATTTTAAATTGTTTTCTATCTGTTGTGTAACTTTTTGTCTTTCTTTTCCTCTTTTCTATCTCATTGATTTTTTGCAGTGACATGTTGTGATTCCTTTCTTAATTTCTTTTGTATACCTTTTATGGATATTTTCTTTGAGGTTACCATGTTTCTTACATAAAATATTTTATAGTTAACAATCTATTTTAAGCTAATAACAACATAACTTCTATCACAAATAAATAACCTAAATTTACTTTTCTTCCCTCCACACTTTATGTTTATTGACGTCATGAGTGACACCTTTTAATATTATGTATCCATTAACACACTTTTATAGTTTACAGTTTTTTTTATACCTTTGTCTTTTAACTTCTATGCCAGAATTAAAAGTGATTTACATGGGGCACCTAGGTAGCTCAGTCCATTAAGCATCCAACTTTGGCTCAGGTCATGATCTAGCGGTTCATGAGTTTGAGCCCGAGTCAGGCTCTGTGTTGACAGCTCTGAGCCTGGAGCCTGCTTTGGATTCTGTGTCTCCCTCTTTCTCTCTCTCTCTGCCCCTCCCCGGCTTGCACTCACTCTCTCTCTCTCTCTCTCTCAAAAATAAGTAATAAAAAAAATTTTTTAAGTGATTTACAAGCCAGCATTACGGTATTCCAGTATTCTGTATTTGTCTATACATTTACCTTTACCAAGTGAGCTTTATACTTTTGTAGGTTTTTTTGGTTGCCTTTTAGCCAAATTATTTCAATTTGGAGGGCTCCCTTTAGCATTTCTTGTAAGGTAAGGCCAATGGTGAGAACACTCTCAGCTTCTGTTTATCTGGGAAATTTTGAAATTTCTCCTTCCTTTTTGAAGGATAATTTTGGCAGACACAGTATTCTTGGCTGGCAGTTTCCTTCTTTCAGTAATTCGAATATATCACTCCACTCCTGCGAGGTGAGAGAGCCTCCCACCTCCAGACCCTTAACTCACCCACAATTTCAAGTCTGTTTTGCACATAAAATGATAGGTTCCAGGGATGAGATTCTGGATCTTTGGGGGCCGTTATGTAGCCTGCCGCAAGCTATGTACCTGATCGACATTTCTAGACACTCAAATATTCTTACATGAAGTTTTCTTCAAACGATCTGAAGAAGGACATTTGCTAGAAGGACATTCATTTCAAAATGTTAAATTATCCAAACATTTAAATTTTGATATACCTGACATCATCTGACTGGCCTGAATCCCTCTTTCCCTCAAAAGTACTTGCAATGTATGAACTTAACAAAGAACTTGAAATATGATATTAGAAAAATTAAATTAAATGAGTTTTCTGTCAATGATATGTCAACAAAATGCGTTAATTACCCCTCTAATCATGAAGTCACTGATTGTGTCCATAGTAGGATGAAATGACAGAGACTATAAGAAAACTCACCTTTATTTCACTACTCTCGCTTTCCAAAGCAACAATCTATATTATCCTACTTCTTAAAGAATTCCTGAAAGTACTTAACCTCCTTTCTAAATGCAAACTTCAAAATTTGATAATGTTTCTAGAAACAACTGTCCTATGGATTTAAAAGCAATATATATTCTTTGTAGAGAAGAATAAAATTAAAACCAGAAAATCAGATAGATTATTCACTTCTGATCCTCCCAGAGTTTTTTCCCCATAGAAACTACAATTAATAACAAAAGTTATGATGATTATATACTCCCTTACAAGCTTCATTTTTGGTCAATATACTCTGAAAACATTATCTAATTTATCTAATATTTTTTAAAGATTATGGCCCATTCTATCATTGGAAGGTATCATGATATATTTTACCAATGCTCTACTTTTGGTGAATGGCAGGAAGAATAATAGCCCCCCAAAGATGTTTGTATCTAATCTCCAGAACCTGCAAATAGGTTACCTTGGTCAATGAGACTCGGCAAATGCGGTTAAATTAATGATTTGAGATTTAGAAGTGATCCTGCCTTAAGTGGGTGGGCCCAATATAATCGCAGGAGTACCAGTAAGAGAAAGGACGATGCAGAAGAGTCAGAGTCAGATTCAGAGAGAGATCTGAGAACGCGATAGTGCTGGCTTCGAAGAGGGAAGGGGGTCACGAGCCAAGGAATGCAGGTGGCCTCTGGAAGCTGGAAGAAGTAAAAATACAGATTCTCCCCTAGAGCCTCCAGATGGAGCACAATCCTGCCAATACCTTGATTTCAGCCCATTTCAATAAACGCAGTAAGACCAATTCCGACTTCCCAGAACTGGGAAGAAAAAAAAAATACCCTCAAAACAATAAATGTGTGCTTTTTTAATTCACTAAGTTTGTTGTAATTTGTTAGAGCAGCAATAGGAAGCTAATAGCATCACTATTACAAATAGCATGATAATAACGATCATTTTAGATGAATCTTTGTAAAGGATGTATTGTCAACATGGTATCCAGAAGGTCTGAAGCAAACTAAAAATGCATCGGTAACAAGTAAGACGACTTATTCTCTGTTTCCCAATACCAGGTATTATTATTTAATTTTTCTGATAATTTGACAGTAAAAACAATGGTATCATTTAAATTAATTTTCTTAGTTCAGTAGTGTGGATGAACATATATTTACACGCTATTAACCATTTGTATTCTTCGATGAAATATGTTTTCATATTTTGCTAGAATATGTATCCTTTCGTTGTTGAATTAATTCTGCCTTTATTAAAATTAGGACCTCTTCTCATGTAAGTGATAAAAATCTTTCTCAGTTCCGTGTATCTTTTACTTTTTTAAAGTACTTCAATGAGTAGAATTTAATATATATGATATAAAATCCATATATATTTTCTTTTGTGATCTCTTCTATTTCTTAGATACTTCTCTATTTCTTAGATAATTTTTGTCCCATAATAAATGAAATCTTAATCTATTTTTCTTCTGACTGCTACAAAATAGTTTATTTTTAAATTTTAACTTTCAGTTCATCTGGAAGTTTTTTGGTAAAAATGTGACTAGGGACATAATTTTATATATACATATAACTACTTACATACACTTAATTCTTTTTTTCCCCTCTCTTTTCTGGCCCATTTGATATATTTTTTATGCCTGTGCCAATACTCTTATAGTATTAATTATTGTAGCTTCTCCATTCCCTCTGTTTCTTAACCTGAAATCAATTCAAGTACTAACTATCCATTCTTGGATTCCTATCTGTGCAGTCTGATACGGAAGGCACTTTGCTCACATACCTTTCCCATGTCAGTGTCCAGGGAAAATAAATTTATCTTGTTCTACACTGGGTCCCTAAGGATTAGCACAGCGATTAGCAAATAGTATGACCCACTATTTTTGGCTGAATGAGTGAATTCATTTTAAAACCAATCAGACAAAAGATTAGCTTGAAAAATGATATTTGCATATTTGAAAACAAAAGCACAGAAATAAAATAAATGCAATAAGTTGTAAATATATGTATATATTTAAATATATGTAAATATATTTCCATACTTGCTATATAACCCAATTTGCAAAACAGGCAGAAACACTCAGCTGTTCTGGAATAAAAGACTAAGGTTTAGCAAGTGAGTTACAGGTTGTAAGCATGTCAGAACTGGAAGTTCATTACCAGCTTTGTCTGAATACTTCATTGACAGGCAAATCAGTGCATTCCAAGGCAGACCAAGTACTCTTTGGAAAACTCTTGACTTTTGAAAAATTCTTTATACTGAGTCAAAAAACTATTTCCTTATAAACTGAAATTCATTGACCTAAATCTCTCTCTGAACCACAAAGCAAGTTTTCCTCTACCAGATAACCTTTCAATTTGTATTTGAATGAAATCATCATATTCTTATCTGTAAACATTTTTTTCTAAAGTTGCTGTTTCCCTGGATGTTAAAAAAGAGAACAGGGGCGCCTGGGTGGCTCAGTTGGCTGGGCGTCCAACTTCACTCAGGTCATGATCTTGCAGTACATGGGTTTGAGCCCCGCGTCGGGCTCTGTGCTGACAGCTCAGAGCCTGGAGCCTGCTTCGGATTCTGTGTCTCTCTCTCTGCCCCTTACCCGCTCACACTCTGTCTCTGTCTTTCAAACATAAATAAACATTTAAAAATTAAAAAAAAAAAAAAGAGAGAGAACAGAAATTAGATTTTTGAATTCTAATCAAGTCTGAAGCCTACTCCGGTGCTTACCTTGGTTGGAATATCTACTCTAGTCAAACAGTCCACCACTAGGGGGTATTGTGTGCAGGGACAGACTTTAGGAAGTGTGACAGTGGCCATCATCATGATTGTAACAGCAGCAGTGTCAGCACTATGTTCATAAACAGGTGTGTAGCCTTAATAGGTGCTAGTCCTGTTAGAATTGTTTTAAAATATCAACTCATTTTATCCACATACCAACCTTAGGAAGTTGGCAGCGTTAGTTAAGTCCCTTTCACTGATGAGGGACTGAGGCAGACAGGTTAAACTTGTCCAAGGTAAGAGAACTAGAAAGGGGCAGGGGTGCCTGGATGGCTCAGCTGGTTAAGCATCTGACTCTTGGAACCCACTCCTAGTTTTGGCTCAGATCGTGATCTCACATTCGTGGGATTGAGCCCTGCATACGTCTCCTCACTGATGGTATGGTGCCTGTTTGGGTGTCTCTCTCTCTGTCTCTGTCTCTCTCTCTCCCTCTCTCTAATGCCCCTTCCCTGCTCCTGCTCTCTCTCTCTCTCCGTCTCTCCAAATAAATAAACTGAAAAAAAAAACCCCAACAATATAAAGGGGCAGATACCACATGAAACTAACCCAGTGAGTTTGACCCCAGAACCCGGGCTCTTATATTCACCACACTCTGTTGTCTCTCCATCTAACATCTTCATGGTTTATATACTGGGTTTCATCGTTGATGTTTTATATTAATGAAGTGGGTTTTTTCTTTTTCTTTTTCTGACACTTATTTGAGGACTACCAGTCTGGCTGAAATACTGCCTAAGGAGATCCTCTCTGGTCACTGTACCAGAAGTAAGGAATTCAGTATGGTTTTTCTAACATAAGTTCTAGATGAGACTGAAATTATTTTTGAATCTCCAATTCAATAATCAATATCTCCAACTCAACAATCTCCTATCAGTACTAATTTGTCTGGTCTTCAAAACGCTTGTAAGTAGAAGACTCCAGCAATTTGGTTTGACTGTCAATCCCCCAGGTCAGACGGGTACACTGCTGTGATTTCTGTCAGCCTATGAAACCTGGTTTTGTCTTGCCATGAGTTCCTACTTTCTTTTCCCTTCTCATTCCCATCCATTAAGTGACTGAAAACTGTTTTCTACATCATTTAGTTCCAAGACAGAAACATGTAAACTATAAGCAGACTTAAAGATTTACATACATAGGAAGTTGAGAGCAAATCCAATATATCTATTTTATCTGAGCTTACTGTCTGCTTTTGTTTTAGGCAAACAAAGATTCTTTTTTTTTTTTTTTTTTTTTTTTTTAGAGAGACAGAGAGTGCACGAATGGAGGACAGAGGCAGAAGGAGAGAGGGAGGGAGAGAGAGAGAGAGAGAGAGAGAGAGAGAATATCTTAAGCAGGCTCCACACTCGGCCCAGAGCTTGACACGGGGCTCAATCCCACAGCCCTGGGATCATGACCTGAGCTGAAATCAAAAGTTGGATGCTTAACCAACTGAGCCACCGAGATGCCCCAAGATTAATTTTTACGTGTGCATTAAATATCAAAGAATTCATTATCTAGTAACCTCAGTTTTTGACACCTTAGCTTCAAGTCACAGTAATAAAACTTCGAACACAAAACACATTCACTTTGGAAATCAATGGTACCAGATCCTAGACCCTCTCCATAATTTATCAAAACCCAAATATAATCCCTGTCTAATAAGTTACAAGAGGGTGTATTTGTGAATAAGACTGTCTTTAGCTCAGTCCTCCAGAGAGTTACTGAAAAAGCCAAATCACTTAGCAAAATTAGTGGTTTGGATATTTGAGATCTAATTTTCTAATCAGTTTCCACGTTGCACTGTCCTCTATGAATCTGTCCTGCAGAAGTGAAATGCTTACCCCACTTTCTTGCTCACTCACCAAATGAAACTGATGGAACACAGAACACCTTACCAAGTGGCTCTCAGGTGAGGAAGTCTGAATCACGGATCAGAAAATGATCTCTTGGTCATACAGCAGAAAGTGATGGAGTGGTGGACCGGTTCCCCATGTTGAGGGGCCTTAAACGGCTATGCCAAACTAAAAAAAAGTTATAGTCAGAGGATAAGACTATCTATCCCCTAAGGGAAGCAGTGGGCTAGGCCACACACTCATCGTCACAACACTTTGGAGCCAACAAATAACCACGGACTTAGCAAGGATGAAAAGTTCCTCAGAAACCAAGTTGATGAGGAGGGACAGAGCGATACTTAAAAACAGATCAACAGGTCACCAAATCTTTGAGCAATTCCCTCTCCTCTCTCTCTCTCTGGGGGTCTCCTCTTCCAAATGGAGTAGGACAAAATGATTTGATGGGTGACATCAGCTGAGGATCGAGGAGCCGCGTGTCAATCGCCTTCCCCTGTTGAAGGCTGGCACTGCTGGGAATTTCGAGTCCCAAACGCAGACTGCGTGACCGCAGAGATTACTCCTTTATTGGTTTTTAATATTTATAAACTTGTTTATTATTTACATGCAAACTTATTTATGAGAAGTCATAAATGCCACACAGATGATTAGTGAAATGCAATACAGCAGTCATCTTTCAGAGCTCCTGACCTACATGTTTCTTTCTGTAGACTTGGAGATACTGACCATATTGAGATGTGTGTGTGTGTGTGTGTGTGTGTGTGTGTGCGCGTGTGTGTGTGTTTAAGAGAAAGAAAACAGTGAAGAGACAGAGACAGAGAAGCTAAGAGAAAGAATGGAGTAATCCTCAGATCCCGAGGACCATAGGAGAAAAAGTGGAGGATTGGGCAATTGGTTTTATCTTTGAGTTCACACATCCAGTAAACAGGCTTCTTTTCCTTTATAAGTAAATGAGATAGGAGTGCCTAATTTGGCTGAACCAAGCATGTGAAGTAGGGGGAAAAAAATAGACTCTCTGTAAATGACTAAAGTTGGCCAACAAGGGTTTTCTTCACATTCTCTTCCAAACTTACCTTAGCTTATTTCCAAGCAAACTATGCTGCCCACTAAACACATCTCTCATCCACCTCTATTCTGGATTTTCTTATTTTACATCCTCTGTTTCTCCCTCACTTTATCTATTCCTCTGATATCCCTGTAAGGCAGCATCCCATAGGGTAATCCCTACTGGCTCTAAACCTGCATTTAAAATCTTTATCAGTTGGCACTAACGGTACCTAAGAAGTTTATGATGCATATCTTCCCTCTGTTTTTCCAAGCTGTTTGCAGACAGGGAGAGAGTCGGAATTCGTTTGGTAGCTTCAGAAGGCCTTGTATAAAGAATTTTAGTTATTTGAAACATAAAAATAGAGATAAGGTGAGCACTTGCCTTTATTCCAATCAAAATGGCGTCCTTCCCATTCCAAAAATGCATTATTCATTTCAATTAATTTCCAATGAAACAGAGCAAAGGTAAAAGTACCAAATTAAGCAGACGATCTCTGCTTTCTCTTCTGAACTCCCACATATACTCTTCCTTCAGAGCAATAGAAGTCTGTGATATATGAAAGTCTGCTGTCTAAATGTCAAATAGATGTCTTGACAAATGGTTCCTGATGTCCACGATCGCCTCCTGTCACTTATTAGGCTCATGATTTCTTACAAACTTCTATTCTGTATCTAAGGTTAGCAATTTGGATGTAGCCTAAATATAGAGAATCTGTAGATTTTAAGGACATCTGTGGTAGCTTAAAATAATGCACAGTGAAAACATATTTTGTCCAGTGTAGGCTGAGATAAAACTAAAAAGAAAATGTCAGTTTTATCACATGAAAATATATCCTTGCCATCATCTTCTTAAGGATCTCTGCAGGCTATCCTGCAATAATCCAAAGCATTTTCAGATAATTCAATCATATTCCAAATGATGAATAAACTTACAAGGGTCGATTCATGCTATATAGCTAATGTAATGGAAATTGATAAACTGTCTACTAAGGGCTTAAAGAGTTTAATTTTAATGGATCATTACTATTTTTCAAAACTAATTTGTAAAATGAAATTACATTGGTAAACACGAGGAAAGTGATATAAAGTCCTTTGTCATCTTTAGTTTATGATTTTTAAAATTTGCTATGAATTCTTCATTTCAGTAAGTCAGTGACATTGATTGAGCTCTAAATTGATACTTCAGAGTTAGGGAAATTAACTCCTTTCTCCTCCTAACAACTACATTGGGGGGAGGTGCTCAGTCTCACACACCTGCTTTGTCATATTTCTTATTTTATGGCCAATCTTTCCCAAATTTTAAGTGACATTATATTTGAGAGAAGCATAAATATTTCCAATAAATACTCCTTTCCCTAAAAATTTTGCTGTACACTATGTCCAAGGGTACATGCTTTCCACTTTGCAGAGTAGGAAATTCTTTCTCTATAACGTGGTGGAAATGTGTGCCGTTTTTTACCTTTTCATTTATATAGAAATCAGCAATTTTAATTAATAAAATCACAAGGATAATGTACAGGCAATATTTTATTCAAGATATTCTGTCTGTAGCTGATAGATTATAAAAATTTTTAGCAATAGGGTATATTTTCTGATATTGGAGTTGGAGAAAAGTTGTCTTCTACCTAGAAAGTTGTCCAGGTTGACTGAGCGTTGTCTTAGATTAGGGTCTTAAAATGAATTATACCAGGTCAGTAGGAACTGGCTCTGGGTAAATAAGAAATGTCATTAACCTTTTTGATGGAATTCTAAGAGTAAAAAGCAAAGTCACTCTCACCAGCTGTATTAATTACTAAGATCTGTAACTCTAAACCCATCTTACTCCAGAAAAAGTATATATAAATTAAGCGGATTTGAATTCACTCTGAATGACAAAATAAAGCAACATGAAAAATATTGTAATTGCACAGTATCAAGAAGCATGAAATCCATGCAAGAAGTTGTAGGGGAACAGATGCTATGCTGGCTAGTGCAACAGAAAGTCTACTATCAGCTGGTATTACAAAATACAGCATAAAAACAAGTTATTTTCTTTTTGTGGGCATTGTATCACTCAATAAATGAGCTGACCTGGGAATTTATTTGGAACTAAATTCAATCCTCAACACTCGTTCTCTGTGATATTCAGCAACAAGGGACTGCAATTTAAACAGCAAACTCTTTTACTTCTAGACCATGTGTGAGTTACTTTTTAAAAAATATTAAAATTCAGTGATCCCGGGATTCTGCATTTTATGAGTCAAACGTACGTCTTAAGTATAACTCACGGTTGTAGCAAAAAGGTGCTCAATATTTCTTATGATTTGTCATTAACCGAAGTTAATAAGAACCACTCCCAAAGATTAATTAGGAAGTCCACATCATTTCTGTGAGGCAGGAAAGAAAGACAGTATTACACCCAGAGCTGAATGGGTGTGTTTAGAAGGTGAGAGAACCCGCAGAATTCTGCTAACTGCCTAGAATTAGCAGCAGTGTCTATGTTCACACCTGGCTCTGTTCTTTATCCTCTGTTCTCTTCTATTAGAACACCTTCTGCTCAAATGAGAAGAGCCAAAGAAAGGCAAGCATTCCGCTTAATGGTGACTGAATTTTGGATAAAACTTGACAGTCAAATTGAAACACAAATCAAGTCCAGATTCAGCTGGCTTCCAACCTTCTGCTATGTGTCCTGTATTCATGGTAAAGGTCGAAGGTATCTCATCTCAGGTGTATAACCCAAGGGTATTTATTTCTTCACCTATAACTTTGCCTCACTGGACTTTAGACCCCTGTTTATTCAACACGCAGCAATGCGAACATATACTGTCAACGTAAGAAGCGATAGGAGGGTGACTCACATGGTAAAGACGTCAAGTGTATCTCCAGCAGTTCTTGCCATCTCAAAGTAGGTTTGCAGGATGTTGACAGTTCCAGAGAGCGCTTCATGACCACAGCCACAGAAGAGGGCAACCCCAGCGTAGAGCAGGATGGTGGCAATCAGAGAGGCATAGGGAATGCCTCCCAGGCATTTAATACAGCACTCAAAACACCCTGCAGAAGACCGACGGGAAAATGTTAGAAATTTATATTTTTTCTTCATCTAATTAAAAAAAAAAGTCAGCATTATGGGAATGTATATTTGCATTTAAAGATGACATCAGGTCAACACGCACATCCAGTCCTAGGCTGCCCTGGGGGCTATAAAAATCAGGTTTCTTAATTATATGCCCATCCTCCACAAATAAGAGAATATTTACTTTCATTGTTCTATCCCCCAGACCAACAGATGCCCTTCCTTCCCAACTCAGACTTCCCACAATCTTCACAATGTGCATACATATCATTCTACCTTCACTTTATTGCTGTCAGTTTCACATGCTTGAGTTTTTATTTCAATGACATTTACTCTAAGGAACTCCCTGTAGCTGTGTTTTTAAAATAGTGAGTCAAAACCTATTCAATGTGAACCTAATTTAGTGAACTTCAACCAGAAATTTTGAGAAGTTTGAGAGAATAGACTAGACTATCTGAGAACATTGCATGTAGCAAGGCAAATTATATTAGAATCTTTTGAGTTAAGAGAGTAGTGTACGTTAGCTTTGTAGTGACTCAAATGCAGAACCCAGTTCTTGGCTGTGGTGCATGACTGAAAGCAATGAGAAAGATACGGGCACAGGAGAAAAGAGACGAGGACGGGTAAAATCTTGACTCTATCACTTTATGTTTTTCAGTAGGTTTATTCTTTTCATTTCATCATTTGTAAAAGAGTGACAGAATTTCTCTCAAATCATTCTTTTAAAAAAATTTTTTTTAACGTTTATTTATTTTTGAGAGAGAGAGAGACAGAGCATGAACGGGGGAGACTCAGAGAGAGGGAGACACAGAATCTGAAACAGGCTCCAGGCTCTGAGCTGTCAGCACAGAGCCTGACGCAGGGCTCGAACTCACGGACCGCGAGATCATGAACTGAGCCGAAGTCGGCTGCTTAACCGACTGAGCCACCCAGGTGCCCCTCCCTCAAATCATTCTTGTGAGCATTAAGTAGGTAATCACACTACTGGGTATTTACTCAAAGGATATGAAAACACTAATTCAAGAAGATATCTATGCACCCCTGTGTTTGTAGCAGTATTTATTTACAACAGCCAAATTACAGAAGCAGCCCAAGTGTCCATCGACAGATGAACGGTTAAAGAAGACGTGGTGTGGATATGTATATACGTGTGTGTGTGTGTGTGTGTGTGTGTGTGTGTAATGAAATATTATTCAGCCATAAAAAAGAATGAAATCTTGCCATTTGCAATGACATGGATGGAGCCAGAGTGTATTACGCTAAGCAATATAAGACAATCAGAGAAAGACACATACCGTGTCTTGATTTCATTCATATGTGGAATGTAAGAAATAAAACAAATGGGCACACCCAGCTGGCTCAGTGAGGAAAGCGTACGACTCTTGATCTCAGGGTGATGGATTTTAGCCCCGCATTGGGTGTAGAGTTTACTTAAAAATAAAATCTTAGAAACAGGAGCAAACGAACAAAGGGAAAAAAGGAGACAAACCAAAAAACAGACTCTTTACTACAGAGAACAGATGGTTACCAGAGGGGAGGTGGGTGGGGGGATGGGTAAAGTAGGTGATGGGGATTAAACAGTACACTTAACTTGGGAGCACTGAGTAACGTACAGAGTTGTTCAAGCACCCCATTGTACACCCGAAACTAATACAACATTGTAGGTTAAGTACATTGGAATTAAAATGAAATACAATTTAGAAGTGAGCTAATAAAAAATAAAATAAGAGTGCGTCAATACATAAAATAGTGCATGACAAACAGTAGCTACTCAATAAATCTATCGTATCTACCATTGCTAGACACACCTTTAACTATATTGAGATGAACTATGATTGTGTTGTAACGTGGTTTCCAAAAACACGTTGACTACAGTAATCACTTCTGTTTTTTAAAGCTTTGTCACGTTAGTCTTTTGAAAGATAACTTTTTGTTTAAGACATCAGGCTGTTAGTATCAAAAATAACTGTGAGAATTTGCTAGGTATCTTCTAAGAGATTAACTAGAATGCCTAAGTGTGTATGTTTTGCAATAAGACATATTGATGAGGTATTTTGCACCAGTTGCTGGTGAGAAAGGAAACACAAAGGGCTGCCAGGCCCAGAGCAACTCCTACGATGATCTCAGTTTCCCCTCCATCTACCTGTGTCCCTCCCTCCCCCTACCCCCATTCCAGAGATTTCCTCCTACTCTTCTCCTTTTGGAAATTCTTGATCCAATCTCCTTTCGTAATGCCGAAGCCTCTCAAAAACCCTCCATATAACTGACTCTTCGTTTCTGCAGAAGCAAATAAAAAATGAGATTGGAAAATGGACTGTTATTTATTGTACTTAAGTCATAGGAAGATCTGTGTGCACCTTATCTAGAATGCATATGTGTTTATAGTAGCATATGATTCATGCAATAATTGTAAGCTTCCTGTGTGAAGTAACTGTACATTTAGAGAGTGGTCTAGACGGCTAATTTGAACACTGATCATTGGAACTGGCCTTCTTGAGAGAATTATGGCTCACCTCTTCTGTCCCAGAGGCAAATAAAAAGAAATCAGAACACCTCTGCACTTTCAAAGCAATTGTTATTACAGAAAATCATTTCCTAAACCTTATTCCCCCGACACACACACACACACACACACACACACACACACACACGTGCGTGCGCACACACAGAATGTGGGGAAGCAGAAAACGGTAGAACAGCTTGACACTTCATACGATGGGAAGCGATTTCACTAGCAGATGGATGAGACCAGAGTGTGTAGCCTCTGAAGGTCACTGAACGCAGTCTTGAGTGGAGATTAACAGGAGAGCAGAAAAATCTTTGAACTACTCTCTGTCTCTCCATGTTGTAAAATTTTCACCTTATTGATTATGTAAAGATAAAGGAAAACAAGAAACAAAATCAGTACCAACCCAAAGAGGAGTTACCCCTTATCTTGGGAAGCGCCCCAAACACTCCCATGATTTCAAACCCCATTGTGATTTCTCCCTACTACTGTTCTTGAAGAATTTGATATAGGTATGTGGGCTTTCCTCTGCAGTCAGAGCTGTCAAAATCAGATTAATGTAATGTAGTCAACAAAACCCTTCGGAATAGAAGTCTAAAGAGAAAGAAAGAGTCCGAACATCAAATTCACGATAGGAATTATCTTTGCTGGGTCCTCCTTAAAGCTTTTAACAAAGCAAAAATAAAATCAGAATGAGGTCCAGGGACAAATGAAGAGGTAAGCCTATAGACGGTCACTAAAATGCCACTGACGACTTCTGGTTAATTTTGTTCATCTGAATTTTAATTCAGAGTCAGTTTCTACTTCTTTTACATTCTCTCAGTTGTGGTTTAGCAGTTACCAGTTACCTAGACTGTATACGATCAGGAGGTGGGGGGGGGGGTTGTTAGTGTCACGGTCTATAGGATTAATTACAGCTTCAACTGAGCAGTGCCTTCTAAATTTCGACAAACATGAGAAAAATTTCAATACTGCGTTAAACCCAAATTGACGACCCTGAGTTCAATGGCATTTCTGAATGAGTTTAAGGTCTCCAAATCGAACGGATTTTTTTTTCCTCCCTGTTGAAATGCGGCCATTTAAATCCCTCACAATTCCATCATCCCTACTGACAAATCCAGGTTTCTCTGAACCTTCCTCACTGCCACGTTAGGCTCGCTTCCTTCAATTTAAGCCCCAATCCTCTGCAAGAGTTTTACTCAAAATAAGAAACAGTAAGAATCTTATCATGCACATTTTGCACTTGGGATGGTCTAGATCCTAACTGCCCCCGCCCTGCCACGGGGCCCGAGTTGCCTGTTGGATTTAAAAGAAGACTCTCAGAACTCCCGTGGGGGGAAGCGGAGCATCACTTCAGCCTTCTCTCCAGCTGCCAGAATCCCACAGAGCTGCTGGCAGGAGAGCATCTCTCCACCCACAGTGAGAAGGAGCCTTGGCAGAGCAGCAGAATCACCATGGCAACCGTGCTCTGGGGCCCGGGACGTGCTCCCAACAATCATCCTTTAAGGCTGAGGCTTCCGCTGCCTCCCACCTCCACGTTTTCACTGCCCCTCAAACGAGAAATCACTCCATTTAGTGAGGATCGGTGAGAGCGTCATACGCGGAGGGCCGGCACGGGAGAAAAATAACATTTCTTGAGAAAATCTCTATAAAGACAATAAAGACGAATTTGCACAGCAAACGCTTTCAGTACAAGCTATGAGGAGAACAGGGCCACCGACTCTCAAACAGAGCCGATGGTTCTAATGCTGAACGTGGAATTTACACGCCGTCCGGTAGACACTACCAGTACATGCACAGAAGCGCTTCTCACACCTACCCGGTTGCTGGCTGTATTTTCTCAAATTAACACTACGCCTTTAATCTCATATGAAAAAAATATATTGAAGGAATGACTGGACTTCCTTTTCAATACTCGGAAACATTAGCATCTGTCCAATATCTAGTGGGGTTATACACGGACTTGCCCTGATATAAAAATTCAAAGAAGACAGAAGCTCTGGACATAGTCCACATTTTTTTTTTAGAAGGATGAGATCTACGAGTACTTTACTTCCATTTAAACACTGCGAAATAAACACAAGCCTTTGCCACTGCTCTTTCCACAAAGTGCACCGAGATAAGTCAAGGGGAAAGAACGTAAGCCAACAAGACAAAGAGCCTGGAAGAAAGGCGTCTGGGAAGGGAGGTTAGCACAGTGGTGGATTCCGGAAAAGAGGTTAACAAATGATACGGGCAATTATTCATCGATAAATATTTCCTAATGAGTTGATGCGTTCTCTACTGAGCTATGATGTCACCTGGGTCACTACCACGTACCCAGAGAGGCCTGGGTTTGTTTGGGGGCTGTCTGTTGTGCTCCATCAGTGTCCTGGTCTGTCCCTGGGCCAATATCACACTGCCTTACAATATGTCTTGCTTTGTGGTGGAGAAAATTCCCCCAACTTGTTCATCTTCCTCCTGCGGATCATGCTGTTAATGGCCCTCCCACCTTACCACGTAAATTTCAGAAACAGTTTGTCTGTTTTCACAATTTAGCTAATTGGAATTCTGATTTGGTATCTATACACTGATTTTGTATCTAGAAATTTCACAAACTTCTTGTGATGATCTTCTGAATTATTTTGATTCTGTGAATTACTTTGAGTTTGTTGATGATCATACCATCTGTGAAATTCTGAGCTTGCTTTCTTTTCATGATTTGTACCTTCTACTTATCTTCCTGTTGGCTTATTCCGTCAGGTACAATGCACGGAGACAAGGAGAAACAATGAAAAAAAGGGCACCTTTTCTTGCTCCTGATAATAAAGAAAACACTTGCCAGGTTTTACCATCGAGTGTGATGTTTGCTGTTGGTTTACTGGTTAAGGAGGTCTCCTTAATTTTGAATTCCATAACATGCGTTTCCCCCATCTGTTGAAATAATTTTGTTGTTTCTCTTTATCTGCCATTTCAATAAGTTTTTCTAATTTAAACCAGCATTCCTGAGAAAAATCCAACTGAGTCATACTGTATTTTTCATACGTTGCTGAATTTGTCATGCTAACATTTTGTTCAATACTTTTGCATTTATCAATTCACTCCACAAATAGTTCCTGGGTCCTCACCAGGTGCCAGGCAGCATGCTAACTGCCAGAGCTGTGCAAGTAAGGAAGTAAACAAGGGCCCTGCTCTCTTTCTAGAGGTGGGAGACAGACAACCGGCAAGATGCAGAAGTAACACACGAGAGGTGGTGGAAAGTGCAGACAGAAAAACCCAAACAGGGAAGGGAAGTAGGGAACAGTGGAATAATGATCTCAGTTTTTTTCAGGAAAGGAATAACCAAGGTGACATTTTTAAAAAGACACGAAGGAGGGAAAAGAGCAGTCCCAGAGGGTCGGTGGGAGAAGAGGGTTTCAAACAGGAAAAGGAAATGCTAATGTCCTGAGGTAGGTGTGTGACTAGAGTCTCTAAGGAAAATTTAGGAAGCCATTGATGGTAAAATAGGTTGAAGCTGAAACAAAGGAATATAAAATGAGGCTAAAAACGTAATGGGTGAGGGTGGGGACATCTATGTTCATGAATGTGACTGACATCTAATTATTGCTTTCTTGTGTTGGAATCAAGTTTACACTAGTCTTGTACAGTGACCTCCTTCTGTCCCTTGGGGTTGTGGGGTTGTTTGTGTCAGGTTTAGCTGAACAACAAATATTTGGTAGAACTAGCTAGTAAAACCATTCAGGCCACTTGTGTACTTTGGGGGAAGAATTTTAACTACTAATCTAATTTGCTAATATTTATAGAATTAATCAAGATTTCTATTTTTTTAAGTCTGTTTACTAAGTTCAATTTTTATATATTTGTACATTCAATATAAGATTTAAAATTTATGATGAAGTTGTATGTAATTTTGTTTTACAGTATTTTTAAAAAATTTTTAATGTTTATTTATGAGAGAGAGAGAGAGAGAGCACAAGCAGCAGAGAGGCAGAGAGAAAGGGAGACAAAGAATCCGAAGCAGGCTCCAGGCTCTGAGCTGTCAGCACAGAGCCCAACACAGGGCTCAAACTCATGAACTGGGAGATCGTGACCTGAGCCGAAGTCAGGCGCTTAACCAACTGAGCCACACAGGCGCCCATTTTATAGTATTTTTAACTTATTTATCATCTGTTCATGTTTCCTTTTGTTTTCTCAGATGATTTCAATATCCTTCCTTTCTTCATTTCTCTACCCCTCTACTTTTCCATCTCCCCTCTGCCTCCCCACCTTTATCTCTTTTCCTTTTTCTCTCTTTCTCTATTTTTTTAAATTTTTAAAAATGTTTTATTTATTTTTGAGAGAGAGAGAGAGAGAGACAGAGACAGAGCTCGAGAAGGGACAGGCAGAGAGAGAGGGAGACACAGAATCTGAAGCAGGTTCCAGGCTCTGAGCTGTCAGCATAGAACCCGATGCAGGGCTCAAACTCACGAACCATCAGATCATGACCTGAGCCGAAGTCAGACGCTTAACCAACTGAGCCACCCAGGCGCCCCTCTCTATTTTTTTAAGTGAATTAATTTATTTTGAGAGGGGAAGGGCAGAGAGACAGAGGGAGAGAAAGAATCTCAAGCAGGCTCCAAGCTGTCAGCTCCAAGCCCTACTTGGGGCTCGATCTCTCAAACTGTGAGATCACGACCTGAGCTGAAATCAAGAGTCACACCTCAAATGACTGAGCTACCCAGTCGCCCATCTTTCTCTGTTCTTAAAGTCCACCAGTCAGGATAGCCTATGTTTTATGTTCCATGTTTGCTACATTAAAAAATAAAGATAAAAAAAACAGTTTTAATGATTTAAAATATCACATTTTATCTTTCATTCAGGTTATAATGTTTCTATCCCAGTTTAGTGCTGGGGTTCTCCACCTACTATAGCTTGAGTTCAGAAACTCAGGCTGAAAAAAAGGAGACATCGTCTTGAGCCCTGCCAGTCATACCCTCAGAATAAAAAACATCAGGAAAGTCTCACTTTGACAATGAAATACTCTGAGCTACAGGTGAGAGATGCCACTTCTACTCGAGTCCAAAGGCCAGAAAGAGCCATCATGCCTCCCTCTCAGTCACAAAGAGCAATTCTGTTTCCACAAGACACAGGGCCCTAAATACTTAGCAAATAGTACTAATAACTATCATAATAAAATTCTAATGTTTCTTAATATTACTATGCTTTTTACATAACCCATTTTGCATGAGTATTTCATGTTTCATTAATTTCTGTTTTTAACTTATTTCTTTGATTTTACTTTATTAGGGTATATTTTGCTGTACATTTCATAATGTCTTGAGGCGGTTGCTGACCTCATTAGTTTTTAGTCTTTCTTCTTTTCTAATAAAAACCTAAGGATATAAAGTCCCTTCTAATTGTGAATTTCACAAGTTCTAATATGTGATCTTTTCATCATTGTTCAGTTGTAAGAATTTCCTAAAGCCTACCTACTGTGATTTTTGACCCAAAATGTATTTATATATTTGTTTTCTTTGATTTTTTTTGCTTTAATTCCCAAATATGTGATATTTTTCTGTGTTTTGGGTTATTATGTGTTCGTATCTTAACTGCATCATTGTTAGAAAACATGAGCTACAGAATAGCAATCTTTTGGAATTTATGGTGACTTCCTTTAAATTCAATCTTAAACTTGGGTTTTTCAGTCTCAGGTAGCAGAAATTAAGGTCACAAACTCAGAGGAGAGGGGGCTTGTGGGATCAAATTTTGAGGGGACTTCCCCTCCCAACCCACCCAAGGTAAAAGGAAGGTAATTTTCTTTTCTATCATACACAGAATTTTTGTCATGATTGCTGTTAGGTTTATGTTTTGTTTTTCTTTTCTTTTCATGGCTTAGCCCTCCACCAGTGCGTTTTAGAGTCCTGGATTTTACACTATGTATTCCAAGCTGACTCCATGCCTGGGGTGGAACTCAGGCTCAGAAGACCAATGCATACATATATAGGAGTAAATATATTTTAATTACATCTATATTTTACATATGTGTATATTAAATACATACACATATTAATTCCATAATTTTAACTGTTTTACAACAGCAAAGTTTTTCATGTCATGTAGTCTACCATACTGCTGGGAGTTCACTCTTATACAGGGACAACAAAAGATCGATAGGTTTTGGAGGAATATCTCCAACTTGAAAGAAGGAAACCAAAATAAACACAAAAGAACTCAGAGAAATGAGAGACACAGCAGGCAGCTGATGAGGATTTAAAAACAGTACACTCACAGACACACACACTCATGCACTCCTACATTCCCCTAGGATATAAGTAAATACATTGCATTCTTGAAATAAGAGTAGATGCTAACAATAGGCAACTGCAAAAAAAAAAAGTCAGAAGCTCTTACTAAATAAAAACATGATAGCAGAAGTTTACATTTTAACGAAAGGGCTAAAAGACAAAGGAGAGGAAACATATGACGCGGTAGAACAAAAAGACAAAGATGGAAACTAAAGAGAAAAGATAACCAACTTAGGAGATCAGATAAGGAGCTCCAAGATCCACATTCAAATATGAGGTCCACCGTGAAAAGCAGAGAAAATGAAGATTAGCAAATTAGCAGACACTCAAAAACAGTTTCTAAAATTGAAGAATGTGAGTCTCCAGATTGATAGGACTCTCCTTTCTGGGAGGATTCCCTTCGTGGCATCATTTTATCCGCACAACTACTACTGCCCCATAGCCGTGCCAATACCAAAGCACAGAGAGGCTGGGGTTGTGCTGTGTGGCCAAAAAAGCACTTCTAGTTATAGCTACTGGGGCCATGGCCAATAAGGGCCTTAGACAAAGTCATCAACACACAAGGGAAATGTGAAGTTATGACACGGGTAAAGTTAAAGCAAATGACTTTTCAGAGGACTGTTTCTGAAAATGAGTAACAATTCAATATAGCCTTAAGATCCTTCAGTGTCTGTGGAGATGTTAGTGGCACGGAGCCAACCCGACCGTCTCTTACCCTATTATGCAAGGTAACATGTCCCTTGAATAGAAATAGTACAGTTACCATTACATCATGACTTGACTGTACTAAGTTTATTTCACAAATTCACCCCTTTTTTCTCTGGCTTGTTAGTAGCATGGGCACTGAATCACTCTATCAATATTCAGGGAATGTTTTTGAGCACATACTAGTTTTCTGCACTGAGTATACAGGAATGACATATACATATATATGGCCTCTACTCTTTTTGAGCCTACATACTAGGAGAAATAAAATCAGAAATTTCTAGTACTTTTTCAGAAAGGTTTCTAAAATTATTCTTTCTAAATATCTAGCACTGTGATATCTTGAGTGCCCAATCAGAGCACCCAGGATCACAGCCTGGCTTATCTGGCTTATGTAATAACATAAAAGCACAAAACTGTACTTCTGAGGAATGCATTATACTGTAAAGTTTATAGCAGACAGACTTTATAATAGTTAACCCTTTAATTAATGACATGATCATCTCTCTCCATATATTTTTTTATTTTTAGAGAGAGAGAGTGAGTGCAAGTGGGGAAGATGGGCAGAGGTAGAGAGAGAGAGAGAGAGAGGGAGAGAATCTTAAACAGGCTCCACACTCAGCGTGGAGCCCAACATGGGTCTTGATCTCACGATGTTGGAACGACCTGAGCAGAAATCAAGAGCTGGACACTCAACCAACTGAGCTACCCAGGCGCCCCATGATCATCTATATTTTTAAAGCATTCAAGAATATAGTCCACTTAATCCCCAAATATTATTAAAATTTTAACTAACATTTAAATATATTCCTAGTCTAAACAAAATACAGAGTTAAGATAAACATTTGAATAATTCAGGGCAAATTATTAAGACAGCAAACTAAAATGACAGGTTTTAAATGTACATATGTTAGTCATTGCTACATACTTAACCAAATCAGTTCCTAATACTAAAAAGAGCATCTTGAAAGAGGAAAATAATATTGGGAGATTTTCTTTATCCCCTCCTAATTTTGTGGCTGGGTACCAAAACCACCAGGGCTTTTGACAAAAATAGAGATCCTAGGATTTCCTCCCTTGACAACTCTGTTTGTATCAAATGCTTCAGTTGACTCTGACGGAACAGCATGGAGAAGCCATGTAGTACCGTATAAAATCATATTACATGCCTAACATGTTTTAAGATGAGTTGATAAACTAGATACGTATATAATACAGGGATTAAGAAGGATTTACTCTAAGAATTTTGTACAGATTATTAAACAAAGTAAGCAGTTTATAACTCAATCACATCCATAAGGACTTTTTGAGCAGTTCCAATGCATCAGAAACACTGCCAAGACTTTTAAGGTGTCAACTGTGTGCTCTCCAGAGCAACGCTATGAGGGAGGTATGATCACATACAGGCAATTTTACAAATGATTATTGAGGGTCAATACTGAAAAGTACATGAAGGTCTATGTAGTGTGGGCTTTCCAGAAGAATGATATTTTTCTTTCTACCATTCGTTATTAAGGAATTTCGAGAATACTAATATTTGTGACTCAGATCGCTTTTATAAAACTGTATCACTGATTACAGAACATTTTGTACTGGTCAACATGACTTGGCAAGAATGTCTTGATTAATTAAAGATATTTCCCTAAGCAGAAAAGTTAATTGCTTCAATAATGATTAGAGCCATATTCTCTCACTGTGATAAATAAGCCTGGAGGGTGAGATAGCAATCAGGTGGAGACATATTTCTCATGTGAAATCAGAGCAATCCCTGGGGGGTTGGGGGGAGTGGAGCACAAACTACTCTGAATTTCACACCCCTGTGAGGTTTTTGTAGCACACATCTTGTTCAGATGATGTTTGGAGATCTAGCTAAAACTCCTATCTCCCCCTGCAATGAATCGACCTATTACTATAAATATTGGCATGGCTTGTTTCCTAACAACTTTCAAATTTGTTCAAAATGTTGCTTGTTTGTTTGTTTGTTGGGTCACCCATTGGTGCCTCATGAGCCATCCCCAAAATGTATTAGCTTAAAACGATATATTATAATTACTCACATTTCTCATGGGGTTACTGAACTCAAATGGGACAGTTTTCATTTGGGATTATTTAAGCAATTGCAGCCAAAAGGTGGGTGGGGCTGGAAGTCATGTGAATACTTGAGTGAACTGGATGTCCAAGATGGCTTCTTCGCTTGCATATATGGTGCCCAGGTAGCATGCCTGAAATAACTGAGGACTCACTAGGAATATCTCATTTCTAGTGGCCTCTCCAAGTGGCTATTAGGGCTCTCTCACAGCACGGTGCGACACAATGGGAGACTTCCATCAAAGCAGTAGCTCCAAGAAAAAGTTTCCAATCTTCTTAAAGAATGAGCCCCAAAATGGCAGAGCACCATTTTTGCCACACCTCCTCTCAAAATCATCACCGACAGCCCAGATTCTTGGAGGTTGAAAGGTGGACTCCAGCTCTGGATGGAAGAAGTGGTGAAGAGTCTATAGCCATCTTTAATTGGCCACAAGATTATCCAGTTGGAAACTGAACTCTCTACCCCAAGAGCTGCTTTGGTTTTCTCCATGATGCTCCTGAGCATAAAACATACTGTTGATCTTAGTTGTTGATTTGGTTCGTGGACTCTTCTCACCAAAATGTAAAAACGATCAGCTCAAACATTTCTGCTTTTTGTTCATTTTTATATGCCCCGTTCCTGGAATAGTATCTTCCTCATGGTGGGTGTTCAACTAATATTTCCTGAGTAAGTCAATTAATTGGAAAATCTGTCTCAACAAACAAACAGGACAGGTCAAAAAAAGTCGCCTGCCTCATGCTTTCCACCATGTCTACCCTGTAGACACAAATGTCAGAATCATGAAAATCTCCTACTTTGGGATCAAGAAAGACAAATTGGGGGAAGAGATATTGGTTACAACACTATTTTTACGTTTTGGGGAGTTTCATATCTGTTGTTTTTATCAGCTTATTTTTCTTTCCGTGTAACATGTAAACAATGTTTCTGCAGGTTTGCTGGGGAGATAATTCAAAAGCCCTCCTGTAATGGATTATCTTAATTTTGTAGAAGAAAAAACTTGGATTAGGATACTCATCATACAATAGCATACAGCTACGCACACGGCAATGCTTGCACTTGAACTAATACGCTTGCCTCTAAAATTCTGCTCTGATAATTACACCATACTGAGGCTTAACAATATGACTCTCCGCCAAATGAAATAAAGACACATACTTCTCCTCCAAAAACAATACAGAAACAGTTCACAGAAGATCCTGAGAGCCTCCGAATGATTAAATTCCAAACAGAAAAAGTTGACGGCATTGACAATAAAAGTAGAGTCAGTGGCCCCCTTAAGCAAACAAATTTAGGAAAAGAGGATGGTATTTTTAAAAATGCATTCATCACACGTTATTTACTACTGTTCTATAACATTTGCTGTGATTCTGAAAATCGTTTGTTAAGTAACGCTCCAAAATAATGTGGTACCTAAGACAGACTTTCTCTGAAAGGGCTTTGCCTTCCTAGATGGGTCTTTCCCTGATCTTACGTGTATCACCGACTCAAATGCTGGGGGAAAATCTTTGGAAACATAAATGAAAGTAGGTCACCCTCCAGCTTAAAATCCTTCCTTGACTTTCCTTTGTGCTTCGCCACCATTACAGCGTCACACTGGCCTTACCCACTGGGGTGCTGTTGGTGATCTCTCGCCGCCCACCGCACGCCAGCTCCACCGGCCACCTTTCCCTTCCCGAAGATGAGCCTTTGCCCTCATGCTGTTCCTTCCGCTGTGACTGATCTATACTCCTTCCTTCTCACAGTCTACCTCTCTTCCTTACAGGGAATCCTTTTTACGGCTCATGAAAGAGGATCCTATTTTCAACATGAAAAAAGTCTCGTGGAAATTGCATATTCACTAACGAAAAGGCAGAATTACTTAATCGCACCGTGACTTAAAACTCATCCATTACTCACAGGCATTTACTTCTTAAACTGTGCATTTTTCTGCACCACTAATTACCACTTGGTCACTAATGATGACCCTGCACAGATGGCCAACACGTGCATTCGGTGGAAGTTTGTAATATAGCACAGGAGCACCGCTGTTAAGTGTCGTATGTTAAATATAGATGAACAATATAATTTAAAAAATTAACCATCACTCTTTAGGAGAGACCACTTTTCCAAGAAAACGAGAAAACCTGGTGATAAAACGGATCCTGTAGGATCACTGGGGATATTCTGTTTTACATAAAAAAAATAATTCATACCCATGTGAATTACACAACTTAGGATGCGTGTTTTATTCTTGGCTGATAGGGTGCACCACGTGTTATTAAAAAAATTTTTTAAGTGTCCCTGCACATCACAATGGAGCCACAATAGTTGGCAAGAGTTTTCAGGGTAATAAGGTATTCTATGTTTTCAAATAAACATTATGCGTTATATAATGAAGCAATATGGCATTATGAGGCTGTGTTTTTAACATTAAAGAATATAAGCCTTTGTAAAATTGTGCCAATTAAGTATAGCAGTTTGGTTTCCAGATCAAGTATCCTGATATAGTACTATCTTTGAACCTCAAGACCAAGGCAATTTTAAGATGCTTTTTATCTTTATGACCACTGAGAAATTTTTTATAAAGAAATTAACATCTAAAAAAGCAATATTTTGTTTATGCCATTATTTCAGATATTCTGTGGATTTTTAGAAAATAAAATTAGTGTTTATATTCAATGTAATGTTGGGGCGCTTGAGTGGTTCAGTTGGTTAAGCATCTGACTTCAGCTCAGGTCGTGATCTTGCTGTTTGTAGTTCAAGCTCCACGTCAGGCTCTGTGCTGACAGCTCAGAGCCTGGAGCCTGCTTCGGATTCTGTGTCTCTCTTTCTCTCTGCCCCTCCCCTGCTCGCACTCTGTCTCTCTCTCTCAATAATAAATAAACTTTAAAAAAATTATATTCAATGTAAGTTTATTCTTTAATTAAGTGAATGCATTAGGCTATTAAGAGGGGAACATCTGAATTATTTCTAAAAACCTTATGCAAAATTTAGCTGATCAGCAAATATTGTCTTCATGTATTTTATGATTATATTGTTATTTTAAAAATAAAAGAATAAGTGAATTTTTAATGTTTAATTTTATTTTTGAGAAAGGGAGAGAGTAGGGGACAAGCAGACCGAATCCGAAGCAGGCTCCAGGCTCTGAGCTGTCAGCACAGAGCCTGACACAGGGCTCTAACCCATGAGCGGTGGGATCATGACCTGAGCCCAAGTCAGACACTCAACAGACTGAGCCACCCAGGTGCCCCTAAAGTTGTTGTTGTTTTTTTATTTTTAATTTTAGAGAGAGAGCGTGAGTGGGGGACAGAAATAGAATGGGGGGCAGAGAGAGGGAATCTTAAGCAGTCTCCATGCTCAGCAAGGACCCAATGTAGGGCTCAATCCCACAACCCTGGGATCATGACTGGAGCGGATATCAAGAGTCAGATGCCCAACTGTCTGAGCCACTCAGGTGCCCCCAAATTCTCTTTTAAAAGACAACACGAGAGACTCCTGGGTGGCTCAGTCGGTGAGTGTTGGACTTCAGCTCAGGTCATGATCTCCCAGTTGGTGAGTTCCAGCCCTGCCTGGGGCTCTCTGCTGTCAGTGTGGGGTCTGCTTTGGATCCTCTGTCCTCCCTTCTCTCTCTGCCCCTCCGACACGCCCACTCTCTCTCAAAAATAAACATTTTTTAAAAATTAAAAAAAAATAAAAGACAACATGAATTCCTTATTGAAAGTTTGCTTCTTCAATTCAGTTCATGGAAATTCACTATGACATTTGCAGACACAATCATGGTTCTTGAAACATAACAATAGGTTTTTAATGCAATCTGGTATTTTAGAATTTACACATTTTTTTCTCAATTTAAAGATGATTTTGTTTCTCAGGCAGGCAGATGTTAAAATTTTCCATTTCATAGTTATGGCATGAGGCAAAATTTAAAGCCATGTTCTGAAACGTCAAAACGATAGGAATATTTTGAAAGTACATTTCCTAAATCAAAAGATTATTTCAAAATATATATGGAGTAGAGAATAAGTCACCTCTGGACAAATCACAGGATAGTGTTGTATCAGGAACATTAGCAGAATTTTCAAAATGGGTACATAACAGTTATTTCTTCACAATTAGTCACAAACAACTGTCACAATATGTTAGAAGAAGTCTCTTCTGTGGTCCAAAAGTACCGTTAAGGGCTTCTGAATTATCTAATGTATATTTGGAAGTAGGAGAAATGGCAGCATTTCAAAGTAGAAATGTCATTTCTGTAAGCACTATCTTTTCTCAAGCACCCAGAGTCTTTAAAAAGCTAAAATATGTCTTTAAATCAACAGAACAATAGTCTTCTTTTGTGTCCATGTCCTTCTCGTTTCAAGGAGCTGTTGGTACCTGTTCTGATCCCTCAAGGACAGGGAAGTGCTAGTTCAAAGTCTGTAATAAATCTTTTTAAATATTCTGGAGGCAACGTTGATTTTTCTCGGAGCCATGCCCAAGCCTGTCACTTTGCTTGTATTACAACTGGAATGAGAGCACCAAGATGACAAAATAAAAACGCAGTGTGTTTTTTTTGCGGTGATTTTCACTCTCTACTAATTTGTCCCATACCCCAAATGCTTAATGCCTTTTGCTTCCTTTGATCAGATCCCATATAACTCCTAGATAGTAGTGGTGACAAAGGTTTAAGAGGGAGATAAGAAGACTCCAAGGCAGACTGTGAACACGTGGTAACAGAATATGCCCTTGGGCTGTTTTTATACTCTGCTCACCACAGGGGCGTCTTTAAGAGAACTCAGTCGATGTCTGAAAACCTGCAATTCACATAGATCTTTCTTCTTTCACATTACTAATCCCCAGAATTTTATGAATACACACAAAGCTCATTTTCAGGTCCTGCCAGTCACCGCTAGCGGCTGTGGAGCAAAAGAAGAATTGTTGCAAAAGTAACAGCAGAATGCCCGTGGAAAACCAAAAAAGCAGACACATTAGATGAAACATGAGGTTTTTGTCATCTCGAGTCCAGACCCTATAGAGCGCTTGGATATAGTGCTCCTATGTCGTGGTTTGCATGTGATTCGGTAACAAGCCTCTGAGATGAGGGGTCAGGATTCATGGATCTTTCTACGTGCTGCGTGTCCTATGGAGTCTGGCTCGCGAACACAGCGAGCACGGAACAACCAAGGACCTATCTTCTTTCTCCATGTTGCCCTGTTTTTCTTTGCATCAGTTACCGACGTGAGTCAAGTTCGCCCATCAAAGAAGGTCTATCCTTCAATTTCAACATGTTGTCCACTCAAATTATATTGGAAAAAACACACTGGAGTCACAGCAACAGAATCAAAAGATGGAGCTAAAGCCAAGCAAACCTTAGGAATATATCTTACTGCGTAACGAAAAAACAGTAATTTCTGTCTTTGGCCATGAGTGGTCATCATTGAGGTATAATGACCAAAGTCCGCAGAAAGTCGTAACAGAACTGTGTTACATTTCTGCCTTTTTTTCAATAAGTAGCAGTTCCTTAAATCTGTCTAATGCTTGCTGGCTTTTCCCTATTTTTAAAAAGCAAAATCTAACTTAAGAAACTCTACAGGGAGGTTTTATGGGGTACAGGATTGGTTTTTATTACCCTTAAAGTTGCTGTATAAACTCATTAGCTTAATGGTTTTTTTGAGTCATTGGAAAGTCCTAGCTTAGATATCCTTAAAGATACTGTTTGCTAAAGAAACACATTCTCTGGAATTAAAACATGGAAGACAGTGTTTTGTATTCATGATGAAAACTACTGACCCTTCAGGCAGCTTCCACAGATATATATGATCAAATCCAGAAAATTAAAAGGATCTTTTTTCTAATGCATCTAACAATGTTCACTCTAAGATTGAACTTGGAAGGGAGACAAAGTAATTAGAGTGAGACATTTAAAATAGATTTAATTAATGACAGTGAACAATATATTCCAGTGGTATGATAGTCTTTCCTATTTTCTTTAGTTCCCAAATGTGACCAAATTCCATGCAATAATTTTAAATTATATGATGCATAATGTCAAATAGGTAAAAATGGCTCTCTACTGTTAGAATAGCAATATTTAAAAAAAAATCCTATCATTGTTTGCAGATGATATTCTGGGAGAAGAGGCTGACAGTAACTCCAACGATGTATTCTCATAAGCAAATTCTAAACAAGGCCTCGCCTCGCTGCTGTTTAGTTATGTAAAAATGACGTATGTTTCCAACGTTCTTTTCCTTTCACTTAAGAAACCACAAGAGTTGAGGTATCTTACAACCAGAACTGAACAAAGAAAATCCACGGGAAGTAGGAAAGGGGCCTTGATCAGATAACTCACGACAAAGAAGCACGTGTCCGGGAGGGGCTTTGGACTCTGTTTCCTTCAGTCCAGTGTTTAATGGAATCAAGGGGATTCCCTCCTCTTTGCTCAACATTACTGTGACTCCCATTTCAACCATGTATTTGACTTTTTAACTCTGTTAGATGTAGCTGGGAGTCAGGAAGCCTATCTGTTTGGAAATTTGGCAAATGCTAAAGTACTGAAAGAAAAAAAGGATACTTCTGGAGGACTTTGGCCAGAATACTGTATTTTTACCGAAGGCTTCCAGAATTTGAAGTGGTAGACTTATGGTATTTCCATCATTCATTACCTAAGTTAAGGGAAAATAAGATGAGCATCAGGTGATTTACGGAATGGTTGAGTCACTATGTTGTACACATGACACTAATATAATATCCCATGTTAACTAACTGGAGTTAAAATAAAAATTAAAAAAAAAAAAGACAGAGAGGGGCAACTGGACGGCTCAGTTGGTTGAACATCCAACTCCTGATTTTGACTCAGGTCATGATTACAGGGTCATGGGATTGAGCCCCTTGTTGGGCTCCATGCTAAGTGTGGAGCCTGCTGAAAATTCTCTCTCTCTCTCTCTCTCTCTCTCCCTCTGCCCCTTTCCTACACTCACACTGTCTCTCTCTAAAATGAAAAATAAAAAAAATTAAGGAAATGAAATAGTTCATTAAATTACAAAGCAAAAAGAAAATATGGAACATTTATCAAATAGTTTGGTTGCTTTTCTTTTTTGTTTTAAGTTTATTTATTTGAGAGAGAGAAGGAATGAGAGCAGGGGAGGGGCAGAGAGAGGGAGAGAGAGGGAGAGAGAGAGAGAGAGAGAGAGAGAGAGAGAATCCCAAGGAGACTCCTTGCTCGATCTCATGAACTGTTACATCATGACCTGAGCCAAAATCAAGAGTCAGACACTTAACCAGATGGGCTACCCACACACCCCTGGGTGCTTTTGAAATGTAAGGTAATAAGAGGGAGGTATTCTTGTCATTTATAAAGATCTATTAAGTTACTACCTGTTGAATCTATTACTAGACAAATAATAGTCACAAATGTAGTACCTATTTTAAAAAAACCAAAAAAATAAACTAACAGAGTATTTATGAGTCCAGACATTAACACCAATAATTTGGGACTCTTAACGCTGAAACAAAATCATATTAAAAATGTACCGTGCACTATGTATGCCATTTGCTCATGATACATATGCACTGACAACAGACCTGAGTCAGTTTGAGGGTCAGATGAGAACAGAAAGACACCGCCTTGAGGGAGGGTGTTTGGCCCCAAACCTGCCATAGGCTCCTCATTTCCTTCGGCGGGAGGCCAAAATCCTAACAATGGTTTTCAAGACCCCGCCTGATGTTCTCCATCATCTCTCTAACCTCATCTTCTTCTTTCTGCCTCCCTCCCTCTGCCACCTTCTCTCTCTTTTTTAAATGTGTATTTATTTTTTAGAGAGGGAGAGAGAAAGCATGAGAGGGGCAGGGGCAGAGAGAGAGGCGGGGGACGGAGGATCCTCAGCGAGCTCTGTGCTGAAAGCAGAGAGCCAGATGTGGGGCTCGAACTTACGGACCGGACCGTGAGATCATGACCGTAGGACACCTCACAGACCGAGCCCCCCCGGGCGCCCCTGCCACTTTCTCTTTGATGTGGAACTAACAGCCTGTGCATTCTGAGTCTCGGGCTTTCCTAGTGGCTATGCTCTCTGCTGTAGACATACTTCCTTCAGGTATCTCCTGAACTAACTTCTACACGTCCTTCAAGTGTTTGCTCAAATTTTATCCTGTCCACTTTACAAACTGTTTCCTGTTTTCACATATTCATAAACGTAGACCTTAGATCCCCTGTATCCTGCTCTGCTTTTTCTTGTTTCCATATCGCAAAGCACCTTCTAGCATCATACAAAACTTACTCACTTATCTTATCTATTGTTTATCTCTCTCTTCCATTGGGATGTAAATTCATACACTGTTGGTGGTCAATTAACATTGGTTAAACCAATATTATCTTTCATACACATAAAACCCGCGCTTACAATTACAAAGTAAAAACCTAGAATTCGTAGTCGACAAGGAAAATAAAAAAAGAGTTGCTTAAATATGCAGAGTTCATATCCAATATCCCACATTCCAGTGTTTTTGGAAGTGCTACATTTCCTCTATTTAGAAATAAAAACTATATTCAATATGTACTCGTAATGAAAATATAAATTAATACTCAAAAACTCAAAATCAGATTCACGGCCATAAAGATAAATGGCTTCCTGTTAAAAGCTGCGTGATATGGTCCACAACCACAAAGAAAAGAATGCAAGCCATTTGACTGAGGCCTGGCTTTCCACAATAATGCAAGAATTATTACAAAACTCCCAGAAAATAAAACTATAATGTCATTTTGAGATTTTAACAAATTTCGCAATAGAGCCCATACATAGCAATTCCATTTTCCAATTATTTTGGCCACCGATATAATCAATATGGCAGGTATGTCAGTAAATGGAAGTAAGGAGAAGGTGTAGATATTCAGTCTCACTTCGTGGAACCTTTCTCCTGATTGTTTAAGAAACAAAGGATCAAATCAAAATAAAAGGTCTACTGACATGGTAGCCATAAACACTGTACTGTTTACGTAGAAAATAGTGCAGATATATTTACCCTCCAGAACAATGAATCTCAAACATACGTTCTAAATTGCTATATGGTAAGCAAGACAAGCACCACAACTTAAGATTCAAAAGCAAAGAGTTCTGAGCAGGGAGCCAGGACCTGCCTGCTAAGCGAGTTCCACTGCCGGTCACGGGGCAAGCCTCTAAACCCTCCCACATTGTGAAATGATCCAATGGGCTGAATGGTCTCTAAGGTCCAATGAATGGATAAAGAAGAGGTGGTTTTTGTATACAATGGGATACTACTCAGCGATGAAAAAGAATGAAATCTTGCCATCTGCCATAATGCGGTTGGAACTGGAGGGTACTATGCTAAGTGAAATAAGCCAGTCAGAGAAAGACAAATATCATATGTTTTCACTCATATGTGGAATTTGAGAAACTTAAGACCATGGAGGAAGGGAAGGAAAAATAAGTTGCAAACAGAGAAGGAGGCAAACCGTAAGAGAGACTTAAATACAGAGAACAAATTGAGGGTTGATGGGGGTGGGGGAAATGGGTGATGGGCATTGAGGAAGGCATTTGGGATGAGCACTGGGTGTGGTATCATGGGATGTATCACAAGAGCCATGTGCAGGGGGACATGGGGAGAAAATGCCTCTGGAGCACGGAAGATTGGCCTGCCCTTCATGTCTACTCATGACCTCTCTTCAAGAAGCACTCATGGCTCCTAGAGCTGCCCTTCTCTGGGAAGTTTGAGGGAGGATGACAGGGTTTGATGAGGCTACCATGATCCATTTTTGCCAATGGTTCACCTACCAGATTGTACATATGGAATGTGTAACATTTTAGTGGTATGTAAAGTTTTGAACTTCAGAGGTCTTTCAAAGAATAGGGTTTGAAATTGTATTATAGTAGTAAATTTTCTTAGTTTTGAAATATTTGATATTACATTTAAAAGTATAAGAAATAACTTAGTGTGTTATATTTTAAAAAATATTATAAAATGTAACATCATCTTATAACGGGAGAGTAAA
Organism: Puma concolor; assembly: GCF_028749965.1. Lineage (NCBI taxonomy): Eukaryota > Metazoa > Chordata > Mammalia > Carnivora > Felidae > Puma > Puma concolor. Next base: position 7,353,161 of record NC_141670.1, read on the forward strand.
GTCTCATACAGATTTACAAACACCTGATATTTAAACTTTGTAGCTATAGATGTTCTGCTGCTGTGTAAATTCCACTCGGATTGTTATAATGAATACTGATATTTATATACAATGCAATGAAGGGGTCTGATAAAGAAATCCTAGCACATTAGTGAAAACCCACAGGAACTGTTTTCTCTTCAAAGTTATTAATAAAGAAATCCTAATACATTAGCAAAAACTGGAAGTCATTGTTTTCTCTTAAGTTATTAATAGTTTCATTCCAATCATTGAATCTTGGTTTCCTTAGATGTTTAGTAATTACTTTAAATACAGAAATTAAAGCAAAAATGACAATTAAATACTTGTCAACCTGAGATCCCAAGTGTCACCTTCCTATCCAAGGAAGGCAAAGGCCTGGATTTTTCCTTAAATTCTGAATCTGACAAGGACGAAGACATTTTTACAAGAACAAAACGTGTTGCCCTAGTAACCGTAACCCCACCCAATAATAATCTACACCCAACAAGAACATTCGTCCATAATGTGTATTTTCAAATCTGATCCTACTCAGAGTGAATGCTTTCTTACATGATGGCTTGTGTGGCTCCCCAAATTCTTATATTTCCCTCAATGAAGCCAAAGTGCACGCAGGTATCATGAACAACGCGGTTGAAGTCAAGGAAAAAAAAGCAAAGCAAAACATTAAATGTGACCAGAAAAAGTCAACTTCATAATACTAAATGCTTCAGTCCGTAATAAAGACATAACAGTTATGAACATTTTATGCTTCAAAAGGAATAACTAGCATTAGTAAAGTCAGAATTATAAAAATATGAAATACTATAGAAAAAAAGACATTAATAGGGAAGGATTTTAACCCATCTCTCCCTGCCCACGGTAGATTATTATGATTCCGGTAGATTGAGTACGTGAAAAAATACACACGTGTACAGAATACTCAAACTGCTTTCTGATAAAAATAACCTACACACAGACACATGTGTAACCTGAAAAAGATTACATACATTCCTTTCGAGAACCTATGAAGTAACTGCAAGATATGTTATATTTTTCTAATATATAAATATCAGAAGATGTAAGCAGAGGAGTTAGGATCGAACATGGGTTTGAGGGATGAGCGGAATCTGAGCCAAGGAAGAAAACGACAAGAGGGATATTCTGAGCAAAGGTAACACGACGAGTGATGCAGACAGAAGGTCCCGGAGAAGGCGTGGGAGGTAGACAGTGAGGAAAATGCGTTGACAGGCATGTCACCTGTTGACTCCGAAAGGGGCGAGGGATTGGATCACACATCGTGTGCATCCAGAGCTCTCTGGTGGGCACTGGGGTTCTTGCCATCAGATTGGCACAGTACATGAGGCTAGTCATTTAGTTCGCGGGTACAAATAGTACTGGAGAAAGAGGAAATGAAGTGAAGACAATGGCATGAGAATATTATTACGAAGCATAAAAATTACAAAATACAGGCCACCAAGGAGGGAAGGCTTCTTGTGAGGCGGTACCTACAGGAGAATAAATGAAGGGATGTGTTAAAGGTGGGAGACGAAGGGAAAAAGTGCAGGACCCAGTGTCAGGCTGAAAAATGAAGGATTCTGAGTTGACTCACAGATTTCAGTCGTGGCAAAATGGTCGGAAAATCGACAGAAACAGACGATGCAGGAAAAAGAGGCAAGTATGTGATGGTACAAAAGGCACTGAGCTTTGATGATTGCTGCTTTTGCAGTATTACTTCCTTTCCCCTAACTTTATAATGTATTTTTCATAGGCAGAATTTAAAAACTTGAACCCTTGCAATTAAATCTGGATCAAGCTAGGTTCCCAAAAGCATTCTGCGGGCCAGCCTCAGCCTATTGTTTTTAGGCAGAACTTCATGAGCCCTTTGGGCATGGCACGTTCTCATCATCTGCCTGGACTTTTTTACCTCCACCCCTTTACACCCAGCTGTTCCCGAGGTCTGTGTCTTCCGTGACTCTGGTCTAAAAAGTTTTGATTGATGGAAGTTTCTAGAAAATATAAAGGTCTTCTCGAAAAGGCATACATAAAAATCAAACAATTTTCATCAGCATTAATAACGTGACATTCTGCTTAACGTACTCTTTGAGCACCTCTTTGTTCATGGAACATTTCTATGATGTAGGATGGAATTACCTACATTTTTAGAAGAATGAAATGTATGGCATGTTATAAATAAAGTGAACTACCTACCTAAGTATTAAATCTTATTTTGCAATGCATTTAATTGGACCTTAACAAGGTAGGTTTTATGGACGAGCCTTTGAAAATACTTTTATTTTGTTTTTAATTCAGCACTTAGTGATATAATACGTGTGCAGTCTTTAGAAAAGGGTCTGGCACATAGGGAGAACTTCATAAATATAAGTTATTTTTATTGTTATCAGCCTTAAAACACTGGTGCCGTGTTGTTTTTAAAGTGCCATTGTCATTTCTGTATTATCCAAATGAGGACTGTTTTATTAGTATATTTTTGTTCTCTATCACATCGACTTTCATTCAAGTTTAAATGATGCAGTCCATAATTCACAAACATAACAAAAGCAGTATAGAAGAGTACAGTGTTATAAAATGTAAATTGACTGTCATATAGGACAGTCTGCAAAACAGCTACTTTCTATCTTTACAACTTCAGTGAAACGGATGCTTTGCAGTTCATTGGCTAGAGGTAAACCTCAAAATCATAATTCAGTTTGTCAACATGAAAGATAGAACTAAAAGCAATGAGCTTTTTTTTTTTAAATTTTTTTAACGTTTATTTATTTTTGAGACAGAGAGAGACAAAGCATGAACGGGGGAGGGGCAGAGAGAGAGGGAGACACAGAATCAGAAGCAGGCTCCAGGCTCTGAGCCGTCAGCCCAGAGCCCGACGCGGGGCTCGAGCTCACAGACTGCGAGATCGTGACCTGAGCGGAAGTCGGACGCTCAACCGACTGAGCCACCCAGGCGCCCCAAAGCAATGAGCTTTTATAGTAAGATATTTCATAGAGATATTATCAAATTTATCTTCATGTGTCATATCATGATTTTCAAACAGCCTGTTGTTTTTCCTAAATACCTAGAGCAAAGTTGAGTTTCATACAACACAGCGTGTACTTAGCTGAATCATTTTATACGTCTGTCTCTATAGACAAATGTTGGTGAAAGTCTTATCAGAAACTCCTGGGGTACCTGGGTGGCTCAGGTGGTTGAGTGTCTGACTCGTGATTTGGGCTCAGGTCATGATCTCATGTTCGTGATATCAAGCCCCAAGCTGACAGCACGGGGTCTGCTTGGCATTGTCTGTCTCTCTGCCCCTCCCCAGCTCGGGCTCTCTCTCTCAAAATAAATAAATAAACTTTAAAAACTCCCAAGAATGGTGTTTTCTTCTCCCAGAAGTGTTGTTCCCATATCATAGAAAATACAATCTAAATGGATACTAATAAATATTTTTGTACTTATGGCTTGAGGAAGTTTTTAAAAAATCATGTCATGTTATCCAAAGAGCTAATTTACTAAGGTAACTATCCTAAAGTTTTATATTTTTTAATGACATTATGCCATCTATAACACTGACAGATAACTTGCTTGAAGCCTGTGATTCATACTTTCCAAGAATGATTTACTTAGAAAACAGGAAGCAATACTAGGCTTCAAAGAAGCAATCCGGCAGACATAAAAACAAGATGCTACCGAGGCATTTTCCTTATGGTGAGAGGTCTAATACATGGGATGAGGAACAGCAAAAAAGTCTTCTAAAGTTGCAAATGAAAAAAAAAAATCATTAAATTCAATGGAGAAAGAAATACAGGGCAAGTGATTCATTGAATGCCATAGACTTTTGGTTACAAATCTATGACAGAGATAAGAAATGGGACTTCTGGTCTTTTTAATTAAAGAGCTCATTTGCCAGACTATTATGAGTAGGTCTGTGGGGAAAGTGCTAAACTAACGGCCTGGTTTGCTATGGATTTGGGTCTAATAATTAATTGATTAGAAAACCATCACCCAGTGATCAACTATCTGCATATCACAATCATCCACTCATTTCTTCTATTAATGTCATTATACAAATATGAAAACTTCTAACAGCGTGTGTCTAGAAAATACTTAAAGCCATTTCAGGATGATTTTACTTCTTACATACTTTGCATAGTAATGGAGCAACTAATGCATTCACTTAATTGATTATTATTAATCACCATAAATAAGAATGTAATATTGAATTATACGTAAGTACTTAGAAATACTATTGACTAGAGTTAAAGCATAAAACCTGTGAATCCCACACCAATGGACTGCAGTTATTTTTCTGGGAGAATCTAAGAGAACAATGAAGTCTTTCCCATTAAAAACACAGATTAGGGCCACCTGGGTGGCTCAGTTCGTTGAGTGTCCGACTCTTGATTTGGGCTCAGGTCATGATCTCATGGTTCATGGGATTGAGCCCCATGTCAGGCTCTGTGCTGACAGCAAGAAGCCTGCCTGAGATTCTCTCTCCCTCCCTCTCTGCCCCTCCCCTGCTCACCTCATGTGCGCACATGCGCCCTCCCTCCCTCTCTCTAAGTAAATAAATAAACTTTGAAAACACAAATTTAAAAGGGCGCCTGGTGGCTCAGTTGGTTAAACGTCTGATTTCAGATCAGGTCATGATCTCACAGCTCATGAGTTTGAGCCCCGGTCGGGCTGTGTGCTGACAGCCTGGAGCCTGCTTCAGATTCTGCGTCGTCTTCTCTTTTTCTCTGTCCCTCCCCTGCTCGCTCTCTGTCTCCCTCTCAAAAATAAACATTGAAAATTTTAAAATATAATAAAAATAAAAACACAAACACAAATTAAAAATGACCCATCATAAACCAAACCAAACCAAATAAGAAGTATTCAAAAACTGCATCGAAAAGATCTTTGGCAGGTGCTATTTTGAAAAGAACATAGAGTATCCAAAGCCAGAGTCCGTGATTTTGTTTTCCAGCCTTTTATTTACCATTCTTCTGATTTTGTGATTTACTTCTCCATAGTGTAAGTTCCTACTTGTCAAATGTAGATAAAAATGAAAATCACCACCAATGCCATCTCAACCACCACTAGAAATTTGCTAGTTGTGGCGTACGTAGCGACCTTCAATACCACAAATGATCATGTTTCCGTGTATCACTGTTGATATTTTCTCTGTGCTTTGGTTCCTCTTCCCAACTCCCGCCTGTCTCCTAGCCCTCAGGAGCCTGCCTTGAATTGCACTTCACTTAGGTTAGTGCAATGGAAGCCACTGGTGCTCACTCTGTCCATGTGGCATTTCCCCGGGTAGACCACGGACCACCCCTCCCTCCTTCTTGACACTTCTGCTTGGCCCATGAGATCCAACAACCAACTGGTTTCATGGTTTGCTCCCTGCCTTTCTGGCACTCTTCCTCGACACCCTCACCTCTACCTTCTTCGGCAAAGGTTCTAAATCCTGACAGTCTCTTCTGCCAGCCTGTCTCTTTCAGACTTGAAGAGCCCTTAATGGACATCCAATGCTGCATCCCCATTGGCCCATCTCTGCCAAAATAATTTTTTTTTTATGCAGACTACTCAGACAGATATACTTGTGTAGGAAATTAGGGGGAGGTGAAAAATGGCACATCAGAAGTGGGATTCGAACCCACCCACCGCTGGCTGCATCTGTACTCCAGAACCCCTCACGCAGGGAAGCAGGGCTGGAGTCTGGAACCTTACACCACATGGCCGTCCTGACAGCCTTCGATCAAAATAACTGTTTTGAATATAATGTTATGCCTTTTCTCTGCTTTATCACATTAGTGACTTTGATCTTAGAATAACTTATAACGTTTTTGATCTTTGGATAAAGATAAATCCTTAGCCTGACTTTCAAAAAGTCTTCACTCTCTGGCCCCTACTTAGCTGGATCTTTGGGTCTTGCTGTGGCTGACACTGGACTCTGAGTTCATCTCCGTCACAGAGGCTGTCCACATACAGACTTCCCAGTGTCTGGAAGGCACACACACACACACACACACACACACACACACACACACACGTGGTGCCTTCACTTTCACCTACTTCACTCCACTGAATGATTATTTCATGAGACAACTTCCCTTGATCTTCCAGACAAGGTCATCTCCTCTCCTTCTGGAATGTGGCCCCCAGCATGTGTTTGACCCTATAATCACGTCACTCTGCACAAAGGTAAGGAACAACAGGTTTTTGCTGCATGTTGTACATTTGGTGCCTGGCACAAATCAAATGCTCAATAAATACTTGTTGAATGAACAGTTGAGGAATCTGAAAAACACTCTGCGGAGGGCTAATATTACTTATCATAACTTATGTCTATTCTGAAGGGAACAGCCTGAAGGATTCTGCTGAAAAGTTAGATCACATGACCCTTCGTAAAGCCCTTCCCTGGCCCCTTGGCAGACTCAGGGTAACTTCTTAAGTGCTAACAGACATCCAAAGCCCTCATAATTTCAACATCCATTAGCCCTCTGACCTTATCTTTGACCGCAGCCCCACTGGCCTTGATGCTTGCTGCTCACACATGACAGGCACGTTCTTGTTTCAGAAGTTTTGCACTGACTATTCCTTAGGCCTATACTACTCTTCCTGAGATAGCTCCGTGGTTTGTTCCTTCACCTCCTCAGGGCTCTGCTCAAGTGTTATTTTATTTTATTTTTTTGATATTTCATTTTTATCGTGGGGCCTATCTTTTTAAATTTTATCAAAACTGATATTCTCCATTCCTCACTCTCTTTTTTTTCTTACATTAATTATTGCCTTCTAGTATACTGTAGTATGCCTCCAACATACTATTTAAATTCCACATTTGTATGCGTCTAGAATGTAAGATCCATAAAGAATTGTGTTTGGCTCTGTTCCCTGCTGTATCTCAGCACCTGGGACAGTGCCCGGCACATAATACATACTCAATACATTAATCAAATTTTAAAAACCATTAATATCAGTGTTGTATGTAAGGGATGAATCACTGAATTCTACTCCTGAAAGCAATAGTGCACTGTATGTTAACTAACTAGAATTTAAATAAAAAATGGAAAGGCAAAGCAAAGCAAAAACAAACGCAGCCTACTGGCAAAATTCCTCTTTCTCAGGGGAAGTCAGTCTTCTTTCTCTAAGGCCTTCAACATATTGGACGAGGCCCATCCACATTAGAGGGGGTAATCTACTGCACTCAAAGTCTACTGAATAAAAAGGCTGAACAAAGTCTACTGACTTTGAGTAAATCTCAACTAAAACAAAAAATCTGAACTAAAAAAAACAAAAACAAAAAACAAACCCTTGACAGAATCATCTGGAATCATGTTTGACCAAATATATGGGCACTATGGCCTAGCCAAGTTGAGACAGAAAATTAACCATCACACCATCTCCGATCTTTAATAGCAGCTGCCTCGAGAACCATGTTGCAAACGATTGTGAAGCCACCGCAGACTCTGTAGGAAAGAACACGTGCATAAACTCGTAACGTCTGCTCTGAGCACAGAATGGTCAAGAGAGGCAGCCCATATTACGTATTAGCTATTCCTAATACGAATAATGGAAGTATTATTCCATTGCAATGGAAGTTTTTAGGTCATGTTCATTAAATGAAGGAACAGATGCCAAATCTGTCCCTTTCGTAATTAAATTAGGGCTAATCTTGATTAAAAAATAAATAAAACAAAAACATTACCATCACAATAACCTCTCTTCTCTTAACTACTAAAGTAAGAATAGGAGTCTTAACCGATAAATTCCATGTAAATAAAATATACAGTTTTAAGAAAACAATAACATGAATTTATTTTTAGTAATGGTCATTGTATGCCTGTCATTATACTGGAGTCAATAAAAGCAAATGCTTATCTGCCCTTCATCCCAATGAGAAACCAAAATAAAGAACCCAGAGAAAAAGAACTAACACTTTATTTACACAGGTCACAGGGATGCATGTGAACACAAGAAAGTAAAGACATTAGAATCAATACACACATTTCTAGGACAATCAAAATGCCTGGGGATCTACAGTGAAATGTGCATACTAAACACATGAAAACCTAAACTTTGGTATTTAATCCAGGACTCTTTCATAATGCAAATCACTGAACATGCACCTCAAACTTTGTTTTATTTTCATATATACTAAAATATGCTGGATACTGGATGGGACTGCACTGGGGATCAGAAATGTCAAATCAAAGTACACTTGCCATGATGAAAAAATAAAATAAAATGATGAAAGTAATATAACTTAAGTGGTCTTCCCTATCATTGAGCAGTTTTCTAAAACATTTCTAATGATTGCTTCAGTATGCAGATACACTATAATTTAGTTTACAAATTCTCTACCATTGGTCATTAACGTTGTTTCTGATTTTTCATTATTTTAAATGATGCTGAAATAAACCTTCCAATGAATAAAAAAGAAATGTTAAAGCAGACAGGAGTGGAAAAAAGCTGGATCTGGTTTGAGATTCTGGGCCAGTCACTTACCAGGAGAGAGAATTTATACCAGCTACTTGTCCTTTCTGACACTGTTATTTTTTTTCTGTAGGTCAAACACTTGTGGCAAAGTTTTTGAGTTAGAATGACATGTAAGAGACGATAAAACTTATCTTCCAATTCAGGATACTTAAAAAAAATTTTTTTTAATGTTTATTTATTTATTTATTTATTAAAAAAAATTTTTTTTTCAACGTTTATTTATTTTTGGGACAGAGAGAGACAGAGCATGAACAGGGGAGGGGCAGAGAGAGAGGGAGACACAGAATCAGAAACAGGCTCCAGGCTCTGAGCCATCAGCCCAGAGCCCGACGCGGGGCTCGAACTCACGGACCGCGAGATTGTGACCTGGCTGAAGTCGGACGCTTAACCGACTGCGCCACCCAGGCGCCCCAGTGTTTATTTATTTTTGAAGGAGAGAGAGACAGAAGTGAGTGGGGGAGGGGCAGAGAGAGGGAGACACAGAATCTGAAGCAGGCCCCAGGCTCAGAGCTGTCAGTACAGAGTTAGATAGATGCAGGGCTCAAACTCAAGAGCCATGAGATCATGACCTGAGCTGAAGTCAGACGGTTAACCGAATGAGCCACCCAGGCACCCCTAAGTCAGGGTACTTTTGAGAATAAAAGAGAAGGTGCTCTTAATAATTAGGCCTGGGCAACAAGCAATAACTAAAATTGTTCTGGGTAAACTGAGACTGTCCCAAGAAGCTGGGGTATTCAGTCACCCCAATTAAATCAGACTATGCATCTGGAAAAATCTGGTACTTGAACAAATATGTCTTTTTAAAAAGACTCAAATTTACATGCTATAATTGGTATAAATTAACTTTCTAAATTTGAGTCAGTCACTTAATTTCAAATGCTATTATACCCATACCTTTTATTTTTTATTTTATTTTTTCAATGTTTACTTTTGAGAGAGAGAGAGAGAGAGGGCGCACGCACCCGTGTGCAGGGGTGAGGGGTGGGGAGGCAGGGGAGGGCAGAGAAAGAGGGAGCTCCAGAATCGGAAGCAGGCTCCAAGCTGTCAGCACAGAGCGGAGGGCTCAGAACTTAAACTCAGGAACCCACGAGTTCATGACATGAGCCGAAGTCAGGTGCTTAACCCACTGAGCCACCCAGGCGCCCCTAATGCCCATACCTTTTAAAAGACGGGCACAGATTCCTCCCTGAGTTGTGTGTGCTTATGTGTATACATGCTTTTTTTTTTTTCATTAAACTAATCTATACAATATAATCTGAAACAGCAAGGGACTCTGGAGAATTTAGTTTCAGTGAAGGATGGATCTGCAATATAGCAGTTAAGAAATACTCCACCCTGTGTTTTAAAAACATACAGAAAGAGGGGCGCCTGGGTGGCGCAGTCGGTTAAGCGTCCGACTTCAGCCAGGTCACGATCTCGCGGTCCGGGAGTTCGAGCCCCGTGTCAGGCTCTGGGCTGATGGCTCAGAACCTGGAGCCTGTTTCCGATTCTGTGTCTCCCTCTCTCTCTGCCCCTCGCCCGTTCATGCTCTGTCTCTCTCTGTCCCAAAAATAAATAAACGTTGAAAAAAAAAATTAAAAAAAAAAACATACAGAAAGAGAATCTTTGGACATGAAAATATTACCCTTATGTAATTAAGTCAAATACTTAATGGCACAATTTACTGTTGCCTCATGGTAGCAGATACCAGGAGAGCTACTGCAGTTTCTGTGTAAGATTCCTTCGTATAACTGAAAGTCATCCTTAATTTGTCACTTATCTCAGAGAAATATTATGAAATAATACTAGGATTTACATCTATATAGGGGACTGAATCTTGAAGAGATTTCCCATCTATTAAGCCAGCTGCTACACAAGAATGTTATTATCTGTGTTTTATAACCTGAGGAAACTGAGCCAGAGAGACAGGAACTGAATTGCCTGAGGCCACACGGACTGCATTAGCAGAGCTAAAATATAAACCAGATCTACTAAGTGTCAGACCCATGCAGGGTCAGGCAATAGAATGATGAGTGAAACTGACATGCTACTTTTCTCTCTTGAAGCGTATAGCCCAGTGGCAAAACGGTCCTTTACTGTGTAACGTCACCTGTTTATGAAAAAGATGCTGCTTGTAAAAGACCAAAAACACTGGGAAGTCAGGCTATTTATACAGTTGAAGCTATTTTTAAAAGTAACCATGAACAAAATAAGATACAAAGATCCAGGGGAAAGACCAAGTCTCAGATCTACAGTTTTTTGGCTTGATGGCATGTTTAAGAGAGTAGGGGGAACATAGCACAGCCACTTAACTTTGCCTAAAAAGTTACCTTAAACTACCTCTAGAATGGCACTTTAATTCCACTCTGAGAATCAGTTACATTTATAAGATTAAAATGCTGTCATTCATCATATTTTTTTTGAGAGAGAGAGAGAGGGCACAGGTGAGGGAGTGGCAAAGAGAGAGAGAATCCCATGAGGGGCAGAGAGACAGAGATGGGGAGGGGGAGAGAAAAGGGAGGGAAGTGGGCTCACCTGAAGCAGGACTCATCTTTTGCCCAAAGCAGGGCTCATGCTCACCAGAAGCTGGGCACGAGGTCACCTCAAACAGGGCTCAGACTCACAAACTGTGAGATCATGACCTGGGCCAAAGTCAGATGCTTTAAGAACTGAGCCACCAAGGCACCCCCATAATATTTTATTTATTTATGTATTTATTTATTTTACAGAGAGAGAGAGCGAGCGCAGGGGAGAGGGGTAGAGGGGGAGAGAGAATCTTAAGCAGGCTCCATAAGTCTGACATGGGGCTTGATCCCACGACCCTGGGATCATGACCTGAGCCAAAATGAAGAGTCACTCAACCGACTGAGCCACCGAGAGGCCCCCTTCATCATAATATTATTAATGGAAATTCTATTTAATCCTCCATCCCGAATATCTAAATTCCTATAGAATGCACAGGGTTGATGTTTTGTCATACTCAAATTTCTAGCACTGAACTTTTATCATCTCCTTCAAATTGACTTCCAACATCTCAAGCAAGAAATATTAAAGTGTATTTTGACTAAACCCCTGTCTTCTGTTGTCCACATTCAATCTGAAGCCGCACAGTTTTATTATTTCCTGTCAGATCTTTTTTCTTTAGTTCAACACTTCCTTGCCATTTCTATGTTAACTTTGTAGCTCCTCCAGCCTTATTTGTGGCTCAGAATCAAATTCTGCTCCCTTCCCTCTAGTTCTCTTTTCTGATACACATCAAATAGGCATCAATTAATATGCTCAACCACCTACTATTGGTACTTTCCCTACACAAGATTGTGTGGTGGTCTTCTGTTTTGTGTATGATCGTCAATCTTCTTTGCTGGTTTTCACGGATCCTCAACCCACATTAAATTATTTCAAATGTAGGGGCGCCTGGATGACTCAGTCAGCTGAGCGTCCGACTCTTGATTTCAGCTCAGGTCAAGATCCCAGGATCGTGGGATCGAGCCCCGCATCAGGCTCTGTGCTGAGCGTGGAGCCGGCTTACGATTCTCTCTCTTCCTCTGCCCCTCTCCCTTGCTCAAACTCTCTCTCAAATTTAAACATAATGTATGTCAAATGAGTTAATCCCTTTCTTTAAAAAATGCTGTAATATTTACAGTAGGTGAACTATTCCTTACTTTATAACCTCTATCTTTGAGAACTATGCATTTAAAACTTTTTTATAATGTTTATTTATCTTTAAGAGAGAGACAGAGCACACGCATGCACACACGAGCGGGGGAGGGGCAGAGAGAGGGAGACACAGAATCCGAAGCAGGCTCCAGGCTCCGAGCTGTCAGCACAGAGCCCGATGCTGGGCTCGAACTCATGTACTGTGAGATCATGACCTGAGCTGAAGTTGGACGCTCAACAGACTGAGCCACCCAGGTGCCCTGAGAATGATTTATCTTTAAGCACTTTTTCATACTACATATGCTAATAAGCCAATAAGCAATTACTAAATATACTTCATTAATGTCATGAAACAATATTTATCTTTGTTCAGAACAGTGTTTCTATTTTATATTTTATATGGGTCATTTAGCATAATTTACAATTCACTGTTTTCAGAGTACAACCTTCTGGATTTTTCCATAACTTTAGCCTATTATGAATTTCTATAATTAATAATAATCCTTATTCTTCCTGGAAAAAAAAATCTTCCAACCACTTGCAGTGAGAAAAGTGAATGTGGGGCTAAACACGAAAACCAAAAACAGATGGGCTTATATCTTAGGAGTTTACAATCTTAGCGGTCATATGAAAAGAAAACTGACTGTAGTTATATTCAGATTTGGTCCTAAATTCTATCTAATTTGGGAAGCAAGAAGAAGGCGTTGTTATTCCTAATTATTGTTATTAAGTGGTCCATTCTTAGTCCCCGAGAAGGACAAATACACTAATCAAGCTGTGAATCTAATGAATGCATATATAATACCAACTTTAAGTCTTTTCACAAATAAAAATCATTAACCAAAAGTGGAATACAAATTAGGAGCCTGTATTTCAAATGGCCATCAGAACTATTTATGAGTCTGAGCACACGAACGGGTCTGAAAAATAAACAAGTGTGCATGGAGTCATTTAAAAATAGATCCACAGAAAAACATAAAGGCAGTCGTATCTCCTGACTTCTGTCTGGCGGATTTCACCCAGAAACTCCCTAGGATTAAAAGAACGTTGTCTCCAGAAAGGTCTCTAGAAGAAAGCATGGATAAGACATGAATAAACCAAATAGAGTCCTGATGCATGAACTCTATCTTGTTTATTTTCTTAGAATGACTATCATTCTACCAAATGATTGTCTCCTGGTGCACCAACTAGTAAAAACAGTGTCAAACTTTTTTTTAAAATCTCTTTGAAAATGCTATAATGAGGGATATTTTTTCTTTATAAAATCAGCTTTCTGTTGTTGAAATAGAAGCAAATCTTAACTACCCCAAAATAGCTGTCTATAAACTGAAAACTTCCAGCAAAGCACAGTCTTCAGATTTATTTTAACAGGTAAGCTTTAGTTTTAGTTCACTAAACTGAACAGATCAGATCACTTTTTAGAAGACAGTGATTAACCAGTAGTAATAAAATAATAACAAGCATAAATATGCAAGTTACATTAGTAAGAAGGTAAATTTGCATGCTGTTTTTTGTTAGAAGACAATTCTTACCTTTATGGGTTTTAGAGTCAAAAAATGTTACAGGTGGAATGTTCATACAATGAAAATGTTTTTTCCTTAATGAAAAGTATCAACTGCCTGGCTCCAAGAAAACAACGGTTATAAATATTCATCAAAATTACATAACCTAGAAATGGGCTTCAGGAAATTTGAAATTTTCACTACTGTTTATATTTACATGAAGACATGTTAATTCCCTTCGCATTTTTCGGTATGAATGCAAAATGAGAGAAAAGTATGGTTTTAAAAAGAATATTTTAGGTGCACCTGGGTGGCTCAGTCAGTTGGGCTTCTGACTTCTGCCTGGGTCATGATCTCACGGTAAGTTCGAGCCCCGTGTCAGGCTCTGTGCTGACAGCTCAGAGCCTGGAACCTGCTTTGGATTCTGTGTCTCCTTCTCTCTTTGCCCCTCCCCTCTTGCGCTCTGTCTCTCTCTCTCAAAAATAAATAAACATTAAAAAAATTTCTTAAAGAATGTTATAGCTGATGAAATACCTGCCTGTTACATGCTTATTTATTGCAAATGGTATTTTGATTTTTAAATTTTCAGACAAGAAAAGTAAAGCATGAAAGAAAAGTTTTAGTCAATATTTGACAGTATTTACTGAGTACCTAGTGTTTACTGAGCACTCAGCTTTGTCAGACTTTATCCTCTCTTCACGGTGCTCATCATTCAGCGAGACACATACACACAGCACAAAGCCTAGTTACTACCTCTGTCCCTGCTACATTGACCTGCTCCCTCACTCTCTCAGCTCGAGCTGACCTGACCCCAGTGCATCCCCTGCCACCGGCCTTGACCCCTCCACCTGGAACTGGTCGCCCCAGTTTCTGCCTGCTCCAGTATCCCGCATTCTCCAGTTCCCCATCCAAATGTGACTCCCCAGTGGGGGTGTCCCTGACCGCTCTCCCAATTAAAAGTGTAAACCCTGGGGCCCCGGGGGACAACCTCTCCTCTGTCCTTTCTTATTTATTTTTTAACTTTACAGAGACCTTTGTTTAATTGTCTCTCTCCTACCTCCACAATGTAAGTTGAGCGAAGCAGAGATCTTTGTCCCCTAGCAGTGGTTGCTACACCAGACGGGGCAGTTAGGGCTAGGGCTGACAGATGAAGGGAGGCAAAGGAGAATTCTTCAGAAGAGGTGACACTGTAACAGCCCCCGAGGAAACGATGATGGCAGGGGCCCAAGACAGTGTTTTCTAGGAGGAAACAATGTGGGATTCAGCCTACTTTGCTACCCCTGAGACTGCCGAAAGCAACCTAGAAAACCCTTCTATGGACTATTTTTAACCACATCAACTAAATATTCTCAAATTATTACTGACATTGCTTCCTGGAAAATGTGAGTGTGGGGTTCTGCTGCAAAAGCCAAAAACACATCATTCTAACACTCTTTCACTGCTTTAACAAAGGTTTATCAAGGGGCCGCGTCCTACTCCTTTGGATTACATCACCAAATATCACAAAGATCCCTGCCCCTGTGGACCTTACCCCGAAAACATAACTGAAAGAACAACAACGACGACAACAACAAAACAGTAAGCAGGTTAACATGTGACAAGGGCAAGGTCACAAAGTAAAAGTAGAGTGGCAGAAGGGTGGGGTCCGAAGAGTGACGTGGGAACAAGAAGGTAGGACGCAGTACTGTACCAAACAGGGCAGTCAGGACAGGAGCGCAGTGCTCATCCCGAAGGCAAGAGTTGGACACACCTTGACCTGGTGACTTAGCTGCGTGCAGAACTCGGAAGAACGTCCCGGGTTTGCTCCAGGAAACCCTAAGGAGTTTATTCAAAGACGAGCAAGACAGCCGCTGTTGCTGGACCAAGAACAGGACAAGGACAGCAGCAGGAGATGAGACCAGGGGAGTTATGAGGGCAGACAGCAAGTGGCCCTGAAGCCATTACTGGAACACTGGCATTTACTTTGCATCGACAGGGGAGAGAAAGGAAGGCACAGGGCAGGAGGGTGACATCATCTGACTGAATTTTGCAAAGGACGTGCTACTGAAAATGAAGGTGGGTCACACCAGATTGGTGGTGGGGTGAAGAGGTCACAGGTGGATGCACTTTGAAGGTAGAGTTCCAGGATTTCATTATGGAATGGGTGAACGGATGCAAGAGAAAAAGGAAATTCCAAGGTGCCCCCCAGAAGTTTTAACTCGGGCAAACAGAACGGTGCGTCTGCCATCACCTGAGATGGGAAATCAATGCATGGGACAGGTTTCAGAAAAACAGTGAATCCCTTTTTGGGCTTGTGTGAATTTGTGTTACTTAGAAGATATCCACGTGAGGGGCACCCGGGTGGCTCAGTTAGGTAAGTGTCTGACTTCTGCTTAGGTCATGAGCTCACAGTTTGTGGGTTCAAGCCCTGCATCGGGCTCTGTGCTGACATCTCAGAGCCTGGAGCCTGCTTCGGATTCTGTATCTCTCTCTCTCTCTCTCCCTCCCTCTCCTGCTCACACAGTCTCTCAAAAATGAATGAACATTAAAAAATTTTTTTTAAAAAAGATACCCATGTGAGGTGTCAGGTAAGCCATTACTTAACTGAATCTGGAGTTGGGGAGAGAGACTTACTTTGGGGGAAATGTAGGAGGCTATAGAATGCTGGAGATACAGAAATTCTACCCGCTTCTACCTTCAGGAATCTTACAACCTCACAAGAAGGCAATGTGTTTGCCACCACCTTCCTCACTATGCCAGTCTTTTAGAAAGACTCAGTTTATGAGCCTCTGCCATTGGCCATCAGCACTGAAACCTACAGTGATTGATGAGACTAGCTAGAAATAAGTAATTACTGATGATCACAAAGAGAAGGGCTTTTTTTCCCTATGAAATTTCCCTATCAAAAATTTTGTTTGGAGAAAACATCCTATTTTGACAGGCTTCAAAACAAATTTGGAAATTTGTCACTATAAGGCGAATACATTTTAGCCTGGCTAAAAGGAAAAGATCCCTCTGTCCCCTTGGAGGTGGTGGAAGAATAGAACCATGGAACCTACCAAGGCCAGGCTTAACCTTTTGACCTATGCCAGATTACTAGGTCCTTCATAAATTTAATTTTTTTAATGTTTATTTATTTTTGAGAGAGGCAGAGACAAAGTACAAGCTGGGGAGGGGCAGAGAGAGAGGGAGACACAGAATCCGAAGCAGGCTCCAGGCTCTGAGCTGCCAGCACAGAGTTGAGCGCGGGGCTCGAACCCACAAACCATGAGATCATGACATGAACCGAAGTTGGACGCTTAACTGACTGAGCCACCCAGGCACCCCACCCCCCCAGGTCTTTCAAATATTGGGTGTCTGATGAAAGGCTATGTAATTCAGAACTTGCTCCACGACAGAGTAACTTGATAAATGAAAGTCCTTATCACTGAACTTGGTATGTAGGGAACATTCAACAAATGGGATAATTATTTATGTTTTATAGAGTTCAGAAGAGGTTTACAGAAGTCCATAATAGTTGGGAATGCTGTAAAGACTCTATGACAGTTGACTGAGTGCTTGAAAAGTATGTATAAAATTAAAATAAAGCTTTGTTTGCCAAAAAAAATTTCCAGTTCCTATTATAATGCAGACTTCTAATTTCAGTTTTACATATGCATCTTAATACTTTGTGCTGACCGGCATCCTTTTAACCAAAAGTAATGAATACAAAGAAAGCAATATTATTTATTAGAGAGAACAGCCACTTTAATGGTTATTGTTAACAACTAGTCTCTGAAAAATCTGACAATGAGAGGAAACAGAAAATAAAATTGTGAAAATTAGAATGTTCATTTCTAATTGGTAACTAAAATTTTAATAGTTTAATACTTTTGAATCTGTTTGTCATATCATTTATAATTATACTGAATTTGTATTATATCACGAAGTAATTAACTCTCTAGCTTCTACACCTTTAGCAATCAAGTTAATAAATTATACTACCTTTAAGTATCACCTTAGTGTTCTTATTTTTTTTAATTTTTTAAAATTTAATTTATTTATTTTTTCAATTTTATTTGAGAGAGAGCACAAGCAGGGGAGAGGGGCAGATGGTGTGTGTATATATATATATACATATATATATGGTGTGTGTATATATATATGGTGTGTATATATATATGGTGTGTGTATATATATATATACATATATATATGTATACATGTACATATATATACACACGTGTGTATACGTATATATATACATATATACATATGTATACGTATATATACGTATATATATGTATACGTATACATACACAGAGAGAGAGAGAGAGAAAGAAAGAGAGAGAGAGAGAGAGAGAGAGAGAGAGAGAGAATCTTAAGCAGTCTCCATGCTCAGCGCAGAGCCCAATGCGGGGCTTGATCCTATGAACCACGAGATCATAACGTGAGCTGAAATCAAGAGTCAGATGCTCACCTGAGCCACCCAGGCACCCCACTGGTGTTTTCTTTCTATTGACATTCCTGTATCTTAATGTGCACTATATACTCTACATTTATAAAAGGGTTATTTGCTTCTGACAAATATATTAGCACTTGCCATCTCAATATAAAAAAATAAAGGTACATAAAGATAAAAGATTACAACTCAATAAAATAAGGAACCAGCTTTCACAAGGTATACCAGCCAGAAGGAACTGACAACAGTCACTCAATGAGAAAATAGTTTATGCTCCTCTTTTGGCATTAACATTAATTTCCCCCATTTGTATACTTGTATTAACATGCATTACCTGAAATTTGTGTCAGGTCAAGTGCAAACAAGGAATAGTCATTATTCCATCTGTATTTCCCCTTACAATGGCAAAACGGCTGCTTAAAACAACAACTTTGGCACCCAGGGACAAGATTCGATAACTGTGCTATGGAAAACATGCCAAAGCTTTTTTCAGATCAATCTTCAGACAATTCAGTTATGATTTCTAAGAGCTATTTGATCATGAAAGTAGCCTGTGAGTACAGAGCTATGTGAGCATAGACATGCCAGCACCCATTGACATGTACCATTACCCACTTTAAAGTTACTTTGGATGGGTCATCAAACAGTGCTCAGGAAAACTGAACACCCAGTGTCAGAGAGAAACGCTGGCACAGATGACCAGGTTGACGCCTACTCCATCGACATCACCTTCATTTTTTACCAGGGGAATAAATTTAAAAGGACCACCAGAAACTTAAGTAGCTTTCCTACAGTCTCAGAGCCTCAGAAAGGAGCCAAGCGGGGACTGGAACTCATTCCCATGCTGCTCCCTCATGCTCAGGGGACCTAAACTTCTTGAGGGCAAACGTCTGTCCTTTTAAATTATTTTTAAATATTTGTGTTTTTATCTCAGATGTGAAATGAATGAATGAAAATTTAATCTTGGCAAATTCTCACTATTTGAGTTCAAGTATCATTCCACGTGTTTTATTCTAAAATCAATACTGCACCTCTTTGAGAAATGAGGCATTGGTGTTTTAAGACAAATTACCCTTTCATGACCTTTCATAATCAAGTGAAAAAATAATAGAAAGTAGTCTTTTATTCAACTATGATGCAAATAAAATATATGGAAGCAAACTCGAAGGTATGCATAGAAGGAGGAACAAGGAAACCCTTCCAAATTCCCCATATAACATTATTTAGGAAATAAATAAGTCCAGCTTGCTTCAATTTGTTTTTCTGGGGTGGGGGGAAGCAGTAGAAAATACAAAGCAATTTAGCATCTAAGATCAGAGTGATGCTGCTTCTAGAAAAAAGTTGAAAAGGGATGTCATCAATTTGTTTCTTAAGTAAGTAGCTTCATAAAGTGATTCCCAAGTCGTATGGCTAAGGGGGACAGTACTCTGTACTCACAGTTCGGTTACCTTCCAATGATTTTAACCACCAATCTTTTCAAACCTTTTATTTTAAAATCCTCACAACGAGAACATTTTGTTTCTTGAGTGCCAGGTTTCTTGTTTGGGGAAGATTCTACCATATAAAGGAAACCTCAGTTTCAAATATGATTAAGAAGTTAATCCACAGAGACTTTCAAAAGAGGAGGCACTTAAGGCAAAGCATTTTAAATTATATTAAAGAAATCTTAAAGCCAATTAAATATAATAAAAGAACCTTAATAGTGCGAAGACATGATTTGATTATGATGAGCTCTCGGGGACAGCTGATCTAACAGAAGGGTAGCATCTCTGAGTCTATGTAAATGAGGTGGCGCACTAATCCAAAGGTTGGAAACCATCCTTTCGATTCTGAAAGGACTGCAGGCCAGCAGGGTGAGTGGTAGCGCTTGCCTGCCCTCCCAGCCCCCCCATTTCAGGAGCGAGATGCTCATGCTTTCTAACCCAAACCACCTCTAGGCCACCCAACCTCAAAACAAAGCTACTCTGGGGGCACCTGAGTGGCTCAGTGGGTTAAACGTTCCACGTCGGCTCAGGTCGTGATCTCAGTTTGTGGATCGAGCCCCACAGCGGGCTCTGTGCTCTAAGCGCAGAGCCCGCTTCAGATCCTCTGTGTCTCTGCCTGTCTCTCTCTCTCTCTCTCTCAAAAATAAATAAACATTAAAAAAAAGTAAAGCTACTTTGCTCAGTGCTCATCACTGGCAACCGCTGACAGCTTTTTGGAAAATGCCAATACGGTCGTCTTGCGGGCACTATCATCTTGCTTTTGCCAGTGGCACGACCTTGAGAAAATCTCCTCCGTATGTTTCCTTCAAAAGTCCCGAACAAGCTAAATGCAGACACTGATTCAGCAAACAAAGACCTCAGCTCTCCTGTATTCTGCAGGCTCTCTGAAGGCGTCTGGCCAAAACGAATGGGTGGACGGAGGGCTCCGAGACAGAACGCACAGGAATTGGGGAATTTTCCACAACGTTTTTCTGCACTGGACAAGCAGCCTTTGCTCAATACATGAGACACAAAGAGGGTTTTTAAAACATGCAATTCCCAATTTAACACGGAGCAATGTGTTCATACTGTTAATAATTTAATGTAATGTGCAGATAATTTGATTAAGTCAAAGAGATTCCACGTAGTTTCCTTTCAGAGGAGTTCTCCCCTCCCGCCCTCCCCACATGCCATCTGCTATCTGTGTTTCAGACATACAAAGTTATAGGTGCAGCGGACAGCAGACTGATTTTGAAAACGTTAATTTAAAACACTCATGGCTTATTTTTGAAGCCTGGTAGCCTTTGCTGTCATGAAAAAAACACTTAACTACAAGAGTGACATAATTTGTGTAGGTGGTCATAACTTGTTCTAAGAAAGTAAAGAGCATTTGGTGTAAGCTTGAAGCAAACATTCCAGAAAACTACAGCTGTGGCTGACAAGGTGTTGAATGGACGATATTTTATTTTAGTTTTCATTTGACAGCATATGTCCCTAATTATCCTAAGTTCTTTGCCTGAATTTAAAAATTGTTATATCTGTTTTTCTATTTACCTCATTTTTCTCCCAAAATTTCATGTGACGTCATTTAGTCGTCTGGGGTATATACTTTTGGCAAGGAAATATATATTCAATTATAAGTAATAACAAATTAGACATATTTTGTCAAACATCTATCAGCCGATAGGAGGATTTGGGCATAAAAGTTTGCCATATTTTCTACAAACATGCACAGAAGTACAGTCTATTCCTAGAGACAAATGTTCTAAGCTTCAATATCACTGATGCCCAAAGTTTAATTCTGGCAATTCCCAATTTGAGAACTAATAATAATTAAGAATCAAGTGCTATGGAAAGGTACTAACTATATGCGCTGGGGGAATATGAAAAACAAAGAGGGACAGAATGGCTGCACTGTTTTGAAAACATAAAGAAATCTTTTTCTTAACGAAATTCATGAGTCACATTTTTTATAAGCAAATAACCCTCAAATATCACACTTACAATTTTTAAGGTTGTAAAAATTTTAAAAGATTAAAATATATTCATATTTAAAAAATACTTTCATGAACCATTGGAAACCTGAGTCATCTGGCTTCTTCCACTGTGAGAAGCCACTAGGATTTCTTTTTCTTTTCTTTTTTTTAAGTTTATTTATTTATCTTGAGAGAAAGAGAAACAGAGCACACGAGTGGGGGAGGGGCAGAGAGGGAGAGATTGAGAATCTCAAGCAGACTCCATGCTGTCAGCACAGAGCCCTACATGAGGCTCGAACCCACGAACCGTGAAATCATGACCTGAGCCAAAGTCAAGAGCCAGTCGCTTAACCAACTGAGCCAACCAGGCGCCCCAAGCCACCAGGATTTCTTAAGACTCTCCTTTTAACATGTTAATCCAGTTCTATATATGAAGAAGTGAACCTTTAGAAATTATTAGAGTATTTGTATTTTCCTTTCATAAAAATAAAAGCTTTGTTACTGATTATTTTATTCCCTAAGCAAATCTAAGACTTATCTAAAAATATGCTAGAAAATAGATGACATAAAGCAAAGAACTACAACCACAGCTTAAGAAATAGTAAATAGTATTTGACCAACAGCTTGCCAAGATAATACACAGAACACGATGGCCTAGAACACGAGTTTTTTTTTTTTTTTTTTTTAGTTAAATTAGTTAAATTCTAGGGAGGTAAGAAGGAACAGGTTAATAATTTTAGGTTACCATATCAAATACATTTTGATGTGCCTGATCTAATCAAACACTCAAAAATTACAAGATGGCAACTGGAACCATATTCCTGGTAAGTAATACATTTAACTTAGGACAGAAAAACTGTTGTAGAATTGTTAGTCGTGTAATAAAAGTAATGTACAATGGGGAGGTGAATCTTAAGATACTCTGCGGGGCGCCTGGGTGGCGCAGTCGGTTAAGCGTCCGACTTCAGCCAGGTCACGATCTCGTGGTCCGGGAGTTCGAGCCCCGCGTCAGGCTCTGGGCTGATGGCTCAGAGCCTGGAGTCTGTTTCAGATTCTGTGTCTCCCTCTCTCTCTGCCCCTCCCCCGTTCATGCTCTGTCTCTCTCTGTCCCAAAAATAAATAAACTTTGGGAAAAAAAAAAAAAAAAGATACTCTGTCACTACACGTTTCTGAATGATAACTTATATCTATTTAAATTTGTGAGGAATCAGCATTGCATGCAAATTATGGATAGAATTTAAATGACATCATCTTTTCAGTTACAACTATTACAGGGGGTTCCTTTGTGGAATCTATCGTTGAAGACCAGTAAGTATCATTCTGAACAACTCCGGCAGAAAAAAATCTTATTCTGTGTTTCCTTGTAATTTTGTCCCCATGAATGCCTCTCAATAGAAAGAAAAAAATGACATTAATAGACCCCAGAAGTGATATATTTGGGGCCCTAGAAACATTTTGGAGGTAGAATGAATTTTGCTTCATGTATGTATCTACGCAGAGAGGTAGTAGTTATTAGATGAGAAAAGATTTTTGTTTTGTTATTATAATTGATTTTACTGTTTTAGCTTTTAGAAGGGTTTATTTCATGTTCGTGTTTCTTTCTAACAGCGTCACATGTAAAGGGCTTCCAAAATAAGCCGAAAGGGCAGCATTTTAAGTAGCACTAAAGAAACCGTGAAAGGCGCTGCAGAAGCAGGCTGCTAAATGTCACCAGCAAATGTGACAGTATGAAAGTATAAAAGTACGGGCAAATTCATGCACAAAGACCCAGACCCTGCGTTTATCCACGGTTCCAGCGGTCAGGGAGGCAACTGCTTAATAAATGTTACTGAAATGTCACTCATTGCCTCCAGTCCTCAAATCTGATGCTGTGAGATCTGCGGTCATGGTCACGCTGTGGGAATGACTCTCAAGGAGGCCACTCATAGTCACTTCCCATCCGGATCTAAATAAAGCTGGCCAGTTCTCCTCTCTGACCCTCCGTCCCTCGTTGGGCATCACTAACCATGCTTCCCCGAGGAGCCCTAATGAACCACTTGTCATTAGTACCCTTCCGTCCACTTGTCCAGGCACCCCCACTTCCTCCCATATCACAAAGGCTGCCAGTTCTCTCGTTCGGTCGCGATCCCAGATTGCAGCCCTTTTCCCCATGAGCTCATCCACCGTCACAGGTTTGTAAATTACTTGCTCAATCTTCCCAAATTCCCTCCCGCGGTACAAGTGAGCTCCTAACAACCACAACTATGTAACTGCTTCTCCAACACATCCACAGGCACCTTAAGTTCCACATAATCAAAAACAAATCACTTTTGCATTAACTTGTTAAGAGCTGACGGGACTCAAAACCACTGAATTTGTTTTTACTTATTTACTTTTTTGAGAGAGTCAGAGAAACAGCACTTGCCCACTGGGGTAAGAACAGCAGGAGAGGGACAAAGAGAATCTTAAGCAGGCTCCACGCCCTGGGAGCCCGGCTGGAGTTGGGGCTCGGTCTCAAGATAGTGAGATCATGACCTGGGCCAAAATCAAGAGAGGGACGCTTCACCAATTGAGCCACCCAGGAGCCCCTTAAAACCACTCCATTAGAAACACAAAACTACAAGCTGGAAAGATAAGAACTTTCCCTTTTGTCCCTTCCCATCTCCTATCCCTACAGGCACCAGGATCTGTGTATCTGAATTTCCTAAATCGCTTTTAAAACCATTTCTATTCTGTCTCATCATCACTCCCACCTTACTTCAGACTACTAAGGATCTTCTGCATGACTTTTCAACATAAAATGGATGGCTCCCTTCCAATCCATTTTCCACAGTGCCGCCATTCTGAGCTTTTCAAGTACGTACAAGGGATATAACTGCTAACTGAAGACATCCCTACATTTCTGCACATGGAGTGCATGACCTTTCAATACCAGGACGTGACTAACAGCATCACCTCCGACCGGGATCCTATGGAACTTCAGACACACCAAACCGAAGCACTCATCATATTGCTGTGTTTATGGCTTTCGCTGCTAATGCCTAACCTGGTACAGACTCTCCCAGGCCAGGATGTACGTCTGATTCACCTGCTTGTCCTCGCTGTTTGCAAGCTAACCAGCGTTCCATTGGCATTCTAACCCATTCCATAATTTGTCACTTTTATAATGCAGAGTTTGTCTCACATTTTAATCACATTCTGGGATTTGGCTTACAATTTTTGGATAATTCAAAGGAAGAAATTTTTTTTTTCCTTTCCTGAAAAGTTGTTACTAAATTAGTGATAGGTCTTGGTAATCAATGGGAACTCAGAATCAGGGCTATGACATTTACGGAAAGAAGAATGAAAATAAGAGTCAGAGGCAGGGAGCCTGTGTGGCTCAGATGATTAAGCATTTGACTCTTGGTTTCAGCTCAGGTCATGAGCTCATGGTTCGTGTGTTCAAGCCCCCAGTCAGGCTGGGAGTGTGGAGACTGCGTAGGATTCTCTGCCTCTCCTTCTCTCTCTCTGCCCTTCCCTCACTCATGCACTCTCCCTCTCTCCCTCAAAATGAATAAGTAAACTTTAAAAAAAAATTAATTAAAATTAAAAAGAGAGTTAGAGGCAAGAAGTAGATTGTTCTGATTATAGTCATCCTGTGTTTTTTGTTTTAATACTTATTTTTCAGAGAGCACAACTGGGAGAGGGGCAGAGAGAGGGGGACAGAGGATCCAAAGCAGGATCTGCGCTGACAGGCTGACAGCAGTGAGCCCAATGTGAAGCTCGAACTCATGAACTGTGAGATCATGACCTGAGCTGAAATCGGACGCTCAACCAACTGAGCCACCCCAGTGCCCCTACAGTCTTCATGTGTTCATGAAACTCACTGATAACAAAATATTTTACAGTCATCATTTATTAAAAATATTCTGGAAAGTTTTAGGAAATAAAATATGTGGGGGGTGGCAAAACACGTATAAAACTTTTCCCTCTGAAGTAGATTCAATTTAAAGAGTATTTATCCAACTAAGTACCCAAATACTCATACTATGCTAGTACTGCATTTTCATCATCCTATGAAGTGGGACAGGAAGTGTGTTCTGATGTCTAAGCCATGTACATCCACAACATAAATAATTCCATCTGCTCCTTCAAGGGGAGTTGTCTGTTCCAGACTGACTGTAAATGTTCTGTTGCATTAGGCATCAGAGAGATGTGTACAGAGTCTCACTTTCTTAAAATTTCAATTAAATACCCAAAAGCATTAATGAACCTGAGGTAGCCATAGACAAAATATACAATTATATACTGATTTATCAGTTATTTTTAAAATATTTACTTTCAAAAGCCAGATCGTGCTGTCTACTTTTCTCTACATTATTTCGTATTAAACTTATGTTCACAAAATCAATCATTCAGCAAGGAGTACAAAAGTGGATATTAGAAAACAGATGTTTAAGATAATGTACGTTTCAGACTGATGTTAACTGGATGTTAATTTCCAGTTACAAAAACTGCTTCTTTGGATAATCATCCTGCAGAAAACAACATGCAAGCTAGATCAATATAAAAATTAACACAAAATCAGATGTGTGAGAGCTTCTAAGAGCAATCAAAGCAGCCATGATGGGAGGGGCCAAGATCCTGGAGAAAGGGTGAGCAGGGAAAACCCTAAATATGCTGATTTCACAACATAAACGATGGAAGCCAAAAACACGATCTATTTAAAGAATTAAAGTGCTAAAATAGAAGAAAAAATTTTCAGGAACAAAAGCAGGAAAAAAAAGAACTACTGTTTATTTTTTCTTTTTCTTTTATTATTTTTTAATTTTAGAATGTGAGAACACATGCTTGGGGGGGGGGCAGAGGAGAAGGGGGAGAGAGAGAGAGAGAGACAGAGAGGGAGGAGAGAATATCAAGCAGGCTCCATGCTAAGTGCCGAGCCTGATTTGGGGCTCAATGCCATGTCTCTGGGATCATGATCTGAGCTGAAATCAACAATCGGATGCTCAACTGACTGAGCTACTCAGACACCCCTTTTTATTTTGAAGACTTTATAAAAACATAGAAGGAAAATGATGCCTGATGGGACAGAGGGAGTGGAAACCTAAAATTATGGATATAGCTACATGAATACTGACTGATTAAAAAATAAAACTTTTGTGACTCATAAGTACATTTAAATTAACTGTCAATAATAGTATGAAGGAAGTGAAGTAAATAGAATTAAAATAATGTAAGTTACAGTGCAAGGTCTGAAAATCTGTACATGTTTCATTTAAGGTAGACTCATATAACTTAAGAATGTATGTTATAATCTCTAGGGAACCACTAAAGTAATTTTTAAAAGAAGATTAAAAAACTAATAAGAAATAACTTTTTAAAATCATAATTAATAAGATAAAAGGAGAAAAGAATGAGAAGCAACTACAGATAAAAGTAAAAAGGTAAACTTGGACCTAAATGTATTATTAATTAAAATAAATGTAAACAGACTAAATACTTCAATTAAAAGACAAGGGTCAGAAAAGAAAATTATATGCTGTTCACAATTGTAACTATCCTTTAAATATAAGGACACAGAAAGATGAAAAATAAAAGGGCAGAAAAAATGTATAACATGAAAATAGTAAACAAAAGAAGGCTGTATGAAAACTCTGTTATCAGATAAGGTAAATATTCAGGCAACAGTTATTGCTAGAGATAAAGAGGGACATTTCACCTGATAAAGATTTAATTCAAGAGGAATGTAAAATAATTCTAAATTTCTAGGAACCTAATTAAACAGCATCAAACATGTAATGTAATAACTAAAAGAATTAATAGGAGAAATAAACAAATACAGAATCATAGCTGAAGAGTTTAGCTTACTTATGTTAGTAGTTGAATAAACCAAAAGGCAAAAAGTCAAGAAGGATATATAAGATTTATAGTTGGAGGCGTGGTGCGTGGGGTGGGTGAGGGGCTAAATGGGTGATGGGCATTAAGGTGGGCACTTCGGATGAGCACTGGGTGTTGTACGTAAGTGATGAATCACTGGGTTCTACTCTTGAAAGCAAGACTACACTGTGTGTTTACTAACTTGAATTTAAATAATAAAAAAAGGATATATAAGAGATAAACAATAATTAACAAATTGACCAACTTTACATGTATTTAATAACACAATGACAAGTTGTAGAACATACATTCTTATCAAATGCACATATAATATTTACCAAAATAAGCCATAAAGTAAGCAGTAAAGTAAGTTACATCAAATGTTAAAAAACATTGAAATATATCATATTCTCTCATCAATGTGGGATTAAATAATAAATGATTTTAAAAAAACTTGGGGAAAAATCCAAATATGTTATATTTAAATAACATATTTCCAAATTACCCATGTTCCAAAGAGATACAAAAAAGAAAATTAGAACATATTTTGAAATAAATAATAATGAAAGAGATCATATCTCAAACCCTCCAGTATGCACTAAATCTCTGTTATAGATAATTTACAGTAATAAATATGTAAGTTTTAAAATAAGAAAGGCTAAATGCCCATGAGTTAAGCATCCATCTCAAGACCCTTTAAAAACAAGAATGTTCAATTAAACCCCAAGAAATTAGAAGGAAGAAAATAATAAAAAGAAGAAGCACAATCAATGTAACATAAAAATAAAACATAAAAATTTAAAAATTTTAATATTTTTAAAAACCTTGATATTAAATGAGATCAACATTACCTGTCTCATACTAGGTCCTGGAAAGATGCTAGTTTCTCCCTCATTCCCTTTTCTCTAAAAGATAAATTTACGGTCTTGAAGAGAAGTTGTTCATAAATACAAAACATTTCAGAAGAAACATTTTTTCTCCCTGACATTGAACATATACACTGCTTCTGAGTCTAATGGGGGTAGAGGACTGGGGAAGAGTGGCTAAAGCAATTATGTATTTTTATTGCAGAGAACTCTAAATTGTTTAGCACAATGAAGAGGAAAAGACAGGAAAATAAGCAATTTTGTCAGGACTTCAGTTATTCTTTTCATATTCCTTTCCTCTGAAAGTAAAGCCCAAAGAGCTTTTCCTTCCTGTCTGATCTACTGCCGAAACTACAAAGATGAAGAGAGGAAAGAAACCGCCCATGAGAATATTTTGATGAAAAATCAGAAAAGGCGTGAAAGGCCAGATTCTTTACAACATACACAAAGCATTTGTGGGCTAAATCTGTTATTCTGGTTTACACTAAGTGTTTGTCTTTGTCTTGAGGGTACAAGCAATGGGTTCATTTTAGAGATCCAAGGTTAGTATTCATTAGTTAGCTAAGGAATTTCAGAGAAAAATTAAGCAGGTGAAGAGTGTTTTCTTGGGTCGGTTCCTCCATATGTGAATCAGGTGCAACTGCCATTGTGCTTAATGTGCAGATTAACAAACGGAAAAGAGCAACGGACATTTCCTGCCCACTGTGTGCCAACCATTGGGCTAGGTGCTAACAGCACCACGATGAATAAGAAAGAGATGCCCCTGCCTCAGTTCTGGTGCAGTTGGCAGGGGGACTGTACCACTACTGTTCCCTCTAAAATGGTACGAAGGTGTAGTTCACAAAATCCTCTTAAAGAAAGGATGCCTGCATTATTATTACTTCTATCCTATAGAGGCACTGTTCAAGCAAAGGAAAACGAGACTGGCAGAGAGGAGACAATGACCAAACACACAAAGGACTCCAGAAACGTCGCGGTATGTGGAGAGAAATACAATCACCTCTGATATTACCAGGGTGCACGACGCAGACTGAACAAAGATGTCGTCTGAGGCTGGAAATGGGACCCAAAGGTGGGGATGCAGAGGGCTTTTTCATGCTAACTGGTTTGAGTTTTATTTATTCCGAGGGACAGAAAGAGATGTAGAGTTTAGAGAGATCACACTGCAGTGTGGATGATGGATTTAAGCTGGGACAAGACCAGAGGAAAAGAAATCAAGTGTCAATTTGAATAACCCCAATGGGAGGTGACTGGGGTTCTTGCTGGACAGCAGACACAGCAGCAGGAATAAAGAAGAAGGAAAGGACTCATCATCTGCTGGACCAGAAGTGTACATTTTGAGCAGTTCCAGAGAGACAGGCTAAAATTTCCATATAATATAAACATCAGCTACCGCATCCCCCACCCCCCGACCCGCAAAGTACTCGTTTAGGTTCAGACAAGTACAAGATACACATTGGTATAAGAGAGAAAATCAGTATTTGATGGGGGAACCACTATGAAAAACAAGGAAGAGGACTGAAATAGGTCATTACAGAAACACTGTAGCTACCCTTGACTAGGGATTTTATTAATTCCTTAGGGAGTAAATATTTCAAATTATTGTATTAATTTCATATGTACATCTTCTTAAGCTGCTTGTATATTAACCTGTATATAGGTCACACAATACTAGAATTCAATTATCCTCAACCAGTCTTTCACGTCTGTTAAAAGATCAGAGTTAAAGATCAAATATGGTATTTTATATTTTTACATGCAAGTTTCTGAAATGTGAAACCCATCATAATTAGAATAAAGCTTCTGATATTCAAAATGGGCAGATCAGAAATGTGATACCTTTAGAGAATGAACCCTTTATATTCACATTTTTTCCCAGGGAGTTTTTTTTTTTTTCTTACTAAATCTATGCCAATCATATTTAGTCTAAAAGGTAGATTTTCCCAGATTAGCTAGATGGTGATTAAGTTTATCTTTTGAAAACGTGAAATAATAGACATTAGAAGAGTTGAATCTTCACAAACCACTATAAAGCTCTGGCTATAGATTATCAATATATTCCTAGATGACCAATACACTCACTGAAGCAAAATATGGGAAGTCAACTGGATTGTTTTGTCTGATGCCAAGCAGGTCACTCTGGATGACTACTTAGCACAAAGACACTGCAATACTTAAACGTATTTTAAAAAAGAACGCTATAACACCGTGCCTTTCTCATGACTGGTAAAATAATTGTTGGACTGAATTCAGTATGAGATCACTCAATGAGAGAATATGAATTACAAAGGGGACCATTATTTTAAGCCAATACCTTAAAGCATACACTGATATGTTCTGTAATATATGTATAGTGTCCTTCATATAATAACTATATCCAGATAAAAGTTTCTGGTTCTTGCTCAAAGAATGAGCACAGAGCATAACATTGTATCTTGATCCCATAATGGCACAGTTGTGCATGCCACTGCTTATGATAAACATGGACATGAAAAGTGATGGGTAATGCCTAACCACTCTCTCTCTCTCTCTCTTTTGTATATTTAAATAAAACATCATGGTCATCTGGATGTGAATTCCTTTTTTTAAGACATTCTTCACACGACTCTCTGATGACAACGTCCCCCAGACTATCAGGCCAGCATGTGTTGTCAGAGAATGAAAAGGTGCTGCAACATGTGTTAGACTCTCTGCTTCCTCGCTGTCTCTCGGTGTTTTGTTTTGTTTTTAATTTTTTTTTTTTTTTTACGGCTTACTTATTTTTGAGAGAGAGAGAGAGAGAGAGCAAGCAGGGGAGGGGAGGGGCAGAGACAAAGGGAGATACAGAATCCGAAGCAGGCTCCAGGCTCTGAGCTATCAGCACAGAGACTGAACAAAGTTCACTGAGTTCGACGCGGGGCTCGAACTCAAGGGTCGTGAGATCATGACCTGAGCCGAAGTCGGATGCTCAACCGACTGAGCCTCCCAGGCGCCCCCTTTTTTAAAAAAATTTTTTTAATTGTTTATTTTTGACTGAGAGAGAGAGACAGAGCACGAGTGGGGGAAGGGCAGAGAGACACGGAGACACAGAATCTGAAGCATCTCGGTGTGCTTTAGGACCAACCACTGCACATCTGGCTGATGGGCAGAGTTCTCAAAGGCTTGGCCACTTCCCCTGTGCATAAAGGCCAGATTCCCTAACTATACTCCTGTTAAATCTCTCTACTGATTTTTATCCAACGGTATACCTAGTTCTAAACCAAAGCATGGTCCTTAAAGTTCGTGTGGGTTATGGCTTCTAGAAGCCCAGACTTACGTGTACAGGAGTACCCACGGATTGAAAAATGGAGCTCTTGAGAAATGGTAGGAACAAAATCAACACAGGAGGTTATAAAAGTGCATGTATAATATTTTAAGAGTTTGTGTTTCTCTATTTCAGCTTCTTAACTAAAGCTCTTTAAGTGGTTCTGGATGGGGGCACCTAGGTGGCCCAGTCAGTTAAGCGTCCAACTTTGACTCAGGTCACGATCTTGAGGTTTGTGGGTTCAAGCCCCGCATCGGGCTCTGTGCTGACAGCCTGGAGCCTGCTTTGGATTCTGTGTCCCTCTCTCTCTGGCCCTCCCCCACTCACACTCTGTCTGTCTCTCTTTAAAAAATAAACATTAAAAAAAAGTTTTTTTTCTTTTTTTTAAACAGCTCTGGAAGACATTTAGAAGGAAATATCATTCTGGTTAAAATCTTTAGAGAAATTCATCTACGATCCACAAATGAAGTAGACATATTGTGTCCCCAGGAGTAACAGCAGTAGATTACAGGGTAGCACACCAGAAATGGGACGTTTGAGATTGTGTGATTGGCAGGGGGAATAAAAAGAGATTTATTTCTATAGTCTTGTAAACAATTTCGATTCTAATGCTTGAATGCATCAACAGAATCTAAGTCCAAGAAGACAAGAAAACAATTTTGAAGAGTCAGAAAGACGGATATGAGGGTATGACAGTATTACCATCAGAGGGCACATGGAAGGTACATTGCCAGGAAATAGAAAGTGATTACATAAAATCATGACATTTTAGAAAATAAGGGGTAAGAATCATATGGAAATTATACTCAATCAGTAACATAGAGCAAATTTTTCAAACTTCCCCTCAACCGCGGAAATGGCATTTTATTATTCCAACCTCAGTATACTCTAACTGTATGAGCTAATTATATTGTATTGCATATGAACGGGTTACCTTCAGCAAATTTCTCAACCTCTGCATAGCTCAGTGATACTGTCTGTAGTAAAAACATTTGTATTAATTGAGAAAACAGAACTGATATAATTTTACATGTGGTTGTCCCATGGACAATAAACACAGGGGGACCCATGGTCACACAAGGCAGTATGTTTATTCTCTTCCATTTCAGGGAAAATGAAGTTATAAGATGAGGGGAAAGGAGAAACTTTAGGAACACTGGAGAAAGAAGGCAGAACTGGGGAATAAGTTCTTGGACTTGGCAAATGTCAGAAATAAAAGGCCTGAGCAAATGTCTGCCCTGGAGATGATGATGGAGCGCTTTTTCTCTGCACTCAGAGGATATCGTAAGGACATGAAGGACTCAATTTGATATCTGCACATTTTTATCTGGGTTCATACCCAGATAATGTCTTGCGTCATGGTACTGGGGAGCACTCAGTTGCTAAAAACCTATGGAGTCCTCCCAGGTGTCTTCCTTCTTTTCTCACATTACCATATTCAGCATTCTCTCTAGAAACACTTCCTAATTTGGCCTTCTTTCTCCATCGCATTACCGCTGATGTAGATCGCATCTTGCTTAGGAAGATCGTTTCTTTTCTCCTCATTTCTTGTGAACACAACGTTGTTACCTTCTAGGACAGGATGATGACATCAAATGCAAATATTATCAAGTATCAAATGTCCTTTGTGAAATTCATTCATGTTATCCTTAGCCTTCCTGTTACCCCGAGGGTAGAATCTAAATGGCTTAGTGGACAGGGATACCTGGGTGGCTCAGTCGGTTAAGCGTCAGTTAAGTGTCCGACTTCCACTCAGGTCATGATCTCGTGGTTCATGGGTTCCAGTCCCGCGTCGGGCTCTGTGCTGACAGCTCGGAGCCTGGAGCCTGCTTCGGATTCTGTGTCTCCCTCTCTCTCTCTGCCCCTCCCCTGCTCACACTCTGTCTCTCACTCTCAAAAATAAATAAATATTAAAAACAATTTAAATGGGTTAGTGAACAGTTCCTTGATTTGGACGCACTTCCTTCCAATCCTGTGCCTTCATGCATGCTGCCTCACTACCTGGAATTCTCCCATGCCTGTCTGACGTCCACTTGTCTTTTAAAATGAGTCACCACTTAGTCCTCCCATCTTTCTCATGCAGAGTATGGTGATCCCTCCTCTATGCTAATAAAGTCTGCTCCAAGAAGGAAGGATTGGACCTCACAGGAAGAAATGGCCTCACAGGAAACATGTTTTCCAAGAGTGTGAAGGTTGGTTTCAAGCCCTCAGGTGCTAGGAATATTTACTTTTGACGTAGTATAATCAAGGAAAACAGTCCTTAATTCTATCTTCCTCTATCTGTTCATCTATCTCTTGCGTGAAAATAAAGGATGAAGGCATACAGTAAGGATGAAGATCTCTTCCTGCTTTATAAAGCTCTGCGGCATCTCCTGCTTGGTTACAACATTTCTTTTCTTCGCAGGGATCTGGGTCCTAATCTGGACAATGAGATGAGGAAGTCACTTCAGGAAGCTGTGTCAAGGTCCCATCTGAATACAGGGAAAGCTACGTGTCAGACCAGTGGTTAGGCGAGTAGACTGCTTGGCCGCGTGCTAATAACGGTAGATGGAATGCTCTCCAGTTTGGGGAAGTATCATTTAATCAATTCCATTAGCGTCCCCATGGACTGAAACGTTGTGTCCGCACTTCCCAAGTGGGACACAAAGTTAGAACCAACAGACGTGAACTCATTTCCAGGCTGAGATCCACAGCCTTACCCTTCTGTTCCTACAGGAAACAATCCCAGAGATTTTCAACAGCATCAATATTGGATATTCCACGTTCAGAATCTGTGGGTTATTCTTGGTCATAAAAAGTAATTCATCTTAGCATGAAATATATATTCATAAATGCTAAAAATAATATCCAGCAATGTTTTACATTTATTAGGAGAAAATTGCTCTAAATGATTAGAAAGGAATTATGAACAAAATGATACAGTCAGGTTATTAAAATGCATATCTGCACAGAGACAATATATTTTTACCTTGAGATGGAAAATATCAAAGTGAAATGGACTGGAGATAATTATGTCTCATAGATAAAAATAGGAATGTCATTTTAAAAGGAAATCTGACTAGTTTTACCTGAACTAATAAACCCTGCCTGAAACAATTTGGTTTTACCTTCATAAATTATCTTATTCAGGGCCTCGATTTTCCTATCCCCTTCACTAAATAAGAAATTTTACTCTTAGGAATTTAAAACTTAATTCTTCATTATCTCACAGCAAATTCCTTGCCCGCTCATGTCTAAACATCTAAACTAACAGCTTCTTTTTTTTTTTTTTTTTTTCAACGTTTATTTATTTTTGGGACAGAGAGAGACAGAGCATGAACGGGGGAGGGGCAGAGAGAGAGGGAGACACAGAATCGGAAACAGGCTCCAGGCTCCGAGCCATCAGCCCAGAGCCCGACGCGGGGCTCGAACTCACGGACCGCGAGATCGTGACCTGGCTGAAGTCGGACGCTTAACCGACTGCGCCACCCAGGCGCCCCTAAACTAACAGCTTCTTAAATGGTCTTCCAAATTCTGGTTTCTCTACTTTCCTACACACTATGCCTATTCGTCTGAAAATCCTCTTTCTGTTTCTATTTTTATCATTTCTGCAAATGGTTCAAGTAAAACAGACATTACTTTGCAAGGACCTATGTTATGTCCAACAAGTTGGTCATGTTTTGCCTTCTACATCAAGTATTATCTCTGCCTTTCAGGTACCCCACCTTCCACTGTCCCTCAGCTATGCAACTGTACCCCAACACAGATCAAAATACCAGGTAGGTCCACCCTTCACAAGAGAGAAGTGCGTTTTCTCCCCGGTGTTTTGCTTACACCAATTACTTCACCTAGAAGGCTCTACAGCTAATCTTCCTATTAAAACTATTAGCAACTGACAATTTCTCAATCTCTCCTAATAAGCAGATATTTCAACTACTTCTTCCAGTCCTGATCTCTTTCCCACCCGCTGCTGATTCCAAGTAGAATAAATCCAAGGTGCACCGCAGTTGAATAATACTACATAGTGGTTCGGTGCATGAATATGTGCCTGAATCAAAATGGGCTGAATCAAAAATCTTGATGTCATGAAAAGATGCTCAACATCGCTCCTTATCAGGGAAATACAAATCAAAACCACACTCAGATATCACCTCACGCCAGTCAGAGTGGCCAAAATGAACAAATCAGGAGACTATAGATGCTGGAGAGGATGTGGAGAAACGGGAACCCTCTTGCACTGTTGGTGGGAATGCAAACTGGTGCAGCCACCCTGGAAAACAGTGCGGAGGTTCCTCAAAAAATTAAAAATAGATCTACCCTATGATCCAGCAATAGCACTGCTAGGAATTGACCCAAGGGATACAGGAGTACGGATGCATAGGGGCACTTGTACCCCAATGTTTATAGCAGCACTCTCAACAATAGCCAAATTATGGAAAGAGCCTAAATGTCCATCAACTGATGAATGGATAAAGAAATTGTGGTTTATATACACAATGGAGTACTACGTGGCAATGAGAAAGAATGAAATATGGCCCTTTGTAGCAACGTGGATGGAACTGGAGAATGTGATGCTAAGTGAAATAAGCCATACAGAGAAAGACAGATACCATATGTTTTCACTCTTATGTGGATCCTGAGAAACTTAACAGAAGACCCTGGGGGAGGGGAAGGAAAAAAAAAAAAAGAGGTTAGAGTGGGAGAGAGCCAAAGCATAAGAGACTCTTAAAAACTGAGAACTGAGGGTTGATGGGGGGTGGGAGGGAGGGGAGGGTGGGTGATGGGTATTGAGGAGGGCACCTTTTGGGATGAGCACTGGGTGTTGTATGGAAACCAATTTGACAATAAATTTCATATATTAATTAAAAATAAATAAATAAATAAATAAAAATAAAATTTTCAAAAAAAAAAATCTTGATGTGCTCAAGTTGGTTGGTTGAAATCGCAACAGCAACAATGACAAGGGCCTTGGTTTAGAAGATAGGTATGAAAGAATTAAAAGGTGTAGGTTAGCCCCATGGAAAGCTCAATTCCTTCAGATCACAAAACTAATTCCTTATAATTTTGTTTTAATGTTTATTTATTTTTGAAGGAGACAGAGACAGAGTGTGAGTGGGAGAGGGGCAGAAAGAGAGAAGGAGACACAGAATCTGAAGCAGGCTCCAGGCTCCAAGCCGTCAGCACAGATTCTGACGTGGGGCTCTAACTCACAAACCTTGAGATCATGACTTGAGCCAAAGTGGGACACTTAACTGACTGAGCCACCCAGGCACCCCCAGAAAACTAATTTCTAAGCAGAAAAGATTTTTTAAAAAAGTCTGAGGATAACAAACACTCCCAAATTTCTGACTTTTTATATACCAGTGGGCTAATCTTAACTCTGTAATTGTATTTCATAATTTAAACACATTTCATTCAATTGCAAAGCAATAACCTCAGGAGAAATAAAAGTACACTCTCCATGTTTGATGTTCATTCAGCTTTAGAGCTCAGATTCTTAAATCACACATGTTAAAATGTACCTTCTTCCCAGGTATTGTTTATTTACTTCAGAGCATAATAACGGCATTCCACGTGAAGAAGAGACTACAAAAAGCCAGTATCTAGAATGATGTTTGCCTTTGTTCCATCTACCTAAAGAACTCATAATGCAGTGACAAAGACAAGGCAAGAACAGAGCTGTAAATTATTTA
This sequence comes from Puma concolor, assembly GCF_028749965.1. Lineage (NCBI taxonomy): Eukaryota > Metazoa > Chordata > Mammalia > Carnivora > Felidae > Puma > Puma concolor. The sequence continues at coordinate 7,390,291 of NC_141670.1, forward strand.
TTTAATTAAGATAAAGAAAATGTGCAGTTAACATTCTGACTTTACTTGTTCAACTATTTATCCCAGATGTCAGCATCCAATAATTTTAGTCTAGCAACAAAGTGAAATTGTATTCCTGTGGCTCAAAACTGAAGAAGTATATCCATTTCTCTATATATATCACACACACAGTTAGTTACACACATATTTTTTGTCTTTTAGGCACTTTTAATTGTGTCTCAAGAAATAGAGACATAGGAAAAAAATCTTTAAAAAAAACCTTTTGTGTAACAGAACGTTACAACATAGAACAAAATAGAACATTTAACATATTTTAAATTCAAAGTCCTCTCATACACTGTAACGACACAAAGACTCAGAGAAATAGAATTTGTCGTAGTTCTAGGGGAATAAAGAACAATGATACTGGAGAAAACAGTGTGGTGTTCTGGTTGGCAGTGTGATAAATGCAGTCAAAATATTTTAAATGTAAAAATTAAATATGGCATTCTTAGCTAAAATAAATTTTTTTCTTCTCTGTCATTACATGAATGCCACATAATCAAAATTGGGGGTTTCAGATGGAGCCAGGAAGAGGATATAAAATTTGTGTTACAGCTTTCAAGGAACAAAAGAGATTTTTCAATTTTAAAATGAAACTTTGGAACCATACAACCAATAGTTAACATTTTCAATTACCGAGCTTCAGGGAACTAAAAAGGTTTATTTATTTTTGGACATTTGAATACGAAACAATCAAAATAGTGTTTTCTTAAGTTCTATGTATAGTCAAGAAACTACGAACTGCTTCTATTCAAAATTGTACATACAGGGGTTTTCCAATCAAATGATAGTGGTACTTCTCAGCAAACCCAATAAACAATTCCTTGAAAATACCATTAATAAATAAATAAATAAATAAATAAATAAATAAATAAAGGTTAGGGAGGGAGCCAAAACATAAGAAACTCTTAAAAACTGAGAACAAACTGAGGGTTGATGGGGGGTGGGAGGGAGGGGAGGGTGGGTGATGGGTATTGAGGAGGGCACCTGTTGGGATGCGCACTGGGTGTTGTATGGAAACCAATGTGACAATAAATTTCATATTTAAAAAAAAAGAAAATACCATTAATATACAAACTATTGTAGATAATTATGTAATGCTCCTGAATGAGTCACAGACTAGCAATCCATCTACCGAGGTCAAATGAATGAATTTCCCTTTCCATTCATTAGCATTTTACTTGATGAGTTCTGTGTATCTGTGTATCATTAGCATTTTACTGTGTGTAAGCTCAGGAAATTTGGAAAAACTCAGTCATAATCCTTGACATCAATGGGTTTTCAGGCTATCGGAAGAGAAATCTAAAGACAGGAAGGTGTCAATCTTTTAAAAAGTTTTTCAAGTTTTTATTTCAGTTCCAGTTAGCTAACATACACTGGAATGTTAGTTTCAGCTGTACAATATATACTGATTCAACACTCCCACACCTCACCCGGTGCTCAGGACAACAAGTATATCCTTAACCCCATCACCTACCTCCCCCATCTGCCCACCCACCTCCCTTCTGGTGACCATCGGTGTGTTCTCCATAGTGAAGAATCTATGGTTTCTTGGTTTGCCTCCCTCTCTCTTTTTTTCCCCTTTACTCCTTTGTTTTCTTTGAATAGCCCAAGTGTCCATCGACCTCTAAATGGATAAAGAAGATGTGGTGTATATATATATACACAATAGAACATTACTCAGCCATAACAAGAATGAAATCTTGCCATTTGCAACAACGTGGAAGGAGCTAGAGAGTATTATGCTAAGCGAAATAAGTCAGTCAGAGAAAGGCAAATGCTACGATCTCACTCACATGTGGAGTTTAAGAAACAAAACAAATGAGGAAGGTGTGTCCTATTTAAGGTGAGTTTAAGAAAAGCTTTCCTAGAAGGGGTAACCTTTGCACGGAGCCTTGAAAGATGAGTCGGTGTTCTGTAGGTGAGAGACAGTTAAGAGGAGAAACGCTTTGGGATTGAGTGTGTTACCACAGGAGCTGAGCTCTGGTGCGCTGCTGATTTCAGGTGATTCACGTGATCGGGGCCTAGTATGTTCTGGAAGGTATGGGAGTGAAGGGGGCAGTGAGAGTTACAAAAGGAACAGAGTGTGAGGCTTACGTTGCAAGTTAATGAGGAAGCACTGAAGGGTGCTCTGGGAGAACGCTGGAGGGCGGATTTGTGGCGGAGAATGGAGAGCAGGCAAACAGGATATGAACGACACAGTCCAGGCAAGAGACGACAAGACTTGGGTTGTGGCCAGAACACCAGCGATGAGGAACATACAATCTCAAAGGGTATTAAGGAGGTAAACTCCATAACGATTGTAACTGGTTCCGTGTTACATATGAAGAAAAGAATGTCAAATAAATGGCAATATTTTGCTTGTGAGACTAGGATATGGTGAACCATTTACTGAATTTGACAGGATAGCGTGTAGAGCTAAGAGAAGGGAAAAAATTAATTTTGCCTTGTCACCTGGGGTATCAAGGCATTGACACACAATAGGCATGGAATATGTAATCCATAAAAAATATCTCAGAGCTAGATTTATAAATTTATCGAACATCTGTATACTGTGGAAGAAATACCCTATACAATAATGCAATTATGGACAGCCATGCGATGTCGAAATGATATTGATAAGTACCCTGGGTGATAAGAACTAAAAGAACAAATGAAATAAATTGCTCCTGTGATAAGATACTGGCCTCCCCAAGTAAACTGAGATTATAAACATAGAGAGCAACTTTGAGGATAAAAAATAATATTTATTTTACGAGGAAACAACAGCGAATCCAAAAAGGCAAATATGGGACAATCAATAGGTTTAGGAACATATAATGGAACCTTACCCTGGCATGTGGGCAAGCTAGGCTCCAAGATGGCTCCCAGTGATGTTGCTCTTACGTTAATACTCACGCCCTTACGTAGTCTCTTCCCTACGTCGTTAGTTGGTCTTAGCTGTGGTACTCGAAGGGCATGACAGCGTGTCACTTCTGAGGCTAGTTTATAAAGGGCACCACAGTTTTGAGCACTGTGAGGGGAGCCATCTGCCATGCCATGAGGGCTCACAAGCAGTCTTGTAGAAAAATGCACTCAAGGAGGGACCGAAGCTTCCCGCCGACAGCCAACCCCAACTCGGCAGCACCAGCCTGTGAATCACCTTGGAAGTGAATCCCCTTGTCCCGTCAGACCTGCATGTGACTACAGACCCCGCTGGCATGTGACTGCAGCCTCATGAAACATGATTCAGGACAGACTGGTCTGAAATTCCTGGCCCACAGTAACTACAGGATATGAAAAAAAAAAAATGTTTGCTGTTGTTTTATCCACTACAATATGTAGTTCAGCGATAAATAACTAATATAGGGAGCAAAGTGCACTCCAGTCACGCCACATGGTTCTTCCGGTGTTCCCAGTAAGGGTAAGGTCCAAAATGCGTGTTCATGATGCCAGATACCCAGGATCAGGGGTATTTCATCAAGGAAGGTGATGTCCACATGCACACAGCAGAGTCTGGGCTAACTGGTTTATATGCCTTAACTTTAAAGCTCATGAAAAAACAGACGTAATGAGAAAATTCTCCAAGGGAACAATACAGGCTCGCAGGAAAACAGTGCTACAGAAACAAAAGGAGGGAGCAAACCTACATCCAAAAAGGAAGCAAGAGAAGACTCGGTTGACTGAACAGAGAACCATTCATAGAACCAAAATGAATATGAAAATCTGCACATTATAGATGTTTGAACAGATTAGCAAGAAACAGAATAAAAAGTAGATTAAAAGCCTAACATTATGATAAACAAAATAAAATGTAATTTCAGTTATATAATTGTGAATGCATTATATGGTCCATTTTAAACCACAGCCAAAGAAGGGGAAAGTGCACAGTGTAGCCTGTCAATGGGAGGAGTGGTCTTTGTGGGAGGAAGGCCTCGGTCTGATGGTGCCCCCCTGGACCTCCCGCCACCTCCCAGTCAGTGGGCTAACCTGATACAACATCTAGCCTCCCCCCACCTCTGTTTCCTCGATTGTTAGACCAGGGGAGTTCTAAGAGCTACTGTGCAGTTTAAATAATATGTATTTATTTTAAAAGACCCAGCACAGGCCTGAGACATAAAAACAAAATGCCCAGCAGGGGGGCCTAGGTGGCTCAGTCAGTTGAGCATGACTTTGGCTCAGGTCATGATCTCATGATTCATGGGTTCGAGCCCCACATCAGGCTCTGAGCTGACAGTGCAGGGCCTGTTTAGGATTCTCTATCTCCCTCTCTCTCTGTTTCTCTCCCGCTCTCTCTCAACAATAAACATTTAAAAAAAATTTAAATGCCCAGTAAGTAATATTTTCTCTTATTTACCTCATTTCCTTTTTAAAAACTGGAAAAACTGGGGCGCCTGGGTGGCTCAGTCAGTTAAGTGTCCAACTTCAGCTCAGGTCATGATCTCATGGTTTGTGAGTTCCAGCCCCGTGTCGGGCTCTGTGCTGACAGCTCAGAGCCTGGAGCCTGCTTTGGATTCTGTGTCTCCCTCTCTCTCTGCTCCTCCCCTGCTCATACTCTGTCACTGTCTCAAAAATAAATAAAGACATTTAAAAAAATTTTTTTAAAAACTGGAAAAACTAAGAAATGACATAAGAAAAGAGAGGCATTTTGCTTTCACATCAGTAACATCTCTAAGAAAATGGATGGCAACTTTGGAGAAATCAATACAGAGTAGCAAATAATACGAGGAAAGTCTTAAATGTGGCTGGAATCCATCAAATCTGCTAGCTTCTCTGGGTTAACAGCACGCACATGCCTGAACATGGGAAGTATCTTTCTAGCTGTCCGGTACCGTGAAGTGTTATTTGGCAGATGCTGGGAGAGGGGGGCCTGGGGGATCAGTCGGTTAGGCGTCCGACTTCAGCTCAGGTCATGATCTCACAGCCCGTGGGTTCAAGCCCTGCATCGGGCTCTGTGCCGATGGCTCAGAGCCTAGAGCCTGCTTCAGATTCTGCATCTCCTCTCTCTGCCCCTCCCCCGCTTGCTCTCTCTCTCTCTCAAAAATAAATAAAAACAGTAAAAAAAATTTTTTAAAAAAGGAGATGCTGGTAGAGGGCCTCAGTTGAGCCAACAGGGAGAAAATAGCAAACTAATCTAAAAGTGACCATTTTCGTTGATGCTATTAGGGACATTGGAAACACTTCAGATATACAAAGACAAGGAGCATCCTTCGGTGACTGTATGTCATGTGACAGTATGAAGGTGCTAGTGCATAAATGTAAAGTACAAGGTAACGAGCACACCTTGCTGTCCTCTGCTGGGCAGAGCAGGAAAGTCAAACTCTCCACACACAAACCATGCAGTCTACCTCCAGGGTCCAAGAGGCCGTGAGTTCTCTATTTAGTCCCTTAAAAACGGCCACGGCATCAGTTTTATTTCCAAATCCATGTTAACCTATACAAGGCAGTCCATGTATTCCATTTATTAGAAAATCAAAGTCACAAAAATCGCTATACCCTACGCTCTTCGACAGTAGGGGTCACGTCTTGCTCGTGATGTCTGGGACACACACACAGGTATGCGATAAAGACAACACTGAGCAAAATTAAATCTTTAGCTCACACGTTCGGTCACTCAGAAACGAGCAAGCACCCATCATGTGCCAGTCAAGGTGTGGATGATTCCTGATGGAACTTCAGGCTGGTGAGTCTGTGAGGGTCTGAAGAAAACATACAGGTGTTTTTGATGTCTGTACCTGTGTGGATTTTCTGGAAGTGGCTGTCTGCTTCAGGACAATGGTTTCCTTCAGAAAAGGAAGTGATTTTTGTGACTTTGCTGCGTGGAAATGAAACAGACAGAAGCTAAAGAAATACAATGGCCATAGAAAGAGACGAGACAATAATGTAATTTACACGTAGATAATCCCTCAAGACAACTGAGCATTAAAGATAAAACATCAAGATGGTGAAAAGTTGAAGCTTTCTATAAAGAGTGATGGGGCGCCTGGGTGGCGCAGTCGGTTAAGCATCCGACTTCAGCCAGGTCACGATCTTGCGGTCCGTGAGTTCGAGCCCTGCGTCGGGCTCTGGGCTGATGGCTCAGAGCCTGGAGCCTGTTTCCGATTCTGTGTCTCCCTCTCTCTCTGCCCCTCCCCCGTTCATGCTCTGTCTCTCTCTGTCCCAAAAATAAATAAACGTTGAAAAAAAAAATTAAAAAAAAAAAAAGAGTGTAAAATGCCCTCTTTTTGAAGACATCCAACTAAATAATTCTTATTGTGAATTCTGAGGGTCTTTTCCTCTTTCTTGAAAAAAGACTTCCAAAACTATTCTGACAGACTATGAATATAAACCGATTTCTAGTATTAGGACTGAAAATTTACTATTATTAATGCTAGTTGTCCAGAAATGAATCCTGGGGCTTGGGGAGGCTAAGTGGGGTTGTTAATTTTTGTCATCTATCATCCCATAGCTTTTGCTGTTTTACCAAGATTATACATCACTTTGTAAAAAAAAAAAACTAAGTATCACTAAAATATGAAGAATTTTATTTTAACAAGGGGGGTTAACGACTTTCAGAAGGAAGGGAATTTTATTCTTCGTAATGCTACCAGAATGAATATAAGAACGCTGTTTTTTGCCCAAATCTAAATCACTTTCTCCTCAAATCATAATGACCTCTGCATATATGTTTTTAACTTTTCACGTTTCCCAAGTAATTCCCAGTGGCAGGTTAATGATGCTCAAAATGTACAAATCTGTAAGAAGGCATCTGAGAAAAGATGCACAAACCAGTAATACAACATGATTTGGGGAATTATTTTTAATCTCCTATCTTTTCACATTATGGAACTCTAGGGGCATTTTACGAAAATACACTCAAAAGATTCAGAAATTGATGAAATATATTAAATGCTTTAACACTGAATTCAAAAATCAAAGACAGATTATAAATTAGGAAAATTATAGGAAAAGGATAAACATTCTTCATATGAATCAAACAAAATTAGTGAATATTTATCAAACTAGTTCTACTAGTAGTGAATTGTTCAGTCATTAACCAAATGCAGAGAGAGAGAGAGAGAGAGAGAGAGAGAGAGAGAATGATAAATTCAGCGATAGACATATACATCAAGATCCTTCTGCAGGGAATGAAAGAAAGCCACAGAAAAACAATACTTTTAGAGTGGGAAGTGCCCATCTGGGAATGTGTAAAATGTAAACAGTAGTAATGGAGATCAAAAGGCAACTATTTCAGAGTGATTAGGACACAGGAATAATAGCTAACACTTTTTGAAAGCTTATTTTATACCAGGTCCTGTATTAAGGCTTTTTTATTTATTTATTGTTTTGATCCTCATAAAAACTTTTGAGGAAGGTGCTATTGTTATCCTGAATTTACTGACACAGAGTCTCACGGAGGGAACTAAAGACACGTTCTTAAGGTCAACAGCTAAGTCCTTCACTGAACTCAGGTAACCTCACTGCCCAGTCCACGACTTTCACCCCTGTGCTGCCACATCATTTAACACTGTACTTCTATTAAAACGCAAAAAGACACTGTTACCAGTATTTCAGGCAGACAAAGTTACATCTTTCAATTTTTTTTGTATCTATTTTGCCATAATTAAATAAATAGGTGACAAGGTTTCAAACTTAGGAATAAATGACTTGGAAATTTATAATTGAACCACTAATAACATACTGATAAAAATTTTTTTAAATGAACATAACTCACCCAAATAATCTCTCCCTGCCTACGGAAAATTAAAGATAAATTTATGAAATCTAAATTAACACTTGCAGCCTACAAACATGGCAAATAACATCAATGATTTCTTAGCTGCCAAATAACAAGCTTTAAATGTCTGTGAAGGCTCATAGGTCCCTCAAGTGTAAGTGTTCTCTCTCTATGCTATGAACTCCCTGAGGTATCTTACCCTCACCTGACATGCACGATACATTTTATCAGAGCTGGCGGAGTTCTTAACTGAATGCACAGATGCATTGAACACTTAATGTTCTGAACCACAAAAGAAGCACAGACCTGAGCATTTATAGCTGGTAGTAATTAAAAACATATGTTATGTTATCTGTATACAAACAGTTTGCCATATTTTTATTTACACATTCATTTTACTGTTCATTCACTCACTCAAAAACATTTACATGACCACTAACATTCACTATTTATCAAATACTGAAGTCAGATTAGATTCATTATGTTTAGTACCAATGTGCTTCTCTTTCATTGATTATTTCTATATGCATTATGCAATAGGTTTAAACTCTGAAATCAATACGGGAGTTAGTCCGACTATAATGCAATAAAGAATTTAAATGAGCAAATCTAACTATACATTCCTGGGCTGATACAACGTTGTTCACTCATATTATAAAAAGCTGCTGGATTAAAAAAACAAACAAACAAACAAACAAAGGATTGTGGGAAAAAAATTTCAGCTGGGGCAAATAGAAAGAGAAATGTGAAATCCCCACAACTGGCCAGAAATAAGTATGACTGTCTCAAGGTCAAGTGCAGATGATTTTTTTTTTCCTTTCCCCACAACCTCCAGGGTGAGACCTTAATTAAAATACTAAGTCCTCCAGAAACAAAAAATACCACCCTGGGTTATCACTTTAAAGCAGAGCCGGCCAACTACAGAAAGTGGATTGATTAGTAACTGCCTAGGGCTAGGAGAAAGGAGGGGAAATGGGGAGTGACTGCTGACAGTAGGAGGTTCCTTTGCGGAGTAATGAAATGATTCTAAGTTTAGATCCTAGTGATGGTTTCAAACTGCCAGAATACGAAAAACCAGTGAATGGTGAACTTTAAGTTGGTGAATGTTATGACATATGACTTGTATCACAATAAATCCATTTTTGAAAAAAGATGCTGCCAGAATTGTTTCCTAAATAATCCAGCACGTCTCAATACATTTTGCAATCTTTTGTAAGTTTATTTCAGTGCCATTTTTTTTAAATGCTTATTTATTTTTGAGACGGAGAGAGACAGAGCATGAACGGGAGAGGGGCAGAGAGAGAGAGGGAGACACAGAATCTGAAACAGGCTCCAGGCTCTGAGCTGTCAGCACAGAGCGCGACGCGGGGCTTGAACTCACAAACCGTGAGATCAGGACCTGAGCCGAAGTCGGCCGCTTAACCAACTGAGCCACCCAGGCGCCCCTCAGCGCCATTTTTTAAGTCATCTCTCCTTTGGGATGTGCATCAACTAAGTCATATGAAATTGGTTTCCTCTGACTGCCACCAAGAGTTTTTCTTTTCCCTTTAAAGATACGGTCTTTTCAATAATCATATTATTTTGACTACTATTACTAAGATTTTGAGGTTTGAAATACATCATGACTTTCTTAATGATCAGTGAAAAGTAATTTCACTTCCCACTTACTGGTATGTCTTATTCTTATTTTTTTTTTTTTATTTTTTTAAAGTTTATTTGAGAGAGAGAGAGAGAGAGAGTCAAGAAGAGGCAGAAAGAGAGAGGGAGACACAGAATCCGAACCAGGCTCCAGGCTCTGAGCTGTCAGCACAGAGCCTGAAACGGGCTCGAACCCACAAACTGCGAGATCATGATCTGAGCCGAAGTCAGACGCTTAACTGACTGAGCCACCCAGGCGCCCCGGTATGTCCCATTCTTAACATATGAAACGTGGCCTCATTAGATGTAGTTTATCTGGGGACTAAAATGCAATGATATAAAATAACCCCAGACTATTTAGTTATAAACTCTTTACTTAATAGGGTGAAACAGAATGTTCTACGTGTCTCTATGATAAACTTGAAGTAATAACATTGGTTTCTTACGAAAATATCAGAAAACATGCAGCTTTTTTTTCCTGGAGTCTCCCATATACCCAAAGAGAACAACTTCCTTTTAATTTATTTTTCCTCTCCAATAGAAAATGTTCAGTTTTAAATATCCTAAACTACTGTTGATTTTAATAGAATAAAATCGATATTTGTGTGAAGTTCTGCAGTTAGCATCATTAGACTCAGACTCTGCCAAGCACTTTTCACGCAGCCTTGTGCAATGTGATTTGGGAAATGCTGTTTTAGTCAGTAAATATTTTTAAGTTAATTCATTTATTTTGAGAGAGAGAGAGCGAGAGAGAGTGCACAAGGGGGGCAGGGGCAGAGAGGAAGAAACAGAATCTCAAGTAGGCTCCACACTGTTGGTGCAGAGTCTGACACGGAGCTCAATCTCACAAATCGTCAGATTATGACCTAAACTGAAATCCAGAGCTGACTGCTTAACCCACTGAGCCATCCGGGTGCCCCTAGTCAATAAATATTTTATTTGATCCCTCTATTATTGTGGCAAAATACACACACTAAAATTCACCATCCAATTCTACGTATTTAGTACATTCACGATGTTCTGCAACCATCACCACTGTCTAATTCCAGAATATTTTCATCACTCCTAAAGGACTCTCTGTATCCTCTGGCCTGTTGATCCTTATTTCCCCATCTCCCAGCACTTGGCAGTGATTCATCTGCTTTCTGTCTCCACGGATTTGCCCATTCTGGCAATCTCAAATAACTGGAATCATATGTATGTATCCTTTTGTGTTTGGCTTTTTCCACTCAGTGTATTTTTTCAAGATTCCTCCATGATGTAGCATGTGTCATTTTTGTTTTTTAATGCCTGCATACTATTCTATATGGATATACCAATTTGTCCATTCATTGGTCCTTGGGCATTTGGGGTGTTTCTACTTTGGGATATTATTTTAACTGTTCATTTTGCTTGCTTTTATAGAAAATATAGATGCCACATGGTATGTTTCTTCTGCAAATGCAAATTAAGAAAACAAGAATAGGGGCACCTGGGTGGCTCAGTCGGTTAAACGTCGGGTTCTTTGTTTCAGCTCAGGCCATGATCTGATGGTTCCTGGGTTTGAGCCCCACTGACAGCGCAGGGCCTGCTTGGAATTCTCTCTCCCCTCTCTCTACCCCTCCCCCACTTGTACACACACACACACACACACCACACTCTCTCTCTCTCTCAAAATAAATGAATAAACTTTTAAAAATTAAAAAAAAGAAAATAAGAATATAAGATTTGGGGGAAATTTTTTCTCTCTACAGACAAAACATGTTTTTTTCCATTAAAGAGCTCATCTGTCACATACCAAAGATAAAACGCATATCTTCAACGAAGCATGAAACTCACTGAATTTCAAGACTATGACAAAACACCAGGATTGGTAGCCAAGAACCTACGTGAGACATTAAGTAGGATATCGTGTGTATGCCCCAAAGTTTTACCTGAATTAAATATCTTTGCCTTCATATTAAATTCTTCTTTGGCTTTCTCCATTTCCATAAAAAGGCAACTCCACTCATCTAGGGATTCATACCCAAAGCCTGGCAGCCCGTTGTGAACACATTCTCTCTCGTTACCACTATTCATTCCATCTTCAAATCCTGTGCGTTTGATGTGCAAAATGGCTTGAACCCTTCCAGTTTTTAAATTTTCCACAGCCATTACCCTAGACCGAGTCACCATCACCTTTTATCTAGACCATTCCCTCTTGTCTTGACCATCTCAATTTTATTCTTCTCCCAAAAGACTGGAGGGAATCTCTTAGGAATTTAAGTAAATTAGGTACTTCCCTTGCCTTAAACCAATTCAAAGCTTTCTCTTACCCTTAAAATAAAAGCCCAGCTCTCAATACAACCCATCTCTGGACTACCTGGACCCTGACCTGTTCCGTATTATGACTAGCAGCATTATCCCCCTTCCTCATTGTGTCCTGTCAACATGGACCTTTTGTCAGCATCTTCCCTGCACCACACTGTTCTAGAACCTTCTCAAATGCTGTTTTATTCCCCCCACTATCAACTAATAACTCTTCACCTGAAAAAGTCCTAAATCTCCTTTCAGGCTTTTCCTCCTATGTCATGTTTTCCAAACCAACCTCCAATCCCCCCAATAAAAACTAGGGCATCACGGTGCTTTTTGTTTAAAATACATTCAACTGATTTGGGGGGGGTGGGAGGGAGGAGAGGGTGGGTGATGGGTATTGAGGAGGGCACCTTTTGGGATGAGCACTGGGTGTTGTATGGAAACCAATTTGACAATAAATTTCATATATAAAAAAATAAAATAAAATAAAATAAAATACATTCAACTGATTTTGTTCTCGGCACTTAATGTCATTTATTATTATGTACTGATTTGGTTGTTTATTTGTTTAATCTTCCATTCCCACAGTAGATTGTAAACCCATGGAGGCTTTTTATAGTAAGAAACAGATACCTGTCTTTTCAGTAAAACAATCATACATCAATTAAGTGTTATACTTTGGTTTCTGAAATAGTTCATTTAGTTACGACGTTTCAAAAAATGTTGGAAATTAGGAATACTGTTTTCATGAACTTTATTTTACCTCCTGAATTTCCTAGATGAAGAAAATAAAAGGGTTGCCAAGGTAACAGATTCTGAAGAGCGGCAGATCAAATTCTGTTAGGAAAACAGTGCTCAGTAAAATAAACCTCTCTCTGGGGGAAAACAAAACAAAAAACAAAACACAGAAAGGATGTCAATCCTTTCAAAATCAAGGAGTGATTTTCAAGTAAAGCAATTTCAGTTCACACAAATCAGATGACTTTTGTTCACCAGCTTCATTTTCCTTTGTCTCCCCCCCAACTCCTTGATTGTCTTAAAATATGAATTAATATGTAAACTGGATTTAAATTCCCCTAAGATACCTATCCTTGATGCATCATTTCCAACGATGTGTTACAGCGTCGACGTTTCCACTCGCTCTTTACCCCCGACCGTGCCGTGGTGATCGTGACCTTTCAGCAGTGAACGAACCACACTGGTTGGCTTCCCGGCACTGCCTTTCTGGGCACCGAGAGAATATGAGGTAGCTATTCTCTCCTTTCTCTCTTTTTATAATTAAGGAGTCTGACACAGTTTCTCGAAATAAAACCTATCAGAACCGTTTAAACATTCAGCAGGCACGTGAGTTCTCCTGAAGACACATACCATTCTTTTAAAAGAAACTGGAGAGTTTATAGAAGAGATCAAGAGCTACAGATGGAACCTCTTTTCGAAAGCCAAGATTAAAAATCTGCCCCCTTTTTGGCAGAATACAGCTACATATGTTGCGGTGAGGTGACACTCCTGTGGGGGACAGGAAGATGACTTCTCTATACATGAAAGCTGCTTGTAACCTGGCCAAGGAAAATGTGTTTGCCCTACGCCCAGCAAACCTTTGCCAAAACCAGGAACCTCTGACTGGGCTGCTTGGCCCTTGAAACCTCAAAAGATCCTTCACACATTCCCTCTCTAGTCTTACAAACCAGGAAACGAACATATTGAGGAAATACAGGTTCTCAGAGGAAATATTCGTCACATTTTATTTTTTGTGTAGGGGAGTTTTGACGAAATCCACTGTATGTCTCTGGTGCACCGTTAAATCAAATATGTGGCCGTGATAAGGCCGCAGCCGTTGGACAAGAACGCATCTGAAGAGTTTTGTCATTTCCTCTCTATTTCGTTCATTACATGGGATAGCTAGAAATGTGGGGTTTGCTGAAATATATTCATCAGGCATAGACTTGGCACCCATGAATTCAGACCTGTAATGCTGGCACAGAGGGGACAGTTCACTCCAGAACATTCAGAGACCTCCAGAGGGAAAAGATAAACCCTTTATGTAGAAGACCTGCGAGATGCCATATACTATAGACACAGGGAAAGGAAGCAGTCTGCTTGGGAGATTCAAGTGGGGATCCCATTTTTCAGTTTAAGGGTTACAACATTTAGTTTAACATTTCTCAACATGGACGGTCTTTTCATATTCACGCCTACAGCTGAGGTAAAAACACAAATCAGAACTTCCATTAAACACAATATGCTTCCTGTTTATCTAGAAAGTGGAAGGATTTCTATTCTAATTAGCACCTGCTTTTGAATTACTATTTGATTACTACATGACGGGGCTCAGTTTGACAAGCACAGTTCTAGGACAAAGCTTTCACCTGATTAAGGTGGGAATGATATGGAACGTGCAAACGTGGTTTAAGAAAAGACTATTTTTAGACTGTGAATGTTACATAGCGGAGTACAAAGCAATCTTGAAGGAAAGCATCAAATCACTTTTGTGTCGCTGATGAGGCAGAGTGTGCCTTCCAGATTTCTTCCAGTGGAAGAACATAGAAACTCTGTAGAAAATGTCTTAGATGCTGTATATTGCTAACACAGGATACAGAGACTGCCTGTTGGGGAAATTCAAGTAGCTATCACATTTCTTGGGGGTTTAGGAGTTGCCGGAGCAAACAAGGAGAAAAGGAACTAAAAAATTTAGTTCTACACGGTGACTAAACTCGAAGAAGATAAAAAATGTGTAGTGAGGGTGAAGTGAAAAAAAAACAAAATAAAAAAGTGGCCCATTGCCTACAAACTCAATTTGTGATCTAATAAAGGTACTTTGTGCATTTAAAATTTTTTATCGTATAATATACTGTACTGTTCATTTATTCCAAACGTTCAGTCTAAATATCTGGGGACCATTTATCATTTGGAACAAAAACACAGGTAAATATAAACATTTACATGTAAAGCAAAAGAAGAAAATGAGGTATGATTTGAAAGGTAGTTTTCAGAAATATCCTTTATGTTCCTAAATAAGAGACTGTTAATTAAGAGACAGCTTACTTAACTGGGATTGTGTATGACATTATTTTCAAATAATCTTGGGTTTAAATCTTGACTTTGCAGTGAAAGCGTTTAAACAAGTAGAGTGGCGATGTGAATTTGGATAAACCACACAATCTTTATACGCTTCATCTAAAAATGGGGATACATTTCCTTACCTTAGGGAGATAAATGAGATAAATGCACAAAAAACACTTCGCTGGATTTAAGATAGAGGCCAGCGTGGGTTTGAAGACGAGAGAGGGAGTAAGTTGTGTCAAAGATAAAGTTACAAGTGAATGGAAACGTCTCCCCAGGGCCTCTCTGGGCCTCCTGAGGGTTCATTCCATGGCAGGTGATCCAACAGTCCGGAGTGAGGTCTTGCCCAGGTCTGGGAAGCCCAGGGCTGCATGCTGGCTGACTTTCAGATTGGGGTTATAAGAAGAGACACCACTCGCCAAATAAATTCTATATCCCCACACACTCTTTTTTTTTTTTTTTTTTAATTTTTTTTCCCAACGTTTATTTATTTTTTTGGGACAGAGAGAGACAGAGTATGAACGGGGGAGGGGCAGAGAGAGAGGGAGACACAGAATCGGAAACAGGCTCCAGGCTCTGAGCCATCAGCCCAGAGCCTGACGCGGGGCTCGAACTCCCGGACCGCGAGATCGTGACCTGGCTGAAGTCGGACGCTTAACCGACTGCGCCACCCAGGCGCCCCCCTACACACTATTTCTTAATTTGTCCCCGGACCCAAAGAAAGTCTGGCCATGGGCCACCATACTTCCAGTAAATGCTAAACTTGCTCGCTGTTTTCATTCTGTTATAGTTATATTTTTATATATTATGTTACATATGTATGTGATATTTTTAGTTTTTCTTCCAGTGGAAAATTACTGTCCAGAAAATATTACACTTAGATGTTAAAAGTGAAGAAACACTTTATACAGTCTCAATAGGTTAGCAGTTTCATCAAATGGCTGAATTTTATTTCTAAGTGACATTCTGCTAGAATGATTCCAAGAAGAATAGCACGGGGAATGTTATAATTACTCCCATCTTGACTTTTAGCATTGCGAAAGAAGTCCCGAGATCCCTTTCAGAGCCCTGTGGCCACCAGGCTTGCTAACTTTAATCTTCAGGCTCTTAATCTCATCTCGCCGCAGCCAGTGGCATTTCCAAAATGCCAACTTTAACATATCATTTATGTTATTAAAACATTTTCTAAGAGGTTTTCCCCGCCGCGAATGAACTCAAGCGTCTTAGGATGGCTTATAAATTCCACTCGAGGCACCTGCTTAGCATCCAGCTCACCCCCACACTTGCCTCTTTGAACTCCATGCTATCTTAATCCTGAATTGCTTTAAGTTCTCTTTCTTCACGATGTTGCATGTGCTGAATTTGTGCTAGGGCAACCTTCTCCTGCAAAATTTTCTTATGAGGGTCTTGGAGAGCCGGTTCTGACATCCCTGCCAAGTCCCGATCTTCCTCACTTCATGCAACAATCCCCCCGCTACAGATTTACTCCCTCTCTTCCTGCCAGTCCCTTGGCCGTCAGAGCCACACATGCTCAGGTATTACCCATGGAGACGGTGTGCACTCTCTCTACACAGCTTTCCCCAAAGTTAACCAGAATAACCTGACTTCTCCCAAAGTGACTTCATTTGTGGCATATCCCTTGTTCACCAGTATTTAAAAAAAAAATTTTTTTTAATGTTTACTTATTTTTGAGAAAGAAGAGAGAGAGAGAGGCAGAGCACGAACAGGGGAGGGGCAGAGAGAGGGACACACACAGAATCCGAAGCAGGCTCCACGATCTGAGCTGTCGGCACAGAGCCTGACGCGGGGTTGAACTCATGAACCATGAGATCATGACCTGAGCCAAAGTTGGACGTTTAACGAACTGAGCCCTCCAGGTGCCCCCGCCCCCACCCCCGCCTTATTCACCAGTATTAAGGACAGCTACCTTCTGAAGAATGAAACAAGTGGCAAATAAAAATACTTACTGAAAATATCTAGATGTTTATCTATATATCTAGCAGTGACCTCTCAAATATATCATGTCTCTTTGTTTGCCCTAGTGTGTGTGTGTGTGTGCACGCGTGCGTGTGTGTCTGTGTGTTAAGAGCTATTTTATCAGGGCGTTTGGGTAGCCCAGTTGGCTAAGTTGATTTTGGCTCCTGTCATGATCTCACAGATTGTAAGATTGAGCCCCATGTCAGGATCTGTGCTGACAGCATGGAGCCTGCTTAGGATTCTCTCTCTCTCTCTCTCTCTCTGCCCCCCCCCCCGCTCACTCACACTCTCATTCTCTCTCTTAAAATAAATAAACAGTTTTTTAAAAAAGAACTCTTTTATCTTTTCTAATCTTTATCACCTTGACCATGGCTATAATCCTCCAAATTCTGCTTCTTTTATTCCTGTTTGTTCCAACCCCACAGCCGATACATGAAATCTTTTACAAATTCAAACTGGATCTTGTCACTCTCACTGCTCAAGATCTTTCAGTGACTTAAATGCTTTTGCTTTAAGCTTCATGAATTGCCCATAAATACCATAGGCAACATTTGTAAGACATAAAACACAATGAAAGCACAGAAAAAGCAAATACAAATTCAAATACAAAGAAACCAGGATGTCTGTGCTCACACTGCAACTGTCCAAACAGAGAAATCATTTGTTTACTCCTGAACTCAAGGATTTTATTACCGCCGTGCACACGAGTCATGGAGCTAGGTACAGGATGTGCAATAGTGCACAAGATACAGATGAGATCTCCGCCTTTATTCTTCTGAATAAATGGAATGGTTTTACCTTGCCATAATCTAATTAAGTCCATGGACTCCAAATCTCAGTGAAAACCTGACATTCCTTCTTTAAACTTCCAAATTAATGTTATGACCATTAATCTGAATTAATTTTTATTGTTGTGCGAGGCCACCAGATTGATTTCAGATTCTTACTTCTGTCCTGCTCTGTGCATTACTAGGAATTGCCTCTTCTTTTATTCTTCTGTTCAGTACACACTTACTGATCTTCCCAGGTCAACCACAAGAGGAAGAAAAAAGGTATCGTACTCATGAATATTTCCCACACAGCCTCCTTGGGGCTAGAGACACGAACCCTTTCCTGGAGTCAGCCTGTCTGTCAATCAAACTTACCAGGTTACTTCAAGTACTGCTCCTTAATCTTCCTCTGTAAATGCCAGTTTTTAATTGGAAGGAAACGGATGAAAGCTGAGCAAAAGCCACTTTGAAAGAGGCTTTGGTTGGAATAAAAGCGTCAGGAAAGGCTAAAGGCCAAGAGGGTATAAAGACGAAAGAGCAACACAAGAAAAGAAGTCTGTTGCGTGCTTCCAATGGTGTATCACTGGCGGAGTTCTGTCCTAGCCTAGGTCACCGTGTTTCATCCAGAAATGTCACAAGTATATCGCAGGGGACGAAATCTTCCTATTCCAATCCACATCACCTCAGTGTAGACACACTAACTTGCCTTCCTGTCACTGTGCTGAGTTTTGAGCCTTAAGCCCTCCTAACTGGCTTCTATCCACTTGCTCTGGGGGAAAGAGGAACAAAGAAAAACAAAAGCAAAACAAAGGGAAGAGAAATCTCAAGACAGATTGTACTCTCACTCTTCACATCCCCTTGGGTTAGCAACCATCTTCCTACTCTCGGTTTATTAAGTCACTCACAGATTTTCATGCTTTTGTTCTCGATCTACTTGTCATATACTGAAAAAGAGTTCGAGAGGTAAAGAGAAAGATAGTCATGATCCTATCCATTATCTAGGACAAAACAGAACTATCTAGTATTCAGAAATCAAATGGAAGCAGGGAGAGTCCAAAAATATAAAGAAATGTGCTTACAGATCAAGGCATTTTGAATTTCCTCAGAACACTCTTGGTCAATAATTCATCTTAGATCTTGATTAGAGCAGTGGAATAAATTAGCATACTAAAAGTCTTTATGATTATTTAATTAACCAAAACACTTCATCTGTACATCTTCATTCAAAAAGTCTTGTCCAGTGACATTTTGGTGAAGATTCCATACATCCGATGGACATTCTCCATCAGCTCATATAAGCAAGTGTTTATCAGCTGTATTACATATGGAAAACCAGTTGAATGGGTTTCCAGGACATCATTTTTCTACATTCAAAACCTATTAATCACTACCACGTTTGTACACGTCAAGGAATAAGAACAGCATAAGCCATTGAGTATTTAGTAGAAAAAAAAATCTTCTTTTCTTGTATACTCGAAGCCTTAAACATAACAAATGGCTTGCATTGAAATTATTAACAGATGCCATATTGCATCGTTACAGTAAATACAGAAAGGAGGAGAGCCTATTGGCATATACTGGCGGCAAACGAAAAAAGACAAAATCTCAACATCCGATCTTAAGGAAATATTTTTGTCTAATACAAAAAGGAGAACTCTGAAGGTAAATACTGATTTTGTATCTACCAAATTACCTTTTAAAATGATGGTTGGTGTTCACTAATATTAGAAACTACTAATTGGATACAAAGTGCCATATGCATATTATGGGGGGAAAATTAATGGAATTGCATCTGGATTCCTTAGAGAGCAAGTGAAAGCACAGTTTTATGTTAATGGGTTGAACAGGGAAGGAAACTCTGATTGGCTATCACTGTGCATTGTTGGACCAAACCCTCTATACCTCAGAGTCCTGCAGTTTCCATAGAAACACAGCAATAGCTAATGTGAAAGTGGTTCTCTCCAGACAAAAGGCTTGCCTAAGCTCTGATTTCAGTACACCGAACCCTGAGTAACAAAGCCTTTATTTCCACAAACAGAAAGGAAAATGTTCAATATGCTAAACATCAAAACCAAAATGTTTATATACCATCCCATAAATACTTAAAAAAATAAATCCCTCAACATAAATTAATTAGAATGAAGTAAATAAAATTTCCTTAATTATTTCTTTAATCCACATATCAAAGTCATGAAACCCAGTTCTATCAACTTTGTTGTCCAACAAGGCTTGAAATTCATCAGTAAAACAAATTCCCACTTGCCTCAAGTCTGCTAAGGACAATCAAGGTCTATAGACCAGAGTTCTGTCAAAATCACTGTTTGTGATTTAGATATCTATGCAGTACAAATATAACCCCATTAGTGTGTAAGTAGACAAGTGAGGAGGAAAAGTGAATTTGAGTTTGTCTCATTTCTCCCTCTTACTGTACCAAAAGTCTCCAAAAAGGTCAGCAATCAACCACTGGGTTAATACCACAGTATCTAATACAACTCGACTTAGCAATCACTTAACAGTATTAATTAGCTTATTCATTTTTTCATACAAAATACAAATCCCTCAAATAGTTTGCCATTAGAATCACTTCCTCACCCAATCTATAATATTAATACTAAAGTATTCAAAATATATGTTCACAAACTACGGACATCAACAGTCAAATAATAAAGCCAATCTAATTAACTAAAAAAAAAACCAACTTTGATATTTTACTTGGGCATAGAATTCAACAATGCATAAGTTCCAAATGGGAACTAAAGATAATTGAGCACTGAGCTTTACAGATAAAATAATTTAAGTCATGAGTGAATTTCACCAATATTTTATACAATGAACAGTATCATAAAATAATGACAGGATCTTTGTAACAACTGAACAACAGAGCTAAGAATAATTATCAATGGCAACATTGGATCATTATACTACAATCAATTGGTGAGAAAAACCTCATGTTACAGTCATGACTGTCTAATAAAGGATATTTTTAGGAGGAACAGCTGACAAATCACTAAAAAAATAGTTATTTTCTATCTCTGAGTTTATAAAATTAATGATATATAAAAAATACCTTCTCAAACACTTAATAATAGGTTGGATTTTGTTCATTCATTGTTTTAATTAAAAATGTGCCTAAAACAGTTTCTGTTTTCAAGTTCCCTGATGATCCCCAAACTGTATTTCCCTGTGGATGTAAACTAAAATCAGGATAAAAGGTGAGCAGAATTCTGTAATGCTAACATTTTTATTGTCTGTCTGTGTGAATGTGGAAGATCCACCCTGGCGGGGAAGGCTAGTATGAGTGGGAACTCATACCAGTGTTCATGTTAGGCCAAGATCTTTGGATGTATTTACAGCTGATTTAAAAGTCTTCGAGGCTGTGTAAGAGCGGTATTGTCAAAACACCTGCAATTAAGAAAGAAATCTTTGCAAAAAAACTTAAGAAAAATATCTTTGGTCAAATAATAAATTAACCTCATAAAATTTCAATTTCAAATAAAAATTCAAACCTCATCAAATTTCTACATTCTGAGGAATGTAGACTCAATCAGTTATAAAACGCACACCTGAGGAGGACCCCAGACATTCTGTAGCCACTGAAGGACAGAAATGGGAGAAGACGGAGTTTTTTTTCTCTAAGATCATACTCACAGTTCAATATAAAACAATGAAGATGTCTAGAAGGGCATTTTTCCAAGTCGTGGCCAAAAAACGGCAAGTGAGGACTCTGATATTTAGCATATATATTATTCTACTACATTTCTAGAATTTTCCATTAACTCAAATGTTGTTTCAGCTTGGTAATTTTTTTTCATCTAAAACACATTCCTTTAATATGCACCCAGAGGATCTGAATGCATTCCCAGTAGACATTATAGTTTTACCTTCCCTTCCCTTTCACCCAACCCATTGTTGTATTCAAGGTCAATGTTTATTTATAAACTATGCAACAAGTGTCATCACGTTTACAGTGTTTTGTAAAGGCAGTCACAATCTCTGATTTTCATGAACAATACAATAAAATATCTTCTTTAGTTACTGTAATTCTACAAATGGTTGTTTCATTGCCTAAAATATACTATAATATGCACAACTGAATTCTGCCAGCCTCAATGTATTTGTTTTTATATACCCTCCAAGTTTTTATTTAAATTCCAGTTAGTTAACACACAGTGTAATATTAGTTTCAGGTACAGAATCTAGTAATTCACACTGAAATACAACACCCAGTGCTCATCACAAGTGCCCTCCTTGATCCCCATTGCCTCTTTAGCCCATCCCCCCCCATTTCCCCTCCAGCAACCCTCACTTTGTTCTCTATAGTTAAGAGTCTCTTACGGTTTCCCTCCCTCTCTGTTTTTCTTTGTCTTCCCCTATGTTCATCTGTTCTTGTTTCTTAATTCCACATAGGAGTGAAATCATATGGTATTTGTCTTTCTCTGACTTATTTCACGTCGTATAACCCTCTCTAGCTCCATCCACGTCATTGCAAATGGCAGGATTTCATTCCAGCTGAGTAATATTCCATCGTATATACATAGCTAGATGTATAATCCTGTTTCAATCCTGTCCTATCGCTACCAAATATTTTGTATTTCAAAATAATGTGGAAAAAATTTGACAGAGCAGAGGGAAAAGAAATGACAGCTTCATTCCCAAACACCCTGCTTTCGAACTCCTTTAAAGGGCATGCAAAGGTCTATCTGCTGAATTTCAAAACAGTTAAAAGAGAAATCAGGAAAATTTCTGATGATGCAAAGTAGCATACAAAGTATCATAAAGCAAGTCATGTGTGAAATACATTCCAAAATATAATCTACTATCTTTAGAAAGGCTAATAAAAAGTTTATAAAAACAGAGCCATTTTTCCTATCACCTTGGGTCAACGTGCTGTGAAAATCTAAGTTATAAATCTATAAATCAGCCCACTGGGATGAAAGCATAAAAAAAGAGGTTATATTTTACTGTGTATAGACTGACATTGGATTTGAACACTAAAGAGAAAAGCTTGAGGAAAAAAAAAGTAAAAATGTTAAAAGAAACTATTCAACTGACACCGAATTCAAGGAAATCCACAGATTATAAAAAGGCAAGGGCACAATATATCTGATATCACTATTAATTTGTGGTGTGAGAATTATCATCAAGATCGCGAGAAGTTGAAACAAAGGATTTCTTTTTTAAAGGGCAAATAAAAGAGACAAGCATTCTGATGAGAAAAGTCTTTTCCAACAAGAGATCTATGGTGATGTTAAAAAAAGACACCGAGAGTCATTTGTGCTAACCCTTTGTCACCGAACCAAAACTAACTGAACTGCAGTTTCGTCCTTCCCCAGGAGTGTATCTTAACCCGCCTGGGATTTCCTGGTCAGCAGTAGTAAGTAATCCACTCAGACCCCTTCCAACCCTGAAAGAAAAATGCGCTAAGACACTTTTTCCTTGTCCCTGCCCCTTCTGACCATAAAAGTATCCTATTTGTACAGCTCTTGCGAGCTCCTTTCCGTTTGTTTGATGAGACGCTGTCTGACACGAATCATTGCATAAAGCCAATTTGATCGTTAAATGTACCCAGCTGAACTTTTTTTAACAGCAAGAACCCTAATAAAACTTTCTTAGATAAAAATTCAATTCAATATTATACTAAGCATTATACTAAGTGTCTATCCTAAGAGTGTCCTATTTTGAACTGACTTACCCCCTGTGTTAAACCAATTTATATGTAAATTCTACAGAGAATTAGGTTAATGTGCCTTTTTCATATAACTGACAGTAAGAGCAAATGTATCTTCCCACTTGGCTTCCAAACAAAGACCTAGCCAACCTTGATGTGAGGAAGGCAATCTGTAAGGAATAACAGAAACCCAGTCTCCGAAAGAGCAAACTGTGTTGATTCATGATGTCAAAACCTGAGCTGTTGCCAAAAAAGTCAGGTGTGTAAGGGATCTCTGAGCGTCTTTTAACTTATTCAGTCTCTAATATATTCAAACATTGATCTCGGAAGCATGACCAGGGTTAGCAATGACTAGGAAGCTGCCCTGGGAAATCAATTTCATGAATGGGAAGAGTAAGAATCCCCACCTCAATAATACTTAGTTTCATTGTATATTTAGTGTTTCCTAACAAAGTTTCATTTTCCCTAGGAAGGTTACTCTTCCATTTCACGCTCCCATATTACATATCCATCCCATACCATGATTTGTAAAGCTTCTAACATATTTTAATACATACAAAGGGATAGGTATGTAAAAGAAGTGACATTTTTGCGAACAGAGGGAAAATAAGAGTACGTACGTTCAAATGGTGTATCCAGTAGGGATGTTAAGTCTACAAACCACATGATGCCAAGGGCTATGCCACCAGCTCAAATTCAAACAGCAAAGCTATCTATAGAGAAATTCGTGCCCAAATGCAAAGAAACAAAGATGATACATAAAACAACATTTACAAAACCCTAATTTTATTTTAGACTTTGCTAATAGCTATGGAAGCATCAGTGGAGGAAGCGAGTGGGAGACAAGGGGATTTTGTCTTTATAAACAAAAATAGCACTCAGCCTTTCAGAGTCTTTGCTAATGGGTTCAACATGACCTAATACTGAATATTCAATAAATAAAATTACATATCTTAGTCCCTAACATATACTAGATACTCAACACATTTTATAAGGAAGATATTTTTTATTGATTTACTCTTAAGCTTGAAGGGATTCCACTATGTAACATGAAGTTATCAGAGAGGGAACATTCTCCTCTTTACTAAACTTGTACAGAAATTATAAATGTAAATTTTTTTCTTCAAGACTTCTTAAGTGGGTGTGTTATATCTACTTGTCTTCTAAGTTACCGGGTTAGACTTCCTATTTTATAATAAGTAACAGTCAATTTTTAATTAGAAAATAGCAAAACATTGCAAATTTTAAATAGAACTATTTTCTAACAGTATGTTAAATTAGCATAAATGAATATGTTAAATATATAATCATAAGCCTTTGCTCCAATGTTATTAGAACTCAATAATGTGCCCAATATACTATCTGTAGATGATGACGACCAGAGGAGTCATCCAATTTTCTTAGGGAAGAAAAAAAAAAAAAGCAGATCTCCTTCTGATATGGGGAAACCGAAGAGTAAGTGATGAAACATTTTGTAAGGTTCTTCACATTATACCATAGCAGTTATCTTTGCTTTCTACACTTTGCTTACCCAGTAGAACCAGCCCAGAAAGAACAAGCTGACATTTAAAAGGTCTTTCAAGCATCCACACGGCATTTATAGAGCAGTAATCCTGTGAACTACTTCATTCAGCGTCTATTACTTACCTCTCATTTCTTTCATCGCATATGGAACAAAACTTTGAATCTACCTGTCACCCTCTCTCCTTCCGGCTCCAATTCAGCCCTCACCCTTAGTCACAGATGTAAGGGTGTAACTAGAAGAATGGCAGGGCAGGGCTACCAGAATGGTTTTCTTAGAGCACCCAGGCTTCCTGCACTTGGAGTTATCCTACAGCGATGGGCAGCATTTAATTTAAGCTCTGACTATTACAGTGACTGTAGGAAACTCAGGGCAACGTTTAAAATCCATTCCTGACATTTTTCCAGTAGTCCAGTTCTGTGCTTCTCCAACTCCATGTTTAAGATATGTAAGAATGATATGTAATAAAACGGTAGACTATGAGAAAAATCAAACAACACAGAGATTTCCTTATTAAAGATCCCTCAATTTTTTTCCACTTAATATGACATACATGATTTTAATTACCTAGTAATTCTTTCTCATTAACAATATATATCCATTACACATAAAATAGAGCATCACTATTCTATAAAATAAATCATTTATTATATAACTATACAAATGTATCAATAATATAATTGTATATTACTAGCATATGCATTACTATATAATTATGCATATTATAATCTAAGTATTATTCTATTACTTATACAATTGAAATAAAATTTGCCAATTATTTACAAATTTGCTAGTAACTGAGGTAAAACCTGTCCTATAAAATGATATTCCAGCAAAAACCAAAACAAACAAACAAAAAAACCCAGTTACTAGCAAGCCATCAAGTTTTCACAGACGTTTGGGAAAATGATGGGGGAGTGTTTTCACATTCTCTGTATGTGGCCTCACCTACTCTGGTTCTTGATCTATCCTTATGGCTGTTCCTCATGATATTGTCATTTAATCTCACCTAGCTTGATATAATCACTGTTAACCATTTGATCTTTAAGTCTCTGTAGACATTCCCTTACCTACAAACATATTTTTATTTTTTAAGTTTATTTATTTATTTTGAGAGAGGGAGAGCGAGAGCATGGGGAGGGGCAGAGAGAGAGGGAAAGAGAGACCACGGGGAGGGGCAGAGAGAGAGAGGGAGAGAGAGAGCACGGGGTGGGGCAGAGAGGGAGAGAGAGACCACAGGGTGGGGAGGGAGAGAGAGAGCACTGGGTTGGACAGAGAGAGACAGGGAGAGAGAGAGCACAGGGAGGGGCAGAGAGAGGGAGAGAGAGAGCACGGGGTGGGGAGGGAGAGAGAGAGCACTGGGTTGGACAGAGAGAGAGAGGGAGAGAGAGACAGACAGAGAATCCTGAACAAGATCTGTGCTGTCAACACAGAGCCAGATGCGGGACTTGATCCCACAAACCCTGAGATCATGACCTGAGCCAAGATCAAGAGTCAGACTCTTAACCGACTGAGCCACCCAGGTGCCCCTATAAAAATATGTCTAAACTCACACGCATGGGGAGAACGATTTCTATGTTGTTTTGATTTTATAATGGAAACTGAACACCCTCCCAAGTCACTCCACGCAGATCTACGTCATTCTCTGCAAAAGCACATAGTGGAGCTGAGGATACTGGAGAACATTCCAGTGGTTCCCAGTTAAGTTGGTGGGGAAACAGGAGCGTGTGTTTGCCAGAAGGGACTGTTCTAACACAGCTTCTCAGTTGTCATGACCCTCAAGAATACAAACTCCCATCACGAAATAAGTCAGGGATCATCTGCCTGCACACATCTCTAGAAGCACACCCCGAGGATCAATTAAGAATTTTTAAAAGACTTTTCTATTAAACAGAATAAAAATTAGCAACTCTGTGGGGTTTTTTTCCACTCTGGCAACAAACACAGCACTCTGGCAGGAATGGGGTTGCACCTCACAGGCTAGTGCTGCGTAAGATATTCTTAGTAAGGGAACAGGAGGGTAAAAGTGTTAAAAGGAAATAAGGGAAAAAACAGAAGTTCAAAATTAATAAGCTTTATGAAAAGAGTGGTTTCTTTCAAAGGAGATAGTACATTTGTACTCATTTTGAAAAACTGTAAAAACGTACAACTCATTAGAATGGAACACAATTAGTGGAAAGGGAATTTCGAAGTCAGAAGAACCAATACCTTAGTGCATGCTCTAACTTCTTTTTTAACGTTCATTTATTTTTCAAAGAGAGAGAGAGAGAGAGCACAAGGGGGAGAGAGAGAGGGAGACACAGAACCCAAAGCAGGCTCCAGGCTCTGAGCTGTCAGCACAGAACACGATGCGGGGCTCGAACTCACGGACTGTGAGATCATGACCTGAGCCGAAGTCGGATGCTTAACCGACCGAGTCACCCAGGCGCCCCATCCAGCTTCTGACAGAAAACCTGCATAAGGTTCAGGTTGGCACTCTGCTAAAGGGAGTGCAAGTCTGTGCAACAGCACAGCTTTCTGTCACTTTTGTTCATCCCAAGTGTTTGGCACAGAGTAGGCGCTCCGCTCACACTCAAGCCTATGTTTATTTCCTTATCTCCCTGCTTTTGCTAAATAATTCAGTATTTTTCTAAAAGAAGGAAATATTTTTAAATTTTTCTTGAAGTGTATGACCATTTGAATTTCCTCAACACACATTAGCTAATGCTTTGTGCACAGTACCTAGACTATCTGGATACCGCAGAGCTTTAGAGAACCAGGGAAAGCAATTTCACAATCTGCTCCCAGCGGGCTCCGTACTTCCCAAATCAGTGAGTTTGTAATCACCTATCTGTCAGAAGGTTGTATTTTACTGGATGGCTTTAGATAACTTTCTACGGTAGGTCTGAGCCAAAGCTTCTGTTCCCAAACTCGGATGAGTCAGGGTAAGTGATAACACACGCATGAAAGGCCAGCCTGCGTTGGGGGGCTCAGAGCACACGCTCAGTCTCCAGTGGAAACACAAGATGTTTGGACATACAGGAAAATGAAACCCCTAGTTCCTCGTCAGCAGCAACACTGAATGACTCAGACTTGTATAAAGACAGCCTAAAAGAGGGGCGCCTGGGTGGCTCAGTCGGTTAAGCGGCCGACTTCGGCTCAGGTCACGATCTCACACACTCCATGAGTTCGAGCCCCGCGTCGGGCTCTGTGCTGACAGCTCAGAGCTTGGAGCCTGTTTCAGATTCTGTGCCTCCTTCTCTCTCTGACCCTCCCCTGTTCATGCTCTGTCTTTCTCTGTCTCAAAAATAAATAAACATTAAAAAAAATTAAAAAAAAAAAAAAGACAGCCTAAAAGTGAAGCAGTGGGCCTCAGGCACAGTAATAAGAAACAAAAATAAAGCAAAAAGGACAGCCATTACCTTCATTTATTTATTTTTAATACCACCACTCAAATATCACCCACAGAGGGGAAATAAAACCATGTAAGCACATTAAATTTTTCTATCAGAGACGCAAGTAGCAAAAAAGAAAGCCAAGTAGCCTGTTTGGATGCCCTGAAGACGTGGTGACAAAAAGTTATGAAGCCAGAGGGCACCTGGGTGGCTCAGTCAGTTAAGACTCCAACTCTTGATTTTGGAGATCATGATCTCATGGTTCCTGAGACCGAGCCCTGAATCGGGCTCTGTGCTGACAGTGCAGAGCCTGCTTGGGATTCCCTCTCTCTCTCTCTCTCTCTCTCTCTCTCTCTCTCACCCTGTCTCTCTGCCCCTCTCACCACCCTCTCTCAAACTATAGAAATACATTAAAAAAAAAAAATAAGGCGAGGCGCCTGGGTGGCTCAGTCAGTTAAGCGGCCGACTTCGGCTCAGGTCATGATCTCGCGGTCTGTGAGTTCGAGCCCCGCGTCTGCGTCGGGCTCTGTGCTGACAGCTCAGAGCCTGGAGCCTGTTTTGGATTCTGTGTCTCCCTCTCTCTCTGACCCTCCCCCATTCATGCTCTGTCTCTCTCTGTCTCAAAAGTAAATAAACGTTAAAAAAAAAATTAAAAAAAAATAAGGCTAAATAAGTGCCAACTACAACAAGCACCATCATTTAATCACCAAATTCTGCTGTGTAGAGTCAAAAAGGTTAGGTCAAAACTTCCGATCATCTGGTCCCAATTTTATTTCCCACACTAATCTTCCATTTACCCTGGCTCTAACAAAGGAACTTTTAGAGTTTCTTAAAATTCTTTTTTTTTTTTTTTTTTTTTTTTTTTTTTTTTTTACCCACCTGGGCTTTTACTAAGACTGTTTCTCTTTATGGAATATCATCTCACCCATTTCTACCATTTGAAATCTTAACTATCCTTAAGGTTCACAAAAAAAGAATCACTTTTACATAGAAATTCCCTGAAGTCCCAAAGGGAAAAAAAAAAAACTAAGAAAATCACACACAGCCTTAAAAGGTAGAAGTTCACATTTATGTCTCCCTCCCCTACCTGGTCACCTGTTCTTTGGAGACAGAAAAAAATGCTATATCATTGTATGCTCCCAGGTTCTCTGACCAACAGTATAGCAAATGAATAAAACCCTCCAGTCTATATAAAGTCATCACATTTGATGAACCAGTAGAATCAACCAAATAAAAAACAGCACCTAATCATCCCAGAATATTTGCAATTATGGAAATCATAGATAAGGTGGATGAGTTACATTATATATTTTAATAACTTATATTCCATAACTAGCATAAACTGCATTATTTGCATATACCTTAAGGACAGAGCTAATGAATAAATAATTTTCAAAATTTAGTAGTGAAAATAACTGTTACTCTCATTTCTTCTCTTAATATATGGTGTTATGGTTTAAACTACTAAAATACTATTTACATGCAGAACTCATGGTTCAATGGCTATCATTCTAAAATATGTATTTGTTTTGTTCTGAATGCATTGCATAAAATCAATGCATAATTGGTAAAGCTAATGTCTCTAGTACACATTTGAAAAACTATATTGCCCTAAATTATCAGCAACGATGAATCAAAACTCAGAAAAAGTAATACTAGTTCTAAATTATTTTCAACTTTCCTGGTTTAGTAACAGTTTAAATTGCTTGTGCTCTTGGGCGCCTGGGTGGCGCAGTCGGTTAAGCGTCCGTCTTCAGCCAGGTCACAATCTCGCGGTCCGGGAGTTCGAGCCCTGCGTCAGGCTCTGGGCTGATGGCTCGGAGCCTGGAGCCTGTTTCCGATTCTGTGTCTCCCTCTCTCTCTGCCCATCCCCCGTTCATGCTCTGTCTCTCTCTGTCCCAAAAATAAATAAACGTTGAAAAAAACAATTAAAAATAAATAAATAAATAAATTGCTTGTGTTCTTGTTTTGGTTACTAAAATGAGAAAGGCTTTGAATGAACTGTTTCCTGACAAAGGAATGTGTTTGTTTCCTTCCTTCGCTGTAATATTAATGGTTCTAAACATAAACACAAATTATTAAATAATCAGGCACTGCCTCAACATCCCCATTTTCATCTGTCTAGAAAACCTAACTCAAAATAAAATTCGTCTGAGATTAATTCATATCAATTCTACCAGTAGGATAGTTTTTTAAAAGCTGAGAAAAGAATTGAACAGTTGTGACTTATTCATGGCAGGTGTTGGATACTTCTCTAATTTCATCAGAAATTTATAAACTCTTTTCGACTTCAATGTTCCATAAATTAAAGTCTTTAAGAAAGTTGATCTTTGTAGAAGACCAAATTTCATAACAAAGAAAGAAAACTTAACGACTTAAAACAATGCACAATTTATTAAAGCACAGTATTAAAGCTTAATACTGTGCTTTAATAAGTTATGTGCTTTTATATAATCACGTAGGATGAATGCGTATTTTCACTTGATTCATTAAAGGAAATCTAGTAAACAGAAGATGTGGATAAAATTTTGTGAACTATACATTTTAAATGTGTTTTATACTTTTGCAGATAGCTTATATGAGGAATTACATAGACTGGTAAGAATTACTTGGATTATATTATGGTCCTTCATTTTGTCACATAACACCACAGCATTTACAGACAAAAAGATTAAATCATTATAAAAATAAACGTGGCACCAGAAGTTCAAATCTGAGGAGAAAAACCAGGATTAATCTAGAGAGGTTCAAATTCTTTCTTCGAGCGGCATCATATTTGCAGAGCTTCCGAGGACCTCTCTGAAATATCTGATATCACTAAAACATAGGATAGATTCAATGACGGATGTCTAACAGATACAGTATGTAAAGCGGAAAAGAGTAACTTCAGAGAGAAGCCGCCTGGTGGACAGAACCCGAAGCAAGCAATCAATGTCCACATGACTCTTGTGGCATTCGTCCCCCAAATCCAAAACGCAGGCCGATCTTGAGAAAACATCCCACAAACACAAAATGAGGGCAATTCTTCAAAATCCTTGACCAGTACCGTTCAAAAGGTGTCAAGATCCTGTAAAACCAGGAAGGATGGAAAAACTGTCACACACTGGAAGAAACTAGGGAGATCTGGCTGAATGCAAGTTCATATCCTGCATTAGATCTGAAGACGTGGAATGACATCTGTAAATGACATTAGAAATCCAGATAAAGTCTGGGTAAAGTCCAGATAAAGTGTATCAGTGCTAATTCCTAAGTTTTGATAAATGTACCACGCTTATGTAAAAATTGGAGAAAGCTGGGTGACCTTACATTGGTACGTTCCGTGCTATCTTTGCAATGCTCTTGTAAATTTAAAATCATTTCAACATTAAAGTACAGAAGAAAAATTCACTCTATGAGTAAATAAAACGTCAATGTGAACGTTAATAAATTATGCAAAACAAAGTATTATAGCCATCATCACTGCCATCATGATCTCTCACTATACTGAGTGTGTGTGTGTGTGTGTGTGTGTGTGTGTGTGTGTGTGTATGTGGGTGTGTGCATGTGTGTGATCATGTAGGACAGTGAACAGTATTGCTAGACGTGAGGCTTAGTAACAGGTTGTGATTAAGAGCACAGGCTCTGGGAGCAAATTCTCTGAATCTGAGTCCTGGCTGCTGCATTTCTCAGCTATGAAACTAAGTTACCAGCCTCTCCATGAATCCATGCCCTCATTTCTAAAGTAAGAACAAGAATAGTACCTACATGCAGTAGAAAGTCAAACTTAACCACTTTTAATTCATTTCTTCTCTTGTGCATGCTGCCTCTTGCACCGAAAAGTGGGATCTAATTCCCCTCCCCTTAAATCTGGGTTAGCTCCAGTGACTTGCCTTTACAAATACAATGTGGTGGAAGAGAAGGTCTCAGAATTCTGAGTCTAGATCACAAGAATCCTCGTGACTATTGCCTGGGTCTCTAAGGCCACTTGCTCTTGTCAGACTTGTTCTCCGAATCCAGCCACCATGCTGTGAGATGTCCAAGGCCCATGCAGAGGCCACACCTAGGGGTACTGGCACTGAGTCTCAGTCAACAGCCAGCATCAACTGAGGCCCCTTGGACACTTCAGCGAACCAAGACCCTAGATGACTGCAGATGTCCCAGGATCTTGTAGCCAATACCACATGGAGCAGAAGAATGAATCAGACAACCCACATAACTGTGAGAGAGAAAAAACCAAATGTTGTCTCAATCCCTAACTCGGGGGGTAATTTGCTATGCATCATCCTTCCTACAGCTGTTTGGAGAATGAAATGAGTTAAGTGTACTATACGAATTCTCACTATTGTCATCGTTATTATTCTCACGTCTACCAC
The DNA here is from genome assembly GCF_028749965.1 of Puma concolor. NCBI lineage: Eukaryota > Metazoa > Chordata > Mammalia > Carnivora > Felidae > Puma > Puma concolor. The sequence continues at coordinate 7,422,664 of NC_141670.1, forward strand.
AATTCCCTCAAAAGTGTACCCAAACTGATTATTCATCTAATTCACGGTCTCTCATGCAGACCTAGGAAAGCAATTCACTCGAGCACTTGCATTCATTCTGCTCATACATCGTCAACAGATCTCACAGAGACTGTAACAGTGAATCCGCTAAAAAATATTGCCAGAAATTAATTACGGCTTGAAAAATACATGTAGATAAATTAGCGTTTTATATAAAGACTAATGAGATTAACCTAGCCACAATTTGGATTAATCCAACAACTAGTTACTGAACCCCTTGCCATAAACCAGTCACCATGTTGGGCACAGGGGACCCAAGGAGGAACGAAACAGATGTGGGTTCTCTGCTCATGTCTTCTGCAGGCTCAGCCCAGCAAGAGGACCGAAAATCCACAAGCAATTATGACAGAGCACACGACTTGTTCCGAAAAGAACAAGATATGAGAAACCATAGCATTAACCTAGGCTCTGCGACCTGTGACCCGAAGCACTTCACGGTGCCGCAGCCAACTCCCAGGACACCGCTGGATGTTTTTAACTTGCAACAGAAAACACAGGGACATCTGTCAGACACTGTCGGACATACTATTACTGACTACTTAACAGATAAAAGCGCAAGTATTTCTTTTGGCCTGGAGACACCCGGTGTCTCATCTATTTTTGTCCCCATGTTTCCTTGAATCAATTGAATCCTTTCAACTTACAGCCTTTATCTGGGTGTAGCTGCTACCACCACCAACCCTTAGTCTCTGATCCTCCACTCTATCCCTCAAGGAGCCTCTGGACTAATTGCCCCACAACTGTGCTTTCTCTGACCGAAAATATAAGGCCAAACACACAAAATATGAAACCTAGAAAAATCTTCCTTCTTTGTGTTCAAGAAACAGGCCTAAACTTTATTCTTTAAATAGGGACAGGAAAAAACCTGTGGTCAGGTCTTCTTGCAAAGCGTTCATGAGCCTTTCCAAGTTCACACAAGATTTCAGCACCTCCCACAAATGACTTCCCTCTACCAGCTTCTCACTGGCCTAGAACTCAGGGCGATCTTCTTGTTTTCTGTTTCTCCACTACTTCGATTCCTTGCCCTTGATGTAAATGTACATTCAAATCCCTACCGTATCAAAGATCACACAAGGCATGAGAAAGTAACATTCTTCTCACAGGATGGGACATACCAGGCATGAATATAGATCTTAAAGCTGTAATATAAGATAGTATGAGCCTCAGAGAAATACCGCACGAAAGACTCACTCAAAGGTTTAGCTATCCTTGACCTTGTCTTCCATGCCTTCATGAGAGTGGGACACCCCTGGCCTCCTCTTCCTCTGTGACTTCGTTTGCACCTTCCCTCAAGGACACGACACATCCTTTCTGGTAACTTAACATTCTCTTTCTTGTTCTCAGCTTCTTTCAACAATGTTTTCTTTAAATCTGTACGGGGCCTCTTCTTGATCTACAAACACGTTCAGGTTGATTTACTCAATACCAATATCATCAATGATCACATAGTTATTGATAACTTAAAAGTGCAAACTTCTGGGGTGCCTGGGTGGCTCAGTCGGTTGAGTGTCCACCTCTTGATTTTTTTCTTTAAACACTTCTGTTTTTAATGTTTGTTTATTTTTGAGAGAGACAGAGCATGAGCAGGAGGGGGGCAAAGAGAGACACACACACACAGAATCCTAAGTGGGCTCCAGGCTCTGAGCTGTCAGTACAGAGCCCAATGTGGTGCTCGAACTCACAAACTGCAAGATCATGACCTGAGCCAAAAGTCAGACACTCAATCAACTGAGTCACCCAGGAGCCCTACAACTCTTGATTTCGGCTCAGGTCATGATCCAGGGTCGTGGGATCAAGCCCCGCATCAGGCTCCACGCTGAGCATGAAGCTTGCTTAATATTCTCTCTCTTTCTCCCTCTGTCCCTCTCCCCACTCACACACACATACTGTCTTACTCTGTCTCTCAAAAAAAAAAAAAAAAAAAGTGCAAAATTCCAATGCAGATTTTTCTACTGAATTCGAACTGCTTACTGGAGATCACTCTTCGCAGTCAAACAAATTCAGTCTATGCAAGATACAATCCTCTAGGGAAAACCTTTTTTGCTTTTACGTCTGAAACCAGGATATTCGTAAACAGTATAAAGCACCATTTTTAAGCTAAGTTTTTATCCACTAGAATATAGGCTCCAGAAAGGCTAGGACTTTGTGTCGTTTCTTGTGTGTGGTTTTAACTGTTGTGTCCCAAGCAGTTCAGCTAGAGCTGGCACAAGCCAGGGGCTCATTATCTATTTATTAAGTAGAATGCATGAATGAATGAATGAATGAATGAATGAGTGAATCCAATACAGAATGAAAAAATACCTTATATAGATATATGCTATGAAGTTTGAACCAACAAAAATAGCATTCCTGTACATGGTTTTATCCCTTTTCCCTTCATTTTTTTTTTATCTGTACTCTTCCCATTTTTCATTTGAGCTTTTACTTTCCAGCACATCTCTTCTCCAGGCCACCCTGCTCTTACACCCACTCTTTTCTTCTTTTATGGAGATTCCTCAACGTGTGCTAATCTAATGGAAGCAACCGAATCCAGGGAGAGTGGGGCTGGATCTGAATAGACAAGAACAAGACAGAGAAGAGACTTGAAAAAGAAAGGACAATGAGAAAGGTCTGAGGACAGACTGAAAAGAGGGAACAAAGAATGAAAACAAAGATGTTTAACTGACATGTCAGAAAGAAAAAAAAGCGAGGGCAACAGAGATGTGTTTTCAATCTGGAAATCACGGAAAACAATTTTTTTCTCAGAGAATTATCTTCAAATCGGTAAGACATGTTCAGTTCATATTCAGTAACAGAAATAAGAAATATAAAATAAAAAATGCAGATTATTGATTTTTAAAAATGTAACAGTTTGAGTCCTCAGTACTTGAAAGGCTTCAACCAAAGCAGCATGAAGATAGTAATACAAGAAAAACAAAATCTTTGCCCCCATAGCTAGAAATTTAATGAAGGAGCCACTTCCAAAACAAACTGAAGCCAAATTTTATTACTGTTAATTACGTGCATGGCAGAAAATGAGAATTTCATGGAGACGGCTATCTATAACATTAGAGGGTAATTTCAAAAGCTGTTTTTGTTTTCTCAGGGTTGATTTTTAAATACCAACCAATGACAAGTAAATATTTAACCCCACCCACCCTCTGATCATTCTTGATGAACAAATCAGACCTTTAAATACAGCAAAAATATTAATACGGCTATTCAAAATTAAAAATGAAAACACACAAAGTAATCAATTAGAGCCCACAGCCTCAGATAAGGAACTATGACAAAGGAAGAAAATGAGGAAAATCAAAATAAAATTCATCAAGCCAACAGTATTGGTTTCATTTGCACTAAATGGACAGCTCGTGGAACTCGGAAGTTATCGCGTTGGACCACAGTAGGGATGGTCGCGGGATTAGAAGGCACCACGGGGCTATAAAAAGAGCCTGCATTTGAATCAGGCCAGCAGGGTCTTAGGCTTAGTTCTGTCACTAATTAGCTCCTTAATCCTACACAGTTAATTTCCTTTTGTAGAATGAAGACGATCTATAATACCACCCCCTCTCAAAAATGTTATAAAGGAGCCTGATGTTTAAAATTCATTTCAGTAAGAGACTTCTGAAATGATGTTGGCTACGCAAAATTATTTCTTTTGTAGTTGATATTTACGTTCTGTTCATTGACTACTCAAAACATCCATATCTGAATTTCCATACAGGCGCAGCACTAATAAAAAAGAATCAAATGAAAATCTGCCGCCTTCACTCACGTCACTTATGGACTGTCTTGGCACCTACACGAGTTGCAGACACAGTAAATCTGTTGTGCCCATTTTATCTTGTCTTTATTATCTTAGTAGCCAAATAAAATCAAGCTCATTAAAAACAAGGCTTGCTAGGTAGCTGATGCCTTCTCTTCCTACCCTAAGTGCTGTCTGAGGCACTGGTAATAAAAAAATGGATGACAAAAAAATACGAAGTGTCCTATGATCACAAAGACTCACTTTTATGGACTACCTCCAAATTTTGTCTTAGGTTACTTGTTACATACAAGCCACAGGATGGACTCGAAATACAGAAGAAAAAAGAGACCTGGAGCCAACCATCAGTCTTTCTCCAACCTCTGTCTGTCTTGCTAATGACTTATCCGTTCACCATCTCCCTGGTCCCTGAATCTGGCCATGGCAATTCTGGCTGGCAAAGGCAGTGCCTGGGTGCCAACATGCCAATCTATGCCATCTGCATCTATCATCTGCCATACGCTTCCCAGAATGCTTTCAAAGGGAAAGAGCTAAGGAGAAGTTACCATTTATAGTGATTCCATTTGTTCTGGGTAATATAAGCATTTTCTCTGAAAGAGTACTTAATCTTTGAAGGCTATCTCAACCTTTTCTTATAAAAATCTACGCAAAATCAAAAATACATATGCCAATCATCTAAGTGAAGTTTTAAACATCTAGCTCTTCCTACATATTGTGTTTACCCTATTAAGGCTACATAAATCAAGACAGAATAGCACACTCAAAGCGATTCTTAGAAATTTCCATCCATTTTGCCATTCTCTGGACAGTCTCCTGTTCCCTCATCTAGTTACCATCTTTTGAGAAGCAGTTTCTCCATTTCTGAGCATGTTTAATCGACCACTGTGGTTGTCATGCCAACCCACACAGAGAATTCTGAGCTACATGGGGCATTTCAATACAGTGGCCCAATTACTATCTGTCAACAAATTCACCAGTAAAATAAAGGGACTGATATATTAATGAGATTTCCTGAAACTGCACTATAGAGATGTTCACAACAGCTAAAAGTGCCATCAATTTTTTAAATTATCAGAATGCTAGAAGTATAACAAGTATGATGCTTTTAATCTTTTGCCCTGGTTATTGCCTTTATGAGTTTATTTTCTACCCAAATGCCTAAAATATTTAGCTTCTCTTTTTACTACAAAATCAAATGCCATTGGGGCATTTACTCGTACGTAGTATAAAGATACCATATTCTCCAAATTAGAAAACACCAAATGGAAAAATTTTCTCCATTCGATATTAAAGAATGAAAGTTTATGAAGGCACATGTTAAACTGTATAATCCTGTTAACTACTGTTTAAGGAGGCCTTTATTTAGTTCAAAAGCAAGAACAACAAAAGCTATGGATTGAAGGACTTCACGACATGATGAAGTCACCTCTTAATTGAAAAAAAGATAGATTGTTCCTTCTTATAAAGGAAAACAAGGCAGCATCAATGCCTGCACCATAGTCAAAGAAATGTTTAGATGAATCCTTTAGATACATAACATATAAGATGTTTTACTCTCATTTGGCCATTTCTTTATTACATTTATAATTTGCTTTTGGGGTGTGTGTGTGTGTGTGTGAGAGAGAGAGAGAGAGAGAGAGAGAGAGAGAGAGAGGGAATGAATAAAATATGAGTGTTTTTATTTTCTGGTAGATATTTCATACATTTTGGACTAGAGATTCCATTTAATGTAATCATTCCATGTAGTCTCTACTACCTAACAGAATACTGAGGCTCAAATGAGCTTATTTTATAAATAACATCAAATGACAGGTGAACTTATTTTATGAAAAAATAAGCAAAGAAAAATAAAACATATGAAGAGAGAAGGTATTCTAGTTTTAGTAGATAACAAGAATGTAATAATGTTCTTACGTTGCCTTTGAAAGTATCGGGCTTAAAAATCATGTCCCAAATTAAGAGAAGCATAGACAGGGAATTCTAGTGCATTTTCTTAACATTGCAAATAGGAACATCAAGGTCATGGAGGTTAAGTGGCTCGCCATATGCCACTCAGCCAACTAATGGCAGCCACAGATTTTGGAGCTCACTTTATTATTCCAATGAATTTGAAAAGTTCTCGCACACGTTTTCTTTATGTGTAAAGGAAGATTTATTTATTTATAAAACACTAACTTCACATGTTAAAAATTGAACTCAGGAATTGATTACAATCATCTTAATCCATGTAAGAGAAAAGAGCATCAACGATCTCTCGTCTAACAGAGACTACTCATAATTGATTATAGGAAAATGGAAGCACCAGTCTAAAACACACAGGAGAAATACCACAAAATAGGGCCATTCATAGTTCTCTCTTTCTGTCCCTCTCCCTCCCTCTCTCTCTCTCTCTCTCTCTGTCACACACACACACACACACACACACACACACACACACACTTTCATAATAAAAGCAAATTATTTTTCAAATATTCTGTGGCTTTTATCAACTTTCTAAAATTGAAATGTTGTCCCCTCCACCACCTTTCAAAACATGTCCATATAGTAACATCTTTATGAGAAGCATGTTTTTTAATCAGATTAATAGTTTTATGGCAAGAATTAAGAGTCTTTTTTTTAAGTTTATCTTTTGAGACAGAGAGAGAGAGAGAGAGAGAGAGAGAGAGAGAGAGAGCGCAAATGGGGGAGGGGAAGAGAAAGAGAGGGAGAGAAAGAGAATTCCATGCAGGCTCCATACTGTCAACACAGAGCCCGATGCGGGGCTTCAGCTCATGAACTGTGAGATCATGACCTGAGCTGAAATCAAGAATCAGACACTCAAGAGACTGAGCCACCTAGATGACCCAAGAATTAAGAGCTTAAAGGCTGGGATGTCTGGGTAGCTCAGTTGGTTGAGCGTCTGACTCTTAATTTCAGCTCTGAACAGATGAAAAGAAGCCAGAACTAGGAGACATTTCTGAAGAGACCAACTAGGAGACCAACTAGATGTGGATGAGAATGTGGAAGGCAGTAGTTGGACACAGCATATATATATAAATGGTGTCAGAAGTGACGGAAGTCGAGAACAAAGTATGCAGAGAAGATTCCACTGTAAATGGATAAATTGCATTTAGGATACGTTGCTTTTGAGGCACCTGTGGATATCTGTAGCAGAGAGCCTCTGAGATGGTCCTCAGTGACCCGTGCTCATGCCATTCATGCCTTTCTGAATTTCTTGCACTTGAGTAAGGGCTGTATTTATTGATTTGCTTCTAATGTATGGACTAAGGAAGAAGTGTTGGAATGTTGTTTCCAAGATACATTGCAAAAGCACTGTGCCTTTCATCTTGCATATTCTTTGATCCTGTGCTCAGAAGCCAGCTGCTGTGTGATGAGGCAATGCTGTGGCCCGCCCACAAGGTGGCAGGTGAGTAAGCAGCCAAGCACAGCCACTCCCCCGGGGGAATCTTCGGATGAGACTGCAGCCACTGCCAATCGCTCAGGTACAATCCTGTCACTTCTCAACACGTTAGTCTGTTTCTCTTGTAAGCATATCGCTGATGTGTTCTTATTTATCTGTTTATTTACGTCTGGATGTTGTCTAGGTTGCAGCCTGTCTCCACTTTCACATCAAAAGACCCGTTATCCAGCTGGCCTCGTTCAGTGACACTTAGAAGAGTGGCTGGCACATAGTCATCCTAAAATAATGATCTACGTGTAATGACGAAACTTTGTAAATTTCAGATGGCTTTTAGCATGGACAAGGAGGCAATACAACACAAATGAAAATAATAGTATATTCTAAAAGATGAATAAAAACCCATTTTACATCTACCAACCAGTACCAATCATGTAGATAATTAATAAAATTATCTTATTTAATAATATATCAATCCCAACATATAGACATTATTTTGCCTTTGTATAGATGATAAAATTTAGTGTCTAGATCGGAATTTAGTTACCTGACCAAAAATATGGCCAGCATGTAGCAGAGCTGGGACTGGAACCCACAGTGAATGGTTCTGGTTGTTTCCACTACCCTCCCTCTGGCAGTTCATGATTTTCTCTGTCAATATGGAGGAGCTAGAACATAAGCCATTTTCCCCATTCTACTGTATTCACAAACCTTTTCTGTTGTGTTTACCAAAAACAGATCATAATTCCACAGTGATGTTAACATCTGGGAATCCTGTAATAAGCAGTGAGGTATCATTCGTAGGGGCCATACTGAGAGGAAGGCATAGTCTTCGGCTGTTTGCTGGTTTGCTTTTGAGCTAATGAACATATAATAAGTTCCCAGAGGCATTTTCTTCCCCAGTGCATACTGACCTCACTTTGAAAGTCATTCTGATCAAAACAAAAATTTCACCAATTTCTATAAAGTCCCAAGCTGTGTTTTGTGCGTGTTAAGCCTATGTCTTCATTTTTTTCAAGGGAAAATGATTACCTCAGGTTCTTGAGGGCTCTTTTCTCTAGAAAAATTAACTAATCTGATATCATATTCCATTTCAGTGTGCAAAAAACGCTCAGTTATTTCTTCCAGATAATTTATGTACATTTTAACAGAGAAATGCAAAAATCAAATAAGTGTATAACACATGCTAACAACTGGAATCTCAACAGTCTCACTTTTTTTTTTTTTCAACTTTTTTTTTTTTTTAATTTTTTTTTTTTCAACGTTTATTTATTTTTGGGACAGAGAGAGACAGAACATGAACGGGGGAGGGGCAGAGAGAGAGGGAGCCACAGAATCGGAAACAGGCTCCAGGCTCTGAGCCATCAGCCCAGAGCCCGACGCGGGGCTCGAACTCACGGACCGCGAGATCGTGACCTGGCTGAAGTCGGACGCTTAACCGACTGCGCCACCCAGGCGCCCCTTTTTTTTTTTTATTTTTGGGACAGAGAGAGACAGAGCATGAACGGGGGAGGGGCAGAGAGAGAGGGAGACACAGAATCGGAAACAGGCTCCAGGCTCCGAGCCATCAGCCCAGAGCCTGACGCGGGGCTCGAACTCACGGACCGCGAGATCGTGACCTGGCTGAAGTCGGACGCTTAACCGACTGCGCCACCCAGGCGCCCCTCACTTTTTTTTTTACAATCTTTTTTTTTTTTTTAAACTTTTTTAACATTTATTTATTTTTGAGAGATAGATCATGAACAGGAGAGGGTCAGAGAGAGAGGGAGACACAGAATGTGAAGCAGGCTCCAGTCTTCGAGCTGTCAGCACAGAGCCTGATGCGGGGCTCAAACCCACGAACCGTGAGATCATGACCTGAGCGACGCTTAACTGACTGAGCCACCCAGGCACCCCAACAGTCACACTTTTTTTAAACTTACTTTAATTTGTAAATAAAAAATGTCTTGTGGTCTTAGTTATAATATTTATAACCTACAGGTGACCTTCACTGGATCTTTCATGATCTCCGGCATAAAATTTATTTAAGATGTTTGTTCCTTAGCTAGTGACACTAACAATGGTATTAATACCAGCAACAGTTCATGACAGCCCAGTGTGACACAGAATCAATGTTCAGACCCTCCCCCTAAACAACTGAGGTCCCATGTACACTGAATGCCTAACTGTTTTATTGTTACATGCGTTAGCATTTTCAGTAACTCTAAGTTTCCTATCTCAATCACATTTCCCTGTCATCCCATGATTATAATTTTCTCCTATATCTACTGAATCATCCAGATGGGAGGCTGTGTATCACTGCACATTTCAGACCACTTTTTGAAGTAATCAAGAGCTTACGCACATGATCATAGATTTCAAAAATCCTTTTGATTTTCAAAAGCGAAATTTGGGGGTTATTATCCAGAAAGTTCTCATTTTAAATGACTGCCATCTCTGACTACGCTTTTCCTCTCAGGCTTCGGATTTCAAATCCGTAATACCCTTATTTTGATGTATACATTCTAAATCTCAGTTGGGAAATTCACCATTGAATTTTACACAGTAAAACCAGGAGAGGATCATCTACTCGCCCAGTGGCCCTCTATGTGTGGTCCCGGGATTTGCAACTGTAGTCAAGCTTGGGAGAGTGTTTGAAATGCAGATTCTTGGGCCCCACCTCAGACTTACTGAATCAGAATCTAACATCAGAAGTAGAAGGAGGGACAGCAGTCTGGGCTTCAACACACCTAAAAGAGGTGGTACCCAGGCAAACCTGAGCGTAAGCACTGCCACAACTTGTGTCACTCACAGAGACACCCAAGTCACAAAGTACAGCTCATAATCATTCTTCTAAGGTTTTCATTTCTAACAATTTAAGGCCAAGTCATCCCCTTAGCAACAAAGGTTGTTGGCGCGTTGTTTAATAACCATTGAGGAAGCTTGGTTGTCTACACTTGGCAGTAAGTTTGTCTTTACGCCAAATGTCGCCACAGCACTCTATTCACCACATTTGTGATCTGGTCACACAGGCTGGGTCCACATCTCGTTGCGTCGTGCTGCTGCGGCTACACAGCACGACACAAGCGCTTGGCCACCAACTGGGAAAGCGTGAGCTCAGCTGGGTTTCACAGAGCAACGTGCTGAGTGTCTGTCATCTTCCTTGCAGACTGACCACATATTGCCTTCCCGAAAATTTACAAACAACGCAGAAAGTCTTTAAAATTATTTTTTAGTAGAGGGGGTGGAGGCAACTTACCTCTTTCACTGACACAGACGGGTTTGATTTTTTTTTTTTTTTTTGGCTACTCTTCTCCAGTGTGTCATTTCTACTCATCTCCTAAACTGGAGTCAATTCTTCATCCGAGCAAATGCAGCACACAGTTGAAATGGAAGAATTTTTTTTTTTTTTCTCTTTGTGGCCTACATTTTCTCCTTAGAAAATAGCGAATTTCCTCAGGAAACAATTTTACCAAGGGAAATATAAAATGCATTTTTTACACAGCTCCAAAAGAGGTATTCAATTTTTGTCTGGCAAATCCTCAGCTGTATTTCACATAAAAGAAAATGAAGGAAATTGGAAATCCTTGCCAGGGGCTACTTATGAGCAGAGAGTTCACAGATTTCAGGGGCCTGATATGTAATAACATCTCCTTTCTTTTTTTTTTTTTTTTTTTTTTCATTTTGCAAAACGGGAAACATTATTTTTTCCCAACCCTGCCCTCTAACCCTGTCTGATTTCCTGCCCTTCCATATCGTAAGGCAGAGGCCAGGCTTCTCTCTCCTCAGCTGTCCCAGGGAGCTCCGGTCACTCTCCTTTCTAGACTCTTCCAGTCACCAGCCTCTTCTGAAATAGAAATCATTTCTGCTTGACCAAAGCATATATCCATTTTTTTAGTTTCTGACTGTGGGCCACTGTCCTTTCTGGGCAATTTCATTCCGTGACCTCTTCCATGAGCTGACACTCTTTCTCGTTCCCTTCCTCCCACACGCCACCGGGCATTTCCATGAACCTAAGACTCAATTTTTGAGAACAGCATCGGAAACTCAACTCATAACAAAGAGTGACACAAGTGCAACAAAGTAAAACATACAAGGACTAGAGATAATATGGATTTCCTTATACACAAAAGTAAAAATGTTAATACTGTAGTGAGGGAGAGGGCTGAGGTCCAACAGACACCTCCAGAAGACTTCTATTTGTCATCACAGAAATAGGACACAGTTTCAAAAACAAATAAAAAGCCCTTAGACAAAAGGCATATACAAAACCCTTTTGATAAGGACATGATTCAAATATTTTCAGATTCAGTTCTTCTTTTCATCCAACTTGTTACAGTTTCTTAAACAGGATGGATTTTTGATAATAAGTTTTCAAAAAATATTAAAAATTTTTTGTTTCAAATAACATGACCAGTTTTAAGAGTACAATTAAAAAAAAAAAAAAAAACTATATAAGGGCACCTGGGTGGCTCAGTTGGTTAAGCGTCCAACTTCAGTTCAGGTCATGATCTCACAATTCATGAGTTCAAGCCCTGCGTCTGGCTCTGTGCTGACAGCTCAGAGCCTGGAGCCTGTTTCAGATTCAGGTCTCCCTCTCTCTCTCTGCCCCTCCCCCACTCAAGCTCTGTCTCTGTCTCTCAAAAAAAAAAACATTTAAAAAAAAGTCTAAAAATTTTTTTAAAAAATTATACAGACTTCTAAGTGGTCAAGAAGTCATGAAATGATTCCAATAACTGTGTCACTTGTGACAGATGATTAAACATTGTTGCAGAAACTGAAGAGGAATCTTCTTTGAGACATTACAAAATGGAACATAAATAGGAATACATAAAATACAACAAAAATAAAGTTACCCATGTAGCAAATCTAACCCAAACTGTGGGCTGGAGAAATAAATTGCTTTACTTAATCAGTGTATGCTAACCAAATGTAAATCCAATTCTTGGTAATATGAGGTTCATATTAATTGTACTGAATGGAGTTCATCTAAATTAGGGGTGGGAGTCTCCCCACTCTGGGCCAAAACTGCTGTAAAACAATTTAGTCCAAAAATAAAAAATAAAACAATTCAGTCCACCCTAATTCTTTCCCATCCATTCCTATCTTCCCCCCTCACACCCACACTTAAAAAAACTAACAGGTGAAACTGTGCATCTACATAAAGTAATGGGCATTTCAGGGTTCTTTGGTGCTGTCCTGAATTACTTTCCGCTCCAAAGCCTAAACTGTGGCATCACTCTATTTCTAAAACACAGATTAGAAGACCCTTTCAATGAAGGCTTCTTTATCTGGCACAATAAAATATCAAAATAACCCAAAAGGTAATAGTTCGATTTAAGGTCTGGGTTACATTCCATATTGAAATGGTATGTAAGTCTTTGCCTCTCAAAGACCACAAACAGCATGGCAAACCTGTCTCAGATGATGTAAGTAGGAACTGCTCGTGGCAGAGTGATATTTTCAGCTTGTGGGAGATGAGATTCCTTTGGATCATGCCACATAGATGGGAAATGATTTGGGGAGTGTTATTTTATCCAGGGAGGAACAAAGCAAATATTCTACTTTCTAGATGAAAGGTCATACTGTCCACTCTGAGACAGGCAGAAAAAAACAGATATTAATTTAGTACTACGTTTAGGAAGCCCCCAAATGACCAAACTTTCAGATCGGATGACCTCAAAAATGAGAAAAATGTTAGCTTTCCCATTATATATAAGTGCATCAAACAAAAAAATCTCCAAACATTTTGCCAATTTTTGTTAAAAGGGAAAAAACACAACAAATTACTGAGGTCATAAAGAAATTGGAGAAAGTTTGATAAGTTTAACCATACTTAATGTAAATACACAAATCTTAATAGTTCCATATCATGTATTATTTTCTATTTTCTCAATAGAAATGATGAACACACTTAAAAAGTTTCATAAATGTATATGTTAAGAGTATAGATATATTAAAGTACCTGTTTTTTTTTTTTTTGCAGATGAAAATTGTCTAATATTAGCAATTTGACATAGTTCAACTTAATACATCTATAATACAGTCAAGCAAGTCAAATCAACCAGTGCATTTAAAAATAATTCTTTTAGGGGCTCCTGGGTGGCTTGGCTGGTTAAGAATCCAACTCTTGACTTCTGCTCAGGTCATGATCCCACAATGGGCTCCACACGGGTGTGGAGTCTGCTTAAGATTCCCTCTCTCCCTCTTCCTCTATCCCGTTCATGCTCTCTCTCAAAACAAAATTAAAGAAACATTAAAAAAAATAATTCTTGTAGTACCTAAGGCTGAAGCAAAGTGGTTATGACAATACATAGGAGGAGATGCACTGGGAATCTGATACAGATGGAATGGAGCAGCCAGTGAAGTTGATTTTTTTTTTAACCTTTATTTCTGAGAGAGAGACAGAGCTCGAGGAGGGGAAGGGCAGAGGCAGAGGGAGGCACGGAATCCGAAGCAGGCTCCAGGCTCCGAGCTATCAGCGTTGAGTCCGACACGGGGCTCGAACCCATGAACTGTGAGATCGTGACCAGAGCTGAAGTCAGACGCTTAACTTAGTGAGCCACCCAGGCACCCTGAAGTTGATTTGCTTTTTAAATAGAGCATGTTAGATTTAAAAACATACTCTGGGGGCGCCTGGGTGGCGCAGTCGGTTAAGCGTCCGACTTCAGCCAGGTCACGATCTCGCGGTCCGTGAGTTCGAGCCCCGCGTCGGGCTCTGGGCTGATGGCTCAGAGCCTGGAGCCTGTTTCCGATTCTGTGGCTCCCTCTCTCTCTGCCCCTCCCCCGTTCATGCTCTGTCTCTCTCTGTCCCAAAAATAAATAAACGTTGAAAAAAAAATTTAAAAACATACTCTGTATTTTTAATATTTTAAAACGTATGCAATGCTTGGTGGCAGAGAGGCATCTGGACATCCAGCTGCCTCAAGAGACCTTGACACCCATAATGATGTTGCCTTTCATGACTGCAAAATTTGAAAAGAAAAGAAATAAAGTACTGGAGCTGCAGCCACATATTGTAATGATGACAGAACCATGAATGTGATACAAAATTTCCCTCTAATTTACCAGAAACAATGAGTAAAATTTTTTTGACGTTCATGCAAAAATGGCAGCCACCCTTGATATGCAGACGCCATTACCAAACATCATTACGAAAGAACGTCGTATGTCATTCATCTGAAGCTCCTAAGTCTTCTGTGGTGTAGAGACCAATGTCAACAGTAAGTGCTTGCCACCTCTTTGCTGATTAAATTTTATCTAGTGTTGCAGCAAATCTCTGTAATGAATCTTTCCCAGAGACTATACTTTTTGGCCGGGCCACATAGCTGGCATATAAAACATGACATGATTTTAGAAGCTCAGGAAGAACTCACTCTCAATGTCGCCAAATAATGGTATCACATGTTTATCCCAAAGCATAAATCAGTGGTTAGTATACCAAAAAATTAGTACGCCAAATTTTTTCTCCTCAGGGACAAAAAGATGATCCGGCAAATGTTGTGATAAATACTCCTCACGTACCAGTGACTCGAGCTTTCAGACTGTGGCCTGGTCACAACCACACTATCAGGCAACGGTTCAAGACTGTATACTGATAAAAATATGAAAATTGAAAGCATAAAAGATGGTAAAGGGAAATGCTACTCATTGACATGCTGGTCTTTAAAGCTACGATCTCGAATATGGACTAGCTGGATAGAGCTTCAGAAAGGCCTTATCTTATTAAATTGTCCTCAATGATTTTAAACTGTTATTTCTTCCACAATTTTGTTTTCTTTGATTAACGCTGACTAATGAACCCAATGAGCTTAGTGTCAGCGAGTTTAAATACACCTACGCTGTATTTTCTTTATTAGCATCTTATAAAATGTTGTGAGACATAACTTTCCAGGTTTCAGGATCCACCTACTGAACTTGACAGTTCCATATATTTCACTTAATTGCTGGAATTGTAATGCAATATATATGTGGACTCTTTAATAATAAAAATGAAAATCTATTCATTTTCACGAAGGCGGCTATCAAACTGTATTTCAGGTAAAAAAAAAAAGTTTTTTAAAATTCAAATCTAAGGACATGAAGTGGAGTCATGACAGCATTTTTTCAAATTAGATTTAGCTGTTCTGAAAGATGTTTTTATTTAGAAAAGAGTTTCACCCTTCATTTAACCTGAACAGTTGACTTCATCTTTTTCTTCTTCCTCTTCTTCCTCCTCTTTCTTCCCTCTCCATCCTCTTTCTTTTCCTCTTCTCCTAGTCTCCATCACCATCACCATCACTATCATCATCACCATCACCTTCCTTATCATGATCATCACCATCATCACAATCACTGTCATCATCACCATCACCAACATCACCATTACCACCATGACCACCGTCATCATCCATCAGGTATGAATGGGATTGTATTCAGAGAAACTTGCCAGTTGGGTTCAAGAACAACGTAAAATCCATCCCTTATGGGATTTGTACTTCGGAAAGGGAGATGGGTATAACATATAGTACATAAAAAAATAAACGATAAGAGAAGCCCTTCATTAAATGCTAAACAAACTTTCAGAAGGTAATTGTTCCAACAGTTCAAACAAGTGATTAAACCCATAACATCTTTTAACTTTTGGAACTGAGTCTCTGCCTCAAGGGAAGTGGCTTAGTTATGTTTTAAATGGTCACAATGTGTTACGGAAGAGGGGAAAGGAGACAGGGAGACAGATCTGAATTTAGTAGACTCTTACAATGCTGCAGATATGATGACAGGAATGTCCACCTAGTCACTATTTCATCTAAAACTCACATTAAACCCGCCAAACCCAAAGATAATGGCAGAGAAAATGAACTCTCAAAAAATAAGGATTTTGAGAAAACCAGGACTAAGACAGACTGAGTTACAAAGAAAGCGAGTTAGACGTGAAAGCAAGAGGGCTGTAACAAGTCATTTGATGGCGGAACCCACAAGTTAATTGGCCAATCAATTCTTTTGACTGGCTACAAAAACTGCTGGCTTTTCTACATGTCTGATCTTTACAAAGAGAATCTTACTGTATTGTTTCTGAACTCTACATCTTATAACGTAATTACAATTTTCTATGCGGGTGGTTGAATAAAGAAATTTAAAAATGTTTTAGCTTCAGTTATTCTGTAAAAGTAGCAGCCACTGTCATCTTATACTGTAAAAGGATGAGATTTTTTAAAAGTTGATGAAAATCCATAATAAAATCTCTGAAGTATAACAAACTATAAATGAATCTGGGTTTGGTGAAATATGGATATCACTTAAGACAATCAGAACTTTTCTGGCGTCTCGGGGCGCCTGGGTGACTCCGTTAAGCATCTGACTCTTGATTTCCGCTCAGATCATCATCTCATGGTTTGTGAGATCACACCCCGTGTTGGGTGGTGTGGAACATGCTTGGGATTCCCTCTCTCTCTGTCCCTCCCCTGCTCATGCTCTTTCTCTCAAAACAAATACACAAAATTTTTAAAAGAACTTCTCAGGGGCGCCTGGGTGGCTCAGTCAGTTGAGCGTCCGACTTCGGCTCAGGTCATGATCTCACAGTCCGTGGGTTCGAGCCCCGCATCGGGCTCTGTGCTGACCGCTCAGAGCCTGGAGCCTGCTTCAGATTCTGTGCCTCCCTCTCTCTCTGCCCCTCCCCTGTTCATGCTCTGTCTCTCTCTGTCTCAAAAATAAATAAACATTAAAAAAAATTTTTTTAAAAGAACTTCTCAAACCCTGAGGTTGGTTTTAATGGACAACCCACGCTCAACATCATGTCTACGAGTTCCATTGCTCAGATAATGCTCAAGCCTGTATTTTTTTAAAATTAGTTCTGCTTGCAAAATACTTGATGGTGTTTTAATGAAAATGAATACAATTCTTTCCTACCATTAAGAAAGAATTTCCCAGTCTAAAATTCCAAAATTTGCATTTGAATGCTATTATTATGGAAAAAAAATAGTGTTTCTAACTAGAACCATTCTTTCTCAAAGATGAAATTAACACTATCTCATTTCATTAAAATCCTCCTTAGTCTCTGGATATTTGTATGAGGTTTTCTTCTTTTTCCTTGTAGAGCTGAGTTTGAACTAAATAGCCATTGATGAAAGAGTGTGTCTAGAAAGTCAAAAAGCATTGGAAATTGACAAGAAAACCACAATCAAAATGTATTAATTCATACTGATACTAGATACTCAATATGAAATGCTGAAGATAGTGCCTGGATTATTAAGTATTAGCTACTATATTTACTATTTTTCCATAAAACATAAACCATGTTAGTAAAGACAGCTACGTTTCAGATGTGCAATCACTAAATCGAAGTGCAAAATTGATATGGCACAGACTATTAAAAGTGAAATATCTAGTATTGTAGGAAATGGGAGACAGGTCTCAAAACTAAAAAAAAGAGGCTAAGGTTTTGGGGAAAGGGATTTGGCCATGTATTATTTCTTTGTTTGAATTATTTACAAGTAAATAATAACTCTCATCAAATAACAATAAAGGAGTATAAGCGATTAAAAGGTTTCCTTCCAAATTTTATATTATTAAAAAATAGCTAATATATCATTCAAAGAACCTTTCTAGTGAAAGAAATCAATTACACTAAAAGAAAAAGAAAGCATTTGGCAAAACACTGAAATTTCTATTAGTGAGAAATGATAATTAGCAAAATTTCTCAACTGATTCACTTTTGCTAGAGAATAAAAAGTATGCATGCTCCATAATCAGAGGCCGTGCATGTTTTTTACGTTCCTAGCGTCATTCTCATGGCTAGACTCCATCAAATTGCTCTCTTTTGTAGAGGTAGGTATCCTAAAAGATTACCATTTCTCATATGATAGAAATTTAGGTCCGAAAACATTACGTGATTTAAACTACGTGCCAAAATGTCTTTCTTTTGGAAATTATTCTGATTGTACCCAGCAGTAACGTTCCAACGTGTTCTTCCACCTTAAGACTTGAGGAACACACATCATTTAAAAGTCAAGAGTCATCCTCCCTTTTTCCTCTGACCTCAGCTTTGCTCCTATTGTCACTTAATTCCCCAATGTGCTCTACAACCCACCCCAATTCGCGACTGGCTTTTATCTGGAGCTAAAGTTAAATTTTCCATTCACAATTTGAGAGAAACAAATCAGCTATCCTCTGTTTTTCTTTCCTTTTATTTTCCATTCTTTTTCAAAGAATAAAGTTTCTTTCGGATTAAGAATATCCAAGACAATGGTCACAACTTGACTAGAGAGCACATGGGGAAACCATGAATTATTTTCATCATGTCAGCTAATCCACAGCTGTGCCACCTGTGAGTATGGATGGCATCCAAAAGGATTTTGAAAAGAAGCCAGGCAGTCTGTCTTCGATATATGAAAAAGAAAACTGTCAAGCATTTTGCATAGTGGGGAGGGGTAGATGTTCAGAGGAAAATGGAAGCCAAAACTGACAAGCTAGCAGTTATCCTCTGAATTCTATGAATCCCACACAAGCCATTTGCCTTCTGGACTAATTAAGAAATAATTTCTAAGACCCATTTTGAAGTCCTCACTCAAGTACATTCTGTATCAATATCTCAATCTACTACACGGGACTTCTCACTTAGTCTCCTTAAATGTGTAAGATTAAGTTTCAATTCAGGGAGAAAATGAAGTAACTGTATCAAGAGCTTTTGTTTTAAAAAGGTGAATATACTCATTCTAATGATAATGTAAAAAAAAAAAAAGAAAAGAAAACCCTAATATGCATCATTTATCTTACTAAGATGTTGGCACATGTTTTACTGAGGATTTTGGATCTCTGAGACAAATAGCACCACAGTTATAAAAAACATAATCAGCAACTGATCGAAAGAAAATGTAAGATGACACAACTCCAAAATATTTTATCGGAACCAAAGAAGTCATAATAATCAGAGCAAAGCAGAAGCTCTGGGGATATCACTTTTTATGACAAATGCACCTAACTCTCCCCACTGACGAGCGTCTTTGGACTACATCTGATAACACCAGGAGGATAATTTCTTAGACTCCAGTATTCACCGCCAGTAAAAACACAGCTGTCAACTCACAGGACAGATTTCTCCTATACACTTTATAAAATCTGAATGTCCCAGTTTCTTGTAGCTCTGTTATTCAAATATCAAGATGGCAGCCAACAATATTTGTTGAGATGAAGTCCACTTGGAGGAAGACAAGACAAATTCCTTTTTTCATGGATCTGCAAGTAGCCAACATCCAAGATGCAAAACCAGGCTAGTTAATTCTTCCATTTAAATGACTATTCAAAGGTTTTTGATGTTGTGATTGTTATTTGCCTAGCCACTGTCTTGTGGATTTCAATGGAATACTATTAAAGATTCCAAGTCTATTAACAAAGCAGACACTTTGACTCATTCTGGGTTCTTTGGTTTCCTTGGTTCTCAAAATATTTTACTACCAATACTTGTTTACTGGTAGGTCGTGGTTTTAAGTTGAACTAATTATTCACTGTAAAAAATGAATGGTGAAGGAAAACCTCAGAATTATCTAGGATGTTAAAGAGTAGTTTCACGTTGAGATTCAAGTATATAGTAAGTATACATTTGGTTCACCTGTCACTTGGTAGGTTAAAGTCAGGGAATATTTCTTAACATTGAACTTCTTTCCATAAGATTCCTAAAAGGATCTGCTCATTTGTTTTATTTAGAGGTCTTTGATTGCAAAGGACAGAGATTCACTCAGATTAGCTGAGGGATGACAGCTCAATCACTGTAAAGATATTTGGCAGAATGAAGAGATCTTCAGGGCACATCAAGAATCACTTATTCTTGGGGTACCCGGGTGGCTCAGTATGTTGAGCATCGGACTCTTGATTTTGGCTCAGGTCATGATCCCAGGGTCGTGGGATCTAACCCCAAGTCGGGTTCCAAGTTTAGTGAGGATTAAACCCGCTTAAGATTCTCTCTGATTCTCTCTCTCTCTCTTTCTCTCTCTTTCTCTCTCTCTCTCTCTCTCTCTCTCCGCCTCTCCCCCTCTCCCTTCTCCCCACTCACAGTCTCTCTCTAAACAAACAAGCAAACAAAACCAAAAGGATCATTTTTTTTCTCAATTCTCAAAAGAAGAGTCCCACTGACCCAGCTCATCTTTTTGGAATCAAGACTCACAGGTCACATATTGCTGGCTCACCTAGGGACTGGTTGCACTTGCAAAGCTCTCCACATCTAGCCAAAAAGGCCACAATGGGTGATAATGAACATGGCCATACATTACAGAGCAAGCTCATTAGTGTAGTAGAAGTGTGTGGTTTAAGCACAGCACTTAAAGGTGTGGTAGAAAGGCCATTATTGATATGTAGCACAGCGTAGGGCGTGGTCTCAGTCTGTCTCTACTCCTTGCTACTATGTGACTTTGGTCGAGTTAATTAACCTATTTGATTTTTAGTTTCCTCAGTATTAGTACCACTTAAGGTCATTGTGAAGAGTCAATGAGTTAATTTATGTGAAGTCCTTAGGCCACTATCTGGCACTGAAATCACTGGGCAATTTAAGTTGCCCAACATCCTTTTTAGTCATAGAGCCAAAAGGACCTCCCTTTTCACTTACTACGTGGTGTCTTTTCTTGAGGGATGACGTCTGACTAAAGAAGGGTTAGGCTGCAAAGTCATCCCTCAAAGGCAAAACTAACCCTAATCAAAAAAATTTTCAAGAAGAATTTCAGTCAGCCCATAAATATCTCATACACGCTTTTGGGCACAGACTTCCTAACAGTAATGCATGTCGAAATGTATAATGTAAAATGAAAAGTATATAATTATGAGTAGACATGTCAACTATAATTGTACAGTATTCATTATGAGACAAACGTTAAGACAGCAAGAGAAAAGAAATAAATTAACCTGTGTACTGCCCTTTCATCCAGATACTCTTTTTGGTTTTAACAAGTTAAGGATATGCTGAACTGGGGCACGTGCACGTGTGTTCGGCTAAAGATGAACGATGGCCCCTAAACAACAGCCACGTGATCGGTGTGCAGATGACAAACTGTGCCTTGTCACATGAGTTTGAGCTTCTCCTTCCTCTGGTGACGTAGTCCCCGAGGATCACCAAGGACTGATTCCTTCGAGGACAGGGTACCTCAGGCATCACTGTTGGGGCAGAGGCTGTGGTTGCCTCCACTGAACTCAAGAAGTTGACAAAGAGATTCATATACTGCTAATTATACTAGAAAAACATGCCGAGTAACGCCGTAGCCATCATCTTTGGAGTTGATCAAACATTTCTGGTACACTACATGTCAATTTTGAGGTTTTGTTTCATATGATGTTCATGTTCAGAAATTAAATCAATCAATTTCTGGCTATTGGGAGCAGTTCAGCCAATTTACGAAGATTCCCACTTGCTAGCTCTTCATGTTCATTGCTATTTTCTTTTCGTGTCCGTGTAATGTCATCATTTCTTCTAATCATTAATTCATCAGCTCTGACCTCCTCCTAATTCAGTAACTTGTTCACTGCGGTTGTCTGTAAAGTAATGGTCACCCACTTGTCTGGCCACTGGAACACACATTCACTAGGTCACTAATGATCAGACACACTTAAATCATTTATGTGTTTTCCTATAGGATTGAGCGAAATGTTCCAGACATGGCTGCATGTCTAGAAGTCATAAACGTATACCTTTTAAATCTGTGTAAAAATCTCTTCATGCACTTGGCTCAATCCCTCTACAGTAACTGAAACCACTGTTGCCATGATTTGATGACCACGTGTCCCAAGTTTTGACAACAGGGATGCTAGGTCTGTTATGGCTGTACCTAAGGGCCAAGTTCAAAACAGCTTCTCTCCTTTTTCTCTTTTTTTCTCCAATACCGGAATACTGTTGCTTTGGTTGAACCCAAGATAAAACAACGGGCTTTCACGTACAGGGCATGTTTTACAAAAAAGACATGTTTCCTAAAGCACTAGTTTCCCACTCAGTACAATGAGATGCTCGCCTTTTGGGACGGTGGCAGAAATGGGTGCAGCAACAGATTAGTGAACCCATTTCAGTTTCACGCCAAGGCGTTGAGCAGAATTGACTGTGAGGTCACCCGGTCACCTCCACTTCTAAATCGTGCTCTCTTCCAGGCTGAACATACATGGTTAAATTAGGGTAAGTATTAGGGCTACTTTCAGTTCCCTTTTACAGATTAAGTGGGGAAGGGAGATCTCATTATGAAGAAAAGTCCATTTCTTATGGAAGAATATCTTCCAAGCATCAACTATATTATCTTTTCAAATAGTTTATGGAACCACTGGCTTCCATTTCATACTGTAGTTGAATTTGGAAGCTGACATGGGTCAATACTGACATGAACTGAAGTCTTTCTAATTTGTAACAGGGAAAAATAGATTGAAATTGTAAGAAGGGACAGGAGGGCATCTTTCAAACAGAAGAGAATTCTGTGATACCTGAATTATTGCTTAAGAAAATTCTGTGCAATTTAAGAAAAACAGGATGAGAGTTGATGCAAAGTGTTGCTCTCCTTTAAAGTAGATGGATCACTAAATCTGCCCATCTCAACTCTTGAAAAATCTCTTACGATTAATCTGCTTGCCAAGTAGCTTTCCTTAGATCCTCTCAAAATGTACATTGTTCCCTGACCCCTGCACAGGTACAGAGAGCATTTATATTCAAATGTAACTTTCTAAAAGCAAAGTTACATAGAAAAAGGGTCATAGGCAGAGTTGAAAGCAACAGAAAACAGGAATGAAGAGTTAAATCATCTTTCTCAATTAATAAAAAAAAAGCTTAATTATGGGTATTTTACTTATGTATCCTTACATACTTACAGACCATCATACAACCTATTCTTTTCATTTTTAAAAGATGATTTTCCACTACCGTTCCTAATCTAAACATGCACACCTTAATGATAAAGAAAAAAACCCACTGCGACGAGATGTTTGTTCCTCATCACATCCCTGCTGCTTCCATCCCCAGGAAGGAAAGATTTTCAGTGTTACCTGGGAAAAACATAACTGATGACATCATTTTTCTTGGTTCCTGTATCTACCAAGGCTTGCCCAGACATTTTCAACCTGTTACCACAACCCGTGAATTATCTCAAGATTTTATTTAGTGTAATGAATATCACTTCTCTATGTGAAAATTATCACTTTATTTTTCCTTCAACAAATTAACTGGCCAAGAAGCAATCCCCTTATGTGCTATAAAAATATTAAGAAAATCTATTCCCAAAGTAGTCAATTGAGATACCTTTAAAGGGTGAAAATCACCATGAAAATTTGCCATTTCAAATCTCCAATGAGCACTTAAGCTATTTGTTCATACAATAAAGGTAGCTGAGGGTTGTTTTTGTTTTTTTTTTTTAAGAACTAGATCGCATGACACGCAGGTAGATTATTGTGTTTCCTTGGAGAGTATCGTTAACAAATGTGCTAATGACTAAAATTTGGACATTAGCTTATGTATTACCTTCCTGTTGCTTACATAAAACCTTTATATATGTGATGTCAACAGTCTCTGATTATGTATATGTGAGTGTTTGGGTGTGTGTGTGTGTGTGTGTGTGTGTGTACGTGTGTGCTTCAAGACTCAGCAAAGCTGAATGGCTTAAAATAATGAAAAACTGTACTATGCTTCCAAACTGTCTGTTTTATCATGTAAAATATGGTTTTCTAAAATAATGCGTTTACATACATTCAAGACCAAATATGATCGCTATATTTCAGCACTACTCTTAAATATTGCCTTTATGTATATTACCTGTGTCACTGTTTCCATCCTAAGAACACAAGAGCATTTTGTACAACATTACATAAGCCTGAGAACAGACATGAGAGAAAATGCTCTGATCCTGAGATACAGCTACACTTCCCTCCAGAGCTACCGCTTGGTACGCGTGCACACGCTCGCACTCACACACACACACACACACACACACACACACACACACACATTCTAGAGTGTCTGAATCATTTGAAATTGTCAATATTCGGCTATTGTTAACCTATAAAAATGGCAATTTCACTTAAACAGCAGATACACCTACACAGGCTTAAAAAACGGATCAAAAAATACCCTTGACATTTATTACTCAGAAGTGGGTTATGGTCAACTCCATAGAAAGGAAAACCTTAACATCACTATTCACTGGGAAAATGTATGAACCTCTGTTCCGTCTACATTAAACCAAACTGCAACCACGCAAAGAAAAAAAAAAAAAAAGATCTTGTTAAGAAGATGCCCGAACCAAAACAGAATAAATATATGCCTGGTCTTTGTTCTATCAGATGTCCATTCAAAGGTATCGATAATGGTTACATCATCAGATTTTTAGCGACAACTAGGTCCTAATATTGCGTCTGTGGCTCACGCCAGGAGTCCCTTGACCCAGCTTGACAAGCGTGAAAGCATGAAATAAAGGAAGGTTAACAAAGACTGGTCTAAGGAAGAGTTCGCAACAATACCGCAATGCTCTTATCACCAAATTCGACTTTGCATCTGGACACTGGGATCTGAAAGATTTGCAAATAATGACAACATTCAAGCCAGACATTACGGACTAAAAGGGAAACACACACACACACACACACACACACACACACACACACACACACACACACACACAAATGCCTTCCAAGAGAGAAACATTCATTAGCCCCACTGGCAAGTGTCTAAAGCAAACAAGGAAACTGCAAAATAATTACTTAGTTACAAACAAACCCTTTTTAGCACAGTACCTTTTTGTGTCTGTCCCTCTTCCATATTCTCTTCCATGGCTACCTTTCTTCAGTAGAATCTGGTACACGGAATTAATCAAAAGCTCAATTAGATGTTGGAGAAACTGGTGATTTTTTTTTCCCTGGGAAGCTCCCACAGCAGTGGCTTGGGCAAGTCCTGGGAGCTTAGCAAAGGCTCCCTCGCGCCTCTTGTTTGCTTGGAGACAGACTGTCAAGTGTAATTTCATTCAAATTACTCTTCCGTGAAGATTATCAATTTTTCTTCTCAAAGCTGCCCATTGTGTACCACTGTAAGCAGGTTTTCAAGCAAACAGCCTGAGAATTTTGGGGGGAAATTTGGTCTGAATCCCAGGAGCAGAGACTCTGTGATTCACAAGCCTTGCTTTGCATTTAAAATGGGGAAAAGAAATTGAGGTTTGTATGGAAATCTGGGCTTTAAATTGGAAAGAGGCTGAGCTGTGAACAGATGGAGGGGTGTCCTCCTAACATGAAGCAGACCACCAACCCATGATTCCCCCTCTTTGCCACCAGAGTGGGAAAGCCCAGATTCCTGCTGCTTCTTTATGCTGCATGCAGCCTGATTCTCACCAGTCAGATACCTCGCGAAAATGCGAAAACGCGTTTGCTTTGCTCTCCTCTCGGAGCATCTAGTTACTTTGCTTTTAAAGTGGCAAGAAAGGCTGCAATCATACCATCTCAGGGTTTGTCTGTAAGAGGTTATTATTGACAGAGGTTTTATAAGCTCACACCTTTCAGATTTAAAAAGATACAAAAACACGGTATAAACCTTAAAGCCTGAAGGATATGTTTTAAGCAATTATTGTACTTCAGTGCATTACGATTCTTAAGGGAAAGGGAGAAAAACAGAAGTTTTTCAAAAGGAATCTACTGATGTCTTTGTAGTTTATTGTTGTAATTTTAGTCCACGAAAACTGCTGATTTTAAATGGGAATCTCTTGAAAGGGAATAGCTTCCAGGGTCATTGTTGCATTGAGTAGGACAATAAAAGAAGGAACAAATTCGAGATAAGGAACGGCGGGATAAACAATTTATAATGGGAATCTGCAGTCTGATTTGGAATGCAAATCATAGCCCTGCAGTCTGGCAATAAATTAGCATTTGTACTTCAGCCCACTGAGCGACAGGGCGCAATCCAACTTCACAAAAGGTATAGTGAGAAAATAAACAGTTTCTCTTGCAAGGGCACATATAGCCTTACTTGAGTATCAAGTATGAAGAATCCCTGTCCCTGTCTCCATGTCCAAATAAGCCTGCACATGGAGACAGACACACACACACACACACACACACACACACACACACACAACTAATTCCTTACCTTTCCTAAAACTAATTCACATCCCCATTATCCACAGTTGAAGTTCCTTGCATTATAGCCTGTATTTCACACATATTTTTAAAGTGGGTCAGTAACACGTTACACACCTCCTTTGAAATCATTACAAAAGCAACTATTTAGAGGCAAGACAAATCTCGTGCAACATCCCACTGGATGTCTCACGATTTCTCAGGAAAGAGTGTTCAGACTTCCTCCTTCTAAAGTCATCTGTGATTTATTTTCCCCATTCAAATGAATTGAACCCACAGGTAAGTGTAGTTCAAATAAATAAAAAAAACCCTATCTCTTCTGAATATATTTCAATCTGTATTCAAGGGTTTGTGAGCGAGCTGCTTGCTCAGGGCACAGACCGAAAGAAAGAAACCAAGAGGGAAATCAAGGAGCCAGATCACAGCAGTGTCTCTGCTCCAACTTAGCCCAGGGCTGACATAACCTGGCATAGAGTCAAAACACAATGGAGCCTCACTCCTCATTTAATTCTTTCCTCATTTTATGCTGCACAAGTCTTTAGTGAAGAATCATTAATGGTAAGAGCAGTGGAAATAATAAGGCCACTTTGCATACCTAGAGCAGTTTACAATCTACAAAACACATCCACACACATTAACCCGTTTGTAAAACAGATAGGGAAAGGGTGACTTTTCTATTACACGTAGGACAAAAAGTGAGATCCAAGGAGATTCAGGGACCAAGGAAGTCTTAGAAGCCACGTCAGCAATTTCTCGTCGAACGCTCTGACGCTGGAAGCCGCTTCCCCAGCCTACACTCCATTCCATGACGAGGGCCACCAGCATTCTCAAACCTCAGCTTTCAGCGCATGGCTTTCTTTTCCACCACACGTAGGAAAGAAAGAGAAGAAATGAAAGGGAAACAAAAAGTATTCCTTGGGCAAGATGAATGGAAAAGTAACTAGACTCTCCCTTCTGGAAACCTTGTGGAAGATGAACAAATTCCTTTGAATGATCAACTTTTTCTCCTAAATAGACTTGTTCACACTCAAATTGTTCACAAAAGAGGACAACTGCAACTTATTCTGGTTCCTTGAATGTGTGAAGAACCACCCTAAATCCAGGCTAAATGGATTTTTAGGAGCTGACCGCACACACACACACACAGCTTCCTTACGGCCATCACCTGTCAGGGAACAAAGATCAACTTTTTTATTGTGGTAAAACACATGTAACATAAAACACACCATCTCAGTCACGTTGAAGTGCACAGGGCAATGGTATCAGGTACAGTCATCACCACCATCCATCTCCGGAATGTTCTCATTTTCCCAAATGGAAACTCAGTTCCCACTAAACATGAATTTCTTTATTTCCTTTTCTCCCTATTTGAGGGCAGGTGATTGCCGGGCTCATTTGTTGTTTGTAGAATTGTCTTTTGAAATTTTGGTCTCAGGGTGTCTGGGTGGCTCAGTCAGTTAAGAGTCTGGCTTCTGATTTTGGCTCAGGTTGTGATCTCACTGTTTGTGGGATCAAGCCCCAAGTCAAGCTCTGTGCTGACGGCTCCGAGACTGCTTGGGATTCTCTCTCTCTCTCTCTCTCTCTCTCTCTGCCCCTCCCCCACTCATTCTCTCTCTCAAAATAAACGAGAAAAAAATAAAATTTTGGTCTCATTTGAATTAAAAATATTTCGAACAATCAAGTATCTGAACACTAGTTAGAAGAAAGAAATGATTGGCATTATATTGTAGATGAACTACATGAATCCTAAAGCATGCTACATGAGCCTTAAAAACTGGCAACAATGTTTCTTTTAGATTTCCTTTAAGACCTAGAAGCTGACACAGTGAGATGCCACAACCTAATTTCTTTCCATTATGCCACGCTGCACTTACCCCACTCTTCTAGTCATTTGTCTAAAATATAAGGTATGAGTTTACTAGGCAGCCTAAAAATATGATAGTTAATGTGAAATATGATTTCTCTTTCAAATATTATCTAAAAAATATTTATAACGTTTACTACATTTTTCCCACATAAGCTAAAGACACATTAGTCACTAAACCTGAACGCATTTGTCCTTCTCCTTTCTCTTAATTCACTTTAATTTGGAGCTATTTTTTTCCTTAATACCTCATCTTATCTTTATAAACATTTTATCATATAAAGCAAGAAAATATCTACATATTCTTCTAGTATACAATTCAGTCATCTCTGTGATGACTCTGTAAAGCCAAGTAAACAGAGTTAAGATTAAACGACAAGTTAAGGGTTCCAAATACAGGATCAACTTTAAGAAATGGACAAAAACGTTCTCAAGGTCTTTGAGTCAGATTAACAAAAAAGACATGTGAAAACATGAACCAAGTATAGAGGAGACATGAATATGTTCAGAAATCTGCTGGTTTTCCTCAAATGTTTCAGACACGGATCTAACATTATCCTGAAAAGGAAATGTCTTAGTTGGTTTCTTCCTACATTTCAAAAAAAAGAGAGAGAATTTTGGGGGCACCTGGGTGGCTCAGTCGGTTGACCGCCCAATGTCAGCTCAGGTCATGGCTTCAGGGCCCCCGAGCTCTAACGCAGACATCGGGCTCTCTGCCCTCAGCACAGTCTGCTTCAGATCCTCTGTCCCGCCCCTCCCCCCCCACTTGCATTCTCTAAAAAAAATAAATAAAACATTTCTGAAAAAAAAGGAAATTGTGACTGCTGGTTTAAGCTCTAAGTCAGAAAGGGACTCCACAACATTTTCCTAAAGAAAATAAAACCACCACAAACGAGTGTTTTAAGTGTTTTGTCAAGAGTAGAGTAACATTCTTTAGACTTTTATAATCTTTTATAATCGTATAGTGCAGTCGATTCACAGAATGACCATATGGGTCTTGCTAAACTGAAGTATCATTATTCCTATTCCCTTTCGTTATTTAATCATACAAATGTTTATTCAGCATTATTATACACACAGGAACTTTCTGTAGGCAAGAAATACTGACAAAAAACCAGGCCTTAATGATGATGTTCACAACACTGTATGACAGTGATCCCTATCAAGGATGAAAATGCACAGGTACAGGGGCGTCTGGGGGGCTCAGTCGGTTGAGCGTCCGACTTCGGCTCAGGTCATGATCTTGCGGGTCCATGGGTTCGAGCCCTGTGTGGGGCTCTGTGATGACAGCTGAGAGCCTGGAGCCTGCTTCGGATTCTGTGTCTCCCTCTCCCTCTCTCTCTCTCTCTCTCTCTCTCTCTCTCTGCACCCCCCCCCCACTCACACTGTCTCTCAAAAATGAATAAATGTTAAAAAAAAAAATCACAGGTTGCTACATGAGCTCACAGCAAGGATACCTAACCTATTACTTAGTTTTGATAGTTGAAAAAGATTTCTTGCTTTCCTAGGAGGTACAGGCTGAGCTGATCTGATACCCTGATATTCTCCAGGGAAAAGAGAAGGGGGTAGAAGGGAGAAGAAAAAGGTTTTCTAAACAGTTGAAACTGAATACTCAAGAGCTCATAAAGAGGGGTAGTCTTCTGATTACCCGTAATGGACTAACACCAGCCTACGTGGGCAGAAATCCTCCTTTAGTGTTTATGGGGCATCTTATCCCCAGGGTGGTTAGTGCTGGAAAATTAGGTCCTGAGTCTTGGTCCCCAGAGTTACTGAAGGCAGAGAGACAATCCAGAGACAGTCCTGTGCCCTAGAAGCCTGGAGTCTTAAAAGGTAGAAGGTAGGAAAGCCATTATTTTTCACCCCAAGAAATTACCTTTAGTTCTTTCAAGTTCTTTCCTCTTGAATCTATTCGTACTGTATTTTCAGAGTTGGCCAAGCCTGCTCCCATGACAATGTCATGGCCCTGTTTACACCTGCTCAATGGTTTTCCAGTTTCTTTTCTTTGCTTTTTTTTTTTTTAATGTTTGTTTATTTTTGAGACAGGGAGAGACAGAGCATGAACGGGGGACGGTCAGAGAGAGAGGGAGACACAGAATCGGAAGCAGGCTCCAGGCTCTGAGCTGTCAGCACAGAGCCCGACGCGGGGCTCGAACTCACGGATGGTGAGATCACGACCTGAGCCGAAGTCAGCCGCTCAACCGACTGAGCCACCCAGGTGCCCCATGGTTTTCCAGTTTCTTAGGGCAAAGTGCAACCTACTTAGTTTGGCTGGAGGCATGAGGCCTGACAGGGCAGAGCCTGGTTCTCACGCCTAACCTCCCCTAGCTATTCCTCACTCAGTTATCTCCTCCTGGTGTCCCCAACCTATTTGTAAATGTTGTTCCTTCTGCCTAAAACACTTTTCCGTCTACCCTTAAAGAGCCATATCTACACACTTACCAGATCTTAGTTTAAATGAATTGTGTCCTGGCAAAACTTCCCCCACCCAGAGAGCAGGCCTCCTGTAGCACTGACAACGCGTTGCCATTACAGAGTTATTCCCCCCAAAGTTTGCATTTTACATTTATGTTCCCCACTGGCCCGCAGCTCACAAGCTCATGAGAACAGATACTTGATCCACTTTCCACAAGACAAACACATAGCAAGCTTTCAGTAGATATTTGCTGAACTCACGAACGAATACAAGAAATGATAATAATGAATGAGTGGATAAATTCAGTGGCTTAAAATATACTTTCTCTTACATTCTGCAGCTTCCACAAAGTGTTCTAAAGTGCGAACACCATTTACAATAATTCCAGGACATACACATTATATTCATATACAACAAATGCCGCTCCTGAAGAGTTGATGGCAGAACAATAAAGAGGTATTTCGAAAAGCAAACAGTAAAACACAAAGGCAGCTGGAAAATTAATTTTTTTTTTTGTTGAGAAAGAGAGAGAGAGAGAGAGAGAGAATCGCAAGGCTCCACACTGGGTGTGGAACGCGACATGGGGCTTGATCTCAAAACCCTGAGATCATGACCTGGGCCAAAATCAAGAGTTAGGTGCTTAACCCACTGAGCCACCCAGGCGCCCCACCTGGGAAATTATTAATCATGTGCCACATTTCCTTTACTTAGGGAAAGCTATCCTGTCTTAAACACTGATTATGGTAAGGAGAGACAGTAAAATTCCAAGAGTGACACTTCGTAGAACAAATTTACCCTTTGAAAATAGGAATCGTGTTTTGTAAGTATTTCTTGTAAACCGAAAAGTTGATACAAATTTACACTTCTAAATAGTTTATGTCTCCCTCCAAAATGCCAGCAAACCAGAGAAAACCAAAACCCCTTCGGTACTTGTGGTTTCCCTGAAACCGCAGGAACCATGCTGGGTGCAGCAGGGGGAGGAGGGTGGGTAAATCCTGCCTCTAAGGAGCAATGGTGTAACCAGCCGGTGGCCTGTGCTTCACCGCTCGAAATCCAAACTTGGCTACCAACTCAGAAAGAGATAATAAAAAATGGCCCCAGTTGGTTCTCTATTTCCTCAGAAATGCTACTTAAACTGAGCTCGCTGAAGAATGGACTTGATCAAACACTCAATCAAACAACTCAAGTTGTCAATTAATGACTACTATGTAGCAGAAGCTGGGCCAGGCGAACCAGAGAGAGGTGGTTGCCCCTCTCGCAGGGCTCACAGCTTGGCCCAGAGAGAGACACAATTAAACAAATGGTTGCAACATATTATACAAGCAACAATAATAATAATAATAACTAAAGTTAGGGGTGCCTGGGTGGCTCAGTGGGTTAAGCGTCCGACTTCGGCCCAGGTCATGATCTCGCGGTCTGTGAGTTCAAGCCCCGCGTCGGGCTCTGTGCTGACAGCTCAGAGCCTGGAGCCTGTTTCGGATTCTGTGTCTCCCTCTCTCTCTGACCCTCCCCCGTTCATGCTCTGTCTCTCTCTGTCTCAAAAATAAATAAACATTAAAAAATAATAATAATAACTAAAGTTATACTCAGCCCTTCGCATGGGCAGGCGCTATTCTGAGGCGTTTATATTTACCTCACTTAATCTTTTTTTTTTTTTTTTTTAATTTTTTTTTCAACGTTTTTTATTTATTTTTGGGACAGAGAGAGACAGAGCATGAACGGGGGAGGGTCAGAGAGAGAGGGAGACACAGAATCGGAAACAGGCTCCAGGCTCTGAGCCATCAGCCCAGAGCCCGACGCGGGGCTCAAACCCACGGACCGCGAGATCGTGACCTGGCTGAAGTCGGACGCTTAACCGACTGCGCCACCCAGGCGCCCCTACCTCACTTAATCTTAAAATAACCCTCTCAGGTAGTTACTATCTTTATCCCCATTTTTATACACAATGAAATGGCATGGAGAGGTTTAGTTCTTTGTATAAAATAACAGGGTGGTGAGGCTGGATTCAAATGTAGGCATTCTGACCCCAAAGACCATTCTTCAAACCGCCACTCTATCTGCCTACACTTACGTTAAGCAGTAGACCCCACAGCATTTAATATGAGCTGAGCTAAGGCTTTTGTCACAAAGTCCTATTTCAGACGTAATATTGTACACAAACAATAAACACCTGTGTATCTACCACCCAACATATAAAATAAAGTACTGTAAAGACTGCCATGTCCTTTTGTTGTTGTTTTTTTAATGTTTATTTACTTGTTGGGGGGGGTGGTCAGAGAGGGAGAGAGGGGCAGAGAGAGAGGGAAAGAGCTGTGCACTGTCAGCCTGGAGCCCGATACAGGGCTCGGACCCATGAACCATGAGATCCTGGCATGAGCCAAAATCAAGAGTCAGATGCTTAACCGACTGAGCCACCCAGTCGCCCCTGTGTCCCTTTGCTAATTGCGTTCTAGTCTTTACATTTCCCCCAATCCTACCACTCAGCCCTGTTAACCAACAATCAGTATCAGGGTGTTTTTATTCCTGTATACTGTCCTCATAATTTTATATATATATGTATATAAATTACACACACACACACACAATTTGATAATGCTTTGCAGGTTTTGATTATAAATGATATTTTACTGTATGTATCTTTCCACATATTTTCCCCAATCTTCTGATGATATTTATAGATCCAACTTGTTGATATACATTTAATATTGATTTATAATTTCTAAACTACTGCAGAAAATATTACAATGAATATTCTGTATGTCTCTGTGTGCACATAGGTAAAAGTTCCCCTTTATATACTATATACGTCACTATATATTACATATATAGTATCTACGCCTATAGTACATATAACATGACTACTGCTGAATTCCCTGTTCAGTGTCATTGGTCTATGAACCCATTCCTGTGTCAATAATACATTTTCTTAATTACACAGCGGCTTTACAATAACTTTTATTTAGAAGACCAATCCTCAAACTTTGGTCATTCTTTTCAAAACCGTCTCAGTAAAACCTTGGTCATCCATATACATTTTAAAATCAGCTTTCAAATACCAAAGGGGAAAATTACTTGCATTTATCGAACTTATGGTACCTTCACAAATTTAATGAGACACAATTAACATCTTTATAACACTGAGTCAGCTTCGATGGACATGTGCCATCTGTCCATTGTTTCTGGACTTACTTCATATATCTTGAGAACATTTTAAGATGTTCCTCCTAAGGAGGCGCTTGGGTGGCTCAGTCGCTTAAGCGTCCTGCTCTTGGTTTCGACTCAGGTCATCATCTCATGGTTCGTGAGTTCATGCCCCGCTGTCGGCAGGGAGCCTTCTTGGGATTCCCCCTCCCACTCTGTCTCTGCTCCTCTCCCCCCCGCCTCCCAGCCCCCATGCACACACTCTCTCTCAAAGTAAATAAACAAAAATCAATCAATCAATCAATCAATCAATAAAGTTCTCCCTAAAAGATGTGCATACATTTCATCATTTTCATTTCTAGGTATTCCGGTTTCTTTTACAAAAAAAATTTATATGACATTTCCCAACTCTCTTTGAAGTAAAGGAACACATTTTTAAATTTAATTCTAGAAAAAGTGAATTTGCTAACCTCTTCTATAGTTCTAATGTACAGATCTTGAAGTTTCTATGCAACTGTTAACATCTTTGAATTAAAGCAGATTTGATTCTATCTTTCCAGTCTTTATATTTTTATGTATTCCTGCTACCTTCCTGTGCATTCCACGGGCACTGGCACAATGCTGAATTAAAAAGGAATGATTCTACTCTGTCTCCCTTGGATGTTGTTTGCAGTGGGTTTGGGTAGATGTGTCTTCCTGCAGAAATAGATTCCCTTTGATTCCACATTGCTGAGGCTCATTTATAATAAATTATATTGAACTTTAGCAATCTTTTTCCATGAGTATATCTATTATCTCTACGAATATATTCCATTGAGAGGGGTGCCTGGGTGGCTCAGTCAGTTCAATGTCCAACTTCGGCTCAGGTCGTGATCTCACGGTTCACGGGTTCAAGCCCCGTGTCGGGCTCTGTGCTGACAGCTCAGATCCTGGAGCCTGCTTCAGATTCTGTGTCTTCTCCCTCTCTCTTTGCCCCTCCCCTGCTCATACTCTGTCTCTCTCTCTCTCCCCAAAATAAATAAACATTAAAAAAATAATAATATAGTATCCAGAAAGTGAAGGAAAAGGAGGGGACACGGCCGAAAGCCGCTGAGCTACGCACCCTGAAAACACATACACGCTCGCACTCCGTGGGACACACCGTGTGCCGCATACAACACACGCTCACGACCTTGGTGATGCTGAGCCTCTCCATCAGCGAAAGGAATCTGTACACGCTCACAGTGGTCGTCCAATTCCGTTATTTTTCCCACGCACGAGGCCCCGCCCGGTGGCCACTGTTTACCTGGCCAGACACCCAGGGCACCTGTCAGTGTCCTCACCCATCACTACCACAGCTACCTGTGCTTCCTGCTTGCTCTCCTCTGTACGTGACAGTTTGGTGGCACCCAGGACAGCTCCAGTCTATACAAGCTATCTTCCACTAATTACCTGGGGCGCCCCCCCCAAATAAAATATGAATTACAGTAGGTTTTCAGGTATTAAACTCTGCCTGCACTCTTGGTATAAACTCCACTTGGCTATATTATATAATTGCTTTCATTTTGCCTTTAATCTACCGAAAGCTCTCCTTTTAATTGGGAACTGCCTTTTCAATCTGGTTTTCTCTGAACAGTGCTACTGCTTTTTTTTTTCTTTTCCAGGAAAAAAAAAAAAAAAGCACTTTAGGAGGGAATCAGTTATAACATTTCTGGTGCATCCCCAAATTGGAATATCATGTAGCCATTTGTGATTATGTAAATCATGCTTATCAACATGAAAAGTTGTTCACAATAAGTGAAGGGACAGAACCGTATAACAAAATAGTCTGAGTACGATATATTTTAAAGTGTACATACAGGTATGAAAACAACTCTGAACAAATATATTTGAAAATGTTAAAAATGGTTCTCTCTAGGGACGTCTGGGTGGCTCAATCGGTTAAGAGTCCAACTCCGGATTTCGGCTCAAGGTCACGATCTCACAGTTCACAGGTGCACAGCTTGTGTTGGGCTCTGCTCTGTCAATGCAGAGCCTGCTTGCGGTTCTCTCTCTCTCCCTCTCTCTACCCCTCCCCTGCATGTGCGCACGCTCTCTCTCTCAAAATAAATAAACTTAAAAAATAAAATAACTTTTAAAATGCTGCTTATGAGAAAGTAGAATTTGCAATAATATTTGTATTTATTCCTTGCATATCTGTTGGTCCTATTTCAGTGGTTTAATATATTAGTTATTAAAATGTAGAATAGAGGGGCGCCTGGGTGGCGCAGTCGGTTGAGCGTCCGACCTCAGCCAGGTCACGATCTCGCGGTCCGTGAGTTCGAGCCCCGCGTCAGGCTCTGGGCTGATGGCTCGGAGCCTGGAGCCTGTTTCCGATTCTGTGTCTCCCTCTCTCTCTGCCCCTCCCCCGTTCATGCTCTGTCTCTCTCTGTCCCAAAAATAAATAAACGTTGAAAAAAAAATTTTTTTTAAATGTAGAATAGTTTTATAAAGCTGACAGTGTAAGCGGGCCACCACTCATGGTCACCTTCTACGTCATAGGTGCTAGACTAATAATTCACAGAAGTTATTTCTCCCACCCAGACAACTGTGCACACTACCCTTCTTTCAGGGGAGAAAACTGAGGCTTTCTCGAGGTCACGCAGCTGGCGAATGAAGGAACTGGAATCTGATTTTTGGTCTTTGTAATTGTAAATTCATCCCTCGCAAAAACATGACTGACCCAGTACGTGATTAACATAGGTCACAGGGCACTTCACGCCAGCATTGTTTCATTTTCGGGTGAAGTCTCGCTGTTACAATGAGGACACTGGATACGTTATATCTTAGCTGAAGGATGAATTCTTTCTTTCTCCGTGTATTTGAACCAAAGTGCAAGAACTTAGAAATCTCAGTTAAGCCTAACCTTACTTGCCACACTGGATATTACAAACGACGAAGCTCGTACAAATCAGTGAGTAAGAAAGGGAGTGAGAGACAGAGCAAGAAAGGCAGGGAGACAAGCACAAGATGTGCAAAGCTGCAGCTTGCCATAAGTTCTGAGTTTTGAAATCCCGGTTTTAAATCTTGCTTTGAGTGTTCCGGCAGACACAGATGATAGGAAAAATCCTCTGAAAAAGCTGATTACACAACATGGTGCACAGAGAAATGATGAGGAAAAATAAGATTCAAGTCTTCTCAGCTTTAGAATAAGCATCTTGGTGTTTCTGCTTACACATTAGATTGCAAGTCCTTTTCTGGATGAAAAAAAAATATGAAAGTCTACTCTTACATTTCCAGAGATCATCTTAGGTAACCTAAAAATTCTGATCTCCTCAAAGGAAAGTACTCCTAGATTGACAACTTTTCTCATTCTTCAGCAGGCTCTCTACCAATGTACTTGGACTGATACCTCAAAAGCAGGACGTACCAGGCTTCTCCCAAAGAGCTGTGGAGAAAAAAAGCGCTTCCTTCCTTTCTTCCAAGAGAGACGCGTGAGTTTATATGCCTTGTTCCTTTTTTGTGGGCTGGTATTTTGGGGGTTTGTTAGTCTTGAGCAAGAGCTCTGTGACTGCGATCCATCTTCCATTAATTACAAGGATACAAATATGCCTACATCCTTCATGTACCAGAAACAGCCAGAAAACATCGTCCCAAGAAAGTTCTATCGGCGATGACATATGGTCTGTTTGGACCCATCCCACGGCTCTGGTTAGACCAACACACTTAAGCTTTCAAACAACAAAAATACTTTACATCCTAAAAGTTCCCTTAATCTAGGCTCCCTTACTATTAGGTTCAAAGCAGCCCTGGAGGGCGCGACTGGGCTTCAGTCTAGCCGTGTGGCCATCACACAATCCATCAAGTTGCAACTGTGCCTTCTGGTTTTCTGCAGTATGCTCAAATCCCCAGTAAACACCCCACCGCCCTCGTCCCAGATAAACTGCAAAACTGTTTTTAGGATTTGTATTGCAAACACTCTGGAAGATCCGATTTATTTCCTCCCTCCATCCCACTGACTACATTTCCGTATCATTTGTCTACAACTCACGTTTGTCAAGTATCAGACATTTTTTTCATTTTTAATATTTCTACACGGATGACATTTCCCCTGCCTATGGTTGACAGCTGCACTGTTTCTCCTTCACCGCTCATGAAGAGGACAGACCTAGGTCGAAGGGCCCAGGCTTCCTGGTTCCATATTTAACTCTTCTTATTCAATAAAACTGAACTCATGTTTGTGCAGCACCCACTGTATACTAGACACATTTTTTTTTTACCTTGATGGTTATTTAGAACCTGAGAATAAGCAGTATTCCCATTTTATCGGTCATAACACTGAGACTTAGAGGAGCAAATCATTTGCACGAGTTCCACAGCCATGACAAAGCAAAATTTGAATACAAAGTCTCTCAAAATTTCATTGTTTCCATTACATTACATGACTTAATAAACAAAAGTAAACAAGTACTAACGAATTACTGCAAATAAGTGATACAAACAACTTTATTTATTTATTTTTTTAATTTTTTTTAACGTTTTATTTATTTTTGAGACAGGGAGAGACAGAGCATGAACAGGGGAGGGTCAGAGAGAGGGAGACACAGAATCTGAAACAGGCTCCGGGCTCTGAGGTGTCAGCACAGAGCCCGACGCGGGGCTCGAACTCACAGACCGCGAGATCGTGACCTGAGCCGAAGTCGGCCGCTTAACCGACTGAGCCACCCAGGCGCCCCATCAACTTTAATGTTTATAGCTAAATGAGTAGGATACCATTACAGAAGATGCCAATAAATGGAAAACGTCCTCAAAATACCTTATGATCCAGTAATTTTAGGACTAGGTGTTCACCCAAAGAAAACAAAAACACTAATTTGAAAAGACATAGGCACATACATGCAAATGTATATTTATCACAGTATTATTAACTCTGGCCAAGATAAAGAAGCAACCCAAGTGTCCATCCATAGGTGAATGGATAAAGAAGAGGTATACACACACACGCACGCATGCACACACACACACACACACACACACACACACACACACACACGGGAATGTGTGAGGATGAGACCATGACATTTACAACAACATGGATGGATCCAGGGGGATCTATGCTAAGTCAGGCAGACAAAAACAAATACCATATGATTTCACTTATATGTGGAGTCTAAAAACCCAAACTAACCAAACACACAAAAACAGAACCAGAACCACAAATACAGAGAACACACTGGGGGTTGCCAAAAAAGAGAGACGTGGGGGGTTGGGCAAAATGGGTGAAGTGGAGAGAAGACGTACAGTCTTTCATTATGGAATGAATGTCATGGGCATGAGGTAGAGCACAGGGGATACAGTCAAGGGTACCATAATGGCATTGTATGGTGACAGACAGTAGCCACGCTTGTGGTGAGCTTAGCATAACATACAAACTTATGGAATCACTATGCTATATATCTGAAACTCAGAGTAAAAACTCAATGAAAACACACATCCAAGGAAATTTTCCCAGGGACAGTCTTTCGTTCATTAATTCCCCAATGGTACATTGAGTGTTTACCTTCTTCCAGATACAAATCTAACTTCTAGGGCAAGTTCATTGGAAACATGCACTAGGTACCTGCTGCCATGGTATCTGTACCCTAGAAGAGGGAGGTAAGAGGCTAAACAAATAAATTTTTTAAAAGATACTATTAGGTTCTGATATATGCAAGGATGAAAAGAAATCACAGTAATATACTAAAGAGGGCTCGGGGGTCTCCTTATCTGGGTTGTCAACAGATGAGGCCTTTGAACATCATCCACAGCCATCATAATAAATGTATATCTGAAAATCCCTAGTATCAAATGGTCATCAACAGAATTTTATTATTTATTACATGGGAAGGAAAACTATTAAGGAGACACTTGAGCAATCAGTAGTGGCCATAAATATTATGTTTTCTGTACAAATGGATCTTTTGTAATTACTTTGATGTGGTACAACTTAGCATTTTAAACTAGAACATTTTGAAGCCAAACTGAAATCAGAGTTGCAGTTTTTAAAAAAGAAGCTTGTTGCATTCAGTCTCAAAAACCATTTGCCGTTAATCTGTATCCTGAGATTTAGAACAGTCTAAAACATTACCTAACACACAAATCCATTCTCTTTCCCTGTGTGTGTGTGTGTGTGTGTGTGTGTGTGTGTGTGTGTGTGTGTCCTGCACTAGGATCAGGACTGAGACACGAGTCTGTTTGACTCCAGAGCTATCACACCTTCCATTATAAAACACTGCTTTTTTTTTTTAATTTTTTTTTTCAACGTTTATTTATTTTTGGGACAGAGAGAGACAGAGCATGAACAGGGGAGGGGCAGAGAGAGAGAGGGAGACACAGAATCGGAAACAGGCTCCAGGCTCTGAGCCATCAGCCCAGAGCCCGACGCGGGGCTCGAACCCACGGACCGCGAGATCGTGACCTGGCTGGAGTCGGACGCTCAACCGACTGCGCCACCCAGGCGCCCCAAAAACACTGCTTTTTAAACATACCTTTCAGGTGGTTATTCAGCACATCCAAGTTGTTAATAGTGTGGTTTCAACATAACGTTGGGTTTTGATTACATTCACTAAAGGAGCTAAATACTGACATATAAAAAAACAAAACTGTAGCAAAATTCAACGTGTGCAGCGAAATGTAAACATCTTGTGTAAGGCAACAACAAAAATTTCTCATTTTCAAAACCCAGAGCTCATTACTGAGTCTCCTATTAATGAACTCATGTGACCACCATACCGTTGGAAGTCTAACCAGGCAGTGTAATAAAATGGAATGACTAGAAGTCATTCCAACACGAGTTCCAATGGTGACCTGCTTCTTTTTTTTTTAATTTTTTTTAGTTTATTCATCTTTTTTAAGAGGGAGAGAGACAGAGACAGAGCACGAGTGGGGGAGGGGCAGAGAGAGAGGGAGACACAGAATCCAAAGCAGGCTCCAGGCTCTGAGCTGTCAGCACAGACCCCGACGCAAGGCTGAAATTCGTGAACCATGAGATCCGACCTGAGCCAAAGTCCGATGCTTTACCGACTGAGCCACCCAGGGGCCCCATGACTTGCTTCTTTATTAACAAGCAGTAGGCACTCTGTTACGTGCTAAGAGGCACCACTAACCCATTACAGGATTTTAAGCGAAGAGTTTCTTCCTCCATTGTCTGAAATACAAAGTGAATTTATTAACACTTGCCTTGCTGACTTCGCAAGGTGATGTACCAAGCGCCAGATACTGAGGTGAGTGTCTCTAATACGCCATCTTGACACAGCACCTCACTGTCCCCATCAACATCAGGGCTTCGTTAATTGAAGCCATTTGGCAGGTGAGGGGAAATAAGGCTCCAGAGTAAAGTGAATGAAAAAGTTATCTGAAAGATGTATAATGCTATACAAAAGTGATGAAATAATAACCACCATTATCATTAAGTGGGAAGAAGTAAATCGTGCTGTATGAAAAATACTATCCGCTAGAGCACCCTGGAAACTGTACCCATCTGCCTGATGCAGCTCAGAACAACAAGACGTCTGGTCAGGGCTCACTATATGCCCATCACGGTTCTTACATTTTTTTAATGTTTATGTACATATTTTGAGAGAGGGAGTGCACGTGAGTGGGGGAGGGGCAGACAGAGCAGGGAGAGAGAATCTCAAGCAGGCTCTGCAGTCTCACAAACCATGAGATCATGGACCTGAGCCGAAATCAAGAGCTGGACACTTGGGGCACCCGGGTGGTTCAGTCAGTTAAGCATCTCACTCTGGATTTGGGCTCAGTTCAGGATCTCACAGTTCGTAGGTTTGAGCCCCCGCAGGCTCTGTACCGATGGTGTGAAACCTGCTTGGCATTCTCTCTGTCTCTCTCTGTCTCTCTCTCTCTCTCTCTCTCTGCCCCTCCCCCCACTCTCTCTCTCCCCCCAAAATTAGTAAATAAACATTAAGAAAAAAAAAATAGTTGGGACGCTTAACCAACGAAGCCACCCAGGGGTCCTGGTTCTTACATTTTTGTCCAAACTTTTACTCAGTAATCTTCAAAATAACCTCACAAGACACACACTATTATCATCCCCATTTTACAGATGTGGAAACAGAGAGGGAACAGCCAGTAAATGGCAAAGCTGGGATTAGAAACCAGGCAGTCTGGCTCCTAAGCGAGGGCTTTGAATTATTAACACTGAACTACTTCTGTGAAGTGGGCTGTAAAGGATGCAAACCAATTAGCTCTTTATTCAACAGGCCTAAGGAACAAACTACCAGATTATCTGTCCTCAGGTACAAAGCCTTTCGGCCATTCTCCAGGCTCAGTGAGGTCAGCCTGATGTACTGGAAGGAGCCTGGGTTTGGCCATCAGTTTCCAACAGCGGCTCCGCCAGATCTGTGCATCCTCCGTGACCTCTTTATGGTTCTGCTTCTCATTTGCAAGCTAAGAAAAAGAAAACCTATTCATCAGGGGTTTTATAAAATCAAGCACAGTCAGCACAAATCTTGGAGCAGCCATGACGGGCACTCAGCAAATATTAGTTTCCTTCTTTCTCCGATCCCCATACGTGACATCAGTTCAAATGATTTACTCTCCCATAAATTGCTGAGGAAAAGGTAAGAGAAAGGCCTGAGGTCATGCAAGGCAGGTTTTAGATGAACTCTATATTGTCTTGAGTCATACGGTAATCTGCTTTGTGAAAATAATGTTAGCCAGTGTATCAATAAATAAGCCTTTTTTTTTCTCCCTAAACAGTATGTATTGATTTTCTCAAGAGTCTGTATTTTCAATGTGATACACTGGTGGACTGATCTGGTTTAGTAATTCCCGGTTCAGCTCTGGACTTGCCCGAGCCATAGGTCTGCCTGACGAACCACACACAGACCAGAAGTGTCTTCCAACTGTTAGGACGTATGACGCCTTACTACCTGCTAGTAAATCACACTGATACCTGACAGCACGTGAGCTTTCTATATTATAAACTGTTTGCGAGGCTTAGTGAAGGGCATAATTTTAATCGGTTGTGTGTAAGAACTTTAGAAGCTCCCAGGATCTCATGCTAAAACTTTAAAGAGTTCCCGAAGTAGGGGGGAAAAAAAGCAGGTGGCAACCTCACCATGTTGTTTCAAGACCATGATTATTCTCTGTGTGGTAACTCTGCTGTTCTAACAGAATCGGATATCCATGTTTGTGAGAGAATTTCTCATATTACACAGGCTCTTTAAGGCTGTCAAGCTGAATTTTTAATTACAGGTTAACACAGTTAGCTTAATTATTACTAAAATTAGTAATTTTATGGCCCTGTTACATCTAAATCCCAACCTGTGGATGGTGTTAGAGACAAGAATATATATACTTACGTTGAGTCTTTGATAGAGGCTAAGCTAAAAGTGGTAACAAATACAGTGATTGTCGCAGAACCCACAGAGCTTATGAATTGCCAACATTCGTCAGGAATTCTAAGGAAGTACTTTAAACTGTTCTTATACGTCAGTATTTGCAATATAAGTTTCAATTGTATCAAACTTCGTCTTTTAATGATGCAATACACAGTTTATATATGTAGAAAGGGTACAAAACGGTATTTCTTGCTTAGTCCCAGCCTTAAAAACATTCTTTAAGATTTTAAAAACTGTGGGGAGACCTGGCTCAGTCAGTTGAGTGTCTGACACTTGGTTTTGGCTCAGGTCCCGATCCCAGGGTCATGGGATCGAGCCCTGCGCTTAAGATTCTCTCTCTTTCCCTCTGCCCCTTTCTCCTACTTGTGCTCTCTCTTAAAAAAAAAAATCTTAAAAATTGTGAAGAATGTTAAACTTTTTTATACATCCCAAATAAGTTGAAAATGGGTTTGATATTTATCAGTGGCAAAGCATAACCATATTGCAAAGGAGAAAAGCTTCGAATTGAAAGATTATTTAATAATGCCCCTTTAGACCAGAATACAGGGTGGGAAATGTAACTCTCTTCTAGTACAAACAATAATTTGTTAAAGCAGCTGTGTTGGGGAAATTGTAACAGACAATGTGTTTTTTTAATTTTTTAAAATGTTTTTATTTATTTTTGAGACAGAGAGAGACAGAGCATGAGCACGGAAGGGGCAGAGAGAGAGGGAGACACAGAATCCGAAACAGGCTCCAGGCTCCAAGCTGTCAGCACAGAGCCTGACGCGGGGCTCGAACTCATGGACTGTGAGATCACGACCCGAGCTGAAGTCGGATGCTTAGCCGACTGAGCCACCCAGGTGCTCCGTGTAACAGATAATGTTAAAGCAAATTAATGAAGCAACAATATCCATGGTATAGTTGGATATGCCAAGTGAAAACGTGTTTCAGATTAATGTTTCTCCTGGAGTGCTACTCACTGAGGGGTTTTAGCAGGTTTCAGTTTTTGCATGTAGAAACTTCCACAGCCTTCTTTCAGAAAAATTACCAAGATGGGCCCTTTATGATAAATATAAAATAAGAATATAGCCATTATTCTTGAAGGATATGAGAAGCTATTCTAAAATTGGATGTAGATGCCATGAACAAGGTAAATTTAGATTGGACCGGACTGAGACGGTCCCTTAAATCGTTTTATTTAAAACAGATTAATTTAAACACTGAGTACCAAATGATCAGCTTCTTGTCATTGCCA
Organism: Puma concolor; assembly: GCF_028749965.1. Lineage (NCBI taxonomy): Eukaryota > Metazoa > Chordata > Mammalia > Carnivora > Felidae > Puma > Puma concolor. Next base: position 7,466,903 of record NC_141670.1, read on the forward strand.
TGAACTCAACAGTGGTGGTCAGACCAAGCCCAGTGTCTGGTCATGACAGCTGGTCCCACAGGAAGTGGATGTCTATTCTCTGGAGGCAAACAGTTAGACTGTCTTTGGTTCGAGGAACAGAGAGGAAGACGAGACAGAGGAGAGGGAGAGGAGGCACAGTTATTACATCACATTTGTTACAGATGTATAAATAACACAGATGCTACTTGTGACATTCCTTCATTGACACATTATAGCTGAGTAGCTCTTAGTATATAGAATCCTGGTGACAGTAATAACAACTATAATGGTAGCTAATGCTCACATATGTCCTTTTGATTTGCCAAGTGCTGTTCTAAGAACATTATGTAGATTGTTTCATTGACTCTTCATAACTCTGGAAGGTAGGTGCTACTATTATTCCCATTTAGTAGACGTTGAACCGGAGGCACAGATTTTACCAGGATCACACAACGAATGACTGGCAGATGTGACATGCAAGCAGGCGGCCTGCCTGCAGAATCCACACCCTTCATTCACTTTTAAGAAGTAGGGTATAGACGAAAAAGAGGGCTCTTACTATGTTTCAAATCCATGCCGTGCTTATTTTTTTCTTCATTGTATTTGTTCAGCTTTATAGGACGTTTCCATTATTTCTGATTTATTTCTCCATGGATTCCATTGACTTATATTTGCTGACTTATTTTGGTCCATAGCTCCGTGTACGTCCCAGGCTAACCGGGACAAGAGAAAAAGTGGGCTGAATAACTTTATATTTAGTCTGCCAATTTTTACTCCTCCCCTGAGCCCATTTGATTCACTTCTCTCATTTATCTATTTTTTTAAAAACTTACGCAAGAATTCTTTATTGAAAATAATATAGAATCTATTTCCACTTGCCCTTTTATTGTAAGCTAATAATTAAAGCTGGAGTTTTTATCAAAACACACTGAGTGGTTGGGAGAAATGCCCTTTATTTAATTACTGTGAATCCCTGTAGAGCTACATTCTGGATAAATTAAACTCACTGGATAGAAACAAAATGATATTTGAATCTAATAGATTACAGAGTTAAGACTGAAGACACTAAAAAAGAACAAGAAAAAAATTATGAGTCCAAAGTGGAGGTGCTTTTGAATGGCTGCTGTGTTTATTGTAACATTACCTCTGTTGACACTTTTTTTTTTTTTTTTTAAACAAAAGCTCAAAGCACTAGGCTTACATTCCCAGGGTCTAAATTACTTTATGACTGACTGTTCAGAGTAATTTATTTTGAACAGACCAATGCCCCAGTGAATCAAATACAAATTCCTCAACACGCAATTGAAAATATTCCGTTGATAGGCTCTATGTCAGTAACATAACAACCTTTCTCTTTGTTTTGCAAAGCAAATCCATGCCCTAATGAGATTAATTGACAGGCTTCCCACACTCCTCTCCACCCCTTAGAAGGTCCCCCTGAAACCTGATTTCCATTCACTTCATGCCCCTAACACCGCTCTCAAAAGCCATAATGCAACTTCTGATTTCCGTATTTAAGGGCCACTCTACAATCTCAATTCTAGATGGCTCTCAACACTGAAATACTTGACTGATACTAGACAGAGACTCGCCTAGATCAGCACCCCCTGATCTTCCCTATTATTGCCAATTCCCTGTCTTTTTGTTTTTGTTTATTTCTTAAAATTCTGGCTCTCATCTTTTTTTTTTTTTTCAAGGAACGCAACAACTTACTCCTTAACAAGCAAAACACAAATGAGAAGCTATTATTCTTCAGCTGACTCTAAAAATATTTTTTAATCTTGACTTCCCCAAACTATTTGAGATTTAAAACTTAATCCCAACTAAGAAGACCGTAATTTCCCCCTCTTAAATAAATTATGTGTCTGTAAAAGGGAAAGCTTAATATTATTTTTTTCTTTACAAATACAGGGAGTATAAAACAAAATAGTGTATTATACCATGTAATGGACTTCTAAAAAAATACCCTGGTTATCCAGGGATTTAGTATCAGGACAATTATCATTATAATCAATAATATTCATATATTACTTCAATTGAAAATCACTGGCATAGTTCTTATTATGTGTCAGAAATTGTGTTATGTACTAACAACAAAGAAATTCATAAGGTATATCTACCTTCCAAGAACCTGAGGTCTTTTAGAATCTGGCAGAAGGAAACAATGACATCTGTAAAAAGGAACTTTAACTTGGGTATTATTCTATTCTTCTACAAAATTCTCCCATATGTAACAGAAACCAGACGATTTTAGATCTTGATGTCTATTTTTCAATCTCCAAAAACCATACAACTTTTTTCTATTTATTAAAGTAGAAATATTATATTCATCTGGTAGGTTACTCAAGGCTCTTTTAATCTTTACTTATTTTTGAGAGAGAGACAGGGTGTGAGCAGGGGAGGAGCAGAGAGAGAGAGAGAGAGACACAGAATCTGAAGCAGGCTCCAGGCCCTGAGCTGTCAGCACAGAGCCGACACAGGGCTCAAACTCACGAACCATGAGATCGTGACCTGAGCCGAAGTCAGACGCTCAACCGACTGAGCTACCCAAGCGCCCCGCAAGGCTCTTTTAGTGCAAGAGACAGAAACCCAACTCTAACAAGCTTAAACCAAAGAGAAGTTTTAGAGGCACCTGGGTGACTCAGTGGGTTAAGCATCTGACTTTTGATTTCAGTCCAGGTCATGATCTCAGGGTCATGAGACCGAGCCCTGTGTGAGGCTCTGCGCTGGGTATGGAGCCCACTTAAGATCTCTCTCCCTCTCCCCCTCCCGCTCACTCACACTCTCTCTATCTCTCCCTCTCAAAAAAGCAAAACAAAACAAAGGGAAGTTTCATGCATCCACCTGCAAAGTGGACAGGTCATGACAAGGGAGCGTGTGGGGCACAAAACGCCTGTGTGCACCCAAAAGTATGAGAAGAAGGAGGTAGAGCCTCTACTCTTTCTGCCACGTGACACCTTTGTCTCTATCACAGACTCCCTCCACCCCCAGCAGGGTATAGGGTTCACAACAATGCCTAGCCTCAATGTTCATGTCTCAAAGCAATACCAGAATGAAGGGTAATTCCAACTGGTGGGAGAATTTATTGGTAGAACCATTCGCCCCTCCCCCAAAGATGAAAAGGTTCTGTTTCCAGAAGATAGGAAGAGCTGGGTGTGCAATGGAAAAATGTCTTCGCAGCACAGGCTCTTAACAAAAAAGCACAAATACCATCAATGAGAAATTCTAGTTAAAATCGTTAGAATGGATAAATATTCCTAGGGAGGAAATTAAAGAAAGAAGGCAAAATGAGTAAGAATATGAGCCAGCGAAAAAGACAGGGAATCAGGAGCAAAAATTATACCAGGTGAAACCAGACAGGGCGTTAAGCGAGTCTAGGGAAGATCGTTCCTGCTAGCCCCTCCCCCAGGGACCCAAGAACTCTGTGTAAGCACAGGAATACTCATAGACCATTGGAGAATTTCATTCAAATTTATCAATGGGATCAATTTAATCAACATTAAATTCTTTCAATCGGTATTAATAAAATACCTAGTTCAAGGCACTCTACTATGGGCTGCAAAGAATAGTTTTTTTTTTTTAAGTTGCTAAGAAACCTTTCTTACCTCAAAACCCTATTTTGTTGGGATATGCAACATCCACGGTGCATTTCCTCATATCGTCATTAGGCACCACTAGACTGGTATGAAGAAACCTCAGAGGCAGAAGAGAGGTCAGTTCGTTTACGGTAAGATTAAGGAAGGGGCAACACTGGCAGTGGACTTGGACGCACGAAGTTACATGTTCTCAGCATCACACAAAAAAACTAAGTAGTAAATCTAGGATGAGAGTAGACATGGCCAGAGTGGGCACGAGCCTAATGTAATGGACGTCATGGACGTCAAGACCAAAATCAGACACACAATGGCTTATCTTTTATACCCTGGTGTTTTGGCACCATCCTGCTTTCTGAAAATGTGCTGTGTGCAAGAGAAACGTGGAGACTCCAGATAATGCTGGTTGGCTAGTTTTATCTGCAAAGGTCTTTACCACATCCTCAACCTAGCTCACAAAGCAATCTTCAGGCCTTCACGCTTGTATCTTCTTAGCCAACAGAGACCTCTTTTGGAATACGGCAAGGTATGAACACGCAAACAAATAAATACTTGCAGCCAAGTCTAATTGTTCCTAATAGAGAAATTAAGATGTATTATTTTCCCATTTAACAAATAAGGAAATTAAGGGACAGAGAATTTAAGCGGTATGCCCCGAGAGTAGGATGAGTCACAGCAGAAACTGTGATTCATCGCGACCATCCAAACTCTTGCCTTGAACCGCCAGCCTGAAATTTTTCTGGTCCCTAGTGGTCACCTCAAATCAGCCATAACCATACATAAAAACAACAAACAGTCTCCAGGTCTGAGCAAGCAGAGAACCATCCTTCCTAACCCCCTACTTGGGCCAGTGATATTTAGGCCACCATTTCTTGAATTATACGTGAAGAAAATGGGGCAGGAGTTTCCCAGGTCCTTTGCAAATATGCTGCAGTCTCAAGTCAATTCTACAGGGCTCTGTGTGGCCCCTGTGCCCTGTGTGGCCGCTGTGACAGGTGTATGAGACACAGACACCACAGCATCTTCACAGGGAAGAGTATACTTCATGCTGCCCAACTGGTTGTTGGCTACCCGGCCAAGAGACGTGTTGAGATTTACTCCGGTAGTTATTTGTCAGGCCTTTAATCTGACAATGATGGCCTCGCTTTCACAAAGCAAAGCGAAATCCACTACAGAATGTCCCCACGCCTCAGCTGTGGTTTCCAGCCCGGCATGGGGGAGGGGAAGGAGGACACTTCAGCAACACGACAAAAGATCCCACCCTCCCTTATCATTGTTCAGTCATTTTCAGTTTGTTTTATACTTGGCGTGTGTGTTTGCTCAGGTGGCTACAAAATGCTAAAAAAGTGAGAAATGGTGCAGAATTCTCAGCCCTCTTATCCAGGATGCAGTCGGCTAGCATATTCCCAGTGGAGGTCTCCCTCTCTGACCTTCGCAGGCTGTTCTCCCTTCTCGACTCCCTGAGTACTGAATGTGGACTGTCAGCTCACATTGCTGCTGTATGGACACACGTCTCCATTATGTTTGTAACCCACAACGGATGGATTAAACTATCAACATTCTCTCATCTGTGTGCTTCTTTCCCTTAACAAGAATTTTTTTAAAAAGCAGGGTGGGTGTGGAGTTTGGTGAGTTCTTTATAGATCTGGATACTAGTAGCCCTTTGTCTGATATGTCATTTGCAAATATCTTTTCCCATTCTGTTGGTTGCCTTTTAGTTTTGTTGATTGTTTCCTTTGCAGTAGAGAAGCTTTTTATCTTCATGAGGTCCCAAAAGTTCATTTTTGCTTTTAATTCCCTTGCCTTTGGGGATGTGTCAAACAAGAAATTGCTACGGCTGAGGTCAGAGAGGTCTTTTCCTGCTTTCTCCTCTAGCGTTTTGATGGTTTCCTGTCTCACATTCAGGTCCTTTATCCATTTTGAGTTTATTTTTGTGAATGGTGTGAGAAAGTGGTCTAGTTTCAACCTTCTGCATGTTGCTGTGCAGTTCTCCCAGCACCATTTGTTAAAGAGACTGTCTTTTTTCCATTGGATATTCTTTCCTGCTTTGTCAAAGATTAGTTGGCCATACTTTTGTGGGTCCAATTCTGGAGTCTCTATTCTATTCCATTGGTCTACGTATCTGTTTTTGTGCCAATACCATGCTGTCTTGATGATTACAGCTTTGTAGTGGAGGCTAAAGTCTGGGATTGTGATGCCTCCCACTTTGGTCTTCTTCTTCAATATTACTTTGGCTATTCGGGGTCTTTTGTGGTTCCATACAAATTTTAGGATTGCTTGTTCTAGCTTCGAGAAGAATGCTGGTGCAATTTTGATTGGGATTGCATTGAATGTGTAGATTTCTTTGGAATCCAGTGAAGAAATGGGCAGAAAACATGAATAGACACTTCTCTAAAGAAGACATCCAGATGGCCAACAGGCACATGAAAAGATGCTCAACATCACTCCTCATCAGGGAAATACAAATCAAAACCACACTCAGATATCACCTCATGCCAGTCAGAGTGGCTAAAATGAACAAATCAGGAGACTACAGATGCTGGAGAGGATGTGGAGAAACGGGAACCCTCTTGCACTCTTGGTGGGAATGCAAACTGGTGCAGCCACTCTGGAAAACAGTGTGGAGGTACCTCAAAAAATTAAAAGTAGATCTACCCTATGACCCAGCAATAGCACTGCTAGGATTTTACCCAAGGGATACAGGAGTACTGATGCATAGGGGCACTTGTACCCCAATGCTTATAGCAGCACTCTCAACAATAGCCAAATTATGGAAAGAGCCTAAATGTCCATCAATTGATGAATGGATAAAGAAATTCTTATTTATTCACACAATGGGATACTACGTGGCAATAAGAAAGAATGAAATATGGCCCTTTGCAGCAACGTGGATGGAACTGGAGGCTGTTATGCTAAGTGAAATAAGTCATACAGAGAAAGACACATACCCTATGTTTTCACTCTTATGTGGATCCTGAGAAAGTTAACAGAAGACCATGGGGGAGGGGAAGGAAAAAAAAGTTAGAGAGAGAGACAGCCAAACCATAAGAGACTCTTAAAAACTGAGAACAACCCGAGGGTTGATGGGGGGTGGGAGGGAGGGGAAAGTGGGTGATGGGCAGTGAGGAGGGCACCTGTTGGGATGAGCACTGGGTGTTGTACGGGAACCAATTTGACAATAAATTTCATATTAAAAAAATAATAAATAACATAACATAACATAACATAACATAACATAACATAACAACATAACATAACATAACATAAAAAGCGGGGTGGGAGGTGCCTAGGTGGCTCAGTTGGTTAAGCGTCCTACTCTTGATTTAGATAGACTCAGGTCATTAGGTCAGGGTTTGTGAGTTTGAGCCCTGCATCGGGCTCTGTGTTGACAGACTGGAGCCCGCTTGGGGAATCTCTCTCTCTCCCTCTCTCTGTGTCCTTCCCCCCTCTCACTGTCTCTCTCTCAAAAGAAATAAACATTAAAAAAACACTATTTCTAAGTTTATACTGACAAAGGCTAAGAGAGCATAAATAATGATTATGTAAATATTAGAATTACTACCCCACTATTATTAGAAAGCAAAAATATATCCCTTCTTCATCTTATTGAAGCCCTTGTGAATGTTTGGCAGCATAGATTGCCCTCAAAGAGAGAGAAGCATAAAAATTTGGTTGATTACTTGTCATGTTAATTCTTTGCATCCCTGAATATGCAAACTGGGTCAGGAGCCCCATGACTGGGCTGCATGGCACCTGCCATGTCTTTCCTTTTAGCATTTACTAAACTGATCCATTCTGCCCTTCCCTCATCCATCTCTCTGGGTGTGCCTGTCCTCACTACAGGATCCCATCATGTGCTCATGTGCTGACCCTGAGAAGACGCTGCTGTAGAACTATATCTTATCATCTTAGGTGCTTGTCACAAATTGCCAATTCCTGGGAAGTCAGGAATGCCCACATGATTACATCTCCCAGGCCCCTTTCTCCTGGAAAGCCAATGCTATTGTGTTTCTCCTTAGGAATATATGAATGCATAAATAGCACAGGAAAATATCACTGATACGAGCCCATTTAAACGTGATTAGAAAACAAATTTTATCAGTGATGGAAATTTAAGTACTTTTGTTTACTTCAGTATAACCTTCACGGACAGAGCTTATTTCCTGCAAGAATATGTATCTCGGGGAATCAAAGATCATCTTCTAAATGCGGATTTATATCTGACTCACCTAAGAAGCCTTTAAGAAAATATATATCCCAGAACTCACTCTATACCTACTGAATCAGAAAATTTGGGCATGAATCTCAGTATTGCTTCTGAAAGTAATACAATATACAAAAATATATGTAAAAATAATTCTTCAATGTCTTTCTCCATTACCAATCTCCACCACGCTTCCAGGAGGACTGACGTTAACTTCTACTGTGTGTACTTCAGCTCCTCTTTAACAGGCCAATACAAACACATACACACATCTACGAGTATAAATAAGTTAGATTTGGGTGTGTTTAAAAAATAGGGGCTGCAGAACATTTACCAAGTGGAAAAGGGTTGACTTAGAAAAATTTTATGAATTACAGTGGCTGTTGAAGCCCATTCTCATAACAAAGAGAGAAAGATACACAGATATGCAAGGTATTAATAGAAACCATGTGTGTACGGTAGGATTACGAATTTATTTCTCTTCCTTCTGATTATCCGTATTTTCTCATTTTCCTACAATTACTGGTTTTTCTATAAGAAATTATTTTCATTTTCCTAACCTTCCACAATTATTTGGTTACAACTAACTTTCCAAACGTATGTACCACTAGAATACTATTCCATTTGTACATAATACGGTATTCTATGATGTAGGGTAAGCTCCTTGGTGTGACAAAAAGATCCCTGAATGTAAAAGTACAGATGAGTCAAACACAGCCGAAGCTCACGTCTTGCTTGCGTTACACAACCAGAGAGGTGAAACACTGGGCTGAACCCTCCTCCCACGAGCGGCCATTCAGAGATTCAGGCTGACCTAAGCTCTGCCACTTTGCGTGGGGCTTCTACTGTTCCCCAGGGAGCTGGCTCCTATCCAAAAAGCCAACAAGGGGAAAGAGCAGAAAGGTGCCACACGTGCGAAACTTTTGTGGGTCTGGCTTGGAAGGCGTGCCCCTGATTCCGGTGACACCCCAATGGCTAGGACTCTTGTCGCATGCTGTACCTGCCCGTAAGGTGGCTGGGAAGTGTGGTCCTTAGCTGGGAGGCCACTTGCCAGTGGCTGGTCGGAGGTTCAAAGCAGGAGCATGAATCTGGTGAGTAGGTGGGTTTTCTCCGCCACATTATGGCCCCATCTCACCAGCTTTGTTGGTGTTCCCTGAGCTCTCTTCGCAGCCCTCTCTCAACCTCATGTCTCCACGGAAAACAAGCCCACTTCTTCCAGCTCAGCTCCATTTTCTTCAGCTCCCCCCACCCGTCCCTTCACACTGTTCTTTCATTCAACTCGTACCTTTTTTTTTGTTTTTAAGTTTATTGACTTATTTTGAGAGGAGGGAGGAGCAGAGAAAGAGGAAGAGAGAGAATCCCAAGCAGGCTCCACACAGCTGGTACAGAGTCCGATGCGGGGCTTGAACTCACGAACCCTATCATCATGACCTGAGCCAAAATCAAGACACACTTAACTGACTAAGCCACCCAGGTGCCCCTCATTCAACTGATACCTTTTGAGCCCTACCACAGGGCAGGAATTCTTTTAGGCAATGCGGACTGAGGAGTAAGCAAAGAAAGACAAAACCTCTATCCTCTTTGGTACAGAGGTCAAGAGACAAACAAAAAATTAGATAGGTTGTAGTAACGTCAAAGGAGAAGAATAGTATGACGTTCCTAGAGAAGCGTGTTGAATCTTTAGCGAGGCTGGCCAGGGAATGGAGTATTGAGAACATGAGTTTAAATGAAGACTTGGAAGACGTGCAAAGATACTGATGTTGATATATGGAAGGATTTTAGGCAAAGAAAAAGCAGAACAAAGGTCTTAAGGCAAGAATGTACTGGAACATGCCCCAAACAGCAGCATGGAAGACGGCAGAGCTCAAGCATAGGGATTAAAGAGAGTACAGGCTATGACATCAGAAAAACAACAGTGGCTTTGAGGGCCACTTATGAATTTTGACTTTTATTAAGAAGGAGCTGGGGCACCTGGGTGGCTCAGTCGGTTAAGCGTCTGACTTTGGCTCAGGTCATGATCTCACGGTTTGTGGGTTCCAGCCATGTGTCGGGCTCTGTGCTGACAGCTCAGAGGCTGGAGCCTGCTTCAGATTCTGTGTCTTCCTCTCTCTCTCTCTCTGCTCCTCCCTTGCTTGCATTCTATCTCTCTCTCTAAGATAAATAAAAACTAAAAAATTAAAAAAAAAAAAGGAGTTTAATACTATTGGAGCATTTTAAATGGAGGAGTGATATGATCTTATTTACTTTATACAGGATCACCAGATGTGGCAAGAAGAATACAGGGTATGTGACTTCATGAAACAAAAAGGGATTTTGCAGATGCAATTAAGTTAAGGATCTCGTGGTGGAGAGATAATTCTGGAATATCTGGGTGAGTCCAGTGTAAATGCAAAGGGTCTTCCTTCCTATAAGAGGAAGGTGGGGAAGGTCAGTGTCCAAGAAGGTGTGACAACAGAAGCAGAGGTAAGAGGGAGAAAGGCAGAATGAGACTGAGGGAGAAGGAGAGAGAGAAACAGAGACCAAGAGACAGAATGTTATACTTCTGGCTTTGAAAATGAAAAGGGCTATGAAGCCAAGGGAGACCGGTAACCTCTAGAAACTGGAAAATGCAAAGGACTGGCTTCTCTCCTAAAGTCTCCAGAAGGGACCACCCCACTGACATGCTGCTTTTAGCCTGGTGAAACCCATTTCAGACTTCTGACCACCAGTAGTGTGTGATAGAGAAATTCTGCTGTTTTAAACCACCAGCGTGCGGTCACTTGTTAGAGTGGCCTTAGGAAATAAATACACCAGGCTGCCATGTTGCCATGTTGTTGAGAAGAGACTAAGGGAGCAAGAGCAGGGCATGGAGACCTCCTCAGGACAACTGAGTAACCCAGGAGAGAGAGGGGCATGGGCAGAGCCAGTGGAGTCCCTGAGGGGGCAGTGAGAAGTAATCATTTTCTTCAGCATTTATTATAGAGTCCTTTACGTCCATGTCTGTCTTGGTGGTCAGAAGATAAACACTGAAATCTCTACTCTGCACTTTCAACCTGAGTACTTGGCTAGATATAAAATTACATAAGAGTAAAAGGGTGGCTATTGAATCTTTGACCAACACACGGGGATAGGCCAAGTTTTTGGAAATGAAACCCTCAAATAGAGGGTCACCCGTGCTCTGGGCCAAGAGCCAGATTCTTGTGCTCTTGGATTATTCCACAAAGCACCTGCACACACCCTGCAAAGGACAGCCACTGAATTGGTGTTGGATAAACCACAAACGTACTCTTCTGATAATGACCGATCATGATTAAGTCATCAGTTCTGCTTGTGTTTTCCAAGAAAAGGGGCTAAGAAAAAGAATGGAAAGCAATTCTTAATTCATTTATGAGAAGACACCATTCATTTTGAAATTACTGAGTCATTTCTCCCACAGAAAAACAGAAATGAGGATCATAATATCATCCAAGCTTCACACAACATAGTTGTTTGGACTTGAAACGTACCATGACTGGTAGGTAAACATTAATTTGTAACCTAGCCCCCAAACCACCATGATCTGTGAAATGTGTCCACCTGAGCACTTGAGGGGAAAACAAAACCAAAAACCTGAAGTTGGCTCATGAATCCAGCTGTCTTGGTAGACAGAGAGACCCACTTAGAATTCTTTAGACACCTCGGACTCAACCTTTCTGGAAACAGAATGGTTTCTGCTCCCCCTTTACCTAAAGCGCCCCAGAAGAAATCTGGCCCTCTTTATCTCTAGAAGTGAAAATTCATATTTCCATTTGCTCAGGAAAAATAAAAATAGGAAAAAAGTCACACTTGCTCACACGTAATGCTACTGTCCTAAATGAGGAAGTCACAGTGGTTTTTTTTTCTGTCTGCTGCAACTCAATGCTCGTTCCCTGAGACAAAAGCAGGATCTCAAGGAAGCAGCACTGATTGTAAACAGATATAATTACACTTTGTTAGTACATCCCCACTCCCGTTTACTCTATGACTCCCTCCTGGCCATGAAAAAAACTTCATGTGAGTAAAGGAGACAGTGTTTCTATTAAGAGGAAGCTGTGAATCCACATAAGACACTAGGAATCTTTAGGAATAAATCAGAATTTGCTATTTGAGGTGCCATTTTCCACTGGTCTATTATCTTAATATTGCCAGTATATTTCACTGAGAGCTATTCAAGCTATGGTAAAAGTTGGCAGACTCCTTAAAAAGCTGGACTTTTAAATAGATGGTATTGGCACAAGATAGGCATTTTGGAAAAGAAGTCCAACCCACAGCTCACATCGCATACTAGAATAAACTCCAAATGAATCAGAAGACAAATAAATAAAATCCAACAAGTGCTAGGAGAAAACGCAGATGAATCCCCTTTGTAGGTTTGGAAAGGGACACCACACTCCTAACTACAACTGACATTCTAGATCCAATCAAAAAGAAAAGAATATTCTACTACATTAAAATAATCATCATCATCATCATCAACAACAACAACAACAAAACTTTGCATGAAAAATAAGGAAAGAAAATACTGATGACAAACTGGAAGAAAAGAGTTTTCACTTCAAAAGAAGAAAACACTTCTTTTTGAAAGACACGGTTATAAAAAAAAGTATGCATCAACTATACTCAATAGAAACAATTTAAGTTTAATAAAATCTGCCAAAAATAAATAAGTAAAACACCATCAGTTAAAAAATAAATAAATAAACGTGAGTCACAGACTGAGAGCAATGCTTGCATTATTTGATTATGAACCTGTATCCAGAATATCAAGGGACTCTTTGAACTCAAAATCAGAAAAACAAACATGATAATCAAAAAATTAAAAAATGGGCAAAAGATTTGAAACAGACACTTCACCCAAATAGTAGGCACCATCTAAATATCTTCAACATAGGAGCAGACCAAGTTTCAACACCAGTTTTCTAGTGAAACACTTAATCGTTGGAAGCTATTCATCGCTGTCCATTCCCAACCCCAAAGAGTTTCTTCATGTGTCTCTGGCCACCCAAGCACACACACCTTCATTTGAAGAAGTCAGAGAAGGCCCTAACAAACAGTATTCTACCATGACATCTTTTAAGCATGTCACTTAATATTGTACTTCCTAAAAAGAGAAGGCAATGTAAATGACATGTAAATTACAGCCATCGCAATGAAACTTCTTACACGTGTTAACTAATCATAAAGAAGAAATCAACAATCATCTCTAGTACAACAGGGTGAAACCTTTGTCACCACTCACTCTGGCATACGAAAGAGATTTTCTCTTAATAAATCTAACCCATGCTAGATTCTCCAGAACATAGGAAAATGCCTCATTTGGAAATTCAGGAATCATTTCTACTTTGAAAATATCTACTTAGTGATTTAGGAAATGGCAAAACATTCAGCCAGTTTAAATGAGTTTTCTCCATTACTTATTAGTTCAATAAATATGTATTAAATCCCCTTACACGTGGAAGAATGGACAGTAAACTAGTAATGAAATAAATGTATAACTTCCAAGTTTTGTAAGTGGCAAGGAAGCAGAGTATCGGGTAATGTGGGAGGGAAAGCAGGCATCTGTCATTACTAATTGATAAATCCCATCAGAAGACAGCAAAAGGGTTGATGTATTTGAAGAGGGAACAAAAAGGTGGCAGAGAACTATCAAAGATAATACCAGGGGAAACAATGTTAACTGAGCACTATTTTGGAGCTCAAATTACTGTTCTAAGTACTCTATGTATACTAAAAAATTTTGTTTTGTAACAATAACCCTGTTACTATTCTCATTTTACAGGTGAGGAAACTGAGAAAGGGATAATTCAACAAATTTGCCAAGGTCACACAGCTTGTCAGGAGCAGAACCAACACCCCAACCCAGCATCTATCTCTGTAGGAATGAATTCTGGAGGGAAAAGGGTGCTAAATCATCAAGGAACACGTAAGGCCAAGGGTAGGAATTTGGATAAACAACATAAGGGCAGGTACATGATTATGTTCATGTTTCAAGTTTTTCTCATGTATATTGGGGCACCTGGGTGGCTCAGTCAATTAAGTATCCGACTTCAGCTCAGGTCATGATCTCACACTCCATGAGTTTGAGTCCTGTGTTGGGCCCTGCGCTGACAGCTCACAGTCTGGAGCCTGCTTCGGATTCTGTATCTCCCTCTCTCTCTGCCCCTCCCCCACTAATGCTGTCTTTCTCTCTCATCAATAAGTAAACTTAAAAAAAATTAAAAAATGTTTTCTCCTGTATAAGTTATACCTGTACAACTAATAATGTGAGAGTAAAATACATGTTAAAAGCTTGACATTGGATCCTGCATTTTTGTTCTCCATTATAATTCTTTAAAAAAAAAATCCTAGTTTTTAGAGCCAGGAGCTAAGCATCTATATATAATGCCTACTCCTGGAAAATCTAACACACCCCCACTCCTGGGTTTTTAAGGAACCCTATGGGGAAATACACTGAAAGATGGTAAGGTAAAGATTGGTATTTTTATTTAAAGGATAAGAATTCTCATCCAAAACCAACTTACAATGATAGGGAATCTATAAAAAGCAAAGCACAGCAGATAAACCCACTTGAAAATCTTATTTCCATGACAACAGAAACAGAGCGTTAAAGGGCCAGCACACCTCTGCAGTGTGTCCTTGCCGATAAATTCAATCATCTATTTCCAAGGAAAGGAATAATCTTTCACATACATCCTAAATTATAACTTCGTATGGACACATGAAAACATCCTAGCCCTTCTGAAACACAGAGAGGGTAAGGAGCTGATGTTTTGATAGTCACATACAGATGAGCAGGTTTTCAAATGACTCTGAAAAATGTAGAAGTAAAATGCACGATATGAACTTGCATTGCATAAAAAACATTAGTGTTGTCGTTTCCATATTTGTCATTCAATTTACCACTTTCAAAAACACCCAGTTAATCTGTATTGCTCTAATATAACATGGAAAGGACTTACTCATGAATATACATGTAGCCAAAATAATTTTTTAAATATTTACAATATGAGACATACGTAGTCATTCATACTCGGTTCTTCTAAAAATTAGACTTTGGTTCTTTTTGGTTCTGTGTATATAAAACATTTGAGAAAATTATGGAAAAATATCTTGGTTTTTCTAAGAAGCAATATTTTGCAGAGAATGCCTTTTTGGGATAATGTTTCCAAGGTTTCTTAAATTCTAAAGATTCTCCAAAGGCAAATTTAACATTAAATTGTGTAAGATGATTTAAGTTTTTTTAAATGTTTATCTATTTTTGAGAAACAGAGAGAGAGAGAGAGAGAGAGCCCAAGAACAGAAGGGGTAGAAGAGAGGGAGACAGAATCCGAAGCAGGCTCCACGCTCTGAGCTGTCAGCACAGAGCCCGACGTAGGGCTCAAACCCACAAACTGTGTGAGATCATGACCTGAGCTGAAGTCAGATGCTCAACCTACTGAGCCACCCAGGTGCCCCGAGACAATTTAAGTTTTAAATGCCATTTAAAATTATACATATTACATTATATATTTTATGTGATTGGGTTTTGTCTTCACAAAAACTCAATGTGAAGGGGAAAGGGCAAATAGTGTTACCAACTTTGTTTTCCATCAGTGGGCTATTTGATGCTCAAAACATTACATGCTAAGTGACCATGAAAAGAATAAACATAGTTCTTTATATTTCTGTGCCCAGAAATTTTTTATTACAAATGAGAAGGTCTCAGGGATTGTTGTCCATGATCATATGTGATTACCTATGACCTTCCAGATAGTCCTCTATCACTCATGATCACCCACAGTCATTCATGATTGCCCCTGATGATGGCTGAGACCAGGAAGCAGTGGTTAAAGAAGTCTTGTAACTTGCATAAGAGACACATTGTCTCAAATTAACTAAGGACTCATTAAATCCCTCTTAATTTTTTTACAAATACTTATGCTGATTTTCTGATCACTGACAAGATTTTTTTAAGTGTCTCTTGGGCTCTGGGTAATCAGGCTTTATTTTATTTTATTTTTTATTGAATTTATTTTTAAATTTTTTTCTCTACACATTGATTTTTTTTTGAAAGATAGGTACAGGCAAACTTATCTTAACCTCTTTCACCTTTTCCAGATATAACAGCTACAGAAAAGGGTCTTAGATATTCTACTGTATTTGCATTTATTCTTGCTTAATTCAGTCTTTTTTCTGAAGTCAAATAGCACCTTCCCGTCAATAGTGCTATATCTTGAGTTTTTCCTTTATACTCAATAACAACACCGTAAAAGAAACAGACTTTTTTATGTATGACATAAGTCAATTAGGGACGTTATTTTCATTAATTGCAGAAAATATGGGTATATCCTTAAATACCTCTCCAGTCTGGTGATAATTCCTTTTCTTGAAATTTCTATAATAATTTCTTTTTATTAATTATTGTTATTTTTATTTTAGGGAGAGATAGCAAGTGTGAGTGGGGGAGAGGGACAGAGGGAGGGAGGGAGGGAGGGAGGGAGGGAGAGAGAGAGAATCATAAGCAGGCTCCATGTTCCTCTCAGAGCCCAATGTGGGGCTCAATCTTACAACCCTGAGATTGTGACCTGAGCTAAAATCAAGGGTTGGATGCTCAACTGACTGACTAACCCAGGTGCCCTGAAATTTCTGTAATAATCTAGACCTTTCTATTCCCACTGTTTCTCCTTTTAGTAATCCTGATCTGAATCACTACAATAATATCCCAAAAGCTCCCCTTTCTAATATTGTCGAGACAAGGCTCATAGAAGGGATTTGTCACATTATTTCTATTCTAAAACACTTTTAGTTTTTCTCCATTGCTTAAATGGTTGAATTCATGAATGTCTCCAAGCTACCTGTCCCAAATGTATATTGTACTGTACCCTTTCTTATACTTAACAGTTGGGACAAATAAAATAATTTGCCATCCCCAAAATATACCATCTATGTGCTCAAGCCCTTCTCATGGCCTGGATTGCCTTTCCTTCCCTTTTCCAAATATTAACCAACCTCAAGTTCACAGCACGTTTTCTATAGGAAATATCACTAGAGCACTGCACTGAACTGGGAGTGTTTTGTCTCTCTCCCATTCATGTACTGACACCTAACTCAGTGTGATGGGGTTTGGAAGGGGGGCCTCTGGGAGGTGCCTAGGTCATGAGGATAGAACCCTAATGGGCTGGATTAGTGCCCTTACAAAAGGAGACCCCAGAGAACCTCTTGCTTTCTTTCCACACAGCAAGAAGACAGCCATCCACGAACCAGGGAGCAGCCTCTCATCAGACACTGTATCTGCCAGGGACTTGGTCTCCAACTCCCATCCTCCAGAACTATGAGCAATAAATCGCCGTTTACGCCTCCTGCCTGTGGTTATAGCAGCCTTAGGTATTTTTTTTTTCAAATCCTAATATCCCACAATACTGTGTCTCTCTTTCCAATTTTACTTTTAAGTTACTTCTAAGTAACCTGTTAAGTTCACCTTATATTTGACAACAAAAGAAAGGAACTATTCTTTCAAATGATTCCCAATTTTTTGTGCATCGTGGGCCCTTTGGATAATCTGATAAAAGCTTTGGGCCTTCTATCTCAACTGCCTGCAAATGAATATGTAAAAACCTAGCCAGTTTTGTGTATGTTTTGGTGTTTCAAGAAGGCCAATATGAATCCATGAAGTCCTTTAAACTTCAGTTAAAAACACCCTGCATCATTGGAAAGAAAATTCAAACACTGATTCTTCTCTCACGAAATTTATAGGGAGCAGTGCTCAGAGGTGGTATGGCTGATTTATCTCTCTAAGCCCTATCAACTATGCCCTTATGTTATAAGGTCTTCAGCCTGAGAGGCTCTCTGCATTAATTAGATACCAAGTAAATCATGATGGGTTTTCTTTCCCCAAAGAAATGTATTACACAGCAAATCATCAGTTGATATATTTACAACTTTTTATGTTCAGAAAATATATTTTTTTCTTAGCGATTAAAGACACGGATGTATTGAAGCATCAGGTCCCTATGTCCCCTGCTCCGTTTGACTGATTCTGCCATATTGCATGACAATTAAAGAGCCTGAATAATCTGATATTACCCAAAGTATCAAGGTAAAGAATACTAAATTCAAATAATCTCAGACATAAAGCCATTCTATTAAGAACTTTAATACAAACATACAAAGCTTCTGTGTGCTCAATCTCATAACTAGAATATATATGATCAGTGAGACTTGATCTACACAAGAAGGAATGAAGGTAAGTTCAATGCATTCATTTACACAGCTTCATTCTGAGCCCAAAATCAAACAATATTTTTGGAGTATTTTGGCTGCCAGTATAAGCTGTATAAGTGAGAGCCAGTAATCAATGAATCTCCCATATCAGCTTAAAGCATACTAGAACATACAGAAAAAGACATAAAACAACAGTTACTAAACCAAAGTAGTAATTCAGTGGAGAAGCAGGACGCCTGGCTTAATACAGAAGAGATAGAATACTCCATCTAATATATACTCTAACAAATGAACTCAAGAACATTTTGCTACAATACAGATTCTTACTTAAAACTGCCCACTGGATGGTCCTCCTCTCTCTCACGAGAGACACAAGGTTTCTACATATACATGTGCCCATTAAGGCAAACTCCTTTTCTTCAGAGGCTCGCAGTATTTTTCTAACCAAGAACAGTATTCTGCAGATGAAATATTAAATTCTTTAATTGTCTCTCCAGATCCCCTCTTCATTTTGTGTCTGCCAATCTCCCAAATGCCTAGCTCTTTGTCCATTGTTAGTTGGTAAGAAAGCTCACAGATCTTCCTCTTGAATAGATGTCAAAACACTAAGGCTATACTCTAGTGGTTCTAAGCAGACTCGTCCTAAAACTGGTTTCTTGCGCATTTGCAGTAAAGTATAATTTTTAATGACAGTCTGTTTTGTAGTTGTCTGGCCTTCCTCGTTTCAAAGACAGCAGTCCTTAATGAAAAGCCTTTTTCCACATGAGTACATTTCCATTTTTACCGAGGGAAGTCAATGAATTGAAACTATTTGATGCCATTTGGGACTCATCAGATGAATGAGTTCTTAATTGGAAAGACTTTAAATCTTCCTGGGCTTTCATATTTAAGTTCTAAAACTCCTCAACTGGCTTCCAGTCTTTAAAATCAAACATGTTACATAAAATTCTGGAGGTTAAGAAGCAAACTAACTTATGAGAAGGAGTGCCTCTAGTAGCGGACCTGAGGACACATTATAATTCAGAGACTCGAGTCAGACGTAGCGGGTGTCAGATTCTAGCTTTACCTGGCTCTAGCTGTCGCATGCCTGGAAAGGTACCACCCTATCTTAGCTTCAGTTCCCTCACCCATAAAATGAGAACACCGGGGCACCTGGGTGGCTCAGTTAGTTGAGAGTCTGATTTCAGCTCAGGTCATGATCTCACGGCTTCGTGATCTCACAGTTCGTGAGTTCCAGCTCCACATCAGGCTCTCTGCTGTCCATGCAGAGCTTGCTTCAGATCCTCTGTCTCCCTCCCTCTCTCTTTGCCCCTCCCCGGCTCTCATGAGCATGCTCTCTCTCTGTCTCTGTCTCTGTCTCTCTCTCTCAATAAATAAACATTTAACAGGTGCCTGGGTGGCTCAGTCGGTTGAGCGTCTGACTTTGGCTCAGGTCATGATCTCGCAGTTCGTGAGTGAGCTCGAGCCCCGCATCGGGCTCTGTGTTGACAGCTCAGAGCCTGGAGTCTGTTTCAGATTCTGTGTCTCCCTCTCTCTCTGCCCCTCCCCCACTCATGCTCTGTCTCTCTCTGTCAAAAATAAACATTAAAAAAATTATTTTAAACAGTGAGAATATTAATAATGTCCCTACCAAAGAGGAATGTTCTGAGAATTTCAGGAGATAACGTATACAAGGCTCTCTGCACACGTTTCCAGTACACAACAATAAATATTGTTAGTTATTAACTAATAAACATAAAACCTAACGTATTGTTGTTATAGTTATGATTAAGCTAAAAACATATTACACTAATTTTGGAGTTCTATTTATCTACGTGTAAATAAAAAGAATATTCAAGTAAGAAACCAGTAAGAAAATAAATGTATCCAATCAACTTCATATTAGGAAAAGTAATAAGCCACTTGATTTTCATTTTGGATGTTTTGTTGTTCAACTAATTCCTTAACAAGGAGATAGTATTGAACCACATGAAATGCTGTTCCTTGACAATTATCTCTATGTATAAAATGTATTAATTTCAAAACTGGTAATTACTTTTATTCATATTTGTAGTTTTACGAGATACACCATTTTCCGATTCAGAAGTCCCTTGATGACCCACATTGAACCTGCAGCATGAGCAAAAATAATCCACTGAGGGTCGCCTGGGTGGCTCACTTGGTTGGGCATCCGACTTTGGTCCAGGTAACGATCTCACAGCTCCTGAGTTCAAGCCCCATGTCGGGCTCTGTGCTGACAGCTCAGAGCCTGGAGCCTGCTTTGGATTCTGTGTCTCCCTCTCTCTCTGCTTCTCTCCCCACTCATTCTCTCTCTCCCTCACTCTCTCTCTCTCAAATAAATAAATATTGAAAATTAAAAAAAAAATCTATTGATATGTTAAGCCTCTCAGATTTGCGAGTTAATTTGTTACTGTAGCCCAGCCCAGCCTGCTCTGATTAATACGGCAATGGTTTCATTGACAAAGAGATGAAAACAATACTTATATGTCACTGAGAATTATCCCTTGATAATTGTCTTCATCTATAATATTTGCCAATGTCCTCACTTTTCTTTCATCTGATAAATATTGGAACTTAAGAGAAGACACAAACGTTTACAATAAAACACAAAATCATAGCAATACAGAAGCACAGGGAAGGTGTTAAATGAATTCTGAGAAAAGAAATGAGTCGTACTAAAAGATTTCTGGGAAGAGATGCCATATGGTTTGAGCTGGGAAGACTGGGAGGCATTTGGACACGGTGGATGAGCAGAATATGGGAACAGAGGAATGAGGAGTATTCCAGAAGGAGGGAAAACAGCATGAGCAAAATCAGGAACACAGAAGAGAGACTGGCTGAGCCTGGAAGGAGGGAAGGACGCAGAGCAGCAAATGAAGAGAGACTTACCACCCGCCCTCTCCTACATCTATAAAAAATAAGGGACAAATCTAAGAACGTTACTGAAGGGAAGATCTGAAGAAAAAGATGAAAACTTTATTCAGTGTGAAAGAAGACAGCTGTGAAAATTTTTAATCAGGAGTGTGATTCTATGCTCTACTTTAGGAATCTTATGCCATAAGAGAGACAGAGACATGACAATGAGCAAGGAATTTATTATAATACCCTGCACAGACATAACAAGGAACTAAATCAGCACAGCAAGGGGCCAACCACTGGAATTCAAGAGAGATGATGAACTGGAACGCTTCGGGA